>NC_064623.1:70150939-70750939 GCF_023898315.1 Schistocerca nitens | reverse complement strand
CTTAAACCTAACTAACCTAAGAACATCACACACATCCATGCCCGAGGCAGGATTCGAACCTGCGACCGTAGCAGGAGCGCGGTTCCAGACTGAAGCGCCTAGAACCGCTCGGCCACAGCGGCCGGCTCAGACGAGTGTAACCCCCAAATGTTTGTGTGGTAGAGTAATTATGGTGCACGCGTATGAGGAGACAGTGTTTGTGCAGCAATCGCCGAGATAGTGTAACTGACGCGAAATAAGGGTAACCAGCCCGCATTCGCCGAGGCAGTTGGAAAACCGCCTTACGAACCATCCACAGGCTGGCCGGCACACAGGACCTCGACACTAATCGCCAGGCGGATTCGTGCCGGGGACCGGCACGCCTTCCCCCTCGGGAAGCAGCGCGATAGACCTCGCGGCAAGCCGGGCGGGCCAAATATTATGTAGTTACTCCCCTCTGCAAGTCGTTGAAGTTTCGAACAGCTTGTATACAAGAAACGCGTGGTACAGAAGAGATATGCTCTCTCCACTGATATGTTCCATTTTGCTGTATGTCTTGTAGTTTTTGAACAATTATTTTCTAAAACCCTGGAGGTATTGAGGATTGAATAACACTTAGGCGGTTTTTTGTTCTATTGATTTTTATTTGTATGAACTAGTTTTCGGCTTATTAGGCCATCTTCAGATAACTACTGGCTATTGTTTACAAGGAGATTGTGTATTTCTTTTGATATTATATATTCCAATTGTCACATCTCAGAACAGTGTTCCAAACACAAGGGGTAGTCAGATTATAATTAAGATGTAATAAGTAAATTTATGGCAGTAAACCCATGAATGAATGCAGAATGACTGTAGAAGAACATATCATGATTCAAGTGTTCCTCTGCCCTCGTATTATTATTAGTTCACTTGTACAGACAATTGATTGTTATATGATTTTGTACTGGATGATATAATACTATAAGAATTACACCATCCTAGTACAAAGTAGTTCGTTAGGTGGGGGTATTGTAAGATGCCTATAATTTTGCACCTTACGAGCACTCATCCACATACTTTGCCGTGAACTACAACTACAATTAGATATCATTTGATACAGGGTGTTTCAAAAATGACCGGTATATTTGAAACGGCAATAAAACCTAAACGAGCAGCGATAGAAATACACCGTTTGTTGCAATATGCTTGGGACAACAGTACATTTTCAGGCGGACAAACTTTCGAAATTACAGTAGTTACAATTTTCAACAACAGATGACGCTGCAAGTGATGTGAAAGATATAGAAGACAACGCAGTCTGTGGGTGCGCCATTCTGTACGTCGTCTTTCTGCTGTTAGCGTGTGCTGTTCACAACGTGCACGTGTGCTGTAGACAACATGGTTTATTCCTTAGAACAGAGGATTTTTCTGGTGTTGGAATTCCACCGCCTAGAACACAGTGTTGTTGCAACAAGACGAAGTTTTCAACGGGGGTTAATGTAACCAAAGGACCGAAAAGCGATACAATAAAGGATCTGTTTGAAAAATTTCAACGGACTGGGAACGTGACGGATGAACGTGCTGGAAAGGTAGGGCGACCGCGTACGGCAACCACAGAGGGCAACGCGCAGCTAGTGCAGCAGGTGATCCAACAGCGGCCTCGGGTTTCCGTTCGCCGTGTTGCAGCTGCGGTCCAAATGACGCCAACGTCCACGTATTGTCTCATGCGCCAGAGTTTGCACCTCTATCCATACAAAATTCAAACGCGGCAACCCCTCAGCGCCGCTACCATTGCTGCACGAGAGACATTCGCTAACGATATAGTGCACAGGATTGATGACGACAATATGCATGTGGGCAGCATTTGGTTTACTGACGAAGCTTATTTTTACCTGGGCGGCTTCGTCAATAAACAGAACTGGCGCATATGGGGAACCGAAAAGCCCCATGTTGCAGTCCCATCGTCCCTGCATCCTCAAAAAGTACTGGTCTGGGCCGCCATTTCTTCCAAAGGAATCATTGGCCCATTTTTCAGATCCGAAACGATTACTGCATCACGCTATCTGGACATTCTTCGTGAATTTGTGGCGGTACAAACTGCCTTAGACGACACTGCGAACACCTCGTGGTTTATGCAAGATGGTGCCCGGCCACATCGCACGGCCGACGTCTTTAATTTCCTGAATGAATATTTCGATGTTCGTGTGATTGCTTTGGGCTATCCGAAAAATACAGGAGGCGGCGTGGATTGGCCTCCCTATTCGCCAGACATGAACCCCTGTGACTTCTTTCTGTGGGGACACGTGAAAGACCAGGTGTACCGCCAGAATCCAGAAACAATTGAACAGCTGAAGCAGTACATCTCATCTGCATGTGAAGCCATTCCGCCAGACACGTTGTCAAAGGTTTCGGGTAATTTCATTCAGAGACTACGCCATATTATTGCTACGCATGGTAGACATGTGGAAAATATCGTACTATAGAGTTTCCCAGACCGCAGCGCCATCTGTTGTTGAAAATTGTAACTACTGTAATTTCGAAAGTTTGTCCGACTGAAAATGTACTGTTGTCCCAAGCATATTGCAACAAACGGTGTATTTCTATCGCTGCTCGTTTAGTTTTTATTGCCGTTTCAAATATACCGGTCATTTTTGAAACACCCTGTAGGTTGTACATCGTATATGTGAATATTTAAAGGAGACTGACATTGTCACAAACGCCTTGCAAGTAATTGTTAATGCTTATTGCTTGCATAAAAGGTGATGGAGTGTCTTTATTATAATATCGGCGTAATGAATGATTGCCTATACTAGTAGAGGTTTGAACGCCAGTGGAGATGAAACGGCAGGCAGAACAAGCTCTGGGTGGAAGGCCCGCACAGGTGTTGGTCCTGCTTAAACACAGCAAGTAGCTGGACGGACGCCGTAGCAACTGAGCTCTGGAGCACAATAGGGTGACGGTCGGCCGCTACTGTAGTAGGGCTGGCAGGATAACCGGATAATACTTCCGAACTCTGGAAAGCTTGGACGCTGAATTTTTACTCAGAAGAATATAAGTTTTTCCTCGCAAACTTTCCACGCTGGACGACAAAAGACTAAAATATGGTTGGTCGGCGTTCGTAAGAATCTGTAGAGAGGGAGAATATTCCGTGGTTTCGGGAATATGATTCGTTTTCGGAATTGCGATGGTGGGGAGCCGAGCCCTCCTGGGAAGCCAGTGGTGGAGAGACGAGGTCTTCCGTTGTGAGCGCCCGTGTGTGACGGTCGCTCGCTATCAGCTTTGTTGATACAGACGGGGCTGCTGTCTTTGCTCTCAGGAGAGTTTATAGTTAGAACAGTTAGGCGCTGTACTGTTGCGAACCTATACGATTCTGGTCTTTACCCCCAGGTTGGAAGTCGTCGTTGAGTACGCGGCGTTCAGTAATCGAGAGCACTTCCTCTGCCTATACTTACATCGAGACGTTATGTGAACTCCGTCCTTTTGGCTGGGAGTTCGCGTTTCTCGTCTGTAGAACACAGAGAGGAGAAGACAGTATTAATTAGTCAGAGGACCGCCTTCTGCCGTTCTAGTGTTTATTTGTGGCTGGAGTTCTTCCATCGTTCTGGACGAGTACGAGAATCATCACTTCGATGCACCGGACGCAGTAAATACGGTGATATCGCAAATTGCTTCGGCTCATTAGAGCTATAAAAGCTAAACAGCTGTGATCACGTTAGTTTATTTTTACTGAGGTTCTACACCACCGTAGATCATCTCTGAAAGTAGTGTCTTGTAGTGTTTGGTACGTCGATGATGTCAGTCATTTCGCGTTATTGAAATTCGATCGCGCAGTCATAATGAGGGGCAGAGTTGGGCAATTGATTAGTAATTTTACTTAGGAAATGTAAACTTCGTAAAGAAGGTAGTTAAACTTCTAGAACTTGTAGAGGAGAGGGAGTACCTAATATTTTGAATAACAACGCAGGTCCGGAAACGTGCCATTTCCGTGTTGCAGCAGTGTGAAAACATGTTTGCTAAGTAGGTCTGCAACAGAGTAGTCATGGTTGGGGGTGCTTACGTCGGATTGGCAGATGTCATTCGACGGCTATCGTACGACTGTCACCTGGTTCGAGCCTCATCCATATATCTGTGAGCGTTAGACGTCGTATGGAGTGTTCGAGGTAGGATGAATGTAGTTTCTGATCATTCACAAGAGACCACGCGGTACTGGAAGCAACATCCATTGAACGCGCAATTGCTGGTGTGCTCTTTGAAGGGTTATCTTCGAGATGATGCAGTACTGCCTGTTTCAATTCGGGTGTGAGGCGTTTCCACGGAGCAACCTTTCTGGAAGCCGTTGCGTAATTATACCGAAAAGGGTACGCGATGGAGTCTTGTGCGTAATGATTTTGATAAAGGCGAAGATCCGCTCTTCCATTAACGTGAGCTGTGCCATACGGAATGATCGTGTCGGTGTATTGTGCAAACGTGTACCCAACCGTGTTGCTCTAACACAGACACGTGAATGAAGGTCGAAGCAGGTCAGAGAGGTAAGATTGACCTCAAATATCACCCGATCCGATGAAGCACCTCACACCATGCCTACCCCGTGGCATACCTACCTAGTAAACATTTCAAACGGCTGCTACTATTTATTAAAAAAATTAAAAAATCAGTAGTAGGTTTCACAGTGTTCTTTATTATCTCAAGAACGACACGTTTCGCCCGGATACGGCATCATCAGGTTATCTGAAAATATAAGAGGACGATGACATCACAATAGATCCGGCGTGCTCGCGTCCTGAACTACTATAAAAGTAAAATAAGCATCAGAAAGCGACTGAATAAAATTACGTAGATAAACGTAAATAAAATCACGTTAAAAAAATCAGAAATTTTCTGCCAAAAAGCACCAGGCAAGAACTTCTAGAGGGAGTGAGTACATTCAAAACGTTATGCACCCACTCCATTCTACAACCTCTAGTTAATACACTCCTGGAAATGGAAAAAAGAACACAGTGACACCGGTGTGTCAGACCCACCATACTTGCTCCGGACACTGCGAGAGGGCTGTACAAGCAATGATCACACGCACGGCACAGCGGACACACCAGGAACCGCGGTGTTGGCCGTCGAATGGCGCTAGCTGCGCAGCATTTGTGCACCGCCGCCGTCAGTGTCAGCCAGTTTGCCGTGGCATACGGAGCTCCATCGCAGTCTTTAACACTGGTAGCATGCCGCTACAGCGTGGACGTGAACCGTATGTGCAGTTGACGGACTTTGAGCGAGGGCGTATAGTGGGCATGCGGGAGGCCGGGTGGACGTACCGCCGAATTGCTCAACACGTGGGGCGTGAGGTCTCCACAGTACATCGATGTTGTCGCCAGTGGTCGGCGGAAGGTGCACGTGCCCGTCGACCTGGGACCGGACCGCAGCGACGCACGGATGCACGCCAAGACCGTAGGATCCTACGCAGTGCCGTAGGCGACCGCACCGCCACTTCCCAGCAAATTAGGGATACTGTTGCTCCTGGGGTATCGGCGAGGACCATTCGCAACCGTCTCCATGAAGCTGGGCTACGGTCCCGCACACCGTTAGGCCGTCTTCCGCTCACGCCCCAACATCGTGCAGCCCGCCTCCAGTGGTGTCGCGACAGGCGTGAATGGAGGGACGAATGGAGACGTGTCGTCTTCAGCGATGAGAGTCGCTTCTGCCTTGGTGCCAATGATGGTCGTATGCGTGTTTGGCGCCGTGCAGGTGAGCGCCACAATCAGGACTGCATACGACCGAGGCACACAGGGCCAACACCCGGCATCATGGTGTGGGGAGCGATCTCCTACACTGGCCGTACACCACTGGTGATCGTCGAGGGGACACTGAATAGTGCACAGTACATTCAAACCGTTATCGAACCCATCGTTCTACCATTCCTAGACCGGCAAGGGAACTTGCTGTTCCAACAGGACAATGCACGTCCGCATGTATCCCGTGCCACCCAACGTGCTCTAGAAGGTGTAAGTCAACTACCCTGGCCAGCAAGATCTCCGGATCTGTCCCCCATTGAGCATGTTTGGGACTGGATGAAGCGTCGTCTCACGCGGTCTGCACGTCCAGCACGAACGCTGGTCCAACTGAGGCGCCAGGTGGAAATGGCATGGCAAGCCGTTCCACAGGACTACATCCAGCATCTCTACGATCGTCTCCATGGGAGAATAGCAGCCTGCATTGCTGCGAAAGGTGGATATACACTGTACTAGTGCCGACATTGTGCATGCTCTGTTGCCTGTGTCTATGTGCCTGTGGTTCTGTCAGTGTGATTATGTGATGTATCTGACCCCAGGAATGTGTCAATAAAGTTTTCCCTTCCTGGGACAATGAATTCACGTTCTTATTTCAATTTCCAGGAGTGTAGATCTGGCTGTAGATCGAGCTCTAGCTGGGCAGCTGCCTCTGTTTCCCACGGACGCTCCTTGCCGTTTTTTCCCCCGACAACATTGTTACCGTGCATATTTACCATTCCTCCGCCGCAGCACTAAATTGTAAATGGAAATTTATCTGCACGCGGCGCCACTGGCAGCATTTATTATTTACAGCCGTTTTTTGTTTTGTTCCGCACGTGCTGCGTGCGCTGCCCGCTTTTTATATAATATTTATTTTTCCGCAGCCGGGCAAAATCCGGCCAGCTGTTGGCCAGAGGCCGGTAATTTATTCGGCTCCCACTCGCTGCCTGCCTGCCTCCCTCAGTCTCTGTCTCGTGTTTTACCGGTCAGGTCGATACGGGCCCCCTCTGTGTTGCGCGCGCTTTTCGCGGCGTTCATTGGCAGCTAACGTGCGGCGCGTTGCAAGTGCGTGCCAAGTGGCGCGCGAAAAGCGATTAATAGGGGGCGCGTGTGGTCTCTGTGGTGCTGCGTGGGAGGGGGCAGCGAACCTGGTCGTTAGCAGCTGCCCGCATGTGGTCACACACACACACAGCGGACACACCCCGCTAAAGCGTGGCCGGTAGCGCACGACAAACCTTGCTACACCAGCCAGCCGGGGCGCCGATCACTGCGTAGAAGAATGTATCTGAACAGCCGCCGTCTCTTAGTGCCGACTTTCACGATCCAACTGCCTTGTCTCGACTGGCTACTCGAGATAATTGAGTCTGGCGTTTCATTTCTGTACTGAGTCTTATCTTAGGCGTTCCCAAGGAAGTGCTGTAGGCCCTCTATTGTTCCCGATCTATATTAACGACATAGGAGACAATCTGAGTAGCCGTCTTAAATTGTTTGCAGATGATGCTGTCATTTACCATCTTGTAACGTCATCAGATGATCAAAACGACTTGCAAAATGATTTAGATAAGATATCTGCATGGTGCGAAAAGTGGCAATTGACCCGGAATAAAGAAAAGGGCGAAGTTATTCACATGAGTACTAAAAGAAATCAACTAAATTTCGATTACGCGATAAGTCAAACAAATCTGAAGGCTGTAAATTCAACTAAATACTTAGGGATTACAATTACAAATAACCTAAATTGGAACGATAAAAAATGGCTCTGAGCACTATGGGACTCAACATCTGAGGTCATCAGTCCCCCAGAACTTAGAACTACTTAAACGTAACTAACCTAAGGGCATCACACACATCCACGCCCGAGGCAGGATTCGAACCTGCGATCGTAGCGGTCGCGCGGTTCCAGACTGAAGTGCCTAGAACCGCTCGGCCACACTGGCCGGCGACAGCTGTCTGCTTTGCCGTGTGGCTACTGGTGAAAGTGAGGTTACGAGGGATCATCCATTTTACGAGACAATTGAAGTGCAGGGTGCCCATAAATTACGTTTACGAATGAAGAGTTTAATAACTGTACAGCTACACTAGACAGTACAAACGGTTTTCAAAATGTGATAACATAGCTCACAAAGTTTTGTTTCCTAATTCACACACATTGATATTTGCACCCTTGCTGAGACGGATAATGTCTAGTCGAGATTGCTTATCTCTCTACGTACGATTCAAGATCTCCACGGTGACATGCTGAAATGAATTGGGAATTTGTGCTTTCAACTTCTGGAGGTCTCTAACCTTGGTTCGGTATATCAGATCGTTTACGAAACAAATCGTTTCAAAAAGTCATTGTATGCGTCAGTCTTGCCTAGCATATTCACTGTAAACTGTTCGCGCGGAGGTTTGTCCGTTGGCTTTAATGCGTGGAGCAGCTGCGCCTTGTGGGGATATAGCCGTAACGTCTTATGGAAGAAATTGTTCACTTAGAAGGAAGGTCAGCGTTGGCCGTAACATTGATGGTTTATTGATAGCAGAATCGATTTTCAATCACTTAGTGATGATCTTCAGTGCTGTGGTGTACAAATAAAACTCATAGGCACTGATATCAAGTTATTATCAGTAACCAAAGTAACACGGTGTTGTCCATAGCGTAAGTTAATTTCAGTTAGATTAAGTAGTGTATAGGCTTAGGGACGGATGACCTCTGCAGTTTGGTCCCATAAGACCTTACCACAAATTTCCATTCCAATTGTCGATTCGATGCCACGTCGGGCAAAAGGAGGTCGGACGCGATATTTGGAGCCTTCCCATGAATTTAGTCACCTCAGTGTGTCGTAGGTATCCTAGCGGTCACCGAGGGAGGTGGCGCTGTGGTTAGCACACTGGAGTCGCATTCCGGAGGACGACGGTTCAATCCCGCGTCCAGACATCCTGATTTAAGTTTTCCGTGATTTCCCTAAATCGCTCCAGGCAAATTCTGGGATGGTTCCTTTCAAAGGGCACAACCGATTTCCTTCCCCGTCCTTCCCTAACCCGATGAGACCGAGGACCTCGCTGTCTGGTCTCCTTCCCCCAACACAACACAACGCTAACGGTCAGTCGGTGGACCCAAATATGTACCGCCGCCGACATACTGTCCCTCTCCAAACCAAAAACTTTTATGAAAAATTAGAAAAATTATACATGACTGTGCTTAAAGTGACACGCAATATTTTTTTTAGCGCAACGCAATCTTACTTTCAATAATCCCTACAAAAGAATGGCCCTGACTAACATTAAGCTATACCTTTCACAAATCACTTACCTCACAAAAATCTTCGTTACTCGAACTACTGCAATACAGCGAGCGCCACTACTGCCAGCTAAATAAAAGATTCAAGCTACTGAAGGCACTAACTACTGATAGGCATAGTTAGCAAATGAAAGATTTTGATGGAGAACAAACAATGTATTTATCTTAATAGTGTTCAAAAGTCATTATATATATATATATATATATATATATATATATATATATATATACTCCTGGAAATTGAAATAAGAACACCGTGAATTCATTGTCCCAGGAAGGGGAAACTTTATTGACACATTCCTGGGGTCAGATACATCACATGATCACACTGACAGAACCACAGGCACATAGACACAGGCAACAGAGCATGCACAATGTCGGCACTATTACAGTGTATATCCACCTTTCGCAGCAATGCAGGCTGATATTCTCCCATGGAGACGATCGTAGAGATGCTGGATGTAGTCCTGTGGAACGGCTTGCCATGCCATTTCCACCTGGCGCCTCAGTTGGACCAGCGTTCGTGCTGGACGTGCAGACCGCGTGAGACGACGCTTCATCCAGTCCCAAACATGCTCAATGGGGCACAGATCCGGAGATCTTGCTGGCCAGGGTAGTTGACGTACACCTTCTAGAGCACGTTGGGTGGCACGGGATACATGCGGACGTGCATTGTCCTGTTGGAACAGCAAGTTCCCTTGCCGGTCTAGGAATGGTAGAACGATGGGTTCGATGACGGTTTGGATGTACCGTGCACTATTCAGTGTCCCCTCGACGATCACCAGTGGTGTACGGCCAGTGTAGGAGATCGCTCCCCACACCATGATGCCGGGTGTTGGCCCTGTGTGCCTCGGTCGTATGCAGTCCTGATTGTGGCGCTCACCTGCACGGCGCCAAACACGCATACGACCATCATTGGCACCAAGGCAGAAGCGACACTCATCGCTGAAGACGACACGTCTCCATTCGTCCCTCCATTCACGCCTGTCGCGACACCACTGGAGGCGGGCTGCACGATGTTGGGGCGTGAGCGGAAGACGGCCTAACGGTGTGCGGGACCGTATCCCAGCTTCATGGAGACGGTTGCGAATGGTCCTCGCCGATACCCCAGGAGCAACAGTGTCCCTAATTTGCTGGGAAGTGGCGGTGCGGTCCCCTACGGCACTGCGTAGGATCCTACGGTCTTGGCGTGCATCCGTGCGTCGCTGCGGTCCGGTCCCAGGTCGACGGGCACGTGCACCTTCCGCCGACCACTGGCGACAACATCGATGTACTGTGGAGACCTCACGCCCCACGTGTTGAGCAATTCGGCGGTACGTCCACCCGGCCTCCCGCATGCCCACTATACGCCCTCGCTCAAAGTCCGTCAACTGCACATACGGTTCACGTCCACGCTGTCGCGGCATGCTACCAGTGTTAAAGACTGCGATGGAGCTCCGTATGCCACGGCAAACTGGCTGACACTGACGGCGGCGGTGCACAAATGCTGCGCAGCTAGCGCCATTCGACGGCCAACACCGCGGTTCCTGGTGTGTCCGCTGTGCCGTGCGTGTGATCATTGCTTGTACAGCCCTCTCGCAGTGTCCGGAGCAAGTATGGTGGGTCTGACACACCGGTGTCAATGTGTTCTTTTTTCCATTTCCAGGAGTGTATATCTGCCGTGTGTCGTGGCTTTAGGCACGCAGGACTTGTCCCCCGCTGGTCTGTAAATTAGGTTCTCGCTGTTGTCACCGGACCTGTGTTGTATCGCAGAATGGCACCAACCCTGGTTAGAAAATATGTTTTCGAAGAGACACAACAATGGAGTGCATTGCTATATTCGCTTTAAAAGATTAGACTTGTCTGCCATTTCTACGTAGTAATGAAAGGGGAATGAAGTTGTGGCGACAGTAATAAATTAAATAGTTAACAATTCATTCTTAGTGTACAATAAATACAGAAAGTAAGTGACATGCTGTTTGTGTTTAGACAATATGACGCATGCAGCCCTTGGAAGCATCCAAATTAATAAGAGTTCAACATCTGTCCTCAGCCTTTAGCACTGACTATTGCGCAATGCGCAAATAGTGGTGTGATCCTCGATTATAACACGAGTTTTGAGCAGAGTTTCAAAAAATTGCAATCAGTAGGAGAATACTCGTTGTGTTTTTGTAACATTCAACCACTTATCACTTTTCGAGAAAAGCAGCAAACAATGGACGGACTAATTTTTCTTTTATTTGCCTATTTAATTTAATATTCTGATTCTGTGTATCTTCAAATTGAGGGAGGCAATATTTTTGAATCTTTAACCTATTCTGTGCAGCGCGGGGTAGCCGAGAGGTCTGGGGCGCCTTGTCACGGTCCGCTCGGCTCCCCCGTCGGAGGTTAGAGTCCTCCCTCGGGCATGTGTGTGTGTGTGTGTGTGTGTGTGTGTGTTGTCCTTAGCGTGAGTTAGTTTAAGGCAGATTAAGTAGTGTGTAGGCTTAGTGACCGATGAACTAAGCAGTTTGGTCCCACAAGACCTCACCACAAATTTACAGTTTCTTTTAACCTTCTTGTCAAAAATGACATTTCCAGCCTGTGACTGTGTAAAAAATATAGGTTAACTTTTAATAGACGGTAACAGCAACCAGCCACTTGTTACACTGCTATTTATTTATCTAAATAGCGCCGTTACCGGTTTAGAACCGACAGGTTCGTCTTCAGACGGCTAGTTCACGTTTTCGCCTTTTGTCTTCGCAACTGATGAAATTTCCTTGGGGTGATGGTGGCGATGAAAAATCCGCGCCGCTATGTTCTACTGCAGACTGTTCATGATCTTGCAGCAGTGAAAACCTGTATGATACATTTTTTATGGATATATATGCACATAATATAAAGCACCACTCACACAATAAGAGCTGTTGTGGCCGAGCGGTTCTAAGCGCTCCAGTCTGGAACCGCGCGACTGCTACGGTCGC
Organism: Schistocerca nitens; assembly: GCF_023898315.1. Lineage (NCBI taxonomy): Eukaryota > Metazoa > Arthropoda > Insecta > Orthoptera > Acrididae > Schistocerca > Schistocerca nitens. The sequence goes on along the minus strand of NC_064623.1, from coordinate 70,738,997 downwards.
ACGTTCGAATCCTGCCTCAGGCATGGAGGTGTGTGATGTTATTAGGTTAGTTAGGGTTAAGTAGTTCTAAGTTCTAAGGGACTGATGACCTCAGATATTAAGTGCCATAGTGCTCAGAGCCATTTTAACCATTTTTTTCACACAATAAGAAGTTTCGTCACATGGAGAGTATACTTTTTTTTTGTCTGAACCACCACCCCAAGGAAATTTCATCAGCTGGGAAAACAAAAGGCGAAAGGTAATCTAAAACGTGAACTAGCCGTCTGAAGATAAAGCTGTCTGTTCGAAACCAGTAACGGCGCTGTTTAAATAGATAAATAGCACAGTAAAAAGTGGCTGGTTGCTGTTATCTTCAACGTAAGAGTTAACCCATATTTTCAATCTTTGTTCTATTTTTACGTTTATTACATGAAATAAGCCGGTTATTTTGAGCAGTTTTCTCGGTCAGGGTACACTGGTGTGAAAGAAAGCTATAAGTGAATACCCGTTGTTTCATCGATAACCACCATACATCTACATATCTACACCTACGTGATTACTCTGTTATTCACAATAAATTGCCTGGCAGAGGGTTCAATGAATTAGTCTAAAAAAGAGGTACATCCATGAGTACTAGTGCCCCCCCCCCCTTACGGATTTCGCTAACAGCCCTGCCAGTTTACCCTCCCCTTTCCTATTGAGGTGTAGGCCATGCCTTGTGAAATCCCCCCTATCAATAGGCCCGACAGGAACCAATCCAATGTCTGACAGAGTGGCCGCCCTACGCAACTCCATATTTACCGTCCTGACAGAGCGGTTCGACTGGGGCTGATCATGCCGCACGAAGGAAAGCACCAGCCTAGCATTGGTATGGGTCGTTGCCGAGGCTATTTTCACCAGGTCACACTTAATCGAATCTTTAATCTAATCTAACCACCTTCAAACTGTCTCTCTACTGTTCCCATCTCGAACGACACGCGGGAAAAACGAGCACTTAAATCTTTCCGTGCGAGCCTTGATTTCTCTTATTTTATCGTGATGACCATTTCTCCCATGTAGGTGGGTGCCAACAGAATGTTTTCGCAATCGGAGGAGAAAACTGGTGATTGAAATTTCATGAGAAGATCCCGTCGCAACGAGAAACGTCTTTGTTTTAATGATTGGCACTCCAATTCACGTATCATGTCTGTAACACTATCTCCCCTATTTTGCGATAATACAAAACGAGCTGCCCTTCTTTGCACTTTTTCGATATATATATATATATATATATATATATATATATATATATATATATATATATATAAAAAATCAGTTGAGGACATCCATTCTTACAAAAGTACTGTTTCTGATGGACACACGTTCAGATCATCCTCTCTCAAAAATCCGCCATCTCACTTCCCCACATCCACCACTGCTGGCGGCTCACCTCCAACTGCGCAACGCTACGCGCTGTTAACATCCAGCTACCCAACACTACAATGACAGACAACAATGCAAACTAGCCCCAGACTGCACACAGCAAAGCCAGTGATTTTCATACAGAGCGCTACGTGGCGGTGGCGTTACCAATATAAGAACGTAAACAGCCTACTTACACTTTTTTCCGTTGACTCGCTACAGAATAAGTGCATTTCGTTTGGTTTCTTTGTACCTGTAGCCCACTGCACTGAAAATATCTTCACAACAGTGCGAATGTCCATAGTGCGTCTCGTTTGGAAAGAAACATCCTTCGTACCCTCACGCTACCTGCAGCTGACAACAGCAGTGGCCACTTTGTTGTTCGCTCTCAAGGTTGCATTCAGTAGCGCTCGTTTCCGTCTCTCGCTGGTTTCTCCGGCAGTGATGGCTGTGTGTTACCAGCGACACACGGCAGTACGGACAGGTTCGCCGATGAAGAGTTGTCCGGTACACACTGAGGCGACAAACGTCATGGGACGGCGATGCGCACGTATACAGATGGCGGTAGTACTGCGTATACGAGGTAGGAAAGGTCAGCGCTTTGGCGGAGCTGATGTGCTCCAACGCTGGCGCGTGTCATCTGTCATCTCTGTGCGTGTCCATGTGCCTCAACATTTTTATTTTGGACTCTGCGCCCGCGAACGGCTCCGTGTGTTTTAATTTTGTGTGTCTACGTTTGTATATCCACCATGTCTGTTCTGCGATTTTCTTCTTTTGTATCATTAGTCATATCTGTGGCCGAAGAGCGGCGTAGTATGCCGCTGCTGGCCTACCTGTATCAGGAGTGAAATTAACAATGAAGGGAAAAAAAGCGGAGCTGTCATTTCTACGCAGGTGATTAGCGTGAAACGGTGTCCGACGTAATTATGGTCGCACGATGATTGATGTGTTATTCCTTTCGACACATTGAAATTAAACACATAACCAGTTTGTAGTAACAACATACTTCTTTATTACAAACACATGCTCTTAATGAAATTAACAGAAACGACGATTATAATAAAAGGCACCTGCCCTGCAGAACCACCAGCAGGACTCAGATTAAAACATTAATCCATTAAAGTTCGATAGACACAGATCTTTCAAAACTTACTCAACCAATTTTCACTAATTGAAACAATGTTCATAAAACCACCATTAATCAAATTTAACTGACATTAGTGAATCAGACAAGCGTTTTAAACATGCTTCATGACTTACGTGGAGCTGGCCGCTGTGGCTGAGCGGTTCTAGGCGCTTCAGTCCGGAACCGCGCGATTGCTACGGTCGCAGGTTCGAATTCTGCCTCGGGCATGGATGTGTGTGATGTCCTTAGGTTAGTTAGGTCTAAGTAGTTCTAACAAGGGAACCTCCCCATCGCACCCCCCTCAGATTTAGTTATAAGTTGGCACAGCGCATAGGCCTTGAAAAACTGAACACAAATCAATCGAGAAAACAGGAAGAAGTTGTGTGGAACTATCAAAAAAATAGGCAAAATATACAAACTGAGTAGTCAATGTGCAAGATAAGCAACTTCAAGGAGGGTGTGAGCTCAGGAGCGCCGTGGTCCCGTGGTCAGCGTGAGCAGCTACGGAACGAGAGGTCCTTGGTTCAAGTCTTCCTTCTAGTGAAAAATTTACTTCTTTTTTTTTCGCAATGTTATGATCTGTCCGTTCGTTCATTGACATCTCTGTTCACTGTAATAACTTTGGTGTCTTTGTTTTGCTGTGTTTTGCGACCGCTGCGCAAAACCGTGCGATTAGTAGACGAAAGGACGTGCCTCTCCAATGGGAACCGATAACATTTGATCGCAAGGTCATGGGTCAACCGATTCCTCCACGGGAAAACACGTCTGATATATTCTATACGACACTGGTGACGGCATGTGCGTCACATAATTGTCTGAAAATTAAAAAATTAAAATTTTCACTCGAGAGAATATTTGAACCAACGACCTTTTGTTCCGCAGGTACTCACGCTGACCACATGACCACGGCGCTCCTGAGCTCACACCCTCCTTGAAGTTGCTTATCTTGCAATGGCCTACTCAGTTTGTATATTTTGCTTATTTTTTCATAATTCCACATAACTTCTTCCTGTTTTCTCGATTGATCTGTGTTCAGTTTTTCAAGGCCTATCCACTGTGCCAACTTATAACTAAATCTGAGGGGGGTGCGATGGGGAGGTTCCCTTGTAAGTTCTAGGGGACTGATGACCTCAGATGTTAAGTCCCATAGTGCTCAGAGCCATGAAATTACGTGGAAACTGGCCTTCACATGACTCATATCAAATTCTAAAACTGCTTGCAGCAACCAAGACATCTTCCATGGACCGATCTTAAGCAATTCTAACAAATTAAAAGTATTATCAGATTAATACACTCAACTAGGCTTCTCTTTAGTTGTACTTACAGGTACGAGGTTCACATTTCACCCCCAGTATATAATAATAGTATATTAAATAGTCTTAAAATGGGGCCATTTCAATTTTACGTTGAAAACTGGTGATGGACGCGAGCAGACCGGAAGGTTCTAACAGATACAGGAGATTCACGGACCAGGAGGTGAAGTAGAACTATACTCAACTTTGAGCTACAATTAAGCTTCCGGAAAACCACAACGCTCCACCGGAAAGATGAAATTGCAGGACGCTAACAACGTAACCACAGACACCGATCCAGGTCCTCAAATTTCCCTCTTCCACCGTGATACTCCTATCGGAGTTTGCTCGCGTCGAGCACTGCCAATTATCTGAAACATAAACACATCAGCGGCACTCAACATTCTGGCGCATCAGATTCACAAAACATATCTGCCCAACTGGCTATAAATAAACCTTTAATTATACACTGCACGAAATGAACCCAAGCAGAACTCAACCTACGTGACCACGTGCCCAGTAACGGCTCCTAAAATTTGATTAGCCAGTTCTCTAGAACAAACAAATAAAATAACAACATAGAAAGAGGAAATAGGGAAAATTATTTCGGCCCGCTCTCGAACCACAGACTTACGCACTACTTGGTATGACCTCTAGCTACGCATTTAGCACGGCTTCACGGCTATTTGTTGTGCGTAGTTAGCACTCCCTTAAATGCCGTCAACGTATCAGGCGGCCAGACCTAATACAGTGACAAGTAACTGAAACAATCAAGACAGTTTTCAGTGAACTTGGGTATTCAATTAACTTGAACAGAACCCACGAAGGAACAATTCGACGACGCCAGTTCATTCACTTTGAGTAACATGTAACAGACGCGAAGCAACTCTGTTTTTCAAATCTCAAGGAAATCCTAAGCACCGTATGAAGCGGATCTGCATTCCAGTGGCTACACCCGCCGCAGCAGGTGTCCACACTGCCTGCCGACTCGGCCACTACATACTACGCTACATACATCCACAGCGCCACACGTCACTATCGCCCACACAGCTGATACCCGAACTCCAGCCCCTGCAGAGCGGGCGCCCTGCAGTTAGTCATCCGCCAAAGATGCCAGGAAGACAAGCAGGCATCGAAAATCGACTTATAACGATGGGGATGACAATCAATGGAGACTGGCGCCAGCAGTGCACCTGCTCAATGAGAATTAAAAGACTTTCAACACGGGATTGTAGCTGGAGCTAGACGCATGGGACGTTCCATTTCATGAAGAGTTAGGGAAGTCAGTATTTCGACATCCAAAGCGTCAAAGAGTGTGCCGAGAAAACAAAACTTCAGTCATTACCTCTCGCCAGGGATAAGGCAGCGGCCGACGGCCTTCACTTAACGACCGAGAGCAGCGGCCTTCCCGTAGAGTTGTTAGTACTAACAGACAAGTAACACAGCGTAAAATACACTTATGCTCATAAATTAAGGATAATGCTGACACATGGTGAAACAACGCTCTGGTGGGCTGTTTGCGGGTTTAAATCACCTCAGGGTAAGACCATGCAGTGTATTTGACCTGTAGTCGTTCAACGGTGGCGCTGGCAGCAGTCCATCGAGCAGGTCTGGGATGCTCTCGGTCGACGTATCGCTGCACGTCTTCAAACCCCTACGACACTTCAGGAGCTCCGACAGGCACTGGTTTAAGAATGGGAGGCTATACCCCAGCAGCTGCTCAACCATCTGATCGAGAGTATGCCAACCCGTTGTGCAGCCTGTTTACGTGTGCATAGTGATCATATCCCATATTGATGTCGGGGTACATGCGCAGGAAACAGTGGCGTCTTGTAGCACATGTATTTTCGGGACTGTTTTCTCAACTTACCACCAATACTGTGGACTTACAGAAATGGTTCAAATGGCTCTGAGCACTATGGGACTTAACATCTGAGGTCATCAGTCCCCTAGGACTTAGAACTACTTAAACCTAACTAACCAAAGGACATCACACACATCCATGCCCGAGGCAGGATTCGAACCTATGACCGTAGCGGTCGCGCGGTTCCAGACTGTAGCGCCTAGAACCGTTCAGCCACTCCGGCCGGCCGTGGACTTACAGATGTTTGTCATGTGTGTTCCGTATATGCCTATGCTATGAGCGCCAGTTTTGTGTAGCGCCACCTTGTGTGGCACCACATTTTGCAGTTAAGCTTAATTTATGAGCATGAGTGTAGTCGGAGGAATGAAAGTGGGACGTACTGCGAACATGGCCGACGTGAGTGACTTTGCTAAGAGCGCGACATCGCCAGCAGAGCCTCTCCTGGGCTCCTTACCATATCGGTTGGATCCTAGACGACTGGGAAACCGTGGTCTGGTCAGATGAGCCACGATTTTAGTTGCTAAGAGCTGATGGTAGGATTCGAGTGTGGCGCAGATCCCACTAAGCCATGGACCTAAGTTGGTGAGAAGTTGGTAGTTGCTCCATAATGGTGTGGGCTTTGTTTACATGGAATGGACTGGATCCCCCGGTCCAAGTGAACCGATCATTGACAGGAAGTGGTTATGTTCGGCTACATGGAGACCATTTGAAGCTATTCATAGAGTTGCCAAGTTCCCACGACATGTCATCGGGCCACAAGTGTTAACAATTCGTTTGAAGAAAATTCTGGGCAAATCGAGCGAGTGATGTGGCCACCAAGATCGCCTGGTATGGATCCCATCGACCATTTATAGCACATAATCGAGAGGTCAGTCCTGCACCGGCAAAACTCCGCGATTCTGGACAACTATAGAGGCAGCATGGCTCGATGTTGTTTTCGGCAGGGGACTGCCAACGACTTGTTGAATTCATGCCGCGTCGGCGAAGAGGGGGTCCAACACGCTATTAGTGGCCATCCCCATTACTTCTGTAATCCTCAGTGTACACCTCGTGTATGGGTTCACTCACTGATGTGCAACAAATGTGCAACGCCAGTATGTTCGAGTATGTCAACAGTGCCGGCAACGTCATCGCAGGGGGGTTATTGGATTACTCTGTGTTTTGTGTTTTACGTTTTGGTTGTTGCATATTACACGCTTCATCACTGTTGAGAAGCCAGTTTCACAGTAACGGAGGTAACTGGCGTAACAAACCGAATAAATCGTGATTGCTATATTACTCTATAACAACTCGCCGAAGATTACGGGCCTCTGACATGAAACCACTCTGGAAAATATCTCTCTGAAATTTGGGCAGAGTTGGGCTTCACCTTGCACAGGACTTTAGACATGCAGACAGAATGGCCTGCCGTCGCCTTCGGCCTCGGCGTAGCAAAACAGAAACCGCCTGACGCCAAATTACTCCAGTGAAAAGCTTCAGTTCGAAAATTACTTCGCGGCTGCGAGACGCGTCTCGATCTCGCGGATATCTTGCGGACAGCTGAATTGGAGTTTTCCTCTCTATTGTACACATGACGTTGACAATAGGCCCTTTGTTTCGCTCCGTATTGTCTGCCCAGGTGTCTCCAATAGCACCGGACACGCCTCGCTAGACGAGACACTCCTTCACGCTGTCAGATCGGCCGGTATTGCTCACACTCTAGTTACGGCAGCCACCTCCGCTACTGATTGGTGGCAAATATCTGTGGTCAAAATTTGTTGCGTTATGGTATTGTTGATGTTATACTAAGAGTTTCGTGGTGGCTATTGGTATCATGTCTATCTTGGCTGCTATAATGCGTTCTCTATGCTATCAATAGTAGCTCATCCGCATTCCTATATCCTTATTTTCTTCTTCTTCGCGGATGGATCACTTAGAACCACGCGTAATCAACATTTGTTGGCCTTTCTTTTCGCCCAGTATTCCTACATAAACGACGAATGGGCTAGCTTTCGTTGCGTAGACCATGTATGTCGGTTAGTTTTTCTCTCTTCTTCCTCGAAACCCCGTGTGTTTGTGATTTTTCTGATTTCATTTCAATCATGTAGATTTGGAGACCCTAATTCTCTCAGGTCTTTTTCCGTCTGTTTGTACCAGTTCGGTCTTGTAATTTTGTTCTTTAAAAATGTATGGATTTTGTGCGTTAACCTGTTTGAGTCCATTCTTTCTAAGTGCCCCATGAATTGGATTCTTCTCATGCGCATTGTGTCTGTTATTTTGGAGATATTTTTATATATTTCTGCATTGGGTTTTGGATAATGTACCCCATCTTTAGTTCTTAGTCCTAGGATTTTCCTCATTATCTTACGTTCTTTCACTTCTAATTCCTCTTTTAGTGTTCTGTGTTGAAGGTTTAGTGTCTCAGATGCGTAGAGAGCTTCGGGTCTAATTACTGTTGTATAGTGTCGTATTTTGCTGTTCCACGAGAGACTCTTTTTGTTGTAAATGTTTTTTTGTTAACTGAAACGCCGTCTCCATTTTCTGGACTCTTGATCTGACAGATTTCTTATCATTACAATTTTCTGCAATCCATTCACCTAAATATTTAAATTCTTTTACTCGAGAGATGTAGTTATTACCAATTTTGAGATCGGAAGGTGCATCTTTGATGTCAGTCATAAATTTTGTTTTTTCAAATGAAATTTGTAATCCTATTTTAGCTGCCTGTTCTTGAAATAATTCTAGCTGTTTCTGTGCATCGGTAATGTCTTGTGCGATCAGTGCCACGTCATCAGCAAATGCTGAACAGTCTAATTTTATGCCCTTATGTCTTGGCCCCAGTCTGTGTGCTGGTGCACCTGCTTTTTTCCCTTCTCTAACAACTTTTTCAAGAGCGCAATTGAAGAGCACTGGGGACAGTACACCCCTTGTCGTACTCCTGTGTCTATTTCAAATTCTGTGCTCAATTCTCCCATAAATTTTACTTTGGATTTGGTCTCCGTGAGGGTTTCTTTTATGATGTTTGTTGTCTTTTGATCTAGTCCAAATTCTGCTAACACTTCAAAAAGGGATTCTCGTACTGTCATATGCTTTTTTAAAGTCGACAAACGTGATGACATAACTTTTGTTTGAAGTACTATGTAAATATTTCATTGAGTTTTTCAAGTTAAGGATTTGTTCTACGCATGATCGACCTTTTCTGAACCCACCTTGGTATTCGCCTAGTTTTGAATCCAGCTGAGGCTCTGCGCGGTTTAGTAGGGCTTTAGACAGAATTTTGTATGTTATTGACAATAAAGAGATTCCACGATAGTTGTTGGGGTCTGTTTTACTTCCTTTTTTGTACAGAGGATGTATGATTGCAGTCTTCCAATCTGTGGGGATTTTTTCAGTTTTCCAGATTTCATGTGTAATTTCTTTGAGTTTTGCAATAAGATTTTCTCCTGCATTTTTCCATAATTCTGCGATGATTTGGTCTTCTCCTGATGCTTTGTTATTTTTCAGTGACTGAATTATCTCTTTAATCTCTTGTAAACTTGGTGGTTTTGAGTCTGGGTTTCGTTGTGTACGATGGAACTCAAATTTTTCTGCAGACTTTTCACAATTCAGTAGTTTAGAAAAGTATTTTGCAAGAATTTCACAGTTTTCGGTGTTGGTATGAGCAATTTCCCCATGGTCATTTTTAAAATGGAGTGATGGAAGAGAATACTTTGTTAATTTTTGTTTGAATACTCTGTAGAAATTTCGGGAATTGTTTGTCTTGAAGTCATTTTCTATGTCTTGCAATTTTTTGTCTTCGTGTTGTTTACGGACTGTTCGTATTGCTTTTGTGACTGTTTTCCTGGTATCTTTGAGATCTTCCAGGGTCCTTTGATTTTTGTTGCACAACCAATTTTGCCACGCCCGTTGTCTGAGATTTATCAGTTGGTCACACTCATCTGTCCACCATGGGTGTTTACGTGTTCTTGTTTGCGGTGCTACAGTTTCAGCTGCATTTAAAAGTCCTGCTTGCAGTTGTTGCCAATTTTGTGGTTTTAAATTTTGCGTTTCTTTTGTAAATTGTTCATTGCCATTTATCTTTTGTACATCATATTTACGGTGTGGGGATTTCTTAGTCAATTTTCTTTTTTCTGGAATGACATCTAGGGAGAATTTTGTTGGGTAATGGTCGGAATCTAGGTCTAGTCCATTAAGGACTTTAAGTTTCTTGATTTCTACTGTATTTACGCGGGAGATCATTACATGATCCAACTGATATTCACCTAGTAATGGATTAGGTGAGATCCAAGTTTTCGTTTTCGAGGCTCTTTTCTTGAAGAATGTTGATTTGAAAAATAGGTCATGGTTTTTGCAGATTTCAATGAGTCGCATGCCATTCCGGTTGGTCTGTGTATGCCCTGACCATTTACCTACCCAATATCGATATTTCTTTTCTTTACCGATTTGTGCATTGAAATCGCCCATAAATCCTTATTTATTATTAGCATTAAATTACTGAGAGGAGGAGGGGGGGGGGGGGGGAGACTGAACTGATAGGGTATAGATTACAAGGTTGCCCTCTGGAAATATGTTGAAACCAGAAACAACCTTTTAAACCATTCTGGATGCCTCAGACCCCTAAACCGAGTCAATTTAAGCCCGGATTAAAACGTGTTTTGCGATTACAGAGTATTACACAAGTCAGTCATGTAAAACTTGCGCTGCAAATATTGAAAAGTCCTACTGATGTGCAGTTTTCACATACTGGATTGCAGTCAGGGACTCGTGTTGTTAACCAATAAACAGATTGTAATAATACGAGGCTATTGGCAAGTGGGGTGCACTCAGCCCTTGTGAGGCAGACTGAGGAGCTACTTGACAGAGAAGTAGCGGCTCCGGTCTCGTAAACATACGGCTGGGAGGGTGGTGTGCTGACCACATGCCCTTTCATATCCGAATCCAATAACGGTGGTCTGAGGATGACACGGCGGCGGGTCGGTACCGTTGGGTCTTCATGGCCTGTTCGTGCGGAGTTTGGTTTAGTTCATCTGATTAGGACCATCAGGCAGTCTCTTACCACGGACCAGGGTTTCACACATACAGTATATATTACATCGTGGTTACCTAAGAAAATAAGTTTGAGCATGAAAGCTAGTACTAAAATGATTTGAGTGTCTACAGTGGCGGTGTGATTAAATTATACTGACTATAAACTAACTGGTGTTACTTGTACTACTGCAGCTGCAGCCATTAATAGTGATAATAATAATAATAATAATAATAATAATAATAATAATAATAATAATCACTCATATAAATACATCGGCTACACCACTGCAATTTCATAACTACTTCTACAACCCTTTAGATCACATAACATCAACAGATACGAAGAAAGTAAATTGGAAAAAGAAAACACTACACGGCAAGCACCCGTATCATCTAACACAGCCACACATCGATCAAGACGCATCCAACACATGGCTAAGAAAAGGCAATATATACAGTGAGACGGAAGGATTCATGATTGCAATACAGGATCAAACAATAAACACCAAATATTACAGCAAGCATATTATTAAAGATCCCAATACCACAACAGATAAATGCAGACTTTGCAAACAACAAATAGAAACAGTAGATCACATCACAAGCGGATGTACAATACTAGCAAATACAGAATACCCCAGAAGACATGACAATGTAGCAAAAATAATACATCAACAGCTTGCCTTACAACATAAACTTATAAAACAACACATTCCCACATACAAGTATGCACCACAAAATGTACTGGAGAATGATGAATACAAATTATACTGGAACAGAACCATTATAACAGATAAAACAACACCATATAACAAACCTGACATCATACTCACCAATAAAAGAAGAAATTAACACAACTAATCGAAATATCCGTACCCAATACAAGAAATATACAAAAGAAAACGGGAGAAAAAATTGAAAAATACATCCAACTTGCTGAGGAAGTCCAGGACATGTGGCATCAGGATAAAGTTGACATTATACCAATTATACTATCAACTACAGGAGTCATACCACACAATATCCACCAGTACATCAACGCAATACAGCTACATCCAAACTTGTATATACAACTACAGAAATCTGTAATTATTGATACATGTTCAATTACCCGAAAGTTCCTAAATGCAATATAACATATACCATACAGTTAAAAGGAAGTGACGCTTGATCAAGGTCCGCGTCACTTTCCATTTTTAACCAGACTTAACGTCTGAGAAAGTAAAGAATAACAATAATAATAATAATAGAAGCGGTGGAAAAAACATGCCTATAAATACCTAGGATACAGACAAAAATAGGAATAGATAATACAAATATTAAAGAAGAACTAAAAGAAAAATATAGACAAAGACTAACAAAAGTACTGAAAACAGAATTGACAGCAAAAAACAAGACAAAAGCTATAAATACTTATGCTATACCAATATTGACCTACTCATTTGGAGTAGCGAAATGGAGTAACACAGACCTAGAAGCACTCAATACACTTACACGATCACAATGCCACAAATATAGAATACATCACATACATTCAGCAACAGAAAGATTCACATTAAGCAGAAAGGAAGGAGGAAGGGGATTTATCGACATAAAAAAAACTACATTATGGACAGGTAGACAATTTAAGAAAATTCTTTCTAGAACGAGCAGAAACTAGCAAAATACACAAAGCAATCACTCATATAAATACATCGGCTACACCACTGCAATTTCATAACCACTTCTACAACCCTTTAGATCACATAACATCAACAGATACGAAGAAAGTAAATGGAAAAAGGAAACACTACATGGCAAGCACCCGTATCATCTAACACAGCCACACATCGATCAATACGCATCCAACACATGGCTAAGAAAAGGCAATATATACAGTGAGACGGAAGGATTCATGATTGCAATACAGGATCAAACAATAAACACCAGATATTACAGCAAGCATATTATTAAAGATCCCAATACCACAACAGATAAATGCAGACTTTGCAAACAACAAATAGAAACAGTAGATCACATCACAAGCGGATGTACAATACTAGCAAATACAGAATACCCCAGAAGACATGACAATGTAGCAAAAATAATACATCAACAGCTTGCCATACAAGATAACCTAATAAAACAACACTTTCCCACATACAGGTATGCACCACAAAATATACTGGAGAATGATGAATACAATTATACTGGAACAGAACCATTATAACAGATAAAACAACACCACATAACAAACCTGACATCATACTCACCAATAAAAAGAAGAAATTAACACAACTAATCGAAATATCCATACCCAATACAACGAATATACAAAAGAAAACAGGAGAAAAAATTGAAAAATACATCCAACTGGCTGAGGAAGTAAAGGACATGTGGCATCAGGATAAAGTTGACATTATACCAATTATACTATCAACTACAGGAGTCATACCACACAATATCGACCAGTACATCAATGCAATACAGCTACATCCAAACTTATATATACAACTACAGAAATCTGTAATTATTGATACATGTTCAATTACCCGAAAGTTCCTAAATGCAATATAACACATACCGTACAGTTAAAAGGAAGTCACGCTTGATCAAGGTCCGCGTCACTTTCCATTTTTAACCAGACTTAACGTCTGAGAAAGTAAAGAAATAATAATAATGATAATAATAATTAAAGTAATAATAATAATGACAGTGGCAGATAAAAGAAGAATTTATAGGTCTACAACATAGATGTTATCTAACCTAACGAGTTTATGGAAATGGAAATTTAAGGAGATTACTTTGTTGAGAATACTGGGAAATAAGGAAGACGTGGTTGGAATGAGGTATGTGCAAGTCTAACGGGTGCATACAGGGACAATGGTAATGTTATTGTTGTTTTAGTAGATATGTCAGTACTTGTCTTCTTAAGCTGGAGATGTTATTTAGTTCTCTAATATAATGCGGGAGGTTTTTGCAGAGTCGGCTCCCTGCCACACAGAAGGCCTTCGAGAAAGTGGCTGAACGATGGAGTGAGATAGAAAGGATTTCGCTCTGATGGGAACAGTCGTTCCTGCCGTGTTGTTCAGACCACAGCGTTAAGATCGGGGAGAGGTATGAGGGACAGTGTTAAATCATAAGACAGTGAACAACACAGAGGGTATGGAAATCTCTGCGCTTGTCTGCACACAGCCAGGGTAGCTATGCGTCTGATGGTGAAATGTGATTGAAGAGTCGAACATCACAGATGTAACGAACACAGGCATTCATTACCAGTTCCACGTACCGTGAGCTTTCCTGAGAAAGACGTTGAAGGATAACATCGCTGTAAGTATGGGTGCTTGTGCAAGTGAATTTTCAGGTCAAGAGGGAAGAGCTTTCCATATTTTTGTAGTGCTTGGAGAGATGCTGATGCCTTCTAGCGCATTACGTTACAAGCTCAGTCCAGTTTTCTTCTAATATTACTCCTAGACTCTCTTCTGAAGGAGAGACGTTGATATTTATCCCATTTACGGTTAAAGATGGTAGAAATTGCAGATATTTCGGGCTAATTAGCCTAGAATGACCAAGCAGTACCGCTTCGGTTTTGGATGGGTGGACCTTAACCCTATATCCTGCGTTCAATTTGTTAGTGCACACATGTCGGTATTGAGATTCTAGATAGCTGTCTTCAGGTTTATAGATTTTGCATGGATGTCATCGGCGTAAATGTGGTATTTTCAGGACAAACCTGATGGTACATCATTTACGTACATCGAAAAGGAGAATTATAGTACATCCTTTGTCTTCTCAGACCTTTGAGCAGATTTGCCCATGCAGATGTATGGCGGACCACAGTGTGACGTGGACTTCGAACCATTTTGCACATCTTATAAGACACTAAGGAAGTGGTAAGTGCCGAAAAAAAATTCCAGAACTGACGTAGGGTCGGGTCGCACAGTCCAGCACGTACGCACCTTGCCGCTCTGTAGCAGTTCTGCAATTGCCCGAGTCCGTCGGAATGCACAATGGACATGAGTGGATGCAGGTGATCAGACAGGATGCTTACGTACGAGTCACCTGTCAGAGTCGTTTCTAGACATATCAGAGGTCCCATATCAGTGCAACTGCACACGCTCCACAGCATTACAAAGAGAGCCTGCACCAGCTTGAACAGTCTCCTGCTAACATGCAGGGTCCATGGCTTCAAGAGGTTGTCTCCATACCCGTACATGTCCATCCGCTCGATACAATTTGAAACGAGACTCACCCGACCAGGCAACACGTTTCCAGTCATCAACATTCCAATGTCGCTGTTGACGGGCCCAAACGAGGCGTAAAGATTTGTATCGTGCAGTGATCTAGGATACACGAAAGGGACTTCGGCAGCGAAAGCCCTTATCGATGATGTGCCGTTGAATGGTTCGCACGCTGACACTTGTTGATGGCTCAGGATTGAAATGTGCAGCAATTTGCGGAAGGGTTGCACTTCTGTCACGTTGAAAGATTCCCTTCAGTCGTCTTTAGTCCCGTTCTTGCAACGTCTTTTACCGGCAGCAGCGATGTCGGAGTTTTGATGTTCTACCAGATTTCTGATATTCAGGGTACACTTGTGAAATGGTCGTACGGGAAAGTCCCCACTTCATCGTACTTCGGGATGCTGTGTCCCATCGCTCATGCGGCGACTATAACACAACGTTCAAATTCACTTACATTTTGATAACCTGCCATTGCAGCAGTAGTAACTGATCTAACAACTGCGCCAGACACTTTCTGGTTTTATATTGGCGCTGCCAATCGCAGCGCCGTATTCTGACTGTTTACTAATCTGTGTATTTGAATACGCACGCCTACACCTTTGGCGCTTCAGTGTAAATCCCAGTATTTGCGTCCCGTCATCTACCTACCTCAAAATATACACACACTTGGCAACTGTTATACTTGTCTTAATTCACAATGGCTCGAAGCACTATGGGACTTAACATCTGAGGTCATCAGTCCCCTAGACTTAGAACTACTTAAACCTAAGTAACATAAGGAGAGCACACACATCCATGCCCGAGGCAGGATTCGAACCTGCGACCGTAGCGGCAGTGCGGATCCGGACTGAAGCGCCTAGAACCGCTCGGCTACCGCGGCCAGCTAAGCTTCAGGTTTCGCACAATTAAGACAGCCGGCTTCTGTGGCCGAACGGTTCTAGGCGCTTCAGTCCCGAACCGCGCGACTTTTACGGTCACAGGTTCGAATTCTGCCTCGGACATGGATGTGTGTGCTGTCCTTAGGCTAGTTAGGTTTAAGTAGTTCTAAGTTCTAGGGAACTGATGGTCTCAGATGTTAAGTCCCATAGTGCTCAGAGCCATTTGAACCTTAAGCTTAAGATTATAGTAAGATTGTGAAAGCATAAAAAATAAAATTCGATGTATAATTATTGTAATATTGGATGCTAGATATCAGTTTTTTTTGCTGATCCTGCAAGCCATTAAATAGGTAAACAGCAACTAGAACTCGGTGGTACAGATGAGGTTCCTCATTACGTCAGGTGTAACTCCTCTCACCGCCGTGTTTCTGTTCCTTTGTTGCAGGAGCCGTACGAGACAGCTCCAAGCTTCGAGGGCAACTGTCTCCGTCAGCAGCTGCCGACTCAAAAGCCCGTGAGGACCTGAGGACGTGTCTCGTCAGTGGAAACCCTCGCCATCCGCCCGTCTACGCCGGCCGTTCCTGTCGGATGCGCGGCGACTTACTCGGGCCCCACCCCCTGCCTCGCTTGATTGATGTCGCCGCTGACAAAGTAGATGCCTTCGCCCGACGCAGACCGTAGCGCGAGCGAGTAGGAAAAGAACAGACTGAAGAAGAAAAAGAAGAAGAGGAGGAGGAGATTTGGACAGAGGAAGAGTGCTGCGCGTTAAATATTCCGGCGCCGGGAGGCGGCGATTACTCTCGCCGGAGTGAGGGACTGAGACATCAGGACAAGCTCTAAGTTATACCCGGGCCAGATTTTTGCGACGGAATTAATTTCTTCTTTCCTCCCGCCCTGCCACGCCGGTGACGCAAATGAGCGCGCAGCGCCGGCTCGTCAGCCCTCGGAGCCATCTGGCGGCCTGAGGTGTACTCTCATCTCGCTGACAGATTGCCCCCGCCCCTCCCCCCCCCCCCTCCCAGTCTATCGGCGCACAGCTTCCCGGCAGTCTTTCGTACTTCCGAGAGGCCCACTTGGGAGGGACTCTCACTCCCACCTCCGAAAAGTGTAGCGACTGCCTCGTCACGATTTAATCCCATTGCCCCATCCCGAGGACACCGGTCCACCCGAAGTGCCATTCCCCGGCTCGAGAAGGACGGTCTGACAGACTGGCATTATTAATCTTCCGCCCGAAGTACACGTCTCCCGTCACTTGCAACCAGTCCTTACCCTACTTCGTGATTCTTTGACTCTTAATGGCCAGTAGCGGCACGTCAGTTCTACCAGCTGGAGAAGTTCCTTCGGTCGCTACTCGGCTCTCCTCTGCATCCCATTTCTCCATTTTAAGGGAGGCTGACGAGTATTTCTCTCATTCTGGAGAGACACTGTGCAGTCGGTACTCTACATTGTAGAACTTCCCATCTGTCACTTGGGATATAGCGCTCTATCCTCGACAGTGTTCATCTGATAACTGTCATTCTTATAACATCGTTTCTGAGCCTGCACCGGATTTCATGCCCAGCCAGTACTTTTTGGAGTACTGCAGCGTTTAGTACCTGTCGGTAGTTGTCTACGCGCTCCCGTTGTCCACCACTCACTGTCAAGTGGTTTCTTAAATAGTTCGCCTTACTCTCAGAGACTGACTATTGGTTGATATTCTTGCGCCAGTGAACACGGGATTGCTCCTTACTGGGAGCCAAGTTACTGAATGGCTGCAGTAACTGGCGGAGACTAGGGAGCGAGTATACTGCAATGACTGTGCGACAGCTCCAGAGGGAGAAGAGGAAGAAGCTCCATCTCGCAGCAGCCTCGTCTCTTACTGCTGACAGCCTGACTACACCTGTCGAAAATTTTACTAAACGCAAATTTAGGCCCACGCAGGAATGTCAGTTATTTTAGGAGAGCAGTGTGTGTTCTGCAAGGTCGGGAGGTGGTGATTCCGACATTCGTTTCCCGACACCATTCCTCCCATTACACTGCTACTGTCTCTACTCCGGGAAAGGATCTCGTGAGGGGTACGTGTGCGTGACTCTACTAGTGGTGGATCATCGTCAGAATTTGGTACCACAGTGACGTGTGAAACGATACTCTTTCTTCTGAACCTAGACCCGAAGTGTACTGGTATCGGTAAGACGGCTGACTGAGGTTTGCTGAGAGTGGTTAGTGGTTGTGAAGGCTCACAGTGAAGTGGTGACTGAGGAGTCATAGCAGGTGACCTCTTGGGAGCAGTGCGATAGGATAGGCGTACAGCTCGGCTGTAGGACAGCAGCGGGAGTGTGGGTGTGCCGGCAGAGGGGTTAGTTTCGGCCCGGGGATGGACCCGCGCGGAACGCCTCCGTAGGCAGCCATGGCGGAGGACCGCCGGCGCCTGTCGCAGACGCTGGACCCGCTGGCGCGCCTCGCCGAGCTGACCGTGGGCGGCGGGGGCGGCTCCGCCTCCGGCTCGGCCCCCGGCTCCGCCCCCGCGTCGCCGCGCCTGCTGCCGCGCCGCTCGCGCCTCCGCGCCGGCTCGCCGCCCCCGCAGCCGCCGCCGCGGCCGCACCATCTGCACCACCACCAGCACCACCAGCAGCACCACCACCACCATCCGCTGCTCCAGCAGATGTCGCTGCCCCTGCCACTCTCCGTGAGTACCGCGCCTCTCTGCCTGCGTCATACACTACTGGCCATTAAAATTGCTACACCAAGAAGAAATGCAGATGACAAACGGGTATTCATTGGACAAATATATTATACTGGAACTGACATGTGATTACATTTTCACGCAATTTAGGTGCATAGATCCTGAGAAATCAGTACCGAGGACAATCACCTTTGGCCGTAATAACGGCCTTGATACGCCTGGGCATTGAGTCAAACAGAGCTTGGATGGCGTGTACAGGTACAGCTGCCCATGCAGCTTCAACACGATACCACAGTTCGTCAAGAGTAGTGACTGGCGTATTGTGACGATCCAGTTGCTTGGCCACCATTGACCAGACGTTTTCAGTTGGTGAGAGATCTGGAGAATGTGCTGGCCAGGGCAGCAGTCGAACATTTTGTGTATCCAGAAAGGCCCGTACTGGACCTGCAGGATGTGGTCGTGCATTATCCTGTGAAATGTAGGCTTTGGCAGAGATCGAATGAAGGGCAGAGCCACGGATCGTCACATATCTGAAACGTAACGTCCACTGATCAAAGTGCCGTCAATGCGAACAAGAGGTGACCGGCCCAGGTCCGTCGTTCAGTATACCATCACACGCGCTCCTGTCTGTGATGCAGCGTCAAGGGTAACCGCAGCCATGGTCTCCGAGCTGATAGTCCATGCTGGTGCAAACGTTGTCGAACTGTTCGTGCATATGTTTGTTGTCTTGCAAACGCCCCCATCTGTTGACTCAGGGATCGAGACGTGGCTGCACGATCCGTTCTGCCGTGCGGATAAGATTCCTGTCATCTCGACTGCTAGTGATACGAGGCCGTTGGGATCCAGCACGGCGTTCCGTATAACCCTCCTGAACCCACCGATTCCATATTCTGCTAACAGTCATTGGATCTCGACCGACGCGAGCAGCAATGTCGCGATACGATAAACCGCTATCGCGCTAGGCTACAATCCGACCTTTATCAAAATCGGAAACGTGATGGTACGCATTTCTCTTCCTTACACGAGGCATCACAACAACGTTTCACCAGGTAACGACTGTCAACTGCTGCTTGTGTACGAGAAATCGGTTGGAAACTTTCCACATGTCAGCACGTTGTAGGTGTCCCCACCGGCGCCAACCTTGTGTGAATGCTCTGAAAAGCTAATCATTTGCATATCACAACATCTTCTTTCTGTGGGTTAAATTTCGCGTCTGTAGCACGTCATTTTCGTGGTGTAGCAATTTTAATGGCCAGTAGTGTAGCTTTGTTTGTCAGGGTCATGGTGACGTTCCCATCATTCCGTTCATTATTGTGAAATTTGCATTTAAATAAGACACTGTGGAAAATTCGAAAAGTTTACAATGATATGTAGGGTTCACCATGATTTTGCGTTTGGGGCATATTACGTAATATGTTGCTGCATATGAAATTTAGGTAACATACTGAAATTTTCTTTAGAGTTGTGCGGAGGTGTGTCTGATGTGAAGGTCGATGGCAGCATGTCATGACGTCACACAAATTCAGGATCTTTTTTGATCGGTACCCCCGGGATTTGCTGTGGGATGATAGAGGCTAGAGCGAATGGGGTGGTAGTAGGAATCTGGAACATTCTACAATAATTAGTACTGAATACTTTAGTAAATAACTTTTACTTATCTTTGTCCTGCTACTGCACTCCAGGAACATAACTAATAACAACTAGCTTGAATATAAAGGACTCATTAACAAACATTAACTGCATTATACAACAAGCAAGATAACACAATTCCGGTTGTTGTAGTTGTGGTCTTCAGTCCTGAGACTGGTTTGATGCAGCTCTCCATGCTACTCTATCCTGTGCAAGCTTCTTCATCTCCCAGTACCTACTGCAACCTACATCCTTCTGAATCTGCTTAGTGTATTGATCTCTTGGTCTCCCTCTACGATTTTTACCCTCCACGCTGCCCTCCAATACTAAATTTGTGATCCCTTGATGCCTCAGAACATGTCCTACCAACCGATCCCTTCTTCAGGTCAAGTTGTGCCACAAACTTCTCTTCTCCCCAATCCTATTCAATACCTCCTCATTAGTTACGTGATCTACCCACCTTATCTTCAGCATTCTTCTGTAGCACCACATTTCGAAAGCTTCTATTCTCTTCTTGTCCACACTAGTTATCGTCCATGTTTCACTTCCATACATGGCTACACTCCATACAAATACTTTCAGAAACTACTTCCTGACACTTAAATCTATACTCGATGTTAACAAATTTCTCTTCTTCAGAAACGCTTTCCTTGTCATTGCCAGTCTACATTTTATATCCTCTCTACTTCGACCATCATCAGTTATTTTGCTCCCCAAATAGGAAAACTCCTTTACTACATTAAGTGTCTCATTTCCTAATCTAATACCCTCAACATCACCCGACTTAATTCGACTACATTCCATTATCCTCGTTTTGCTTTTGTTGATGTTCATCTTATATCCTCCCTTCAAGACACCATCCATTCCGTTCAACTGCTCTTCCAAGTCCTTTGCTGTCTCTGACAGAATTACATTGTCATCGGCGAACCTCAAAGTTTTTACTTCTTCTCCATGAATTTTAACACCTACTCCGAATTTTTCTTTTGTTTCCTTTACTGCTTGCTCAGTATACAGATTGAATAACATCGGGGAGAGGCTACAACCCTGTCTCACTCCTTTCCCAACCACTGCTTCCCTATCATGCCCCTCGACTCTTATAACTGCCATCTGGTTTCTGTACAAATTGTAAATAGCCTTTCGCTCCCTGTATTTTACCCCTGCCACCTTTAGAACGTGAAAGAGAGTATTCCAGTCAACATTGTCAAAAGCTTTCTCTAAGTCTACAAATGCTAGAAACGTAGGTTTGCCTTTTCTTAATCTTTCTTCTAAGATAAGTCGTAAGGTTAGTATTGCCTCACGTGTTCCAACATTTCTATGGAATCCAAACTGGTCTTCCCCGAGGTCCGCTTCTACCAGTTTCTCCATTCGTCTGTAAAGAATTCGCGTTAGTATTTTGCAGCTGTGACTTATTAAACTGATAGTTCGGTAATTTTCACATCTGTCAACACCTGCTTTCTTTGGGATTGGAATTATTATATTCTTCTTGAAGTCTGAGGGTATTTCGCCTGTCTCATACATCTTGCTCACCAGATGGTAGAGTTTTGTGAGGAGTGGCTCTCCCAAGGCCGTCAGTAGTTCTAATGGAATGTTGTCTACTCCCGGGGCCTTGTTTCGACTCAGGTCTTTCAGTGCTCTGTCAAACTCTTCACGCAGTATCGTATCTCCCATTTCATCTTCATCTACATCCTCTTCCACCAATATTGTCCTCAAGTACATCGCCCTTGTATAAATATATACTCCTTCCGCCTTTCTGCCTTCCCTTCTTTGGTTAGAACTGGGTTGCCATCTGAGCTCTTGATATTCATACAAGTGGTTCTCTTCTCTCCAACGGTCTCTTTAATTTTTCTGTAGGCAGTATCTATCTTACCCCTAGTGAGACAAGCCTCTACATCCTTACATTTGTCCTCTAGCCATCCCTGCTTAGCCATTTTGCACTTCCTGTCGATCTCATTTTTGAGACGTTTGTATTCCTTTTTGCCTGCTTCATTTACTGAATTTTTATATTTTCTCCTTTCATAAATTAAATTCAGTATTTCTTCTGTTACCCAAGGATTTCTACTAGCCCTCGTCTTTTTACCTACTTGATCCTCTGCTGCCTTTACTACTTCATCCCTCAAAGCTACCCATTCTTCTTCTACTGTATTTCTTTCCCCCATTCCTGTCAATTGTTCCCTTATCCTCTCCTTGAAACTCTGTACAACCTCTGGTTCTTTCAGTTTATCCAGGTCCCATCTACTTAAATTCCCACCTTTTTGCAGTTTCTTCAGTTTTAATCTACAGGTCATAACCAATAGATTGTGGTCAGAGTCCACATCTGCCCCTGGTATTAGGTGCATAATACATGCGCGAAGTAGAGGCTGCGAACCTGGCGACCTGAAGGCTGTTCTAATCTGACTTCGCACACGACCTGCAGCTGACTCGGCCGGTGCGATCTGCAAGTATCTGTCCGTCCCAGACGGTGGAGCTGCAAGCGCCAGCGAGTACAGAGAGGTTGCAAGTGCTGGGCCGCTATGGAGTATCGTAATGCTTAGCGTGGTGTCTAACGTTGACACCACGGTGTCTCCATCACCAATCTCGAGGAAATAGATTGTATGTAGCACATACATATGCGATCCCCCACGCCTCCGTTAAAGCCAGAAAGAAATACCCACAACATTCTACATATTTTATAGATCATTTGAAATATCGAAATGAGGCATTTGCGGATGACAACACACAGAGAGGAGATTATTTTGCCATAAGATGTATAGGCACAACTTCAGTAGCTACCGTGTTATTCCACTAATTACAGACTTTTTCGATGAAGGAATGAATTTTTTTTAGGGCTGTCGATAGCTGGTGAAACGAGTAATGCTGCGGGTGTTGGAACAACATAAGTGAAAGCACACTGGACTCGCATTCGGGAGGACGACGGTTCAATCCCGTCTCCAGCCATCCTGATTTAGGTTTTCCGTGATTTCCCTAAATCGTTTCAGGAAAATGCCGGGATGGTTCCTTTGAAAGGGCACGGCCGATTTCCTTCCCAATCCTTCCCTAACCCGAGCTTGCGCGCCGTCTCTAATGACCTCGTTGTCGACGGGACGTTAAACACTAACCACCACCACCACCAACATAAGTGAAGACATTGAACGTTTATTTTTGTACCGAGGATGTGCTTCTTCGTAAGATATTGACCTTATTTTTCCGAACTTCCTCAATAAACCTAATATACCACTGCTTTCGCCGGGCGCTATGGCCGAGCGTTTCTAGGCGCTTGAGTCCGGAACCAGGCGGCTGCTACGGTCGCAGGTTCGAATCCTGCCTTGGGCATGGATGTGTGTGTGATGTCCTTAGGTTAGTTAGGTTTACGTAGTTCTAAGTCTAGGGGACTGATGACCTTAGATATTAGACCTTAGTGATTAGAGCCATTTGACATTTGAGCCACTGTTTTCCAATTCTCTCAGAATTTCGTCTGCAGAACATGTTATAATGTGACATCGTGTACACTTCTCCGTGTTTTTGCAAAAGAAGCAGATTTTAATGTGGCAACAAGTGAAACATAGTTTTGCACAAAATTCGCCTGTAATGACGGTTCTCGGAAACTTATAAACGTTTAACAACCACGCCAAAATAAATCGCTGTTTTTGTTTGATTTTCAGCATAATTCTTTATAGAAACTAAGCAAAGCAGAGGTGACAGATCTCTTTGGATGGTCAGCAGACGAATGTGGGCGCGGAGAGATTTCTCTTAATATTTGTAAAAAAATGTCAGCATAGGTTTCAGTTTAGATGCGAACTTCCCCTCCAGCGCTCAGCACTTCCCCTACAGCGCCTGCCTGCAACCCCCACCACTATCGCCTTTCCAACGCGTCATGTGCCGACTGTGCATTTTCTGGCACAGCTATGTGCACTGTGAGTGTGGATTGCTGCGACTGTTTGCGCACCCTGAACTGTGACATGTGTGCTCCATTTTGTCTGTATTTGTTGTCATGAACTCCCTGTTGCCTCAGTTGTCAGTAAAACAACTTGTTCTTGAAGGTGCCGCTTTTCTTTCTGGCTGTGTGTACAGGGTGAATCACCTAAAACTTGCACCGCAAAAATAGCGGAAATGAAAATTGCCATTGATGTGTGGTTTTCACAGAACGGAGAGGTAGGCAGGGTCTCATAGCGTTAGCCAAGAAATAGATAGTAGTAATACGTAGGATGGGTATTTTTTGTGCAAAAATGTACTTTTTAGCTGAAACATTGCCTATTGATATTGTTGTTGTTGTTGTTGTTGTGGTCTTCAGTCCTGAGACTGGTTTGATGCAGCTCTCCATGCTACTCTATCCTGTGCAAGCTTCTTCATCTCCCAGTACCTACTGCAACCTACATCCTTCTGAATCTGCTTAGTGTATTCATCTCTTGGTCTCCCTCTACGATTTTTACCCTCAGCGCTGCCCTCCAATACTAAATTTGTGATCCCTTGATGCCTCAAAACATGTCCTACCAACCGATCCCTTCTTCTAGTCAAGTTGTGCCACAAACTTCTCTTCTCCCCAATCCTATTCAATACCTCCTCATTAGTTACGTGATCTACCCACCTTATCTTCAGCATTCTTCTGTAGCACCACATTTCGAAAGCTTCTATTCTCATCTTGTCCACACTAGTTATCGTCCATGTTTCACTTCCATACATGGCTACACTCCATACAAATACTTTCAGAAACGACTTCCTGACACTTAAATCTATACTCGATGTTAACAAATTTCTCTTCTTCAGAAACGCTTTCCTTGCCATTGGCAGTCTACATTTTATATCCTCTCTACTTCGACCATCATCAGTTATTTTACTCCCTAAATAGCAAAACTCCTTTACTACTTTAAGTGTCTCATTTCCTAATCTAATTCCCTCAGCATCACCCGATTTAATTTGACTACATTCCATTATCCTCGTTTTGCTTTTGTTGATGTTCATCTTATATCCTCCTTTCAAGACACTGTCCATTCCGTTCAACTGCTCTTCCAAGTCCTTTGCAGTCTCTGACAGAATTACAATGTCATCGGCGAACCTCAAAGTTTTTACTTCTTCTCCATGAATTTTAATACCTACTCCGAATTTTTCTTTTGTTTCCTTTACTGCTTGCTCAATATACAGATTGAATAACATCGGGGAGAGGCTACAACCCTGTCTCACTCCTTTCCCAACCACTGCTTCCCTATCATGCCCCTCGACTCTTATAACTGCCATCTGGTTTCTGTACAAATTGTAAATAGCCTTTCGCTCCCTGTATTTTACCCCTGCCACCTTTAGAATGTGAAAGAGAGTATTCCAGTCAACATTGTCAAAAGCTTTCTCTAAGTCTACAAATGCTAGAAACGTAGGTTTGCCTTTTCTTAATCTTTCTTCTAAGATAAGTCGTAAGGTTAGTATTGCCTCACGTGTTCCAACATTTCTATGGAATCCAAACTGATATTCCCCGAGGTCCGCTTCTACCAGTTTTTCCATTCGTCTGTAAAGAATTCGCGCTGGTATTTTGCAGCTGTGACTTATTTAACTGATAGTTCGGTAATTTTCACATCTGTCAACACCTGCTTTCTTTGGGATTGGAATTATTATATTCTTCTTGAAGTCTGAGGGTATTTCACCTGTCCCATACATCTTGCTCACCAGATGGTAGAGTTTTGTCAGGACTGGCTCTCCCAAGGCCGTCAGTAGTTCTAATGGAATGTTGTCTACTCCCGGGGCCTTGTTTCGACTCAGGTCTTTCAGTGCTCTGTCAAACTCTTCACGCAGTGTCATATCTCCCATTTCATCTTCATCTACATCCTCTTCCATTTCCATAATATTGTCCTCAAGTACATCGCCCTTGTATAAATATATACTCCTTCCACCTTTCTGCCTTCCCTTCTTTGCTTAGAACTGGGTTGCCATCTGAGCTCTTGATATTCATACAAGTGGTTCTCTTCTCTCCAAAGGTCTCTTTAATTTTCCTGTAGGCAGTATCTATCTTACCCCTAGTGAGACAAGCCTCTACATCCTTACATTTGTCCTCTAGCCATCCCTGCTTAGCCATTTTGCACTTCCCGTCGATCTCATTTTTGAGACGTTTGATTCCTTTTTGCCTGCTTCATTTACTGCATTTTTATATTTTCTCCTTTCATCAATTAAATTCAATATTTCTTCTGTTACACAAGGATTTCTATTAGCCCTCGTCTTTTTACCTACTTGATCGTCTGCTGCTTTCACTACTTCATCCCTCAATGCTACCCATTCTTCTTCTACTGTATTTATTTCCCCCATTCCTGTCAATTGTTCCTTTATGCTCTCCCTGAACCTCTCTACAACCTCTTGTTCTTTCAGTTTATCCAGGTCCCATCTCCTTAAATTCCCACCTTTTTGCAGTTTCTTCAGTTTCAATCTGCAGTTTATAACCAATAGATTGAGGTCAGAATCAACATCTGCCTCTGGAAATGTCTTACAATTTAAAACCTGGTTCCTAAATCTCTGTCTTACCATTATATAATATATCTGATACCTTTTAGTATCTCCAGGATTCTTCCAGGTATACAACCTTCTTTTATGATTCTTGAACCAAGTGTTAGCTATGATTAAGTTATGCTCTGTGCAAAATTCTACAAGGCGGCTTCCTCTTTCATTTCTTCCCCCCAATCCATATTCACCTACTATGTTTCCTTCTCTCCCTTTTCCTACTGACGAATTCCAGTCACCCATGACTATTAAATTTTCGTCTCCCTTCACTACCTGAATAATTTCTTTTATCTCGTCATACATTTCATCAATTTCTTCATCATCTGCAGAGCTAGTTGGCATATAAACTTGTACTACTGTAGTAGGCATGGGCTTTGTGTCTATCTTGGCCACAATAATGCGTTCACTATGCTGTTTGTAGTAGCTAACCCGCACTCCTATTTGTTATTCATTATTAAACCTACTCCTGCATTACCCCTATTTGATTTTGTATTTATAACCCTGTAATCACCTGACCAAAAGTCTTGTTCCTCCTGCCACCGAACTTCACTAATTCCCACTATATCTAACTTTAACCTATCCATTTCCCTTTTTAAATTTTCTAACCTACCTGCCCGATTAAGGGATCTGACATTCCAAGCTCCGATCCGTAGAACGCCAGTTTTCTTTCTCCTGATAACGACGTCCTCTTGAGTAGTCCCCTCCCGGAGATCCGAATGGGGGACTATTTTACCTCTGGAATATTTTACCCAAGAGGACGCCATCATCATTTAATCATACAGTAAAGCTGCATGTCCTCGGGAAAAATTACGGCTGTAGTTTCCCCTTGCTTTCAGCCGTTCGCAGTACCAGCACAGCAAGGCCGTTTTAGTTAATGTTACAAGGCCAGATCAGTCAATCATCCAGACTGTTGCCCCTGCAACTACTGAAAAGGCTGCTGCCCCTCTTCAGGAACCACACGTTTGTCTGGCCTCTCAACAGATATCCCTCCGTTGTGGTTGCACCTACGGCACGTCTATCTGTATAGCTGAGGCACGCAAGCCTCCCCACCAACGGCAAGGTCCATGGTTCATATTAACAAACTGAAATATGGTACATTAAAATGTCAGTTGTGTTTGTTGCAGGATTGTAGCGCGAGTCGTTTACGAAATATCATATTTTAAAAAATTTCCACACCATCACTTGTTTTCCTAAGGAAATGCAATCCGAAAACAAAGGAAGTAGGTTACAGTACGCTTGTTCGCCCACTGATAGAATACTGCTCAGCCGTGTGGGATCCGTACCAGGTAGGGTTGATAGAAGAGATAGAGAAGATCCAACGGAGAGCAGCGCGCTTCGTTACAGGATCATTTAGTAATCGCGAAAGCGTTACGGAGATGATAGATAAACTTCAGTGGAAGACTCTGGAGGAGAGACGCTCAGTAGCTCGGTACGGGCTTTTGTTGAAGTTTCGTGAACATACTTTCACCGAGGAGTGAAACAGTATATTGCTCCCTCCTACGTAAATCTCGCGAAGAGACCATGAGGATAAAATCAGAGAGATTAGAGTCCACACAGAAGCATACCGACAATCCTTCTTTCCAAGAACAATACGAGACTGGAATAAAAGGGAGAACCGATAGAGGTACTCAGGGTACCCTCCGCCACACACCGTCAAGTGGCTTGCGGAGTATGGATGTAGATGTAGATGTAGAACCTGCGTAGTTGCTAGGTAAGACGTTGTTTGCTTAGAGTGAACTTGTGTGTTCCTTGAGTGCATTGCGACTTGCTAGTCAGTTAGTGTGTGACTGCCCAAGAAATCAGTTGTGGGTTGACAATGGGATTTATCAATGCAGAAAACACAGACGTGCTCATTGTGTTTGGAGAGTGTACGGAGAATGCGTTTAGTTCTTATAAGGTGTATGCAGCAAGCTATCCCAATAGACGCCAAAGATACCGGCAATTATTTATCACTCTCTTCAACCAGTTACTTGAAAATGGCAGTGTGACAGCTACACAACGTGAGATAAGCAAAGAAATGACGACAGAAGAGGGGGGAAATTAAGGGGCTCCGGAACGCCCTATACTTGCAATGTTAAAATAACGCTTATAAATTACATCTTTCCTCACAAAGTATTTGAGGTAGGAAGTTGAACTTTTTACAGATTATTTATTGGAATATGGGCTACAACTTAACACAGGGATTTTACAAAATTTTAGTTCAGTTATTAAAGATGATTTTTTTTTCAATTGTAATGAAAATTCACAACATTTTTTTGCAATTTTTTATTTATATATTCAAAAATATATAGTTTTTTGGAAAAAGGCTGTGTTAAATTATGCAGAAGGTATTGTGTAACATTTACTGAAACTTTGAAACAAATATGTTTCGAAGATCCTTAGAAAACATGTAATTAGTATGAGAAAATAAAAGTTTTGGGAATCGAGCGACAAAGATTGGATTAACTTTTTAGTGCATTCCAGGTCCATAGGATGGATTATCTTCATCCTCTGCAAACTCCTCCTCCAGCTTCCTCTTGTTCCTCCTCCTGTTTACTCTTGCTTGTATTTCTAGACTTCCCGCGTCCGGCCATCCTGATTTAGGTTTTCCGTGATTTCCCTAAATCACTCCAGGCAAATGCCGGGATGGTTCCTCTGAAAGGGCACGGCCGACTTCCTTCCCCATCCTTCCCTAATTCGATGAGACCGATGACCACGCTGTCTGGTCTCCTTCCCCAACCAACCAACCAACCATTTCTAGACTCTTTACAGCCCTGTCTGCAGCCCGAAGGCGTTCCTTGTCTAAAGCAAGCATCGCTCGTACCATGTTAGAACCTATCTTCATTCCCATATTTCTAAATACCTTGCACCTTACAATGTTGCCATCATTGAAAGTCGCAACAGCATCATACACACCAAAGTGAAGTGTTTCTATTCCAACAAATACAGTCTTGGGGATTCTCGACCATATAACACTATTTATACTTTCATTGGGGTTTTGAGTTTTTCCGTGAATACACTTTTTCGACAGTTCAGGTGCTGCTAAGTCTCTGAAAATAGGTTTTATCACCTCCATTATTGCATGAGGCAGACTATGCTTATGAGTGTACACTTCACCAGTTAGCAATCCTTTGTTATATTTACACCAACTGTCTTCTTCTTTGGGACACAAGCTATGTTGGGGATTTTCATCGTCTTTATTGTTTACAGTAATAACACATACCTTTGGCTTTCCAACATTTCTCCTTTTCTTAAAAGCCTTCAGAGGATTTCTAATAACTTTACTTTTACTCATTATTATACTTCAACAAAACAGAGACTCAAGAAACAGAATTAATTACGAATATTTTCGAGATAACGACAGAGTAAATAAACATGAAACAATCGACAATCACACCTGCGATATATTTTGAACCATCACAGGTTAGCCACAACACATACTTTATCTCACATCACTAAAATGTACCTGATGAACACGGACGTTAATAATAACACCATTTGACAGCAGTTTAACAGCGCCACAGTGGGTCACGCCCATGTAGAACACATTTCAAAAAAAATTTAAAAATAGTTGTAGTCTTAGGAATTGAATAAATTATATATCTATTAAAAGGTAATAGTCTGCAGATTCAGAAAACGCAAAAAAGTAAAAATTGAACTTTTCATGATTTTGAGCCTTTCCGGAGCCCCTTAATGTTCTTGCTGCTGTTGCAGTTGATCCGCACATTAACTCCCACGCAATCGCCCGAGGAAGTGGCATGAGTCAAGCAAGTGCCCTGCACATTCTCCATTCACATAGTTTCCATCCCTTTCACGTATCTCTCCATCAAGAGCTGCATAAAATGATTATGAGAATCATGTTAGCTTCTTTACATGCGCATTAAGACAAGGTACTCTAGGTGTATCATGTATCTTGTAAAGTGATGAAGCCACGTTTACCAATAACGGCCAGATAAATCGCCAAAATGTGCACTATTGGTCTGTTGACAATCCCTGTTGGCTTCGTCACGTGGAATGTCAGTGTCTGTGGCGTATAAACGCATGGAGTGAGAAAGTGAACCATCAGCTCATACGCTCGTGTCTCATAGGTGGAACACTGAATGCGCACAAGTATTGCAGCCTCCTAACAGAGGATCTTTCACGGGTGCTAGATGTTCCTCTGCAGACTCGGAGGAACCAGTGGTACCAACATGATGGCTGTCCAGCCCATACTGCATGAGGTAGTACAGCATGTCTTCACGAATTGTTTCCAAGTCGTTGAGTTGGGTGTAGAAGATCTGTGCCATGGCTGGCCCAGTCCCTGTATTTGACTCCTGTAAGACTTTTTTCTGTCTGCAAGGGCACATCAGCAAGACCCAATGATACACATTGAGGTGTTTCTGCAGTGTGCTTGGACATCTTTGCTGAAATCGTAGCAGTGATTTTGTACCAAACTGGAAGCGTCTATTGCCCCTGGCGTTGGTCGTTTTGAAAGCAACCTGTGATTGCCAGTTTCCTTGTTACTGGTCAAAATCCGCATAACTAATGTACGCACCTGTGTTTTCATGCTACAACAGATATTATACAAGTGTGAGTGTGTGAACTTTTCAAAATACTATATCTCGTAAACGAGTCGCGCTAGAATCCTGCAACAAACACTACTCACATTCTAATTTACCCTACTTTTAGTTTTTTAGTATCAATAAGCATTGTCCCATTTAAAAAGCGTCAGTTTTCACGAAAAATACACTTTATAGGCGCTATTAAAATCTGTTGGTTGGTCCGCAGCTCGTGGTCGTGCGGTAGCGTTCTCGCTTCCCACGCCCGGGTTCCCGGGTTCGATTCCCGGCGGGGTCAGGGATTTTCTCTGCCTCGTGATGACTGGGTGTTGTGTGATGTCCTTAGGTTAGTTAGGTTTAAGTAGTTCTAAGTTCTAGGGGACTGATGACCATAGATGTTAAGTCCCATAGTGCTCAGAGCCATTTTTTTCTGTTGGTTGGCTAACAATACGAGCTCCTGACTACCAGTCCATTCCGTCAAAGTTGCACATCAACAGCACTTTCCATTTCCGCAGTATCTGCGGTGCAAGTTTTAGGTGATTTAGCCTGTATAACTAAAAGAAGCAGATAGTCGTCTGATAAGCAGGATGCGTAACGTAAGTTTACTTCTTACAAGTGGTGATTAAAATTTTGGCGGTGGTGTCAGCCGCTGCCCCGGCGGCTCTTGTCGGCGTGTTGTGTTGGAATACTGTTCAGTGCGTTCAGCAGATCACGTGATTCTTCTTCACTTTCACTCAGGATAGCAATGTCATCACCGAATCGGTCAATTGACATCCTTTCATGCTGGACTTTACTTCCACTCCTGAAGCATTGTTTTATTTCCATCATTTCTTCTTCAATATACAGCTTTAACAAGGGGGCGGCGGGGGTGGCGGGGGTGGCGCGGGAACACTACATTTCTGTCTTACACCCTTTTTAATCGGAGCATTTCGTTCTTGGTCGTCCACTCTTATTATTCGCTCCTGGCTCTTGTACATATTGCACACTATGCGATCAAAAGCAACCGGACACCCCCAAAAACGTACCTTTTACATACAAGGTGCATTGTGCTTCCAGCTACTGCCAGGTCATTGGGTGTCACTTGTGTGATACGTCTGTACGCGGTATTTCAACACTCCTAAACATCCCTAGGTCCACTGTTTCCGATGTGATAGTCAATCGGAAACGTGAAGGGACACGTACAGCAGAAAAGCATAGAGGCCGACCTCGTCTGTTGACTGACAGAGACCACCGACAGTTGAAGAGGGTTGCAGCGTGTAATAGGCAGACATCTATCCAGACCATCACACAGGAATTCCAAACTGCATCAGGAACCACTGCAACTACTATGACAGTTAGGTGGGAGGTGAGAAAACGTCGATTTCATAGTCGAGCGGCTGCTCATAATCCACACATCACGCCGGTGAATGCCAAACGACTTGTCACTTGGTGTAAGGAGCGTCAACATTGGACGATCGAACAGTAGAAAAACGTTGTGTGGAGTGACGAATCACGGTACACAATGTGGCGATCCGATGGCAGGGTGTGGGTATGGCGAAAGCCCGGTAAACGTCATCTGTCAGCGTGTGTAGTGCCAACAGTAAAATTCGCAGGCGGTGGTGTTTCCGTGTTGTTTTGGGTGGCGCTGTCACAGCACAGGTCTACATTGATGTTTTAAGCTCCTTCTTGGTTCCTACTGTTGAAGAGCAATTCGGGAATGGCGACTGCATTTTTCAACACGATCGAACACCTGCTCATAATGCAAGGCCTGTGGCGGAGTGGTTACACGACAATAACATCCCTGTAATGGAGTGGCCTGCACAGAGTCCTGACCTGAACCCTATACAACACCTTTTCGGTGTTTTGGAACGCTGTCTTTGTGGCAGGTCTCACCGACCGACATCGACACCTCTCCCCAGTGTAGCACTCCGTTCAAAAATGGTTCAAATGGCTCTGAGCACTATGGGACTTAACATCTCAGGTCATCAGTCCCCTAGAACTTAGAACTACTTAAACCTAACTAACCTAAGGACATCACACACATCCATGCCCGAGGCAGGATTCGAACCTGCGACCGTAGCGGTCGCGCGGTTCTAGACTGAAGCGCCTAGAACTGCTCGGCCACAGCGGCCGGCGTAGCACTCCGTGAAGAACGTGCTGCCATTTTCCAGCAACTGACTGAACGTATTCCTGCGATCGTGGATACTGTCATCAAGGCTAAAGGTGCGCCAACATGCAATGTCTCTTTCTGCTATAAGTTATATGAGGATTCTGCCGGCCGAAGTGACCGTGCGGTTCTAGGCGCTGCAGTCTGGAACCACGAGACCGCTACGGTCGCAGGTTCGAATCCTGCCTCGGGCATGGATGTGTGTGATGTCCTTAGGTTAGTTAGGTTTAACTAGTTCTAAGTTCTAGGGGACTGATGACCTCAGAAGTTGAGTCCCATAGTGCTCAGAGCCATTTGAACCATTTTTGAACCATTTTTGAGGATTCTATGAAGTTCGTGAAGTTAAATTTCGTAAAGCTATCTTCCATAAAACTCGTAAGAAGCAGTTACAAATAAGCAATATTATATTTGCACGGTGCCAAATTAAACTTTACATTCTGACTGAAAACGAGCGCCAGGCTCCCTACAAATAATATCAGATGCGTTAGCGTAATAAAATTTATGCAAAGAGGCACCTGACCTATAATAAATTGGATCACTGAAAATAGTCACTTTAAGATAAAATAAATCTTGTGATTTGATGCTAATTAATTTTGATAGTATTTTTAAATAAGTTCTTCTGCTCCGGCTTCGTCGTATTTCCTGTGGAAATAAAAAGTTTAAATGCGCCGCGTGATGACGGCCAACTTTCTCAGTCAAAGATGATCGCAGCTAGCTCCGCAGCAGCTGCAAAAAATGCTACACAAACTCTTGTGTTACAACAAATGTAGCGTGTTCCTTAAATGATTACTCTGTACTTCAGATTAGCTTATTATATTTTCGTAACTCTTTTACACATCAATTATGTTCCAGTAATTAAACGAAAGCAAGACCAAAGCAATCGCAATACAATCGTACCTTCTGCACTCAAACAATAGCTAAGACACAAGAAAAGTTCAGAAGACGACTAAGTTCATTCTCTTCCAGTCCTTTTATCATATAACAAAGATTATAGTGTTCAGTTCTTTAGTTCACACATATGATCTTATATCACGGAGAATAATGTCTTTATTATATTACCGGAATCGATAAATTGTCGCCGGCCGCGGTGGTCTCGCGGTTCTAGGCGCGCAGTCCGGAACCGTGCGACTGCTACGGTCGCAGGTTCGAATCCTGCCTCGGGCATGGATGTTTGTGATGTCCTTAGGTTAGTTAGGTTTAAGTAGTTCTAAGTTCTAGGGGACTAATGACCACAGCAGTAGAGTCCCATAGTGCTCAGAGCCATTTGAACCATTTGATAAATCGTCTTTAAAGTTATTTCGTCACTTTGTTCGTATCACAATTAGGCATTAAAGTTCACACATCATTACACATGTATAGTTCTTTTGTCGTTATTTATATTGTTCACGTCAAATATATGGAAAGGGGCACTATAAACACCACATTGAATTCCATCATTACCGATGGAGGACGCCACGAACTTGTAAGTCATTTTCAGCCAGATGTCCGGATACTTTTGATCACATAATGCATGCTACCCATCCCTCCCCATAGCTTATCTCTATTTTTCTCAGAATTACGTTGTCGAACGCGTTTTCGAGGTCGACAAATCGCATGAACGTGTCTCGATTTTTCTTTACTCTTGCTTCCATTATGAACCGCAACCTCAGAATTGCCTCTCTGGTGCCTTTACCTTTCCTAAAGCGAAACTGATCGTCGTTTAACATATCCTGAATTTTCTTTTCCATTCTTCTTCATCAATTTGTATGCATGAGCCGTTGTCAGCTCTTGCAGTCTTCGGAATCGTGTGGATGATGCATTTCCGAAAGTCAAATGGTATGTCGGCAGACTCATACATTCTACACAGCAACGTTAATAGTCGTTTTGTTTTCACTTCCGCCAATGATTTTAGAAATTATGATGGAATGTTATCTATCCCTTATGCCTTATTTGATCTTAGGCCATCCAAAGCAGTCTTAAATTCTATTATTGGATCCCCTATCTCTTCTACATCGACTCCTGTTTCCTCTTCTATGACGTCATCAGAGAAGTCTTCCCCCTCACAGAGGCCTTTAATGTACACTACTGGTCATTAAAATTACTACACCAAGAAGAAATGCAGATGATAAACAGGTAGTCATTGGACAAATATATTATACTAGAACTGACTTGTGATTACATTTTCACACAATTTAGGTGCATAGATCCTGAGAAATCAGTACCCAGAACAACCACCTCTGGCCGTAATAACGGCCTTGATACGCCTGCGCATTGAGTCAAACAGCGCTTGGATGGCGTGTACAGGTACAGCTAGCTGCCCATGCAGGTTCAACACGATACCACAGTTCATCAAGAGTAGTGACTGGCGTATTGTGACGAGCCAGTTGCTCGGCCAGACGATTTCAATTCGTGAGAGATCTAGAGAACGTGCTGGCCAGGGCAGCAGTCGAACATTTTCTGTATCCAGAAAGACCCGTACAGGACCTGCTACAAGCGGTTGTGCATTATCCTGCTGAAATGTAGGGTTTCGCAGGGATCGAATGAAGGGTAGAGCCACGGGTCGTAACACATCTGAAATGTAACGTCCACTGTTCAAAGTGCCGTCAATGCGAACAAGAGGTGACCGAGACGTGTAACTAATGGCACCTCATACCATCACGCCGGGTGATACGCCAGTATGGCAATGACGAATACACGCTTCCAATGTGCGTTCACCGCGATGTCGCCAAACACGGATGCGAGCATCATAATGCTGTAAACAGAACCTGGAATCATCAGAAAAAATGACGTTTTGCCATTCGTGCACCCAGGTCCGTCGTTCAGTACACCATCGCAGGCGCTCCTGTCTGTGATGCAGCGTCAAGGGTAACCGCAGCCACGGTCTCCAAGCTGATAGTCCCTGCTGCTGGAAATGTAGTCGAACTGTTCGTGCAGATGGTTGTTGTCTTGCAAACGTCCCCACCCTCAGGGATGGAGACGTGGCTGCACGATCCGTTACAGCCTTGCGGATAAGATGGCTTTCATCTCGACTGCTAGTGATACGAGGCCGTTGGGATCCAGCACGGCGTTCCGTATTACGCTCCTGAACGCACCGATTCCATATTCTGGTAACAGTCATTGGATCTCGACGAACGCGAGCAGCAGTGTCGCGATGCGATAAACGGCAATTGCGATAGGGAACAATCCGACCTTTCTCAAAGTCGGAAACGTGATGGTACGCATTTCTCCTCCTTACACGAGGCATCACAACAACGTTTCACCAGGCAACGGCGGTCAACTGGCGTTTGTGTATGATAAATCGGTTGGAAACTTTCCGCATGTCAGCGCGCTGTAGGTATCGCCACTGGCGCCAACCTTGTGTGAATGCTCTGAAAAGCTAATCATTTTCATATCACAGCATCTTCTTCCTGTCGGTTAAATTTCTTGTCTGTAGCACGTCATCTTCGTGGTGTAGCAATTTTAATGGCCAGTAGTGTACTCTCTCCACCTATCCGCTCTCTCTACATACAGCAAATATCTCTCTCGTATGTCTATATGGGAAGCCGCTCCATTGCCAGTAGAGTCTGCCTAGATAAGAAAACCGCTGGTCTTTGTGTACTAGTGTGTACGACGCCTAGCTCTACTTGTTCGGTGACGCGGCGCCTCTTTCCCGCAGCAGGCGTCGCCGCCTCCGCCGCCGGCGCCGTCGACGTCCGCGCAGCACGCGACCGCCAGCATGGCGGCGTCGCTGTTCGCCGAGCTGCTGGAGGCGGAGCCGGCGGCGGCGCCGCGCTGGGGGCTGGGGGGCGGCCTGGAGGCGGCCGGGGGCGGCCTGCTGCTGCACCACCACCAGCACCAACACCAGCACCACCCGCACCACCAGGCGGCCGCCGCTGGAGCCAGCTGGCAGGAGCGCTGCCTGGAGCTGCAGCTGGAGCTGCACCGCTGCCGCGCCGACGCCGACCGCGTGCGGCACGCCCTCAGCGACCAGGTGGGTGCAGGCAGCCGATGTCAGGCCTGTGGAAAGTCCAGGGCTCAGCGTAATGAAAACACGATATAATAGTTGCTGCCAACCGTATAGCGGAGCTGCTGAGCCGCAGTCACGCACAGCAAAACGACAGTCAAACATAGCGGTCTAAACCGCCATGCACGGTTCGCGCAGCTCCCCCGTCAGAGGTTCGAGTCCTCCCTCGTCTACATCTACGTACATACTCCGCAATCCACCATGTGGTGCGTGGCGGAGGGTACTTCGTACCACAACTAGCATCTTCTCTCCCTGTTCCACTCCCAAACAGAACGAGGGAAAAATGACTGCCTATATGCCTCTGTACGAGCCCTAATCTCTCTTATCTTTGTGGTCTTTCCGCGAAATATAAGTTGGCGGCAGTAAAACTGTACTGCAGTCAGCCTCAAATGCTGGTTCTCTAAATTTCCTCAGTAGCTATTTACGAAAAGAACGCCTCCTTTCCTCTAGAGACTCCCACCCGAGTTCCTGAAGCATTTCCGTAACACTCGCGTGATGATAAAACCTACCAGTAACAAATCTAGCAGCCCGCCTCTGAATTGCTTCTATGTCGTCCCCCAATCCGACCTGATAGGTATCCCAAACGCTCGAGCAGTACTCAAGAATAGGTCGTATTAGTGTTTTATAAGCGGTCTCCTTTACAGATGAACCACATCTTCCCAAAATTATACCAATGAACCGAAGACGACTATCCCCCTTCCCCACGACTGCCATTACATGCTTGTCCCACTTCATATCGTTCTGCAATGTTACTCCCAAATATTTATTCGATGTGACTGTGTCAAGCGGTAGACTACTAATGGAGTAATCAAACATTACAGGATTCTTTTTCCTATTCATCTGCATTAATTTACATTTATCTATATTTAGAATTAGGTGCCATTCTTTACACCAATCACAAATCCTGTCCAAGTCATCTTGTATCCTCCTACAGTCACTCAACGACGACATCTTCCCGTACATCACAGCATCATCAGCAAACAGCCGCACATTGCTATCCACCCTATCCAAAAGATCATTTATGTAGATAGAAAACAACAGCGGACCTACCACACTTCCCTGGGGCACTCCAGATGATACCCTCACCTCCGATGAACACTCACCATCGAGGACAGCGTACTGGGTTCTATTACTTAAGAAGCATGGGAGTCCATGCTGTCCTTAGCGTAAGTTTAAGTTAGATTAAGTAGTGTGTAAGCCAAGGGACGGATGACCTCTGCAGTTTGGTCCCATACGAACTTACCACCACCAAAGTTTTCGGCCAAACTGGCCTTCATCAGAGTATACACTCAAGCGTCAAAGAAACTGGTATAGACGTGCATATTCAAATACAGAGACATGTAATCAGACAGAATAAGGGGCCGCGGCCGGCAAAACCTACGAGGGTAATCCCAAAAGTAAGGTCTCCTATTTTTTTTTCATAAGAACATAGACATGTTTATTTCTGCAATGGTTTACATCAGTTTACAGCTTGAACATTTACCTATTTTTCGACATAATCACTATTTCTGACGATGCATTTTTGTAGGCGCTGTGGCAGTTTTTGTATGCAAGATGATGAAATTGCTGTGATATACGTAGTCAACCACAAAGAAGAAAACCAGCAGAAGACATCACTGATTTCGATTTCTAGCCATACACTGCCCCCCTCCTTCCCCCCAAATGCCCCACCAGCAGCTACAGTAAAAAACAACGGACAAAGTGTTCTAGATTAATCTAGTGTAAGACTTTATTTTAAAGTAACATTTCTCTATGTATGTATGTATGTATGTATAAACGCCTGAAGATAAACAGAACATGTTCGAAACGAGTTGCATTATGTTAAATTAAGCATAAAATAAAAAATGACTGGTAGCAGAAACTTGAAATAAATAATTGAGAAGAAAGTTAATGAATGTCGAGCTGTCTGCGGAGCAGTAGGAAGAACATTGGGAAGAAAAACAAGAAAAGAACCATATATGAAATTCTATGAAGTTTTGAATACGAACAGCTACAAAAAAAGGAGCTCTTATACAAGCAGTACAGATGACGAGTTATATTCGAGGCTGTCATAAAATGGATAAAATAAGGAATGAAAAAGTAAGAACAAGAATAAAAATCTTTTCAGTTAAAGACAAGATGTAATGAAATGGAAAGATTAAGTTGATAGAATGACAGAAAACATATTACCAAAAAACATAATGAATTACCGTAAACCTCAAATGGTTCAAATGGCTCTGAGCACTATGGGACTTACCTGCTGTGGTCATCAGTCCCCTAGAGCTTAGAACTACTTAAACCTAACTAACCTAAGGACATCACAAACACCCATGCCCGAGGCAGGATTCGAACCTACGACCGCAGCGGGGGGCGGTTCCAGACTGTCGCGCCTAGAATCGCTCGGTCACTCCGGCCGGCCGTAGACCTCACAACGGATGGGTGGATGGATGGATGGTTGGATGGATAACAGAGACTGGAATATGTCCTTGGAAGGAGTTGATGATGTTGACTAAAATAACAAATAGATATTTTCTTATCAGTAACCAGTGTTGCTGAAGTGGGGACAGTGCGAGTGCTGTACCCCACATTTTGTGCACTGTAACTGCCAACTCTCAAAATGCCCACACTCTGTACATTTATGCGTGTGTTGCCGTAAAGGCAGATATCTGCGCGACGTGTTTCTCTGTTAGAGACGCGTGGGGCTGTCATCTTGGTTGAGCAGGTTCGGCGTCACGTTGATCCGAGTGTGGGATCCTCTCTGACGCATCGGCAGGGAGCGGGAGGTGCCGTGGTGTGAGCGCGTCCCCCTGCAGGTAGGCAGCCCACAATGCGGCGCTGGAGTGCGGGTCGCGGGGCGGCAGGCGCGGCCGCTGCATATTGATCGGCTGCTAGTGTAGCCGTGGGTGGCGACTCGGCTGAAGCGCCGAGCTGCTGATTACCGTCTCAGTACGGACGCGGCGCCGTCTCGTTAAGCTGGCTGTGCGGTACCACGCCACGCCACACCACGGGCAGCCCTTGCGGAGCTGGGTTGGCCGACACATCGGGCCCGAATCATACGTGTCGCCTGTGTGCAGATATTCATCTGCTGTGCCAGACTGGTCCTCTCAATGTCAGTCTACACACACACACACACACACACACACACACACACACACACCGAGAAAAAAAGAGAGAGAGAGAGAGAGAGAGAGAGAGAGAGAGAGAGATGTGGAGGAGGAGGAGGAGGCAATTAGTGTTTAGCGTCCCGTCGATAACGAGGTCATCAGAGATGGAGCACAAGCTCGGATTAGGGAAGGATGGGAAAGGAGATCGGCCATGTCTTTTTACACAGGAACCATCGCGGGGTTTGCCTGAACCGATTTAGGGAAATCACGGGAAACTTAAATCTGGATGGCTGGACGCGGGTTTGAACCATCGTCCTCCCGAATACGAGTCCAGTGTGCTAACTACCGCGCCACCTCTGTGTGTGTGTGTGTGTGTGTGTGTGTGTGTGTGTGTGTGTGTGTGTCTAATCTACATCTACATTTATGCTCCGCAAGCCACCCAACGGTGTGTGGCGGAGGGCTCTTTACGTGCCACTGTCATTACCTCCCTTTCCTGTTCCAGTCACGTACGGTTCGCGAGAAGAACGACTGCCGGAAAGCCTCCGTGCGCGCTCGAATCTCTCTGATTTTAAATTCGTGATCGCCTCGGGAGGTATAAGTAGCGGGAAGCAATATATTCGATACCTCATCCAGAAACGCACCCTCTCGAAACCTGGACAGCAAGCTACACCGCGATGCAGAGCGCCTCTCTTGCAGAGTCTGCCACTTGAGTTTGCTAAACATCTCCGTAACGCTACCACGCTTACCAAATAACCCTGTGACGAAACGCGCCGCTCTTCCTTGGATCTTCTCCATCTCCTCTGTCAACCCGACCTGGTACGGAACCCACACTGATGAGCAATACTCAAGTATAGGTCGAACGAGTGTTTTGTAAGCCACCTCCTTTGTTGATGGACTACATTTTCTAAGGACTCTCCCAATGAATCTCAACCTGGCACCCGCCTTACCAACAATTTTATATGATCATTCCACTTCAAATCGTTCCGTACGCATACTCCCAGATATTTTACAGCAGTAACTGCTACCCGTGTTTTTTTCCGCTATTACATTTGTCTATGTTAAGGGTCAGTTGCCACTCCCTGCACCAAGTGCTTATCCGCTGCAGATCTTCCTGCATTTCGCTGCAATTTTCTAATGCTGCAACTTCTCTGTATACTACAGCATCATCCGCGAAAACCCGCATGGAACTTCCGACACTATCTACTAGGTCATATGTGTGTGTGTGTGTGTGTGTGTGGTTTTGTGCATATTTGTGTGTGTGTGTGTGTGTCAGAGAGAGAGAGAGAGAGAGAGAGAGAGAGAGAGAGTATACGTAGGCGTCGTCAGCAACAAACTTTCCGGAGTCATGA
Source organism: Schistocerca nitens (assembly GCF_023898315.1). Lineage (NCBI taxonomy): Eukaryota > Metazoa > Arthropoda > Insecta > Orthoptera > Acrididae > Schistocerca > Schistocerca nitens. The sequence continues at coordinate 70,697,412 of NC_064623.1, read as the reverse complement.
AATTAACAGGGATAACTACATACAGCGGAAAGTATCAACTTGCACACAAACCTGTCTCCAGCTGTATGAGTCGAAGGACATGGCGCTCGACGAGAAGGAACCGTGACACAGATGTTGTTATGTATGAGGCGGAACTATGGGCCTCATGGAAAAAGGGTGACCCTGCTGAGTCACGCAATTTTATTCTTAGTCTGATCACGAGGTGTGGCCATTAACTGCACACGTTGATCACATAGGCTGACGTGAGGATCAATGAACCATACTTAATAGGATGTATCTGGAACACCTTAGGTGATTAGAAAGTTAGTAGGCAGGAATACAACTAAATACATAGCTTTAATTCAGCATCAGCGGTGAACGTCGACCTCGACTTTGTACAATAATATTTACAAGTGCAGTTATAGACTGAACTGCGAATACTTCTTTACAATTCTGATTGCTTCAGCCGTATAGATCAGTTGTCAGTGCATAAACTGTATGTGGCGCCTGGCTAGGTCGTAGCTACTGACTTAGCTGAAGGCTATGCTAACTAGCGTCTCTGCAAATGAGATCTCTGAAGCTATAACGAGTGAACCATTCCTATTAAAGCCGGCTGTAGAACTGTCCAGTGCGCCAGCTTGTCTCGTAAGACCAGCCGAGTGGGTGGCGCTCGGTCTGCTAGCGTTGACAGTGGCGACTCACGGGTCCGATGTGTACTGACGGACCGCGGGCGATTTGAAGCCTACAGTGTTGTGCCTTGCGGTGACACCACAGATGTAGCGTCTCCCAGTGTTATTTAATCGGTGCACTGACTAAACAGAAAAGGATACCAACAATAAATTAGGGAACGAAATTGAGGGGGGGGGGTAATCAAAAAGTTATCACTTGCTAATGAGACTGTAATTCTGTCAAAGACGTCAAAGTACGAGGGAAGAGCGGAAAGTAACGCACAAAACTTTTTTCTCCCCAGGTACTGCAGCTGGAATGTTGAAATTTCACGAAGATATAACTTGAAGTTTGCGCTACAGAGGATATTTTGTTTTCACATGCAGCTCTGGCGAGAGAAGCCTAAACTACGAAACAAACATAGCGCGCAATTTACTGTCGTCAACTTATGAAGACCAGCGAAGTGTTCGATACTTGTGGGCCAAACGGCATAAACCAAGTGGAGACATGCATGGCGTGTGTAGGGACGACTGCAGGGACCGTAGCAGTGTCTCCAGGTGGTGTGCATTCTTCCAAGAGGGTCGTGTCAGCCGAAGAGATTCGCCACGCTCCGGGCAGGCGGTAACAGCTACAACCCCAAAGAATGTCGGGGCCACTGAGGCAGCAATTTTGAAACTGTGAACGTTATTGCACCAGTTCAACATATCCTACGGTCAGTGTGCGATATTGTTCATGACACGCTGAAATTTCGTAATGTTAGTGCTCTCTGGGTGCCAAAAGAACCTGACAGACAACGGCAAGGGCCAGCGAATGATTCGGTTTATTGGGAGAATTTTAGGAAAAAGTGGTTCACCTATAAAGGAGACCAGATATAGGACTCTGGTGCCACCTATTCTTGAGTACTGCTCGAGTGTTTGGGATCCGTCCCAGTTCGGATTGAAGGGAGACATCGAAGCAGTTCAGAAGCGGACTGCTAGATTTGTTACCGGTAGGTACGAACAACATTCAGGTATTATGGAGATGCTTTGGGTACTCAAATCCGTATCGCTGAAGCCCACGTTCTTTTCGAGAAACACGATTGAGAAAATATAGAGAACCAGCATTTGAAGCTGACTGACTAACGATTCTATTGCCTCCAACATACATTGCGCGTAAGGGCCGCGAAGATTTCGAGATATTACGATACGGAGGCATATAGATAGTCGAATTCCCTTCCCTATACGCTCATGTTCATAAATGAAGGATAATGCTGATACATGGGGAAACAACGCTCTGGTAGGCAGGTTTCGGGTTTAAATCACCTCGGGGTATGGCCAGCCGGTGCATTTCACCTGCGGTCGTCGCACTGTGGCGCTGGCAGCAGTCCACGTACGCATATGGTGCATGTCAGAGTACGGTGCAGCGATTATGTGTGCAGACGTTCTAATGGTGACTGTGTGTTGAAAATGGCTCAAAGAACACTTATTGATGACTTTATGAGGGGTACAATACTAGGGCGACTATAGGCTGGTCGAAGACAGCAGGTCGTAGCATGGGCCTTCTGTTTGCCACAAAGTGTGATCTCAAGATTGTGGCAACGATTCCATCAGACAGAAAACGTGTCCAGGCGCTACAGTACGAGACGTCCACAGTTTGCAACACCACAAGAAGACCGATATCTCACCATCAGTGCACGCAGACGACCATGGAGTACTGCAGTACCTTACCGCAGCCACTGGAACAGTTGTCTACAGACGACTGAACAGACGTGGTTTATTCGCCCGGAGACCTGCAAGGTACATTCCACTGACCCATGGTCACAGGTCATCAGTCCCCTAGAACTTAGAACTACTTAAACCTAACTAATCAAAATACATCACACACATCCATGCCCGAGGCACGATTCGAACCTGCGACCGTAGCGGTCACGCGGTTCCAAACTGAAGTACCTAGAACCGCACGGCCACACCGGCCGGCGGTAAAGCCTGGTGTCAAGAACACAGTACATGGTCATTGGAACAGTGGTCCCAGGTTATGTTCACGGACGAGTCCGGGTATAGTCTGAACAATGATTCTCGACGGGTTTTCATCTGGCATGAACCAGATGTCCTTGAAAGGGACCTGGTCGTGGTTTGATGGTGTGGGGTGAGATTATGATTGGTGCACTAACACCCTGCATGTCTTCGACAGAGGAACTGTAACAGGTCAGGTGTATCGGGACGTCATTTTGCACCAGTGTACCGTTTCAGGGGTGCAGTGGGTCCATCTTTCTCGTGATGGATGATAAGGTACGGCCCCAAGGAGCTACCATCGTGGAGGATTACCGTGAAACAGAGGATATCAAGCGAATGGAGTGGCCTGCCTGTTCTCCATACCTAAACCCCATCGAGCACGTCTGGGATGCACTCGGTCGACGTATCGCTGCACGTCTTCAAACTCCTACGACACTTCAGGAGCTCCGACAGGCACTGGTGCATGAATGGGAGGCTATACCCCAGCAGCTTCTAGAACACCTGATCCAGAGTATGCCAACCCGTTGTGCGGCCTGTGTACGTGTGCATGGTGATCATATCCCATATTGATGTCGGGGTACAAGCGCAGGAAACAGTGGTATTCTGTAGCACATGTGTTTCGGGACGGTTTTCTCAACTTATCACCGCACCAAATCCTGACAGATCTGTGTCGTGAGTGTTCCCTATGTGCCTATGCTATTAGCGCCAGTTTTGTGTAGTGCCACGTTGTGTGGCACCACGTTATGCAACTATCCTTAATTTATGAGCATGAGTGTATTTACGAGTGGAACTGGAATCGAAATAACAAGTAGTCGTATAGGGTACCCTCCGCCAGGCACCGTACGGTGGCTTGCGGAGTATCTGCGTAGATGTAGATTACAAGCGCGCATTACTTAACGCGTTACGCTGCAGAAGGGCGTGACTTTCTGAAAGGAATCGTCTCTGTTGACGAGTCGTGGGCTTACCGTTACACCCCCGAAACCAAGCTGGCCTCCATGGAGTGGAAACATACTGGTTCTCCAGTACGAAAACAAATCAAAGTGACTCATTCTGCTAGGAAGGTGCTTGTGACAGTGCTCTGGGATACCCATGCTGTGTTATTGGTGGACTATGCTGAACACGCGCGGAAAAAATCGGACACCTGTATCTTTCGCTGCAAGCTCTGATTTCCATTATTTTGTTACCATGTTCGTTTCTCCCCATGTAGATCTGCGTCAACAAAATATTTTTGCATTCTGTGGAGAAAGTTGGTGATTGAAATTCCTTGAGAAGATTCCGCAGCAACGGGAAACGCCTTTGTTTTAATAGTTGCCGCACCAAATCCTGTATCATGTCGGTGAAACTCTCTTCCGTGTTTCTCGATAATACAATACGTGCTGCCCTTCTTTGAATTTTCTCGATGCACTCCGTGAACTCTATCCGGTAAGGATCCCATACCGCACAGCAGTATTCTAAAAGAGGACGGAGAAGCGTAGTGTAGGCAGTCTTTTTAGTACATCTTTTACATTTTCTAAATGTTCTGCCAATAAAACTCAGTCTTCGGTTCACCTTCTCCACAATATTTTCTGTGTATTATTTTCAATTTAAGTTGTTCGTAATTGTAATCCCTAAGTATTTAGTTGAATTTACGGCGTTTAGATTTGGCTGATTTTACCATGTAATCGAAGTTTAACGGATTCCTTTTAGCACTCATGTGGGTGACCTCACACTTTTCATTAGCTAGGGCCAATTACCAATTTTCGCACCATACAGATATATTTTGCAATTTATTTTGACTTTCTAGTGACTTTAATAGACGATAAATGACAGCATCATCTGCAAACAATCTAAGACAGCTGCTCAAATTGTCTCCTACATCGTTTATGTAGATAAGGAGCAGCAGAGGGTCTGGAACATTACCTTGGGGAACGCCAGAAATCACTTTTGTTTTACTCGATGGCATTCCGTCAGTCACTACGAACAGGAAATCACGAATCCAGTCGCATAAGTGAGAGGTTATTCCATAAGCACGCTATTCGACTACAAGCCGCTTTTGATGTACAGTGGCAAAAGCGTTCTGGGAACCTAGAAATACGGAATCAATTTGAAATCACTTGTCGATAGCACTGAATACTTCGTGTGAGTAAGGAGTTAGTAGTGTGTGAACAGCGATGTTTTCTACTGAATTACGTTACAGTTTATCTTATCTGATGTATCGACAGTGCTTACATAGTTTACATATATTTTAAGGAGTTTAATGAATCTGGTATTAACATATGTAGCTTAATTATGTGTTATAACCAGTTTTGATCAATTTCGGGTTTTCTTCGAAAACTGCGTCCTATATGAAAGTGCTCCTGTAAGTAAAATGTGCTATTTGTCGGTGATAACAAATCTCTTTACTAGTTAGGATGTTCTTACGTAAAATACAGTCTACTTTTGGAGTGTATATATATCTAACTTGATGTTCTTCAAAAATCTGTGTGTTAAACTGAACTAGTATGCAAATACTTGATCAAGTGCAGAATTTGTTTAGACCACCTCGTAAAGATTACGTCATTTCGTTTCAGAAAATCGTAGTAGTGTCGTACACAAACTTTGTTCCGCCGCCATCTTACCTCACCGAACGCCAGGCTGGAGTAAAAGATGCGCCTTTGCAAGTCTAGTAATGTATGACTGTGTTCGTTGGCAACGTGGCATTAAATGTGGTGTCGGCGCTGTGTGTGGCGTACTGAAATCTTCGGTACGGACGTAGCTACTGCCGCATACACGAGGATTTTGTACAGGGTGTTACAAAAAGGTACGGCCAAACTTTCAGGAAACATTCCTCACACACAAATAAAGAAAAGATGTTATGTGGACATGTGTCCGGAAACGCTTACTTTCCATGTTAGAGCTCATTTTATTACTTCTCTTCAAATCACATTAATCGTGGAATGGAAACACACAGCAACAGAACGTACCAGCGGGACTTCAAACACTTTGTTACAGGAAATGTTCAAAATGTCCTCCGTTAAGCGAGGATACATGCATCCACCCCCCGTCGCATGGAATCCCTGATGCGCTGATGCAGCCCTGGAGAATGGCGTAATGTATCACAACCGTCCACAATACGAACACGAAGAGTCTCTACAGTTGGTACCGGGGTTGCGTAGACAAGAGCTTTCAAATGCCCCCATAAATGAAAGTCAGGAGGGTTGAGGTCAGGAGAGCGTGGAGGCCATGGAATTGGTCCGCCTCTACCAATCCATCGGTCACCGAATCTGTTGCTGAGAAGCGTACGAACACTTCGATTGAAATGTGCAGGAGCTCCATCGTGCATGAACCACATGTTGTGTCGTACTTGTAAAGGCACATGTTCTAGCAGCACAGGTAGAGTATCCCGTATGAAATCATGATAACGTGCTCCATTGAGCGTAGGTGGAAGAGTATGGGGCCCAATCAAGACATCACCAACAATGCCTGCCCAAACGTTCACAGAAAATCTGTGTTGATGACGTGATTGCACAATTGCGTGAGAATTCTCGTCAGCACACACATGTTGATTGTGAAAATTTACAATTTGATCACGTTGGAATGAAGCCTCATCCGTAAAGAGAACATTTGCACTGAAATGAGGATTGACACATTGTTGGATGAACCATTCGCAGAAGTGTACCCGTGGAGGCCAATCAGCTGCTGATGGTGCCTGCACACGCTGTACATGGTACGGAAACAACTGGTTCTCCCGTAGCACTCTCCATACAGTGACGTGGTCAACGTTACCTTGTACAGCAGCAACTTCTCTGATGCTGACATTAGGGTTATCGTCAACTGCACGAAGAATTGCCTCGTCCGTTGCAGGTGTCCTCGTCGTTCTAGGTCTTCCCCAGTCACGAATCATAGACTGGAATGTTCCGTGCTCCCTAAGACGCCGATCAATTGCTTCGAACGTCTTCCTGTCGGGACACCTTCGTTCTGGAAATCTGTCTCGATACAAACGTACCGCGCCACGGCTATTGCCCCGTGCTGATCCATACATCAAATGGGCATGTGCCAACTCCGCATTTGTAAACATTGCACTGACTGCAAAACCACGTTCGTGATGAACACTAACCTGTTGGTGCTACGTACAGATGTGCTTGATGCTAGTACTGTAGAGCAATGAGTCGCATGTCAACACAAGCACCGAAGTCAACATTACCTTCCTTCAATTGGGCCAACTGGCGGTGAATCGAGGAAGTACAGTACATACTGACGAAACTAAAATGAGCTCTAACATGGAAATTAAGCGTTTCCGGACACATGTCCACATAACATCTTTTCTTTATTTGTGTGTGAGGAATGTTTCCTGAAAGTTTGGCCGTACCTTTTTCTAACACCCTGTATACATTCCAGAAACACAGAGATCGAGGCTGTTTCTTACTGGCCGCAGTACTGCTCAGATTTCATTGGGTGGTCGAAAAGTGGACTGAGTAGCAGGACTGTGCCGCCCTATTTTATTCGTTGTAGTCGATCTAGTTCCCGACCGCCATACACAAAAGCACCAGACAGCCTTTTAGTGCGACGATGGTGGCATAGCTTGAGATTTGCGAACAAAGCTGACGCGACAAGGAATCCGAGAAACATTTATTCACGTCCCGTTTACATTGAGCAGACATTGTGGCTGGAAACTGCACGTGGCGGTGTGTGCGGGGGATGTTACAAAGCTCGTGGCGAGCGCACAAAAGCAACAGTGCGGGGACAGCCACTCCGAAAATCCGTGCACGGCAAAAGTGGCGCGCGGCTTCATTCAGACGCGAACAAACACTGAGTCATTCCACAAACCTGAAAGGGAGAAAAAATGAACTGGTGTTAACAATTGCGAATTCACCTCTGTTCCCAGGAAAATACACTCCTGGAAATGGAAAAAGAACACATTGACACCGGTGTGTCAGACCCACCATACTTGCTCCGGACACTGCGAGAGGGCTGTACAAGAAATGATCACACGCACGGCACAGCGGACACACCAGAAACCGCGGTGTTGGCCGTCGAATGGCGCTAGCTGCGCAGCATTTGTGCACCGCCGCCGTCAGTGTCAGCCAGTTTGCCGTGGCATACGGAGCTCCATCGCAGTTTTTAACACTGGTAGCATGCCGCGACAGCGTGGACGTGAACCGTATGTGCAGTTGACGGGCTTTGAGCGAGGGCGTATAGTGGGCATGCGGGAGGCCGGGTGGACGTACCGCCGAATTGCTCAACACGTGGGGCGTGAGGTCTCCACAGTACATCGATGTTGTCGCCAGTGGTCGGCGGAAGGTGCACGTGCCCGTCGACCTGGGACCGGACCGCAGCGACGCACGCCAAGACCGTAGGATCCTACGCAGTGCCGTAGGGGACCGCACCGCCACTTCCCAGCAAATTAGGGACACTGTTGCTCCTGGGGTATCGGCGAGGACCATTCGCAACCGTCTCCATGAAGCTGGGCTACGGTCCCGCACACCGTTAGGCCGTCTTCCGCTCACGCCCCAACATCGTGCAGCCCGCCTCCAGTGGTGTCGCGACAGGCGTGAATGGAGGGACGAATGGAGACGTGTCGTCTTCAGCGATGAGAGTCGCTTCTGCCTTGGTGCCAATGATGGTCGTATGCGTGTTTGGCGCCGTGCAGGTGAGCGCCACAATCAGGACTGCATACGACCGAGGCACACAGGGCCAACACCCGGCATCATGGTGTGGGGAGCGATCTCCTACACTGGCCGTACACCACTGGTGATCGTCGAGGGGACACTGAATAGTGCACGGTACATCCAAACCGTCATCGAACCCATCGTTCTACCATTCCTAGACCTGCAAGGGAACCTGCTGTTCCAACAGGACAATGCACGTCCGCATGTATCCCGTGCCACCCAACGTGCTCTAGAAGGTGTAAGTCAACTACCCTGGCCAGCAAGATCTCCGGATCTGTCCCCCATTGAGCATGTTTGGGACTGGATGAAGCGTCGTCTCACGCGGTCTGCACGTCCAGCACGAACGCTGGTCCAACTGAGGCGCCAGGTGGAAATGGCATGGCAAGCCGTTCCACAGGACTACATCCAGCATCTCTACGATCGTCTCCATGGGAGAATAGCAGCCTGCATTGCTGCGAAAGGTGGATATACACTGTACTAGTGCCGACATTGTGCATGCTCTGTTGCCTGTGTCTATGTGTCTGTGGTTCTGTCAGTGTGATCATGTGATGTATCTGACCCCAGGAATGTGTCAATGAAGTTTCCCCTTCCTGGGACAATGAATTCACGGTGTTGTTATTTCAATTTCCAGGAGTGTAGCAACAGAGGAGAACGTCTAAACTGAGTCTGCGGCGTTGTTCGAAAATTTCTGAATAGTAACAGTTTAGCGCACTATGTGTCGTCGCTAAGGTCATAACACCGTGTTCCGGTACTTTGTATTCTGCCCTGCTGCACGATTTCACATATGTAGGGATTTCGACGTGTCTGAAATACATACAAAATGTAACCTCGATAATCTACGGAGTGGGGCACATAAAACCGGCCCGAACCGTACTGCGAACGCGCTTAAGTAGCATTGCTAGCTTGTCAGTTTCTTTGCCACCTTCCAACAGTAGTAGCGTGCGAGTAGTGCATACGGAAAGCAGTCGTTATAAACCGTGTACTTCATTGTCGTGCCTTACTCCATTGAAGAACGTGTGTTCATTGTTGAAGAATATGTGCCGTCTGAATCCATTAAAGTCGTTCGTGACAATTTTCCTAAATGTAATATTCCTGCAAAATCGACGATTCAGGATCTAGTGAGAAAGTGGCGTTCGACAGGCAGTGTTGTTAATTCAAAGAGAAATAAGGCACCGACTGTAAGTGCACCTGAAGTTCTGGCAAACGTGACGGCACATATTGAAACAAGTCCCTACAAGTCAACACGACGATTATGACAGCAATGTGGAACATCTCGCAGGTCATATCAACGCATCATTCATGGCTTAAAAATGAAATCTTCCCGTGTGAGTGTTGTTCAGCAAATAAAAGAAGCGGACAAGGGTAAGCGTACACATTACTGTAATTGGTTGCTGGAAAGTGTCGCTGGGGTATACCTTGATACGTTCCTCCTTTTTTCGTCGGATGAAGCTTGGTTTCATCTGCTGGGTTACGTTAATTCACAAAACACGACACTGGGTTACAGAGAGTCCCCATGGTATACTGCAAAAGCCGCAACACGATTTAGAAATTGGTGTATGGTGTGCTGTATCTTGCAACAGAAATATCGGGCCATTGTTCTTCAACGAAACTGCCAACACACATGTTTAGTTGCAACTCTACAATAAATTTTCGGCTATGTTAACTCCAAACGAAGAATGTTGTGCATATTTCCAGCAAGTTGGGGCAACTTTTCATACGACGGATTTGTCCTTAGCTCGATTACACACTGATTTTACAGAAGAGAGGACCATTAGTAAGGGCTTGTGGCCATCCCGATCTCCCGACTTGTCACCATGTGACTTTTACCTCTGGGGATTTCTAAAGGCTACAGTCTACCGCAACAATTCCAGAACACTCGACACATTAAAAAAACAACATATGTGAAGAAATTTCGAACATTTCTCAAACAGTACTCAAAAGTGTTTTCCTTAACATGCTTCGACGTTCACAACTTTGCTTAGATGTTGGCGGAGAATATTTTGAACACAGACTTTAAATTCCTTTCTAAAATATGCTTATGAAATAAAAGTAAATCTGTTACTTAAACTGTTAATTACACAGTTAATAATGAAACTGTACAATAAAAATGTAAGAAAGCGATGATGTACGTTGATTTTCTTCATTCGTATTCCTTTCAGCGCAGGGGCCGCTTTTATAAGAGCCACTCTGTATAAATAGAAAGGAAACATGGGTTGTTTAACAGAGAAAAGAAAAATCAATGTAAAATAAAATAGATAATACAACCCGTCAGAAGGACGTTTCTAGGTAAAATGCAAAACCAACGTCGGTAGTACATTGCTAAAATACAGTGATGTGGACTAGTATGGAACAGGAGTAGAATTAAAAAGTCCTCGGCATAGAAAAACGATACATAAAGATTATTCTGCATTATTGGATTTAAAAATAAACAACATGAGAGCATTTGTTTTTTGAACAATTGTGAAGTAGCATAGGCTGCTGGAATATGACGTACAAATTGGCCAAATCCTCATAGATAACGTGAATTTCGTGATATGCTCCTTATTCCGTACTGTGTACTGATGGAAAACAATGCAAATATCAAGAAGGGGTCATGCGAAATAAACTGAAGTTGGTAGGCGTTTCTCTGCATCTGAAAGAATATGGCTGTTCAAATTTCGCGCCAAACGCATAAGAGTGGCGCTAGTAGCGCCACGATGAGGATGCGCGTCAGGCTTGCTTTAAATGCAATCTGTAACGATCGTGAGCATCAGAAGCCTTTATCAACATCTCACTGAGTTTGGACGAGGTCGTTTAATAGGGCCACGAGAAGCTGAGTGTTCCTTCTCTGACATTTCAGAAAGACTTGACAGGAATGTAGCCACTGTACATGATCCCTGGCAGCGGTGGTCACGAAAACGTACAGTCGCAAGAACACTGGGCTCCGGACGGCCACGTTTGGTTTGGTTTGTGGGGATTGAAGGGACCAGACTACAAAAGGTCATCGGTACTTAGTTCCACGACCTACAACGAATAAAAACAAGTGAAAGAGGTGACAAGGGACTACACAGAACAAGAAAGACACAGACAAAGACCAGAAAACTAGGTAATAAAAGCACATAGAGTAGTACAGTGGTTGGCCGACCATGGAAATAAAAAGGAAAGGCCAGTCTCCAAGAGACACACTAAAAACCTCTATCTAAAACCGTAGGCCAAAGGCCAGACGCAACATACAGAAGAAACAAACCCTCAGATTGGACGGCCACGTAACACTACCCAGAGGGAAGACCATAGTGTTCGGCGTTTGGCTCTGGCCCATCGTACTGCCCCTGTTTGAGCAATTTGAGCTGCAGTTGGCACCAGAGTGACACAACGAATTGTTACAAATCAGTTACTTCAAGGACAGCTCCGAGAGAGACGCCATCTAGCGTGCATTCCAATGCCCCCAAACCTCCGCCATTTGGGATTTCATTGGTGTCACACGAGAGTTCATTGGAAGTCAGAGCTGAGGTTGTTGTGCTTTCTGAGGAGAGCTGGATCTGCTTCGCTTCCAGTAATGGCCGTGTGGTAGTTAGGAGGAGGCCGGGTGAATGCTTGCGTGCCAGACACCCTGAACTTACACCTGGATTGGGATCTGCAGTGCGAATTCATATGGCAGTAGGAGCTCTCTCGTGGTTATCCCTCGGACCCTGACTGCAAATTTGTACGTCAGACCGGTGAGTTGTCGTGTGATGCTGCCATTCATGAACAGCATTCCAGGGTGTATTTTCCAGCAGGGCACCGCTGTTGTAGCCCAACATGCCCTACAGAATGTCCACACAGTGACTTGGCTGCTCGATCAGCAGATCTGCCTGCTATCGAGTACATATGCGAATGGCTCTGAGTACTATGGGACTTAACAGCTGAGGTCGTCAGTCCCCTAGAACTTAGAACTACTTAAACCTAACTAACCTAAGGACAGCACACACATCCATGCCCGAGGCAGGATTCGAACCTGCGACCGTAGCAGCCGCGTGGTTCCGGACTTAAGCGCCTAGAACCGCTCGGTCACAACGGCGGGCAGCACATATGCGACATCATCGGACGACAACTCCAGCATCGCCAACTAACACCATTAACCGCTCCTCTATTTACCAATCAACCGCAGCAGGCATGGAAATCAATTCCACAAACTGACATTCGGCACCTCTAAAACACAATGCATGCACATTTGCAGTACAATGAACAGTGTCAAAAGTGTTCTCCAAACGTGGAAAAGCTGTGAACGTCGGATAGCATTTCCTTGAAGATAACAGTTTAACTGAGTTCTGCAGCCACTAGAAGAGTCGAAAACAGATTGCCAATTGGTGGAAGAAACAGTTAAATGCGTCAATCAGATCATGCAGAATTACGTGGGCATCTCGTAAATACACTATTGGCCATTAAAATTGCTACACCACGAAGATGAGAAGCTACAGACGCGAAATTTAACCGACAGGAAGATGATGCTGTGATATGCAAATGATTAGCTTTTCAGAGCATTCACACAAGGTTGGCGCCGGTGGTGACACCTACAACGTGCTGACATGAGGAAAGTTTCCAACCGATTTCTCATACAGAAACAGCAGTTGACAGGCGTTGCCTGGTGAAACGTTGTTGTGATGCCTCGTGTAAGGAGGAGAAATGCGTACCATCACGTTTCCGACTTCGATAAACGTCGGATTGTAGCCTGTCGCGATAGCGGTTTTTCGTCTCTCGTTGGTCGAGATCCGATGACTGTTAGCAGAATATGGAATCGGTGGGTTCAGTAGGGTAATACGGAACGCCGTGCTGTATCCCAACGGCCTCGTATCACTAGCAGTCGAGATGACAGGCATCTTATCCCCATGGCTGTAACGGATCGTGCATCCACGTCTCTATCCCTGAGTCAACAGATGGGGACGTTTGCAAGACAACAACCATCTGCACGAACAGTTCGACGACGTTTGCAGCAGCATGGACTATCAGCTCGGAGACCGTGGCTGCGGTTACCCTTGACGCTGCATCACAGGAGTGCCTGCGATGGTGTACTAAACGGCGAACCTGGGTGCACGAATGGCAAAACGTCATTTTTTCGGATGAATCCAGGTTCTGTTTACAGGATCATGATGGTGGCATCCGTATTTGGCGACATCACGGTGAACGCACGTTGGAAGCGTGTATTCGTCATCGCCATACTGGCGTATCCCCCGGCGTGATGGTATGGGGTGCCATTCGTTACACGTCTGTCACCTCTTTTTCGCATTGACGGCAGTTTGTGAACAGTGGACGTTACATTTCAGATGCGTTACGACCCGTGGCTCTACCCTTCATTCGATCCCTGCGAAACCCTACATTTCAGCAGGATAATGCACTACCGCATGTTGCAGGTCCTGTACGGGCCCTTCTGGATACAGAAAATGTTCGACTGCTGCCCTGGCCAGCACATTCTCCAGATCTCTCACCAATTGAAAACGTCTGGTCAATGGTGGCCCAGCAATTGGCTCGTCACAATACGCCAGTCACTACTCTTGATGAACTGTGATATCTTGTTGAAGCTGCATAGGCAGCTGTACGTGTACACGCCATCGAAGCTCTGTTTGACTCAATGCTTAGGCGTATCAAGGCCGTTATTACGGCCAGAGGTGGTTGTCCGGCGTACTGATTTCTCAGGATCTATGCACCCAAATTGCGTGAAAATGTAATCACATGTGAGTTCTAGTGTAATATATTTGTCCAATGAATACCCGTTTATCATCTGCATTTGTTCTTGGTGTAGCAATTTTAATGGCCGGTAGTGTATGTGGAAGAGCCTGTAGTAGGTCACGATCGAAGGTTTGGCTATCTCTGCTCTTCAGTGTCAGCCATACCCATCCTAGCAGCGCACCTCTGAATTCGTTCGTCGCTGGATGAGGCAAGCACGCAGGCGCGTAGGAACCACGTGGAGGGGACAGTTGATAAGCTGCGCTTACACGTGAGCGCAAGGTGTACGTGGCCACAGCGCGGGTACAGAGCCGCGGCTGTCTGTGACACGTGGAGCGCGACGCCCGTGCCTTTGTGTCCGTTTGCTGTTTTTCTCTACCACTTCCCGCTTGTAAAATTTTAAGTTCCTCGCAAGCACACAAATTTGTCTATCCGTTAGGACGTGAGCGTACTGCTTTCATGAACACATGGAATCTGAGAAACATTGTAGCGCATTTCCTTGTTTGTGCTTGCTTAAGGAGAAGTTTACTATCTTTGGCCCGAAAAAAGCATGAACTTTGAGAATTTTTTTCTCGGGACGTGTTATAGATATCAATGTCAAATTTGTTCAAAATGTTTATTGATATTTCCTCTACAAACTAGAATTTGTTCGACCGGAAATGTCGAAGAGCAAAGGCGGAAGTTCCGTCGGAACGAAACAAAATTTCAATGTAGACCTCCACGCGCGGTATGTCACAGGTCAGCCGGCTCGCCTGAAATCAAAATTGAGTTGACGTTAGCGAAGTATGTAAGATTCTTTAGAAGTTGTACCTCGCTTAAGTTGTTTGGACCATAGGAAACAAAATGGTGGCCGTTTGAAAAAGAAGAGTATTTTTCATCGATTTTTCGACTTCGTCGGCCAAGTAAAAATATTTATAGTTGATGGATCGGAATAAAAGTGGCGCAACTCCTAGACAATTTAGTTAGCTTTGTCGAAAACAAAGAATCATGCCAATCGGTGCAGTAGATTTGAAGTTACCATAACGCGCGATAAAAAAAAGTCATTTCGAGAAAAACGCGTTTGAAGTTTTGACTACAAATGGTTCAAATGGCTCTGAGCACTATGGAACTTAACATCTGAGGTCATCAGTCCCCTAGAACTTAGAACTACTTAAACCTAACTAACCTAAGGAGGTTCCAGACTGAAGCGCCTAGAATCGCTCGGTCACATCGGCCGGCTTTTGACTACATATAAGTGCAATATTATGCAACTTACGTTCAATCTGCTATTCCGGGTCCATAAACTAGTCCTTCCTCTTCCTCACAGAGGGCGTTCTGCTCGATCTGGGCCATCCAGCGCTGCTCCAGAGTCGCTCGTGCGGCCGGTGACCAGCGGGTTTCGGCCGCTTGAATCCGGTGGTCGTCCGAATGCTTTGCGAACTGCGTCGAATAGAGTCCCAGGGTGACGTCCATCGTTGTCATGATCTTCAGAATTGCTGAACACCTGCTCATTGCCAGGAAAGTCTTCGCTCCAGAATGCAAATGCTCGGGGGCCAACTTCCAAACACGTCCTCCCAAGCACCGGTACAATAACTTGTCCTCCGAAAGAAAAAAACTGGTGCGTGAAAAAGGCTGATTTCAGGCTTTTTTTTTTGTTTAATCGCGATAACATACATTTCCGTTTCGTATCCGGAAAACCTGTGACAGGGGTGGATTCTAAACACTTTTATGGATGCAAAATGCAGTAAAAAATCGATTTTTTGAACCAAAAGATAGTACACCTCCCCTTAATTCCTCGCAGTTAAAAAAGACAAATTGAAATTTAATGACCAGTGACCTTCTGCAGTTCCTGGACTATCGAAGCAAACCTGAATAAAATAAGAAGTCTCGCACCGTACTTCCGACGAATACGTGTTGAAGAAGAGGAGTGATTCCGTTGCCACTTATGTGCCGAAACGTCCTTTACGCCGCGCGACATTAGCCGAGCGGTTTAGGGCGCTGCAGTCATGGACTGTGCAGCTGGTCCCGGCGGAGGTTCGAGTCCTCCCTCGGGCATGGGTGTGTGTGTTTGTCCGTAGGATAATTTAGGTTAGGTAGTATGTCAGCTTAGGGACTGGTGACCTTAGCAGTTAAGTCCGATAAGATTTCACACACATTTGAACATTTGAAACCTCCTTTACGAGCCGCTTTGATCCTCAGGTAGTTTGCGTCTATTATAGGACTCTGAAATCGAGCTTACACTGAAATGGCCGGCCGGTGTGGCCGTGCGGTTCTAGACGCTTCATTCTGGAACCGCGTGACCGCCACGGTCGCAGGTTCGACTCCTGCCTCGGGCATGGATGTGTGTGATGTCCTTAGTTAGGTTTAAGTAGTTCTACGTTCTAGGGGACTGATGACCACAGATGTTAAGTCCCATAGTTCTCAGAGCCATTTGAACCATACACTGAAATGATAAAAGTCTTGGGAAACCTACTGATATCTTGTCGGACCTCCTTTCGGCCGACGCAGGGCAGCAACTCGACGTGGCGTGGACTCAGCAAGTTGTTGGAAATCCCCTGCAGAAATATTGAGCCAACCTACCTCTCTAGCCGTCCATAACTGCGAAAGTATTGCCGGTGCAGGATTTTGTACACGAACTGAACCCTCAATTATACCCCATGGATGTTCTATGGGCGGCCAGAACATTTGCTTGAATTTTCCAGAACGATCTTCAAGCCAATCGGTATCAGCTGTGACCCGGTGTCATGTCGCATCCTTGTGTGGGAACATGAAGTTCATGAATGGCTGTAAATGGTCTCAAAGTAACCAAACATAAAAATTTACAGCCAATATTCGATTCAGTTGGCTCCGAGCGCCCAGTCCATTCCATGTAAACTCAGACCAATCTATTATGGAACCACCATCAGCTTGTACAGTGGATTGTTGACAACTTGGGTCCATCGCTTCGTGATATCTGCAACACACTCAGACCCTACCATCAGCTCTTACCAACTGACATCAGGACTCATCTGACCAGGGCACGGTTTTCTATTCGTGCTGGGTCCAACTATTACGGTCGCGAGACCAGGAGAGGCGCTGTCGTGCTCTTAGCAGAGGCACTATTTTCGGTCGTCTACTGCCACAGCCTATTAATGCTAAATATCGCCGGACTGTCCTAAAGGACAGTCCACGTTCATTTTTGCGATTATTTCACGCAGCGTTGCTTGTCTGTTAGCACTGACAAATCTAGTCAAATACTGCTGTGTTTAGTCGTTAAGGTCATCGGCCACTGCGTTGTACATGGTGACACCTAATGACTGAAATTTGGTATTCTCGTCACACACTTCACACTATGGATCTCGGGGACTGAATTCCCTAACGATTTCCAAAATGGAATGTCCCATGCGACCTGCTGCAACTACCATTCCTCATTTCAAAGTCTGGTAATTACCAAAAAATGTTCAAATGGCTCTGAGCACTATGGGACTTAACATCTGAGGTCATCAGTCCCCTAGACTTAGAACTACGTAAACCTAACTAACCTAACGACATCAGACACATCCATGCCCGAGGCAGGATTCGAACCTGCGACCGTAGTAGCAGCGCAGTTCCGGAATGAAGCGCCTAGAAACGCTCGGCCACAGTGGCCGCCTGCTAATTACTGTCGTGCGGCCATGATGACGTCAGAAACTTTTTCACGTGATTCACCTAAGTACAAATGACAGCTCCGCCAATGCACTGCACACGATACTATGGCCATCCGCGTACGTGCATACTGCTATCCCATCATGACCTCACTATATAGCCTTAATAGCTGCTTGCACAGTTGTATGGGTACTTCCATTCCAAATACCTGTACAGTGTTGCATACTCAGAAATAAACTATATTTTTAGACTGTTGACTGTAACTTTTAAGACTTAAATACGTGATTCGTTTTACAGAGGTAGAAATGTTGAATGGTTTTACAGGGATTCCTCTATAGTCTGCAAAGCGTTTGGAATTTTACTGCCGCCAACTAACATTTCGCGGAAAGACCACAAAGATAAGATAAGAGAGATTAGGGCTCGTACAGAGGCATATAGGCAGTCATTTTTCCCTCGTTCTGTTTGGGAGTGGAACAGGGAGAGAAGATGCTAGTTGTGGTACGAGGTACCCACCGCCACGCACCGTATATTGGATTGCGCAGTATGTATGTAGATGTAGATGTCAGATTTCGATTAAGTAAACAGCTCGAACCAGAACATCAGCCTGTGACAACAGTCCACGGTCGCAATAATTTTCTCGTCGTTAACATTTTCGCAGTAGGTATTAAAATCCATCGTTTCTGAAAGTATTTGTATGGAGTGTAGCCATGTATGGAAGTGAAACATGGACGGTAAATAGTTTGGACAAGTAGAGAATAGAAGCTTTCGAAATGTGGTGCTACAGAAAAATACTGAAAATTAGATGGGTAGATCACATAACTAATGAGGAGGTATTGAATAGAATTGGGGAGAAGACGAGTTTGTGGCACAACGTGACTAGAAGAAGGCATCGGTTGGTAGGACATGTTTTGAGGCATCAAGGGATCACAAATTTAGCATTGGAGGGCAGCGTGGAGGGTAAAAATCGTAGAGGGAGACCAAGAGATGAATACACTAAGGAGATTCAAAAGGATGTAGGATGCAGTAGGTACTAGGAGATGAAGAGGCTTGCACAGCATAGGGTAGCACGGAGAGCTGCATTAAACCAGTCTCAGGACTCAAGACCACAACAGCAACAACAACATTTTCGCTACTGGTGTAGCGACATTTTCTAAGTGTTTTGCCAAAAAATTGCAGGCTTTGCTTCCGCCCACCCCACCCCCCCCCTCCAAGAACATTATCTATGTGATCGTTGCAATTCAGTTATTTGTAGCTGTAAACCCTAAGTATGTAGTTAAGTTTACAGGCTTTAGATTTGTGTGATTTATCGTATAACCGAAATTTAGAGAATTCCGTTTTGGTACTCACGTGGATATCTTCACACTTTTCATTATTTAGAGTCAATTGCCAATTTTTGCACCATAAAGATGTCTTGTCTAAACCATATTGCAAGTGCGTTTGATCTCCTGATGACTTTATTAAATGGTAAATGGTAAATGACAGCATCATCTGCAAACAACCTGAGAGGACTGCTCAGAGTGCCTTCCAAATCGTTTATGTAGATCAGGAACAACAGAGGGCCTATAACACTTCCCTGGGAAGCGCCAGAAATTACTTCTGTTCTACTCGATGACTTTCCGTCATTTATTACAACAACAAAAAATGCGTTCAAATGTGTGTGAAATCTTATGGGACTTAACTGCTAAGATCATCAGTCCCTAAGTTTACAGACTCCTTAACCTGAAGTATCCTAAGGACAAACACACACACCCATGCTCGAGAGAGGACTCGAACCTCCACCGGGACCAGCCGCTCAGTCCCTGACTTCAGCGCCTAAGACCTCTTGGCTAATCCCTCGTGGCCCATGTATTACAAACTCTGACATTTCTGATAGGAAATCATGAATCCAGTCGACAACTGAGACGATACTCCATAGGCACGCAGTTTAGTTAGAAGTCCCTTGTGAGGAACTGTGTCAAAAGCCTTCTGGAAATCTAAAAATATTGAATCAGTTTTATATCCCTTGTCGAAAGCACTCATTACTTCGGGAAACTAAAGAGCTAGTTGTTTTCACAAGAACGATACTTTCTGAATCTGTCTTGGCTATTTGTCAATAAATCGTTTTCTTTTGACGTGGTTTATAACGTTTGCGCACAGTATATGTTCCAAGCACGCCTCTACTTGAGTGTTAAGCAAACACAGACGCTCGATAGCTACGCGCAAGGCGCGCAGTTGTAAGCACATACTTAGTGTGTGAGTGGATTCTGGGCACGTGGTACCTAGAGATGGGGGATCCGCTCTTGAACTAATTCATAGAGTTGAATCTTTCAAAGGAGTGAACAATCAGTGATTCAGAAAAAAAGAACGGTAGCTCCAAACGTTTCCCACGGCAGTGAGAGAGAGAGAGAGAGAGAGAGAGAGAGAGAGAGAGAGAGAGACGGAGCATATCAGCAGCGCCTCTGCTGGTCAGAGCACAGTGCACGCCACACAACACAGCCAGCGCCGGCCTCTGCCCTGCTTCTACCTTGGCTGCCTGCATTGTGCAGTGCCCCATTGGATTTTGTGTTTCACATATGCCGTGCCGTCTCTGTGCGTCGTCTGCCGTGTGCAGTGTCTGGCGCAGCTTAACTTCGCATCGCACTCTGTCGGCGATCGTTTCAGTCGCACGTCCTGCCCTCTGGGCAGTTGATGCGAGCAACAGGACAGAGAGCCACCTAGCGGATAACACAGGAACTACTTGCAAAAACCTGCTCGCAAGGGAACCGACGATTTGGCTCGGAGCGGGTGAGCTCCCCCCACCCTCGGAACTCGCCCGCTCAACACTCACCCCACCGTCTCGACTCTAGCCAGAGCGTTGAGCAAAGCGACTCAGGTGTCACTCTGGTCTCTGCGGTCTCAGCTCATGCAGTAATACAGCTCGCGGCTCGACCTGCTCGACTCAGCGCCTCTGCATCGGAGTTCCTCTCTACTGGATATTGTTCTTCGTAGTAATACCGCTATGTATATTACATTATTATGTTATGGATACATCAATCGTTTTTATTTTATTTTTATTTGTTTAAACTGATTAGATTAGGTTCCTGATGACTCCTCTTACCATAGGATTTTTATTATGGATACTCGAATTTACGCCTTAATTACGAGCGAACCGATAAACGTATCGCAAAATGTGATACACCAATATTTTCCTTGTTTTATTCTGCGTAAGGCTATATGCAGCACTTTCGTTTTACAGTCAAATTTATGTTTTTTTTTCTTATTCTGGTACGGATTTTGCGATTTTAGGCGTCTTCGGAAGGAAACGTTCACTTTAAAAATATATGGCTTGCGATGTATTTGTATGAGGTTAATGAAATTTTAATACATTATAGCCAAATATATTGTTAATGTAAATCTCAAGTTACAACATTTTCCGATCACCCAAAAAACCACGATAGTGCAAAATAAATCAATAATCAAAAACTTTGTTATATCGTGGAAATTTCAATAAACAATACAAAATTCTTACTCATTATCTGTGTTACTTCAAAATAGGATCAAATAAGATCAAAATACAGGTATACTACTGGAATAAACCAAGTTTAAAGGGCAATGTGCCTTCCATTTATTTTCTATTGTAAGTGAGTGGTGAGTCATGAAAAAGAGCTAATTCATTTCAGGGAGCGAACAGTTCTGATCCAATCTCTGAAAAGAACAGTTTTGCCCATCTCTAGTGGTACCACCTGCAACAAAAACAAGCGCAAAATAATTTGCTCGCGTTTCTGATTTCCCTCACCTAACCTAACCCGGAACTGGACAAGGACTCGAGATCTGTTGTTGTTGTTGTGGTCTTCAGTCCTGAGACTGGTTTGATGCAGCTCTCCATGCTACTCTATCCTGTGCAAGGTTCTTCATCTCCCAGTACCTACTGCAACCTACATCCTTCTGAATCTGTTTAGTGTATTCATCTCTTGGTCTCCCTCTATGATTTTTACCCTCCACGCTGCCCTCCAATACTAAATTGGTGATCCCTTGATGCCTCAGAACATGTCCTACCAACCGATCCCTTCTTCTAGTTAAGTTGTGCCACAAACTTCTCTTCTCCCCAATCCTATTCAATACCTCCTCGTTAGTTATTTGATCTACCCATCTAATCTTCAGCATTCTTCTGTAGCACCACATTTCGAAAGCTTCTATTATCTTCTTGTCCAAACTATTTATCGTCCATGTTTCACTTCCATACATGGCTACGCTCCATACAAATACTTTCAAGAACGACTTCCTGACACTTAAATCAATACTCGATGTTAACAAATTTCTCTTCTTCAGAAACGCTTTCCTTGCCATAGCCAGTCTACATTTGATATCCTCTCTACTTCGACCATCGTCAGTTATTTTGCTCCCCAAATAGCAAAACTCCTTTACTACTTTAAGTGTCTCATTTCCTAATCTAATTCCCTCAGCATCACCCGACTTAGTTCGACTACATTCCATTATCCTCGTTTTGCTTTTGTTGATGTTCATCTTATACCCTCCTTTCATGACACTCTGCATTCCGTTCAACTGCTCTTCCAAGTCCTTTGCTGTCTTTGACAGAATTACAATGTAATCGGCGAACCTCATATTTCTTCTCCATGGATTTTAATACCTACTCCGAATTTTTCTTTTGGTTCCTTCACTGCTTGCCCAATATACAGATTGAATAACATTGGGGATAGGCTACAACCCTGTCTCACTCCCTTCCCAACCACTGCTTCCCTTTCGTGCCCCTCGACTCTTATAACTGCCATCTGGCTTCTGTACAAATTGTAAAGAGCCTTTCGCTCCCTTTATTTTACCCCTGCCACCTTCAAAATTTGAAAGAGAGTATTCCACTCAACATTGTCAAAAGCTTTCTCTAAGTCTACAAATGCTAGAAACGTAGGTTTGCCTTTCCTTAATCTATTGTCTAAGATAGGTCGTAGGGTCAGTATTGCCTCACGTGTTCCAACATTTCTACGGAATCCAAACTGATCTTCCCCGAGGTCAGCTTCTACCAGCTTTTCCATTCGTCTGTAGAGAATACGCGTTAGTATTTTGCATCCGTGACTTATTAAAGTGATTGTTCGATAATTTTCACATCTGTCAGCACCTGCTCTCTTTGGGATCGGAATTATTATATTCTTCTTGAAGTGTGGGAGTATTTCGCCTGTCTCATACATCTCGCTCACCAGATGGTAGAGTTTTGTCAGGACTGGCTCTCCCAAGGCTGTCAGTAGTTCTAATGGAATGTTGTCTACTCCCGGGGCCTTGTTTAGACTCAGGTCTTTCAGTGCTCTGTCAAACTCTTCACTCAGTGTCATATCTCCCATTTCATCTTCATCTACATCCTCTTCCATTTCCATAATATTGTCCTCAAGTACATTTCCCTTCTATAGACCCTCTATATACTCCCTCCACCTTTCTGCTTTCCCTTCTTTGCTTAGAACTGGTTTTCCATCTGAGCTCTTGATATTCATACAAGTGGTTCTCCTTTCTCCAAAAGTCTCTTTAATTTTCCTGTAGGCAGTATCTATCTTACCCCTAGTGATATAAGGCTCTACATCCTTACATCTGTCCTCTAGCCATCCCTGCTTAGCCATTTTGCACTTCCTGTCGATCTTGTTTTTGAGACGTTTGTATTCCTTTTTGCCTGCTTCATTTACTGCATTTTTATATTTTCTCCTTTTATCAGTTAAATTCAATATTTCTTCTGTTACCCAAGGATTTCTTCTAGTCCTCGTCTTTGTACCCATTCTTCTTCTACTGTATTTTTTCCCCCAATTCCTATCAATTGTTCTCCTATGCTCTCCCTGAAACTCTGTACAACCTCTGGTTTAGTCAGTTTATCCAGGTCCCATCTCCTTAAATTCCCATCTTTTTGCAGTTTCTTCAGTTTTAATGTACAGTTCATAACCAATAGATTGTGATCAGAGTCCACATCTGCCCCTGGAAATGTCTTACAATTTAAAACCTGGTTCCTAAATCTCTGTTTTACCATTATATAATCAATCTGAAACCTTCTAGTATCTCCAGGGTTCTTCCATGTACACAAGCTTCTTTCATGATTCTTGAACCAAGTGTTAGCTATGATTAAGTTATGCTGTGTGCAAAATTCTACCAGGCGGCGTCATCTATCATTTCTTAGCCCCAATCCATATTCACCTACTGTGTTTCCTTCTCTTCCTTTTCCTACTGTCGAATTCCAGTCACCCATGACTATTAAATTTTCGTCTCCCTTCACTACCTGAACAATTTCTTTTATCTCATCATACATTTCATCAATTTCTTCATCATCTGCAGAGCTAGTTGGCATATAAACTTGTACTACTGTAGTAGGCGTGGGCTTTGTGTCTATCTTGGCCACAATAATGCGTTCACTATGCTGTTTGTAGTAGCTTACCCGCACTCCTATTTTTTTATTCATTATTAAACCGACTCCTGCATTACCCCTATTTGATTTTGTATTTATAACCCTTTATTTACCCCTACCAGACGTCTTGTTCCTGCTACCACCGAACTTCACTAATTCCCACTATATCTAACTTTTACCTATCCATTTCCCTTTTTAAATTTTCTAACCTACCTGCCGATTAAGGGATCTGACATTCCACGCTCCGATCCGTAGAGCGCCAGTTTTCTTTCTCCTGATAACGACGTCCTCTTGAGTAGTTCCCTCCCGGAGATCCGAATGGGGGACTATTTTACCTCCGGAATATTTTACCCAAGAGGACGCCATCATCATTTAATCATGCAGTAAAGCTGCATGCTAATGGTTGTATATTTAATTACTACTCGTAAATGAATATAGTTTTAAGTATTTCGGCTTCATGGAGCGTGTAATACTAAAAAGCCTGTGTAGTCTCTTGAATGCATAAGTATCCTTTATCAGGACAGAATTTACCTAGCAAGTTTTGAGAGTGTTTCTGCATTACTTGAATTTTCACAGTCGCCGTAATCTGAGAGGGACCTGCGCTGTAACGCTGCAGCTGCCTTTTTCTCCGTGCCGCTGATGCTGCTAGACTCATTTGCTTCCTGAAACATTCTGTGTTTATACAGCTTCGCTATAATACATACCTCACTACGGGGTTGACGCAGTACTACACTCCGATGATTCTTGAATGGTGGTTGATTCTTGAATGGTGGTATCAGACGGGGAAAAATTGCTCATAAAATTAAAACAGTTCCGATGAAAGGAGACCTATTCCGTTGGAAGGGGACCGTGCGCAGGCTCGAACTGGGACTCATTCATCAAGGGAGACGACTGTCTATGCCCGTACATGCGAACACTTACACATTCCAATAAAGTTAGTTGCGAATAAAAAATATCTCACCTTTTCACTAGCTTTTATTTATTTAATCTTCTTGTAGCCTCTACTAGCGTTTAATTACGTTTATACTGACTTTTACACGCCTAAGCGCCGAACTAAATTTATGTCTTTAAAAAGTATCACAATAGCGGCTCTTCAATAACAGTAAAAGTTCCGAGTGCTCTTGGACGTCTACTCTTGGCATCAGCTGAAGACAAAAGTGACAACCCATTACACCTTTTCTCCCCCTCCCACTAACAGGATGCTCCACATTGCAGAGAGCTTTTTTTCTCGCAGTAGCTAATGTTTCTCTGACAGTTACGCTAATATTGTGATTTTTGTCCATTCGCTCAGCATATAATTCGTTTATCTACATTTCTTACTTTCAGGGGTAGGTAAGAACTGTAGATAAACGAATTAAGCGATGAGCGCATGGGCAAAGTGAAGGTAGCGGAGCTAAAATACAGGGAGCGAAAGACTGTTTACAACTTGTACAGAAACCAGACGCTAGTGATATGAGTCGACGGGCATAAAATGGAAGCAGTGGTTGAGACGGGAGTGAGGCAGGATTGTAACCTATCGTCAATGTTACTCAATCAGTACTTTTAGCAAGCGGTAAAGGAAACCAAAGAAAAAGTTGGAGTAGGAATTAAAGTCCAGGGTAAGGAAATAAAAACTTTCAGGTTTGCCGATGACATTGTAATTCTATCAGAGACAGAAAAGGACTTGGGAGAGCAGTTGAATGGAATGGACAGTGTCCTGAAAGGAGGGTATAAGATGAACGTCAACAAAGCCAAGATAAGGGTAATGGAATGTAGCCGAATTGAATCATTTGATGTAGGGGGAATTAGCGTAGGAAACGAGACAGTAAAAAAAGTAGAGTTTTCCTATTTTGGCAGCAAAATAACTGATGGGCGAAATAGGATATAAAATGAAGACTGGCAATGGCAAGAAAAGCATTTCTGAAGAAGACAAATTTCTTAAATACGAATATAGATTTAGGTGTTAGAAAGTCTTTTCTGCAGGTATTTGTCTGGAATTTAGCCGTATATGGAAGAGAGACATGGACGATAAACAGTTTAGATAAAAAGAGGATTGAAACTTTCGAAATTTGATGCTACAGTAGAATGCTGAAGATTAGGTGGGTAGATCAGGTAACTAATGAGGACGTACTGAATAGAATTGGGGAGATAAGAAATATGTGGCACAACATGACTAAAAGAAGGGATCCGTTGATATGACACAATTCCGAGACATCAAGGGATCACAAATTTAATACTGAAGGAAGCGGTAGGAGTGGGGTGGGGGGTATAATTTGTAGAGGCAGACCAAGAGATTAATACAGTAAGCGGATTCAGAAAGCTGTAGGTTGCAGTAGATATTCGGAGATGAAGAGGTTTGATACAATAGAGTAGCATGGATGGCTGCATCAAACCAGTGATCTGACTGAAGACCACAACAAGAACAACATAGTTAATCATTTTTTCATAATGTGGGGCCACAGTCATAACATATTTCTTTAAAGTCAGTACCGCCATTAGACCGTTCTTTTATTATTTTTTTATTTGCAGTGTTACATTTACACGATCATAGTTTCGGCTTAAAATGCCATTATCAAGTGTTTTAATGTTATACAGTGCCTAAGATGGCATATTATCGTATTTAAAATACACTAGTAGACACATTGTCTAAGGGTCAATATTTCTGGTAAAATCCTACTGTTGTGTTTCATCACTGAGTATACCATCTTGATTTCTGGTAAAAACCTCCGGCTATGTTTTATCACTGAGTATACGATCTTGACTCAAGATGGTATACTCAGTGATAAAACATAGCGGTAGGATTTTACCAGAAATATTGACCCTTAGACAATGTGTATACTAGTGTATTTTAAATACGACAATATGCCATCTTAGGCACTGTATAACATTAAAACACTTGATAATAGCATTTTAAGCCGAAATCATGATCTTGTAAATGTAACACTGCAAATAAAAAAATAAATAAAAAAACGGCTAATGGCGGTTCTGGCTTTAAAGGAACAACACAGTTCTTACAAGAAATATTTAATAAAATTGAGACAATAGTATTTCATGACAGTTACACTTCTCGTTGTCAGATGTGCTATTATAGAGACCTTATCATATCAAAGGAGTTGTTTATATTGATCAGCTTTCACGTTAAACAAGAGTCGTTTTGGTAGCAGGCTGCTGCAGTTCAAAGCTGCCGCTGCTGTGCAGTACGGGGAGCGCACCTGACAGCGGAGTAATAATACACATTGCCTGAGGGCCGGCAGCGGTGCTCCGCGCAATTAGTGCCCCCACCCCCGGTGTTTATGCAACCCACCGCACGCTACTGTCGAGCAGCTTACATACATTTCAGGCGCCACGTGCTGCACAAACACGTGGACGTGACGGGGGGTGACCGTTTTACGAGCGCGGTGCGTATTGGCGCTGCTGGGGTATCGGTTAATGACAGGTGCGCCGCGATCGTAAAAACCACAGAGGGGTTGGGGGGGGGGAGAGGGAGGAGAGGGGGAGGAAGGGAATTAGGGGAAGTCCCCGCTAATGAAGAGCGTTTACGGCGCGGCGCCGTGCACAGCCAGGCCGCTATCGGTGGCAGTAAAACGCTGTGGCGTTTCGGTGGTTTTTACTACCTCATCAGACCCCATTGTGAGCAGCACCTACCAAGCGGCGTACACTGACTGATGCAGTGCCTCCACAGACGTTACATCTCATCTTCGAGACGCTACACACACACCTGCACGACGCCCAGAACTATATACGAATTTACAGACTTTCGTACCAGCTGCCTCACTGGATCCAATAGTTCCTAGGCAATTCACCTCGTCGCATGATTCTTAACGGACAGAAATCGTCAGACATTTAACTTCTTGCGTCCACTAAAGGAGTGTTAGACGATCGTTCTATACAGGGTGGTCCATTGATCGTGACTGGGCTAAATATCTCACGAAATAAGCGTCAAACGAAAAAACTACAGAGAACGAAACTAGTCTAGCTTGAAGGGGGAAACCAGATGGCGCTATGGTTGGCCCGCTAGATGGCGCTGCCATAGGTCAAACAGATACCAACTGCGTTTTTAAAAAATAGGAACCCCCCTTTTTTATTACATATTCGTGTAGTACGTAAAGAAATAGGGACCATTTTTTCGCTTTGTGATAGATGGCACTGTAATAGTCACAAACATATGGCTCACAATTTTACACGAACAATTGGTAACAGGTAGGTTTTTTAAATTAAAATACAGAACGTAGGTACGTTTGAACATTTTATTTCTGTTGTTCCAATGTGATACTCGTACATGTACCTTTCTGAACTTATCATTTCTGAGAACGCATGTTGTTACAGCGTGATTACCTGTAAACACCACTTTAATGCAATAAATGCTCAAAATGATGTCCGTCGACCTCAATGCATTTGGCAATACGTGTAACGACATTCCTCTCAACAGCGAGTAGTTCGCCTTCCGTAATGTTCGCACATGCGCTGACGCATGTTGTGAGGCGTTGTCGGTGGATCACGATGGCAAATATGCTTCAACTTTCCCCCACAGAAAGAAATCCGGGGACGTCAGATCCGGTGAACGTGCGGGCCGCGGTATGGTGCTTAGACGACCAATCCACCTGTCATGAAATATGCTGTTTAATATCGCTTCAACCGCACGCGTCCCGGGCATCCATCATGTTGGAAGTACACCGCCATTCTGTCATGCAGTGAAACATCTTGTAGTAACATCGGTAGAACATTACGTAGGAAATCAGCATACATTGCACCATTTAGATTGCCATCGATAAAATGGGGGCCAATTATCCTTCCTCCCATAATGCCGCACCATACATGAACCCGCCAAGGTCGCTGATGTTCCATTTGTCGCAGCCATCGTGAATTTTCCGTTGCCCAATAGTACTTATTATGCCGGTTTACGTTACCGCTGTTGGTGAATGACGCTTCGTCGCTAAATAGAATGCGTGCAGAAAATCTGTCACCGTCTCGTAATTTCTCTTGTGCCCAGTGGCAGAACTGTACAAGACGTTCTAAATCGTCGCCATGCAATTCCTGGCGCATAGAAATATGGTATGGGTGCAATCGATGTTGATGTAGCATTCTCAACACCGACGTTTTTGAGATTCCCGATTCTCGCACAATTTGTCTTCTACTGATGTGCGGATTAGCCGCGACAGCAGGTAAAACACCTACTTGGGCATCATCATTTGTTGCAGGTCGTGGTTGACGTTTCACATGTGGCTGAACACTTCCTGTTTCCTTAAATAACGTAACTATCCGGCGAACGGTCCGGACACTTGGATGATGTTGTCCAGGATACCAAGCAGCATACATACCACACGCCCGTTGGACATTTTGATCACAATAGCCATACATCAACACGATATCGACCTTTTCCGCAATTGGTAAATGGTCCATTTCAGCACGGGCAGTGTATCACGAAGTAAATACCGTCCGCACTGGCGGAATGTTACGTGATACCACGTACCTATACGTTTGTGACTATTACAGCGCCATCTATCACAAAGCGAAAAAAGTGGCCCAACTAATTCATATTTCTTTACGTACTACACGAATATTTAATAAAAAATGGTGGTTCCTATTTAAAAAAACGCGGTTGATATCCGTTTGACCTATGGCAGCGCCATCTATCGGGCCAACCATAGCGCCATCTGGTTTCCCCCTTCAAGCTAGACAAGTTTCGTTCTCTGTAGTCTTATCGTTTGACGCTTATTTCGTGATATATTTGGTCCGGTCACGATCAATGGACCACCCTGTATACATTGAATTGACAAAAGTTACGGGACAGCGATATGCACAAATACAGGTGGCGGTAGTATGCTTTACTCAATGTATTAAAGGCCATTCGTCCATTTGTAATTAGATGATTCATGTGATTATGCCCACACGACGGGAATCAACACATTTTGAACGCCGAATGGTAGTTGGAGCTAGACGCATGGGTCATTTCATTTCGTAAATCGTTAGGGAATTCAATTCTTTGTCAAGTGTGTGCCGAGAAAACCAAATTACAGGCACTGACTCACCACGAACAACGCAGCAGCCGACGCCCTTCACCCAACGACAGAGAACAGCGGAGTTTGCGTAGAGTTGTCGGTGCTAAAGGACAAGCAACACTGCATGAAATAACCGCAGAAATCGATGTGGGACGTACGACGAACGTATCCAGTAGGACAGTGCGGGGAAATTTGACGTTAATGAGCTGAGAGAGCAGACGACCTACGCGAGTGTTTCTGCAGCGCCTGTCCTGGACTCGTGACCGTGTAGGTTTGACACTAGTCGACTGTGAGATCGTGGCGTGGTAGGATGAGTTTCCATATCAGTTGGGTAGGGCTGATGGTAGGGCTCGAGTGTGACGCTGAAACCAACAAAGCCGTGGAACCGTTGTCCAGAAGGCACTGTCTAACATGGTGGTGGCTGCATAATGGTGTCGGCCGACTGAACAGATCTTTGACAGGAAATGTTTATGTTCGGCTACTTAGAGACCCTTTGCAGCTCAAACAGCAATGGAATTTTTATGGATGACAGTACGCCGTGTCATCGGATCACAATCTTTGTAGAACATTCTGGACAAGTCGAAGGGAACGTTCTGGACAACTCGAGGGAATGATTTGGCGACCCTGTCCGACATCGGACATTTATGGGACGTAGTCGAGAGGTCAGTTTCTGCACAAGATCCTTCATTGGCAACAGTTTCCCAGTTATAGACCGCTATAAAGGCAGCATGGCTCAATATTTCTGCGGGGGACTTCGAACGACCTTTAGAGTCCATGCCATGCCAAATTAGTGTACTATGCTGGCCAAAAGGAGGTCGGGTACAGCATTAGTAGGTATCCTGTGACTTTTGTCATCTCATTGTACACTGCCTGGCGGATAAGTTGATGCACACAGAATAAATGGTCTGATGTCAGTGTAACTTGGTACACATATACAGGGTGGTCCCGAATTCATGGTACAAACTTTAATGGTAGGTGCAGGACATTGTAACAAGGATATATTGTATAGGAATGTATAGTCCCAGGTGACGCGGTGAGGCGTAAACAGGGGAAATAACGGCCGAAAGGAAAACGAAAGATTTTATTGAAATCGTTGTTGACAAGTGTCATGTTTACAGTAAGTGTTCAAAATTGCGTCCATCATGAGCGATACATGCTTGACAGCGTCGGTGCAGCGATTGGCATACACGTTCAAAGATGCCTGGTATTTCACGCACACCTGCAGCAGCTACAGATATGCGAGCAACGAGATCCTCATCTGAGTCAACTGGAGTCTCATAAACAATGCTCTTAAGATGTCCCCATAAAAAGTAATCGAGGCAAGAGAAATCAGGAGATCGGGGTGGCCAAGGGACTGGTCCACCACGCCCAATCCATCTAGCACCAAACGTGGCATTCAGGTAATTCCGTACAGCAGTGCTGAAGTGTGCTGGCGCTCCATCGTGCTGAAACCACATGCGGTTACGAATGGCGAGCGGAACATCTTGCAGCAGTTCTGGTAACACTTCTTGCAGAAAAATACGATAGCTTTCGCCACAGAGTCGCGTGGGTAGTAAGTATGGCCCAATCAAAAAGTCGTTCACAATACCAGCCCACACATTAATACCGAAACGTTGTTGATACGCATGTGGACGCGTTGCATGTGGATTATCTGTTGCCCACACATGGGAATTGTGCGCATTAAA
The DNA here is from genome assembly GCF_023898315.1 of Schistocerca nitens. Classification (NCBI taxonomy): domain Eukaryota; kingdom Metazoa; phylum Arthropoda; class Insecta; order Orthoptera; family Acrididae; genus Schistocerca; species Schistocerca nitens. Next base: position 70,665,855 of record NC_064623.1, on the reverse strand, counting down.
GACACCCTCGCGTGAAAATGTCGCTTCATCTGTAAATAGCACATGACCTACGAAATCCGGCTGCAACGCACATTGCTGCAACAACCACTGGCAGAAGTTCACGCGAAGAGGATAATCTGCCGGATTCAATGCTTGTACTTTTTGAAAATGGAAGGGGTGTAAGCGATTTTCATTTAACACTCTGCATACAGTCTGATGACTCACATGTACGTCACGCGCAACAGTTCTTGTGCTTTACTCGGGTCTATCAGCCACTATGTTCAAGATGCGTTCTTCCAGTCTTGGAGTGCGTACAGCTCTTAATCGACCAGCGTCATGTCTGTTGACGTCGAACGTACCTGTTTCACAAAGTTGACGATGTAACCGTTGAAAAATTCTATGATCCGGCATTCGTCGATTAGGATACTCCGCGCGATACATTCGTAACGCAGCTCTGGCGTTACCATTTGCACGGCCGTACATGTAATGCATGTCTGCTTTTTCTGCATACGTAAAGTCACCCATCGTCTACGGCAGCACAATTGTGAATGGCGCTTGTCCCTACTGCGATACATCATGTTCATCTACTGCCCTCTACCGGCAGTGACACCAACCGATCACTCCATTTCTCTTTCCCCTGTTTACGCCTCACCGCGTCACCTGCGACTATACATTCCTATACAATAAATCCTTGTTACAATGTCCTGTACCTACCATTAAAGTTTGTACCATGAATTCGGGACGCTTCCCACGCCCGGGTTCCCGGGTTCGATTCCCGGCGGGGTCAGGGATTTTCTCTGCCTCGTGATGGCTGGGTGTTGTGTGATGTCCTTAGGTTAGTTAGGTTTAAGTAGTTCTAAGTTCTAGGGGACTGATGACCATAGCTGTTAAGTCCCATAGTGCTCAGAGCCAATTCGGGACCACCCTGTATAATATCGCTGGGTAATAGAGTTACAATTGTGTGACAGGCAGAACGGCCGAGTGCATTAGTATTATTCGTGCTTGTTGTTGATACCAGATTAGTTGGAGTGCATAAGGGGCACAAACAACGTCATGTGTTGGGTGATCACTGCAGAGGGTATGGAGTTGCCTTGTATGGGACAGTGTTATCAGTTTCTCGTAGATGTTCGGGCTTGCAGCCAGTCGTCGTAAACTTCATTACACGGTATTTCGGCTGGGCAACTGCCAGCCGTCTTCAGGTGAGCCGAACGAGGACTGACGAACACGTTCTCCGCTCCGTCTTATGTAGTGCGCTGATGGTAGTGCCTCGCAAACGTTGCAGTCGCGGAGACAGAAGGACCACACCGCCCAGCGACAGCGCCCTCTCTGGTGGAAGTGCAAACTCAGCTGCCGTCGGTATTGTCGTTGGCCGCAGCTATCCAAGTCTCCTGGCGTCTTCGTCGCGAGCAAATTTCTGAGATGACGGGAATCCACGTGTTATTCAATTGGTAACTACTGCCACGGTTCATTAGATTTCCTGCAGTGCGTATTTCCAAAAGGTTGTTGCTGTGGCCAAAATGGAAGTTTTGTCATACTCCATTGAATGTCAGTTGGAAATACGATGTTCCGCAACTGCAGACTTACTGGGTTGCAATAGGCGAGTGCAACGCTGATGTTCTGTACAACGCTTTTCCACTGTACGCGTTGTCTGTCCTATATAGACCATACCACACTGACACGGTGTTTTATAAATTCCCGCCTTCCGCAGTAATAAATCATCGTTCACAGATCCGAGCAAATTCGAAATCTTAGAAGGTGGACGAAAAGCCACTTTCACAGGAAAACTATTAAGAATCCTCGCTATTTTGAAGGACTTATTTCCATCGAAGGGAAGAAAAGGCAGGGACGTGGTTGGCACGATCTCCTCTTTATCCACCTCCCGGTTCCTGGCTTTAGTTGAGGAAGTCCTGTTAATTTCCCGGATCGAGTATCCATTGTCTCTGAACAGGGTCGTTAAATGTGCGAGTTCCTTGGGCAGATTTTCTGCATCCGACACCGTATGTGCCCTGTGCACAAGGGTTTTAAGCACACTCATAGTTTGGGATGGGTGATGGCAACTGAAGAATGCAAGGACAAATCAGTGTGAGCGGGCTTACGATAAACAGAATGTCCCACTGAGCCGTCACTCTTCCGATTAACCAAAACATCCAGGAATGGAAGGCAACCACCTTTCTCTAGTTCCATAGTAAATCGAATATTCTCATGGATGGAGTTAAGATGATGAAAGAACTCCATGAGATGGATGGATGGAGTTAAGATTAAAAAGAGTCCATGAGAATATTCGATTTACAATGGAACTAGAGAAAGATGGTTGCCTTCCATTCCTAGAAGAATAATTGGAGGATCTGTTAAATGGAATGAATAGTCAAATAAACACACACTACGGATTGAGAGGAAACCGAGAAAAAGACGAGATTAATGAGGTGTAGCACAAATAAGATTAGAGATATAAAGGTAACATGAGAAAGTAGGCAACATGAAGCAGACGAAGTGAAGAAATCCTGCCACCTTGAAGGGTAAATCGCACGTGTCATATGAACGAAAGAACAGACTAACTCAGGAAAACAAAAGAAGTCTACAGTTATCAAATATCTGCCTTACACTCAGAGGTCAAACATCATGGGACAGCGATAAGCGCATGTGCAGATGGAGGTAGTATCACGTGCACAAGCTGTAAAACTGCAGCGCATCGGCGAAGCTGTCTCCTCGAACACATCCGCATCCTCTACACCTCCCGCCGCCTTGATCCCCCTCACCCCCTGGTTGCTCCTCTCCTCTCCCATCCCCGCCCCTGCCACGTCTTCACTGTTGTGTCCCCCCTACCCTCCATGTCTACACCCTTTTTCTCCTTTCCCAAGGCGGCTCCCATCGACTCCCCCTCCCGGATGATGCCCTCTCTCCCTCCATTTATCCCTCCTATCAACTCTCATACTCACCTCCCCGTCCCTTCCTCTGTCCTTTTCCCAGGCTTCCTCTTCCCCCCCCCTTCCATCCTATTTTTTCCCCACTTACCCTATCTCTGCCTCCCCTCTCCCCTCCACTGCATTTCCCACTCCTTGTCACGTCTGCCCAGCCCCCCCTCCTTCCGGTGTTCCCTCCCTCTATCGGCTCCACATTTTTTCTTTTCCTCTCCTTCGCCCACTTTTTTCACGTATCGGTCTGGGCCCTCCCCCCCCCCCCCTCCCCTCACCATCTGCCGCCGTGTCACCTGTATAGTGCTATTTTAAGTGAGTGTTCAGTGTTGTGCGTCCCCTGTCAGTGTTGCAAACAGCCACCATACTGTCGCTAGTTGTGTTTTTTATCTCATGTGAACAGAAACCAGACTGTCGCCGTGTTGTTTTTTAACTGTGCCTGTCTACTTATTGTGTGTATTCATCTGCATCGTCACCGCAGTGTCTTTATATCTTAAATTCCACAACTTTCCGCCATTTTACAGGTTTTTATAATGTCACCGTTTTATCGCCTCTTTCTTGTTTGTTTATATTCTATTTACGTTTTTTAACTTTTCTGTAGGCTATAGAGCAGTATATTGCGCTGCTTCCGGCCCGCTGCCACCCTCTGGGGGGGGGAATCGAAATGCAATAAAGAAAAAAAAGTGAAGCTGTCATTTGTACTCATGTGATTCATGCGAAAATGTTTCCGACGTGCTTATGGCCGCACCTAGACACATGGGACATTTTGGAAATCATTAGGGAATTCAGTATTCCGAGATCAACAGTGTCAACAGTCTGCTGAGAATACCACGAACAATGCAGTGGCTGACAGCCTTCACTTAACGACCGAAAGCAGCAGCGTTTGGATACAGTTGTCAGTGCTAGCAGACAAGCAACACTGCGTGAAACAACCGCAGAAATCAATGTGGGATGTACGACGTAGGACAGTGCTGGGAAATTTGGCGTTAACGGTCTATGGCAGCAGATGGCTGACGCGGTTGCACTGTGCACATGTGCCATGGCTCCAGTATTTTAGGACATGTTCTTTTAATTAAACAGGTATGAAGATTGTCATTGCTGATCGAAACTGGTAGACTGGGGACCTATAAGTTGTATTGTATTGTGTGGAACTGGAGACCTAGAAACGACGGAGAGGCTTCGTCCGTGGTGTAGCCCTCAGTGGTACACAACCCCACAACAGGCTACAGCAGTCGACTCACCCCACTGCCACCTCACACCGAACCCAGGGTTATTGTGTGGTTCGCCCCCCCCCCCCCCCCCAGTGAACTCCCCCCCCCCTCCTCCGCCGAGAACGTCTCACACATAGTGTAACTGAGGCGCAATAAGGGGAACCAGCCCAGCCTAGGCTGATGCCTTAAAACCATCCGTAGACTGGCCGGCACACCGGACCTCGACACTAATCTGCTAGGCGGATTCGTGCTGGGGACCAGCACGCCTTCCCGCCTGGAAAGCAGACCGCACGTCTAACCGGGTGGGCTCACCTACAAGTTTGTGACAATAGACATGAAATAAAATAAGTTTATTCTACATTTTCGGGTTACTACTCCATTCGCGACCATACGATATCGGCTGGACCCTAGACGATGGTAAAATTGACCTGGTCAAAATTCAAATGGCTCTGAGCACTATGCCGGCCGCGGTGGTCTAGCGGTTCTGGCGCTGCAGTCCGGAACCGCAGGACTGCTATGGTTGCAGGTTCGAATCCTGCCTCGGGCATGGGTGTGTGTGATGTCCTTAGGTTAGTTAGGTTTAAGTAGTTCTAAGTTCTAGGGGACTTATGACCTAAGATGTTGAGTCCCATAGTGCTCAGAGCCATTTGAACCATTTTCTGAGCACTATGGGACTTAACATCTGAGGTCATCAGTCCCCTAGACTTAAAACTACTTAAACCTAACTAACCTAAGGACATCAAACACATCCATGGCTGAGGCAGGATTCGAACCTGCGACCGTAGCGGTCGCGCGGTTCCAGATTGAAGCACGTGGAACCCTTCGGGCACAGTAGCCGGCTGACCTGGTCAGATGAATCCCGATTTCAGTCGGTAAGAGCTGATGGTAGGGATCGTGTGTGGCGCAGACTCCACGAAGCCATAGACCCAAGTAGCAACAAGACACTGTACAAGCTGGTGGTGGCTCCATAGTGGTGCGAGCTGTATTTACGTATGTTCGCTTGCTTGGAGTCCATTCGCAGCTGTTCATGGACGTCATGTTCCCAAATAATCGTGAACAATTTGAGTGAGTGATTTGGCCACTCAGATCTCCCGACATGAATGCCATCCAACATTTATGGGACATAATCGAGAGGTCAGTTTGTGCTCAAAATCGTACACCGGCAAAATTTTCGCAATTATGGACGGCTGTAGAGGCAGAATGGCACAGTATCTCTGAAGTGGACTTTCAACGAGTTGTTGAGTCCATTTCACGTCGAGTTGCTGCAGTACAGCGGGTAAAATGATGATGATGTTTGGTTTGTGGGGCGCTCAACTGCGCGGTTATCAGCGCCCGTACAAATTACCAACCTTTGCTCAGTCCAGTCTCGCCACATGCATGAAAGATGACCCCGCCGGGAATCGAACCCGGTACCCCATGCTCGAGAAGTGAGAAAGCGACCGCGAGACCACGAGCTGCGGACGGCGGAGATCCGACACGATATTAGGAGGTATCTCATGATCTCTGTGACAGGATCAAATTTCTGAGAGTGTACGTCTGGAGGAGAGCGTTGTGTGCAAGTGAATCAAGGGCTGTGCGGTAAGTTGAGAATAAGGCGATCGGAGCTTTTCAAAAGCGCTGCTATATAATGATGTGCGACACGGACTGGTAGAGTAAGGAATGAAGTTATCTGCAGAATCGGCGAAGAAAGGGACACATGAAAAACACTGGCTAGAAGATGGTACTGGATTTTAGGACATGCGTTAAAACATCAGGGAATAGCCTCCACAGTAGGCGAAGGAGCTGTAGAGGGTTAGGGCTATATGGCTAGCCCGCAGGTCGGGGTCTAATGGCAAGCATTGCTGTCTCTGGATCAGGGGGACCCTGGTTCGATTCGCGGCTGGGTTGGGTATTCTCTCTGCTCGGGGACTGGGTGTTTGTGTTGTCCTCATCATTCGTGACAGTGAATAGATTGGACTGTGTGACAAATTGGACTGTGAAAAAATTGGAACTTTGTACGGGCGCTGATGACCACGCAGTTGAGCGCCCCCACAAACCAAACATCATCATCATCACTATATGGCTAGACGGAGACTGGAATACATCGAATAGATAACTGAGGAGGACGTTCGCTGTAGGTTGGCACAGGTGTGGAATACGTGGCGGGCCGCATCATACCAGTCACAAGACTGATTGGGGGAAAAAAAAGCTAAAATAATGTTGTTAGTGGGCTGAGGTTTGGCTGTAAATTTTCAACTCTGTGGCGTGGTAACGCTGCGTGTCTGTAGTTGCGGCTCATATTTCTCTTGCCCGGAAAACTTTGACACGAACAGCAGAAAAGTAGTGCCAGGTCACGAACCGCGGGCCGTTTCTTGTGTTGGGGGCAGGGGGGGGGGGCAGGAGGGGGGAGGAGAGTTGGCACCCCTGGCTGACAGCCGCAGTCCCTCTGCAGCAGGGCTGCCACCACACCACATCACACTGTCGGCTTCGCGTGCTCGGCGCCTTATTCGTCTAGCGAATGGAGCGACGTTCTTGTCGGACAAGTCAAGTACGCCAAGTCGACCGGCTAAAGCAGCATAAAAGCTATCTTAGAACTCGGAGACGTGCCTGTTCCACCACTTTTCGACGTCGTTTATATGTAGATCTCAGCATTTCTGTGCAGACCTTATTTACGGCTTAACTTATCTGACGACTACAGCAGCGCAAGTCCCTGAAGAAGCAATAGCGTGTGAGACACAATTATGAGCAGCAGATTCACCAAACTCATTCGTGAGATATTGTTTGGGAAGAGTCTAAAATGTGTTAACACATTAATTTTTTTATTGCATAGTGTATTGTCAGCTCTATGTGAGTATATGAAGTGCACAATAATGTTCGCATTGCACACAGACTAATTTTGTCGCGTCGTATATTTCCTGGTTCAGCGCGATGATCTTTTCTACGTTTTTACTTCTTGACCGAACTTGTCCCCGTCACGTTGGTCGCAGGTTCTTGGAATTCTCCTCAGCGTCGCGCAAACCTTACTAACGTAAAATCTGAAACTTTCTCAAATGAATTAATAATGAATAAAAACAATGATTATTAGTTGACTCTCACCTGATAAATGTTCTTCGGCGAAAATTCATATATTTTCCTTTGATGAGAACTAAGAATTCCTTAGTAATATTATGATGAACAGATACTTGATGTAATAAATAGCCCATACAACTGTATGTTTTCTGGCATAGCGAAGTCCAGAACAGAAGAAGCGCCAGTAATCTTAGTGTTAATTGCTACGTACAGTGATCATGTTCTCTCACAGATAATGTTTCACAGTTTTCCGCTACTGTGACCGCAGTCACTTTCCTCCCCACTCTCGCTACGCAGTTTTTTACACAGAAATACACTGTATAGATATGTTTCACTGAGGCGCCAAAGAAACTGGTATAGCATGTGGATTCAAACACAGAGATATGTACGAGGTGTGGCTAGAAAAAAACCGGACTAGTACTGGTGAAACAATAAAACGAATGCAATAAGGCTGAAAGTCGCGTGGCCTGTCACGTAACTCTCGCTCCGCCTACTGCTCGAGTTTCATCTGCCTCCTGCACTCAGTCTGCCCGTGGCGTCTGTTTTAAGTAGTTGACGTTTTGTCTGTGCGTCGGAAAATGTTGAGTGTACAGAAAGAACAGCGTGTTAACATCAAATTTTGTTTCAAACTAGGAAAATCTGCAAGTGAAACGTTTGTAATGTTACAACAAGTGTACGGCGATGATTGTTTATCGCGAACACAAGTGTTTGAGTGGTTTAAACGATTTAAAGATGGCCGCGAAGACACCAGTGATGACACTCGCACTGGCAGACCATTGTCAGCAAAAACTGATGGAAACATTGAAAAAATCGGTAAACTTGTTCTACAAGATCGCCGTTTAACAATCAGAGCAGTGTCTGAGTTAACAGGAGTTGACAAGGAAAGTGTTAGGCAGATTCTTCATGAAAGTTTCAACAGGAACAAAGTGTGTTCAAAAATGGTTCCAAAGTGTCTCACAATTGAACAGAAGGAACGCCGAAGAATGATTTGTTCTGACATCCTGGAAAACATTGAAAGTGATCCCACCTTCTTACAAAATGTTATTACCTGCGATGAATCGTGGTTTTTTACTTACGATCCCGAAACTAAACGCCAATCGATGCATTGGAAAACTCCTGGTTCTCCACGACAAAAAAAAGCACGAATGTCAAAATCGAAATTCAAGGCAATGATGATTGTTTTTTTTTTCTTTTTTTTTACATCAAAGGGATTGTGCACATTGATTGGGTACCAGAGGGACAAACAGTGAATCAGCATTACTACATTAGCGTCCTGGCTACCCTACGTGAGCGAGTACGGAGAAAACGGAACGATTTGTGGAGAAAAAAGTCATGGATCCTTCACCAAGACAATGCCCCAGCTCACAGTGCGTTGTCAGTGAAGACGTTTTTGGCAAAACACAACATTCCCATCTTAGATCATCCACCCTACTCACCTGATTTGGCCCCCTGTGACTTTTTTCTTTTCCCTAAAGTCAAGTCAGCTTTGAAAGGAACTAGATTTGAGACTGTTGAAGCAGTAAAAGAAAAAGCGACGGAAGTAATGTATGGACTTACCGAAAATGATCTGCAGCATTGCTATGAACAGTGGAAAATTCGTATGGAGCGGTGTAGAGACCGAGGAGGAAAGTACATTGAAGGAGATAACATGAAATTGTAAATAATTGTAAATAAATGTTTTTTCCAGCATCAGTCCGGTTTTTTTTTCTAGCCGCACCTCGTAAAGAGGCAGAATACGGCACTGCGGTCGGCAACGCCTGTATAAGACAACACGTGTCTGGCTCCGATGTGGTTGCCGTTGGCTTTAACAGATGACGCCTAAGACGTTTGCGTACGCGAGCTGATCACAGGGTTTTAGTTTATGACGGATAATGTTGGTTATATTTAATTTGGTGGTATTCTTTTAGAGATTTGAGAGGTTGAAAGGTTTAGTCATGAAGGAACTCCCTCCTATTATTTGTTTTATATTGATGTATGGTTTGAGTTGTGCTTAGTGCCACTACTCGTATAGGCATAGTATGGCAATGTAAAAAAGTTTTGGAGTTTTTAAAATTACTTTAAAAAAACCTTTAGTGTTAACGTGTGCTATTCCGATTGCTAGTAGTAACTACACCCTGTTAGATGTTATATGCTGAGTGTATTATTATCAAATTACATGTGAACACATGGAGCACATGACCATGCAGCGCCCCCTACCGAGGGCCCTTCGTTGCTAGTTGACTTGTTTAGCGTCAGTATACGCTCTGCTTCAATACTGCTTGTGTCGCAGTTATATAGTCATATGTTATTGGACACTTTCTTTGAGTTGTCAAGGCTGTACGCCTGGTTAGTTAGGAGGGAGTTGAAGTTTGTGGTATGTAACTCATATGACCAGATCTCATTTTCTGTAACACTGAGACGTGTTGAGTGTTGAGTGTGCTGTACACTTATGTTTTGTACTTCTTTGTAACCGGTGTCTGAAGATGGCTGTAATCCCGAAAAGTGTAACATGTTCTAATAAAAGAGTCAATTGAACATTCATGACTTTATTGCGATTGTACAGCATTCGTTGTCAATTATTAACAGAGAGAATCTCTTCTGATCCAAAGCGACACACATCAATGGTATCGACGTGAGCCACCACCTGCAGTTGGTTGCACCCTGTGCTGTTCACGGCATACGGGAGGACCCTTTCCACATCTGGAATGACTCCACCCGGAAGGCACACGGACCGCACGTTGGTTTTCTTACCCTTCTTGTCGGCCAAGTCCCTAAGGGGCCTAACGCTGGAGCTCCCAACTATCAATAGTTCCACCCTCTGCGATTGCCCGGATCTTGCAGGCTGAGAGGTTTCCTCTGAAACAGGACAGGTGACAGCATCTGGCTCAGTGACAGCACCTGGAACCTGTTTGTCAGACAAACCGGGGAGGCCTTACGTGCGGCCGCCTGGGAAGTCTTTCGCCGGCTGCTTGGCCCCGGGGCGACCTCCCACTCGACCACAGGTGTCAACCTCAGTGCGAGCAGTAACTGGGTTGGCCACCGGTGAGGACCGATCGGAGGACTCTGACGTGCTGGACGTCCGTTGGATCCCCACGGCCGGCCACAACAGTGGAGCCCATCCACTGCAGCCTCAAGTTGTGTAACCGAAACCATCACAGCCTGAAGCTGAGAGCGAAGTGTCGCCAACTCGGCTCGCATCCCCACACGACAGTCTCAGTCCCTGTCCATACTAAAGACCGTGGAAAACTAAACTATGCAGATAAACGGACTATCGGCACGTGCTGCGCAACTCTACTGTAGACCCTGACGAAAGCGCAGGAACTGTGTCTAATATTACGCAGATATTCAAAAACTTAACTTCCGAATCACTCAGGTGAAACTAAATAACTCGCCCCTGATTAGGAACTTTTAATCTGTAAGAAAATAGGTTTACTTTCTGACGCAAACGAAAACGCGAGAACAGTGGCTATTAGATATTAAATTTACACGCAGAAAGTCAAGAAACTAAACTACACTGCTGGCCACCGTAAATGCAACACCAAGAAAGACAAGAGGTAGCACAACAAAATTTATTTTGTAGATAACATGTTGATCAAGTATCAACTGATTACGTTTACAGACGTCTGTGACATGTGGTTCCTGCCAGAATCAGTAGCCAGAGTAGCCGCCATTGTTGGAGATCACCGCTGCCACACGTCTCGGCATTGAGTCAAAGAGACGTTGGATGTGTTCCTGGGGTACAGCAGCCCAAGCAGCTGCCACACGTTGCCAAAGATCATCTGGTGCCTCATCTGGGTCACTCGTTGAGCAACCATGGACCACATGTTTTCTATCGGCGAAAGATCCGGAGAGGGAGCCGGCCAGGGAAGCAATCCAATCTGGTTATTCACGAAGAACCTTTGGACAATGCGTGTCACGTGTGGTCGCGCATTATCCTGTTGAAATATGGCTGTGGCCGAGCCCTGAAGGTAAGAAAGGACAACTGGCTCCAGCACCTCGGATATGTAGCACCGGCTATTTAAAGTACCGGCAATGCGTACTAGAGGCATGCGAGAGTAATATCCAATACCGCCTCATACCATAATACCCGGTGCAAGACCAGTGTGGCGGTGCATAATGCAGCTGCCCAGCATCCCCTCTCCACGGTGTCTCCACACTCGAATCCGACCATCGTGGTGCTGCAGACAGAAGCGTGCCTCGTCAGTAAAGACAACGTCATTCCATTCTGCCGTCCACATCCGTCTGTCATCACACCATTGGCGACGGAGACGTCTGTGGTTCTGCGTCAATGGTAGACGAAGCAATGGACGTCTTGCGGACAGACCACTCTACTGTAAACGGCGTCGAATGGTACGCGCAGACACTGGATGATGAGTTACAGACGCAATGTGCTGTGCTACGGTTCGGGATGTCACTGAGCGATCCGTCACTGCCATGCGCACAATTTGCCTATCAGCACGTGCAGTGGTGCACCGAGGTGAATGCGATCGACCACGTCGGTCCGTCGTACCCTCCTGCATCCAACGGTCACATATCCGCATTACAGTTGTTTGGTTTTGTCCAACACGACTAGCGATTTCTCTGTACGATAATCCACAATCTCGGTAAGCCACTATCCTTCCTCTGTCGAACTCGGATACTTGATCAAAAGATGTTCGCTGTTGTCTACGAGGCATAACTGATCGTCTTGTGAAACAACCACAAGGTAAACACACGTGCCGAACGTACACTCGTCGAAATCGCCAAGCCTTAAATGGCGCTATGAGGTGGCGCCACAGGCGCGCGTGATGTGCGTCTGCGCTGAAATTCTAATCAGTTGCATATCTCATCTCTGCAAACTCATGGTGTAAATTTCACTTGATTCGGATGCTTCCTTCAGGGTGTTGCATTTACGGTGGCCAGCAGTGTATTAAATCACACAGATGATAGAATAAAATTCGCTCCTGGGTAGGAACTCTTAAATGTCACAAAAGCGGTTACTTCCCTTTTGCCGCGTCTGTCTCGGTTGGCTACTGCTGCCTCACTATTTCAGACCTTAGTCTGGTCCATGCCACGTCGTGTTGCGGCACTTCCGCGTGGTCGCGGGGGCTCTAACGATATTAGGCAGGTGTATCGGTTGCTTTGGCTCTTCAGTGTGTAGAACAATATGTAGGATGATGTTGCCCAAAATAGAAGTTGCTGTGTTGTTGCATGTTCTTACGTTTTTGTCATGAAATTCAGCTGCGAAGTTTGAATGAAGCGGTTAAAAGGCAACGGAATGGAACTGCTCGTGGCTAATATTTGGGTAAAGTGGTCATTCTCGCTTCCGATAATGGATCACTGGAAGTGCGGTTACGGTCAAAATGCCGTCGCATGCCTACGTGACTAAAGTGTGCATAACGTTCCATTCTGGCCTGTTTCAACCACTTCATTGAAACTCCGCGTCGCATTTCGATCACGATCGAGGGAAGAGTGGGCGACAACATAGCAACTTCTTGAAAGACATCATGTTTACACCAGTGACTGTTAAAGTTTTAATTTCCACTATTGCAGTTTCGGCCTTAGGCCATTATCAAGTGCTGATGTTTTGGCTTTAAGCCATGTCAACTTTATACACGCTGACACATTTATATGTCGTTGTCATTTGCTGTTATATACCGGGTGATCAAAAAGTCAGTATAAATTTGAAAATTGAATAAATCACGGAATAATGTAGGTAGAGGGCTACAAACTGACACACGTGTTTGGAATGACATGGGGTTTTATTAGAACAAAAAAAATATACAAACGCTCAAAAAATGTCCGACAGATGGCGCTTCATCTAATCAAAATAGCAATAATTAGCATAACAAAGTAAGACAAAGCAAAGATGATGTTCTTTACAGGAAATGCTCAATATGTCCACCACCATTCCTCAACAATAGCTGTAGTCGAGGGATAATGTTGTGAACAGCACTGTAAAGCATGTCCGGAGTTATGGTGAGGCATTGGCGTCGGATGTTGTCTTTCAGCATCCCTAGAGATGTATGTCGATCACGATACACTTGCGACTTCAGGTAACCCCAAAGCCAATAATCAAACGGACTGAGGTCTGGGGACCTGGGAGACCAAGCATGACGAAAGTGGCGGCTGAGCACACGATCATCACCAAACGACGCGCGCAAGAGATTTTTCACGCGTCTAGCAATATGGGGTGTTTTTTTTTTTTGGTTCTAATAAAGCCCCATGTCATTCCATGCATGTGTGTCAATTTTTACCTATCTACATTATTCCGTGGTTTATTGAGTTTTCAAATTTATACTGACTTTTTGATCACCCGGTACATTCGTAATGCTGCTAAGCAGTGCGAGCACACATGTCCATACATCGTAAAACAGCACAGTCTGTACATACACATGTTTGTTCCACCGTCACTAGTAACTTCTGCACTAAACCATAGCGGCGACCGACTCCTTCCATATTAACAGTGTAAGTGTAGAGCAGATGTGGGTTGAATTCAGATAAACAGTATCGGCAGCAGTTGAGAGATTTGCGCCAAATAAATTAACAAACGACGGAGCTGATCCTCCTTGGTACAAAAAACGGGTCAGAACACTGTTGCGAAAACAACGAAACAAATATGTCAAATTTAAACAGACGCAAAATCTTCAAGATTGGCGATCTTTTACAGAAGCTCGAAATTTAGCGTGTCTTCAATGCGAGATGCTTATAATGCTTTCCACAATGAAATTTTGTTTCGAAACCTGGCAGAAAATCCAAAGAGATTCTGGTCGTATGCGAAGTATGTTAGCGGCAAGAAACAATCTATGCCTTCTCTGCACGCGATAGCAATGGAGATAGTATCGAAGACAGTGCTGCCAAAGCAGAGTTACTAAACACAGCCTTCAGAAATGCATTCACAAAAGAAGACGAAGTAAATATTCCAGAATTCGAATCGAGAACAGCTGCCAACATGAGTAACGTAGAAGTAACTATCCTCGGAATAGTAAAGCAACTTAAATCACTTAATAAAAGCAAGTCTTCTGGTCCAGACTGTATACCAATTAGGTTCCTTTCGGAGTATGCTGATGCATTAGCTCCATACTTAACAATCATATATAACCGTTCGCCCGACGAAAGATCTGTACCCAAAGGCTGGAAAATTGCGCAGGTCACACCAATATTCAAAAAAGGTAGTGGTAGTAATCCACTAAATTACCGACCCATATCATTAACGTCGATATGCAGCAGGATTTTGGAACATATATTGTGTTCGAACATTATGAATTACCTCGAAGAAAACGGTCTATTGACAGACAGTCAACATGGGTTTAAAAAACATCGTTCCTGTGAAACACAACTAGCTCTTTATTCAGATGAAGTGTTGAGTGCTATTGACAAGGGATTTCAGGTCGATTCCGTATTTATGGATTTCCGGAAGGCTTTTGATACAGTACCACACAAGCGGCTTTTGGCGAAATTGCGTATATGGAATATCGTATCAGTAATGTGACTGGATTTGTGATTTCCTGTCAGAGAGGCCACAGTTCGTTGTGATTGACGGAAAGCCATCAAGTAAAATAGAAATGATTTCTGGCGTTCCTCAAGGTAGTGTTATAGGCCCTTTACTGTTCCTTATCTATATAAACGATTTGGGAGACAATCTAAACGACCAACTTAGGTTGTTTGCAGATGACTCTGTCGTTTATCGACTAATAAAGACACCAGAAGATCAAAACAAATTGCTAAACGATTTGGAAAAGATATGTGAATGGTGCGAAAATTGGCAGTTGACCCTAAATAACGAAAAGTGTGAAGTGATTCACAAGAGTGCTAAAAGGAATTCGGTAAACTTCTGTTACACGATAAATGAGTCTAATCTTAAAGCCGTATTTCAACTAAATACCTAGGTATTACAATTACGAACAACTTAAATTGGAAGGAACACATAGAAAATGTTGTGGGGAAGGCTAACCAAAGACTGCGTTTTGTTGGCAGGACACTAAAAAAAAAAATGTAACAGACCTACTAAGGAGACTGCCTACACTACGCTTGTGCGTCCTCTTTTAGAATACTGCTGCGCGGTGGGGGAATCTTACCAGATAGGACATGCAGCTCTACTGTATGATTAAATGATGATGGCGTCCTCTTGGGTAAAATATTCCGGAGGTAAAATAGTCCCCCATTCGGATCTCCGGGCGGGGACTACTCAAGAGGACGTCGTTATCAGGAGAAAGAAAACTGGCGTTCTACGGATCGGAGCGTGGAATGTCAGATCACTTAATCGGGCAGGTAGGTTAGAAAATTTGAAAAGGGAAATGGATAGGTTAAAGTTAGATATAGTGGGAATTAGTGAAGTTCGGTGGCAGGAGGAACAAGACTTTTGGTCAGGTGATTACAGGGTTATAAATACAAAATCAAATAGGGGTAATGCAGGAGTAGGTTTAATAATGAATAAAAAAATAGGAGTGCGGGTTAGCTACTACAAACAGCATAGTGAACGCATTATTGTGGCCAAGATAGACACAAAGCCCATGCCTACTACAGTAGTACAAGTTTATATGCCAACTAGCTCTGCAGATGATGAAGAAATAGATGAAATGTATGACGAGATAAAAGAAATTATTCAGGTAGTGAAGGGAGACGAAAATTTAATAGTCATGGGTGACTGGAATTCATCAGTAGGAAAAGGGAGAGAAGGAAACATAGTAGGTGAATATGGATTGGGGGGAAGGAATGAAAGAGGAAGCCGCCTTGTAGAATTTTGCACAGAGCATAGCTTAATCATAGCTAACACTTGGTTCAAGAATCATGAAAGGAGGCTGTATACATGGAAGAAGCCTGGAGATACTGACAGGTTTCAGATAGATTATATAATGGTAAGACAGAGATTTAGGAACCAGGTTTTAAATTGTAAGACATTTCCTGGGGCAGATGTGGATTCTGACCACAATCTATTGGTTATGAACTGCAGATTGAAACTGAAGAAACTGCAAAAAGGTGGGAATTTAAGGAGATGGGACCTGGATAAACTGAAAGAACCAGAGGTTGTAGAGAGTTTCAGGGAGAGCATAAGGGAACAATTTACAGGAATGGGGGAAAGAAATACAGTAGAAGAAGAATGGGTAGCTCTGAGGGATGAAGTGGTGAAGGCAGCAGACGATCAAGTAGGTAAAAAGACGAGGGCTAATAGAAATCCTTGGGTAACAGAAGAAATATTGAATTTAATTGGTGAAAGGAGAAAATATAAAAATGCAGTAAATGAAGCAGGCAAAAAGGAATACAAACGTCTCAAAAATGAAATCGACAGAAAGTGCAAAATGGCTAAGCAGGGATGGCTAGAGGACAAATGTAAGGATGTAGAGGATTGTCTCACTAGGGGTAAGATAGATACTGCCTACAGGAAAATTAAAGAGACCTTTGGAGAGAAGAGAACCACTTGTATGAATATCAAGAGCTCAGATGGCAACCCAGTTCTAAGCAAAGAAGGGAAGGCAGAAAGGTGGAAGGAGTATATAGAGGGTTTATACAAGGGCGATGTACTTGAGGACAATATTATGGAAATGGAAGAGGATGTAGATGAAGATGAAATGGGAGATACGATACTGCGTGAAGAGTTTGACAGAGCACTGAAAGACCTGAGTCGAAACAAGGCCCCGGGAGTAGACAACATTCCATTAGAACTACTGACAGCCTCGGGAGAGCCAGTCATGACAAAACTCTACCATCTGGTGAGCAAGATGTATGAGACAGGCGAAATACCCTCAGACTTCAAGAAGAATATAATAATTCCAATCCCAAAGAAAGCAGGTGTTGACAGATGTGAAAATTACCGAACTATCAGTTTAATAAGTCACAGCTGCAAAATACTAACGCGAATTCTTTACAGACGAATGGAAAAACTGGTAGAAGCCGACCTAGGGGAAGATCAGTTTGGATTCCGTAGAAATGTTGGAACACGTGAGGCAATACTGACCTTACGACTTATCTTGGAAGAAAGATTAAGAAAAGGCAAACCTACGTTTCTAGCATTTGTAGACTTAGAGAAAGCTTTTGACAATGTTGACTGGAATACTCTCTTTCAAATTCTGAAGGTGGCAGGGGTAAAATACAGGGAGCGAAAGGCTATTTACAATTTGTACAGAAACCAGATAGCAGTTATAAGAGCCGAGGGGCATGAAAGGGAAGCAGTGGTTGGGAAAGGAGTGAGACAGGGTTGTAGCCTCTCCCCGATGTTATTCAATCTGTATATTGAGCAAGCAGTAAAGGAAACAAAAGAAAAATTCGGAGTAGGTATTAAAATTCATGGAGAAGAAGTAAAAACTTTGAGGTTCGCCGATGACATTGTAATTCTGTCAGAGACAGCAAAGGACTTGGAAGAGCAGTTGAACGGAATGGACAGTGTCTTGAAAGGAGGATATAAGATGAACATCAACAAAAGCAAAACAAGGATAATGGAATGTGGTCGAATTAAGTCGGGTGATGCTGAGGGAATTAGATTAGGAAATGAGACACTTAAAGTAGTAAAGGAGTTTTGCTATTTAGGGAGTAAAATAACCGATGATGGTCGAAGTAGAGAGGATATAAAATGTGGACTGGCAATGGCAAGGAAAGCGTTTCTCAAGAAGAGAAATTTATTAACATCGAGTATAGATTTAGCTGTCAGGAAGTCGTTTCTGAAAGTGTTTGTATGGAGTGTAGCCATGTATGGAAGTGAGACATGGACGATAACTAATTTGGACAAGAAGAGAATAGAAGCTTTCGAAATGTGGTGCTACAGAAGAATGCTGAAGATAAGGTGGGTAGATCACGTAACTAATGAGGAGGTATTGAATAGGATTGGGGAGAAGAGAAGTTTGTGGCACAACTTGACTAGAAGAAGGGATCGGTTGGTAGGACATGTTTTGAGGCATCAAGGGATCACAAATTTAGCATTGGAGGGCAGCGTGGAGGGTAAAAATCGTAGAGGGAGACCAAGAGATGAATACACTAAGCAGATTCAGAAGGATGTAGGTTGCAGTAGGTACTGGGAGATGAAGAAGCTTGCACAGGATAGAGTAGCATGGAGAGCTGCATCAAACCAGTCTCAGGACTGAAGACCACAACAACAACAACAGGACTGAGGGAGTACATCGAAAAAGTTCAAAGAAGGGCAGCACATTTTGTATTATCGCGAAATATGGGAGAGAGTGTCACTGAAATGATACAGAATTTGGGGTGGACATCATTAAAACAAAGTTGGGAGGGAATCTTCTCACGAAATTCCAATCACTGACTTTCTCATCCGAATGCGAAAATATTTTGTTGACAGCAACTTACATAGGGAGAAACGATCACCAAGATAAAATAGGGGAAATCAGAGCTCGTACGGAAAGATATAGGTGTTGGTTCTTTCCGCGCGCTATACGAGATTGGAATAATAGAGAATTGTGAAGGTGGTTCGATGAACCCTCTGCCAGACACTTAACTGTGATTTGCAGAGTATCCATGTAGATGTAGAATTGTCGCCAAGTCGTTGAACTGGTCGCAGAGGACCTGTATCCCCCTCCCCACAGTTCAACGTCTGTAGGGGAAAGCCGAAAGACGCTGTCTTCAAGGACATACGAGGTGCGGCTAGAAAAAAACCGGACTGATGCTGGAAAAAACATTTATTTACAATTATTTACAATTTCATGTTATCTCCTTCAATGTACTTTCCTCCTCGGTCTCTACACCGCTCCATACGAATTTTCCACTGTTCATAGCAATGCTGCAGATCATTTTCGGTAAGTCCAGACATTACTTCCGTCGCTTTTTTCTTTTACTGCTTCAACAGTCTCAAATCTAGTTCCTTTCAAAGCTGACTTGACTTTAGGGAAAAGAAAAAAGTCACAGGGGGCCAAATCAGGTGAGTAGGGTGGATGATCTAAGATGGGAATGTTGTGTTTTGCCAAAAACGTCTTCACTGACAACGCACTGTGAGCTGGAGCATTGGCTTGGTGAAGGATCCATGACTTTTTTTCTCCACAAATCGTTCCGTTTTCTCCGTACTCGCTCACGTAGGGTAGCCAGGACGCTAATGTAGTAATGCTGATTCACTGTTTGTCCCTCTGGTACCCAATCAATGTTCACAATCCCTTTGATGTCAAAAAAAAACAATCATCATTGCCTTGAATTTCGATTTTGACATTCGTGCTTTTTTTTGTCGTGGAGAACCAGGAGTTTTCCAATGCATCGATTGGCGTTTAGTTTCGGGATCGTAAGTAAAAAACCACGATTCATCGCAAGTAATAACATTTTGTAAGAAGGTGGGATCATTGTCAATGTTTTCCAGGATGTCAGAACAAATCATTCTTCGGCGTTCCTTCTGTTCAATTGTAAGACACTTTGGAACCATTTTTGAACACACTTTGTTCATGTTGAAACTTTCATGAAGAATCTGCCTAACACTTTCCTTGTCAACTCCTGTTAACTCAGACACTGCTCTGATTGTTAAACGGCGATCTTGTCGAACAAGTTTACCGATTTTTTCAATGTTTGCATCAGGTTTCGCTGACAATGGTCTGCCAGTGCGAGTGTCATCACTGGTGTCTTCGCGGCCATCTTTAAATCGTTTAAACCACTCAAACACTTGTGTTCGCGATAAACAATCATCGCCGTACACTCGTTGTAACATTACAAACGTTTCACTTGCAGATTTTCCTAGTTTGAAACAAAATTTGATGTTAACACGCTGTTCTTTCTGTACACTCAACATTTTCCGACGCACAGACAAAACGTCAACTACTTAAAACAGACGCCACGGGCAGACTGAGTGCAGGAGGCAGATGAAACTCGAGCAGTAGGCGGAGCGAGAGTCACGTGACAGGCTACGCGACTTTCAGCCTTATTGCATTCGTTTTATTGTTTAACCAGTACTAGTCCGGTTTTTTTCTAGCCACACCTCGTACACCCAATGATATGCAGCGACATATTACTGCAGCCTTCTCGGACATCTCCGGCGAAATGCTAGCACGTTGTTCCACACCAGACTGGAAGCGTGTAATTCCTCTGCCGGTGGTCATTTTGAACTTAACCTACGATGATCAATTGCCCCGTTACTGGTCAGAATCCACATACCTAGTGTATGCAGTTGCGTTATTCTTTAGTGTGAGCTACCACATATTTTGTACAAATGTGGAAAATTTTCAAAATGCGATTGTGGCGGCGCGGTGTGTTGCAAATGTTTCAAGTTCCGCTCACTTGGTGGTGAATCTCTTCTGACACGCACGCCTCCTTGAAGTAACTGACATGCAGTTACGTGCCGCAAAAAGGTACAGGAGAAAGAGCTGTACACTTGATAACTACAAGTCGAACAAAAATTTTTTTTTCGGTGGACGGAATAGTTATATAAAAGTATTTATGTGCGTAAAATTTTACTCTATTACGATAAGCTTGCATGTACCAGTCAGTATCAAACCTTGCTGTAAACTGTACAAAATCTGGAAACTCCACACGCACATATCATCCATAACTGTCGCCAGTTTATGGTAATTATCAACGATACTTCTCAAAAAATGTAGAAACGGATTGTTTCTTGTAGAATAGCTCGCTCAAATGTTGCCATAATCAGTCTATTTTAACAAAATGTTCACGTTCGCGAGTAAGCAACACGCCATGCGGAATTTAGCTATTTTAAACGCCACCAGAAGTTCTGAGTATCAGCCACTGCATGAACTCGAACTCTCTTCCACACTTTACGGCATTTCTCAAACATTCTGGTAGCGAAATATCACAATATTAATAAGTTTTCAGCGGAGATCCAAGACACTACTTTGCTCAACTCGCTACACAAAGAAAGTTTCTAGTTCCTAAGATACGCGTGAACATGGTAATTTCTGACTGGTAGGGAAATGTCACAGCCACTCGGAAAACAGCCTCAAATACGCTCAATCCTGCGCATATATACAGAACCAAGCAAAATTTCACACTGACTCAGAACAGTAAATTGCCCTAAATAAATTTAGAAAATGCACAAATATAAAAGTAATTCGCTATAAACAAAACTACTTTTGCGAAATCATAATCTCATTTCGCCAGTACCATAAACAGAGTAAATAGTTTATAACAAATTCCCCGGTACGAATGACTAACACACACGTCATTCTGGAACATTCGTCACGTGATCAATTAATTCACTGTATAGTAAAAAATACATAAAACAGCATTTCAGATTCACACCTTCATTCACTCTCATAACTAAAGACAATAACAGTTCTAATTAATAATAAACGTTAGAAAATTAAACAAACTAAACTGGAAATAAAATTGACAGTATTTTGACTGTAGCCCCAACAGTGTCCGCTGGACCTGATGGGATACCAGTTCGATTTTACACAGAGTACGAGATGGAACTTGCCCCCCTTCTTGCAGTGGTGTACATTAGGTCTCTATAAGAGCGTAGCGTTCCAAAGGATTGGAAAAAGGCACAGGTCGTCCCCGTTTTCAAGAAGGGACGTCGAACAGATGTGCAGAATTATAGACCAATATCTCTAACATCGATCAGTTGTAGAATTTTGGAACACGTATTATGTTCGAGTATAATGGCTTCTCTGGAGACTGGAAATCTACTCTGTAGAAATCAGCCTGGGTTTCGAAAAAGACGATCGTGTGTAACCCAGCTCGCGCTATTGGTCCACGAGACTCAGAGGGCCATAGACACGGGTTCCCAGGTAGATGCCGTGTTTCTTGACTTCCGCAAGGCGTTCGATACAGTTCCCCACAGTCGTTTAATGAACAAAGTAAGAGCATATGGACTATCAGACCAATTGTGTGACTGGATTGAAGAGTTCCTAGATAACAGAACGCAGCATGTCATTCTCAATGGAGAGAAGTGTTCCGAAGTAAGAGTGATTTCAGGTGTGCCGCAGGGGAGTGTCCTAGGACCGTTGCTATTCACAATATACATAAATGACCTTGTGGATAACATTGGAAGTTCACTGAGGCTTTTTGCTGATGATTCTGCGGTATATCGAGAGGTTGTAACAATGGAAGATTGTACTGAAATGCCGGAGGATCTGCAGCGAATTGACGCATGGTGCAGGGAATGGCAATCGAATCTCAATGTAGACAAGTGTAATGTGCTGCGAATACATAGAAATGGAGTTCCTTTATCATTTAGCTACAAAATAGCAGGTCAGCAACTGGAAGCAGTTACTTCCATAAATTATCTGGGAGTACGCATTAGGAGTGATTTAAAATGAAATGATCATATAAAGTTGATCGTCGGTAAAGCAGATGCCAGACTGAGATTCATTGGAAGAATCCTAAGGAAATGCAATCCGAAAACAAAGGAAGTAGGTTACAGTACGATTATTCGCCCACTACTTGAATACTGCTCAGCAGTGTGGGATCCGTACCAGATAGGGTTGATAGAAGAGATAGAGAAGATCCAACGGAGAGCAGCACGCTTCGTTACAGGATCATTTAGTAATCGCGAAACCGTTACGGAGTTGATAGATAAACTCCAGTGGAAGACTCTGCAGGAGAGACGCTCAGTAGCTCCGTACGGGTTTTTGTTGACGTTTCGAGAACATACCTTCACCGAAGAGTCAAGCAGTATATTGCTCCCTCCTACGTATATCTCGCGAAGAGACCATGAGGATAAAATCAGAGAGATTAGAGCCCACACAGAGGATGTAGATGTAGATGTAGTGACCTCTAACAGATCGCATAGAAACTACGTACACTCGAGCCATCTGACGCCCCCTACCCTGCGCGTGACTCACGTTGCACGTCCTGTCACGGCTGAAATGTCGCATCTTGATAGACACCATGTAGGGCCGCTACGCTTCATGGTATCTCGTAAACGGCTGGCACTAGAATCCTGCAACAAACACCAAGAACATTGTAATGTATCCTGCTTTTAGTCTGTTAATGTCAGTAGACACTGCTCCTTTTAAAAAAGGGTATGTCTTTCTTTCTTTCTTTCTCGGGGCCTTTGTCCCCGGGTCGGCTTTTGTTATTACGGATTTGGCAACGTTAACTGCAGAGGGTGGCCGGATGCCCTTCTTGACGCCACCCCGAACCCCCCGGGATGGAAGTAGTGTTCCCCAGGTGTCTGTGTCTAGTGTAAGTCACGAAATAGTGCGAACGTTTTCAAATGTCTGTGAGTCGTGTAACTGAGGCGGAGCTGGGGGACCAGCCCGGTATTTACCTAGCGGGATGTGGAAAACCGCCGAAAAACCACATCCAGGCTGGCCGGCATACCGGCCCTCGTCGTTAATCCGCCGGGCAGATTCGATCCGGGGCCGGCGCGCCTACCCGAGTCCAGAAATCAGTGCATTAGCGCTCTGCTACTGTGGCGTGTTTTTAAAAAAGGGTATGTTTGCACAAAAATACGCTTTCTGAGTATTACGACAATCTGTTGCTTGTCTAAAGCCTAGTTCACGCGACGACACTAGGTTGCAGGCAGCTGCGCTAACGACCACTGCGCATGCGCGCCGCGCGTTTGCGCATCTCGTTGGTGAAACCAAACACTTTCGGCGTGTTCCAACTTCGGCAAACTGAAATATGACGTGGGAAAAGGAGAATAACGTTCGATTTTTGGATATCTATGCTCTGCATAGGTGTTTGTGGGATTTCAGTAATGCTGATTACAAAAATAAGCAACATATTGCTGCTCCTGAGACCTTTATGTGCGGTCAGAACATAGACAGTTTGAGAATTCTGAGTTGCAGGACAAAATGTATTGAATTAGGAGCACATATACAAGTGAATTAAGAAAAATACAGGCAAATGTAATTCTAGGTGTGGAAATGGTCTCGTCTACAAGTCTAAAATCCCACCGTTGGAGTTGGCCGACTCTTTTTTTTTTTAAGGAATATTGTTGACAGGAGGGAAGGCTACGCAAATCAAGAAGCTCCATTCTTTATTCAATATTCAGCTATTTAAAACGTCGCAGCAGTGTTCCCCATTGACATATGTTTGAATTTTGTAATATTGTCACTGTACAAGTCTGTCCTCAAGAGAGTAGTTTGCAAACCATTCTCATCTTAATGCGGCCTGCTTCGAATAATTATTGCTGTTAATGTTAATAATTACTGCTGTTAATGTTAATAATTATTACTGTTAATGTTAATAATTATTACTGTTAATGTTAATCATTGCTGTTAATGAAAAAGCGCCATCACCATTAAAACCGCATCTTACAGCATGCCGAGTGTTCTCGATTTTAATGCACGCAATGTGACATGTAATTGCAGTTCTGGGGACAGTGCTTCATGGGTTACGTATCTTTATTCCTTATCGCATAATTAACTCTATTTAGAAGAAACGTTAACAGTTGTGGTGACACCCTAAGTAAAAGAACTTCTTGGGACTTCCGTTACAAATTATTTCAGCAAAGATGCTGAGCAACCGAGCTGACGTCTTTTCTTCATCCAGTCACGAATCGAAACACGCTTCTTTTTTTTTTTCTTATGCAGTGATTTCTCGCAACTAGCTTTAACTCCATCACAACTGGTGCGACGTGTAGCTGCTAAAAATTACATTTCAGACATGACTCAGGAACCAACGAAACGACGAAACTGAAGTGTATACTGGTTTCGCCGTGTCTACAGCCAAATATGAAACCATCTGCGTGCAACTCATTCCACGCAACGAGTGGCGCAACCCAGTGTCAAACCCTTGACTACCAATCCGTTCTGTGAACATTGCAGCTTATTAGCACTTTCCATTCCCGCAATATTTGAGGCTCAAGTTTCAGGTGACTCACTCTGTGTGAGTCAGAAAGACGTGGTACAGAAAATGTGCACTGGAGAGTTGTTAATTATAGTGAAATGATTTACTTCCAGAGCTGTGCTGTCTCACATGTGTGCGTTTGCGTGTGTTGCAGGTAAGCGCCAGCTGACGGCACGCGTGCTGCTTCTGGGCTCGTACAGGGCACGCGCCTTTCCCGCCCTCCGCCGCGGTGTGTGTCTGGCTGCAGAATTTGTGTGGCGATTCTGCTCCGCAGACGGTAAGCAGGCTGTTTGTCCTCCACTGGTCTGTGCACGGCGTCCATCTGAGCAAGGTTCGTCAGTTACGCTGTCAGCTGCAGGACACAGCGACGTCACCATTATAGAATTCGCCGCTCTGTGTTACTCGATGTTGGTGCATACAGTTCGCCAGAACACACCCTAAACTCAGGTGTTAAACTTTTCCAGAATAAAATTCTGTTTTTTTTTTTTTTTTTTTTTTTTTTTTTTTTTTTTTTTTTTTTGGTCATCAGTCTACTGACTGGTTTGATGCGGCCCGCCACGAATTCCTTTCCTGTGCTAACCTCTTCATCTCAGAGTAGCACTTGCAACCTACGTCCTCAATTATTTGCTTGACGTATTCCGATCTCTGTCTTCCTCTATAGTTTTTGCCCTCTACAGCTCCCTCTAGTACCATGGAAGTCATTCCCTCATGTCTTAGCAGATGTCCTATCATCCTGTCCCTTCTCATTATCAGTTTTTTCCACATATTCCTTTCCTCTCCGATTCTGCGTAGAACCTCCTCATTCCTTACCTTATCAGTCCACCAAATTTTCAACATTCGTCTATAGCACCACATCTCAAATGCTTCGATTCTCTTCTGTTGCGGTTTTCCCTCAGTCCATGTTTCACTACCATACAATGCTGTACTCCAGACGTACATCCTCAGAAATTTATTCCTCAAATTAAGGCCGATATTTGATATTAGTAGACTTCTCTTGGCCAGAAATGCCTCTTTTGCCATAGCGAGTCTGCTTTTGATGTCCTCCTTGCTCCGTCCGTCATTGGTTATTTTACTGCCTAGCTAGCAGAATTCCTTAACTTCATTGACTTCGTGACCACCAATCCTGATGTTAAGTTTCTCGCTGTTCTCATTTCTACTACTTCTCATTACCTTCGTCTTTCTCCTATTTACTCTCAAATCATACTGTGTACTCATTAGACTGTTCATTCCGTTCAGCAGATCATTTAATTCTTCTTCACTTTCACTCAGGATAGCAATGTCATCAGCGAATCGTATCATTGATATCCTTTCACCTTGTATTTTAATTCCACTCCTGAACCTTTCTTTTATTTCCATCATTGCTTCCCCGATGTACAGATTGAAGAGTAGGGGCGAAAGGCTACAGCCTTGTCTTACACCCTTCTTAATACGAGCACTTCGTTCCTGATCGTCCACTCTTATTATTCCCTCTTGGTTGTTGAACATATTGTATATGACCCGTCTCTCCCTATAGCTTACCCCTACTTTTTTCAGAATGTCGAACAGCTTGCATCATTTTATATTGTCGAACGCTTTTTCCAGGTCGACAAATCCTATGAAAGTGTCTTGATTTTTCTTTAGCCTTGCTTCCATTATTAGCCGTAACGTCAGAATTGCCTCTCTCGTCCCTTTACTTTTCCTAAAGCCAAACTGATCGTCACCTAGCGCATTCTCAATTTTCTTTTCCATTCTTCTGTATACACTCCTGGAAATTGAAATAAGAACACCGTGAATTCATTGTCCCAGGAAGGGGAAACTTTATTGACACATTCCTGGGGTCAGATACATCACATGATCACACTGACAGAACCACAGGCACATAGACACAGGCAACAGAGCATGCACATTGTCGGCACTAGTACAGTGTATATCCACATTTCGCAGCAATGCAGGCTGCTGTTCTCCCATGGAGACGATCGTAGAGATGCTGGATGTAGTCCTGTGGAACGGCTTGCCATGCCATTTCCACCTGGCGCCTCAGTTGGACCAGCGTTCGTGCTGGACGTGCAGACCGCGTGAGACGACGCTTCATCCAGTCCCAAACATGCTCAATGGGGGACAGATCCGGAGATCTTGCTGGCCAGGGTAGTTGACTTACACCTTCTAGAGCACGTTGGGTGGCACGGGATACATGCGGACGTGCATTGTCCTGTTGGAACAGCAAGTTCCCTTGCCGGTCTAGGAATGGTAGAACGATGGGTTCGATGACGGTTTGGATGTACCGTGCACTATTCAGTGTCCCCTCGACGATCACCAGTGGTGTACGGCCAGTGTAGGAGATCGCTCCCCACACCATGATGCCGGGTGTTGGCCCTGTGTGCCTCGGTCGTATGCAGTCCTGATTGTGGCGCTCACCTGCACGGCGCCAAACACGCATACGACCATCATTGGCACCAAGGCAGAAGCGACTCTCATCGCTGAAGACGACACGTCTCCATTCGTCCCTCCATTCACGCCTGTCGCGACACCACTGGAGGCGGGCTGCACGATGTTGGGGCGTGAGCGGAAGACGGCCTAACGGTGTGCGGGACCGTAGCCCAGCTTCATGGAGACGGTTGCGAATGGTCCTCGCCGATACCCCAGGAGCAACAGTGTCCCTAATTTGCTGGGAAGTGGCGGTGCGGTCCCCTACGGCACTGCGTAGGATCCTATGGTCTTGGCGTGCATCCGTGCGTCGCTGCGGTCCGGTCCCAGGTCGACGGGCACGTGCACCTTCCGCCGACCACTGGCGACAACATCGATGTACTGTGGAGACCTCACGCCCCACGTGTTGAGCAATTCGGCGGTACGTTCACCCGGCCTCCCGCATGCCCACTATACGCCCTCGCTCAAAGTCCGTCAACTGCACATACGGTTCACGTCCACGCTGTCGCGGCATGCTACCAGTGTTAAAGACTGCGATGGAGCTCCGTATGCCACGGCAAACTGGCTGACACTGACGGCGGCGGTGCACATATGCTGCGCAGCTAGCGCCATTCGACGGCCAACACCGCGGTTCCTGGTGTGTCCGCTGTGCCGTGCATGTGATCATTGCTTGTACAGCCCTCTCGCAGTGTCCGGAGCAAGTATGGTTGGTCTGACACACCGGTGTCAATGTGTTCTTTTTTCCATTTCCAGGAGTGTATTATCCTTGTAAGCAGCTTCGATGCATGAGCTGTTAAGCTGATTGTGCGATAATTCTCGCACTTGTCAGCTCTTGCCGTCTTCGGAATTTAACAGTGGAATTCCCGTTGCACTCTTAATGTTACCACCGTTGCTTTTAATGTCACCAAAGGTTGTTTTGAGTTTCCTGTATGCTGATTCTGTCCTTCCGACAAACATATCTTTTTCGATGTCTCACATTTTTCCTGCAGCCATTTCGTCTTAGCTTCCCTGCACTTCCTATATATTTCATTCCCGGAACATGTTTGTACTTCCTCCTTTCATCAATCAACTGAAGTATTTCTTCTCTTATCCATGGTTTCTTCGCAGCTACCTTCTTTGTACCTATGTTTTCCTTCCCAACTTCTGTGATGGCCCTTTTTAGAGATGTCCATTCCTCTTCAACTGTACTGCCTACTGCGCTATTCCTTATTGCTGTATCTATAGCGTTAGAGAACTTCAAACGTATCTCGTCATTCCTTACTACTTCCGTATCCCACTTCTTTGCGTATTGATTCTTCCTGACTAATGTCTTGAACTTCAGCCTACTCTTCATCACTACTATATTGTGATCCGAGTCTATATCTGCTCCTGGGTACGCCTTACAATCCAGTATCTGATTTCGGAATCTCTGTCTGACCATGATGTAATCTTATTGAAATCTTCCCGTATCTCCCGGCCTTTTCCAAGTATACCTCCTCCTCTTGTGATTCTTGAACAGAGTATTCGTTATTACTAGCTGAAACTTGTTACAGAACTCAATTAGTCTTTCTCCTCTTTCATTCCTTGTCCCAAGCCCATATTCTCCTGTAACCTTTCCTTCTACTCCTTCCCCTACAACTGCATTCCAGTCGCCCACGACTATTAGATTTTCGTCCCCCTTTACATACTGCATTACCCTTTCAATATCCTCATACACTTTCTCTATCTGTTCATCTTCAGCTTGCGACGTCGGCATGTATACCTGAACTATCGTTGTCGGTGTTGGTCTGCTGTCGATTCTGATTAGAACAAACCGGTCACTGAACTGTTCACAGTAACACACCCTCTGCCCTACCTTCCTATTCATAACGAATCCTACACCTGTTGTACCATTTTCTGCTGCTGTTGATATTACCCGATACTCATCTGACCAGAAATCCTTGTCTTCCTTCCACTTCACTTCACTGACCCCTACTATATCTAGATTGAGGCTTTGCATTTCCCTTTTCAGATTTTATGGTTTCCCTACCACGTTCAAGCTTCTGACATTCCACGCCCGACTCGTAGAACGTTATCCTTTCGTTGATTATTTAATCTTTTTCTCATGGTAACCTCCCCCTTGGCAGTCCCCTCCCGGAGATCCGCATGGGGGACTATTCCGGAATCTTTTGCCAATGGAGAGATCATCATGAGACTTCTTAAATTACAGGCCACATGTCCTGTGGATACACGTTACGTGTCTTTAATGCAGTGGTTTCCATTGCCTTCTGCATCCTCATGTCGTTGATCATTGCTGATTCTCCGCCTTCAGGGGCAATTTCCCACCCCTAGGACAAGAGTGTGCCCTGAACCTCTATCCGCTCCTCCGCCCTCTTTGACAAGGCCGTTGGCAGAATGAGGCTGTTGTAAATATGTTTTTATTACTCTTCACCGGGCTCGACGAATTAATTTGTCATCCTAAAAAGCCCACAAAATTAGGAACATTATATAAATGTTTAAACCAGGGATATTATAAATCTTCGGACCTTGGCTATACTGGAGAATCAATACAGACTTTTTTTTGAGTTGTCAGTCTTCTGATGCTTTGATGCGACCCACCACAAATTCCTCTCCAGTGTCAACCTCTTCATCTCAGAGAAGCACTTGCAACCTACGTCCTCAATTATTTGATGGATGTATTCGAACCTCTGTGTTCCTGCAGAGTTTATATCCTCTGCAGCTTGCTCTAGTACTAAGGAAGTTATTCCCTGATGTCTTGACAGATGTCTTATCATGCTCTCCCTCCTTTTCGT
Organism: Schistocerca nitens; assembly: GCF_023898315.1. Lineage (NCBI taxonomy): Eukaryota > Metazoa > Arthropoda > Insecta > Orthoptera > Acrididae > Schistocerca > Schistocerca nitens. Next base: position 70,635,894 of record NC_064623.1, on the reverse strand, counting down.
CAGCGTTTTACATACATTTCTTTTTCCCTCGGCGATCGTGCGGAGCACCTCTTCCTTCCTTACCTTATGAGTGCAGCTAAATTTCAACATTCTTCTGTAGCGCAGCATCTGAAATGCTTCCATTCCCTTCTCTTGCGGTTTTGCCACAGTCGATGTTTCACTACCAAATAATGTTGTGCTCCAAAAGTTTCTTCCTCAAATTAAGGCCTATGTTTGACAGTAGTAGACTTCTCTTGGCTAGGAACGCCCTTTTTTTGCCAGTGCTAGTCTGCTTTTGATGTTCTCATTCCTCCGCCCGCCATTGGTTATTTTGCTGCCTAAGCAGTAGAATTTCTGAAATTCATCTACTTCGTGATCATCAGTCCTGATGTTTAGTTTCTCGCACATCTCATTCCTGATACTTCTCATTACATTCGTGTTTCTTCAACCCATATTTTGTACTCATTAGACTGTTCATTCCATTCAGCACATCATGTAATTCTTCTTCGCTTTCACTCAGGATAGCAATGTCATCAGAGAATCGTATCATTTATATCATTTCAGCTTGAATTTTAATTCCACTCCTGGATCTTTCTTTAATTCCATCATTGCTTCTTCGACCTACAGACTGAACAGTAAGGGCGCAAGACTACATCCCTGTCATACGCCTTTTTAATCCGAGCACTTCGTTCTTGGTCGTCCACTCTTATTATTCTTTCTTGGCTCTTGTACATTTTGTATGTTACCTGTCTCTTCATATAGCTTACCCCAATTTTCCTCAGAATTCCGAACATCTTGCAGCGCTTTACATTGACGAGCGCTTTCTTCAGGTAGAAAAATCCTATGAACGTGCCTTGATTTTTCTTAATTTTTGCTTGTACTATCAACCATAACGTCAGAATTACGTCTCTGGTGCCTTTCCCTTTCCTAAAGCCAAACTGATCGTCATCCAACACATCCTTAATTTTCCTTTCCATTCTTCTGTGTATTATTCTTGTCAGCATCTTGCATGGATAAGCTTTTAAGCTGATTGTACGATACTTCACGCACTAGTGAGCTCTTGCAATCTTCGGAATTGTGTGGAGGATTTTTTTCAGAAAGTCAGATGGTATGTCGCCAGAGTCATACATGCTACACACCAACGTAAATACTTGTTTAGTTGCCACTTCGGCCGAGCGATTCTATGCGCTACAGTCTGAAACCGCGCGACCGCTACGGTCGCAGGTTCGAATCCTGCCTCGGGCATGGATGTGTGTGATGTCCTTAGGTTAGTTAGGTTTAAGTAGTTCTAAGTTCTAGGGGACTGATGACCTTAGAAATTAAGTCCCTTAGTGCTCAGAGCCATTTGAAACATTTGTTGCCACTTCCCCCAACGATTTTAGAAATTCTGATGGAATGTTATCTACCTCTTCTGCCTTATTTAATCTTAAGTCCTCCAAAGGTCTCTTAATATCTGATCCTAATGCTGGATCCTATATCTCTCCTAAATCGTCTTCTATAAATCCGGAAAAATGTATAGTGTAAATCTTTTCTGTGCCCACAAACTCGTCCAGAAACCTTACAAGACCATGCTGCTGTGAACCGCTTTCCAAAGTTCGCCAACACGTATTCTTTCTTTCTTTTGCTACCGCCTTTATCCCGCATTGTGCGTAGGGTCGGCAGGGTCAAATACGGAATGGGCATGGTTAATTTTAAGGGGTGGCTGGATGCCCTGCCTGCCGCCACCCCATACCTCCCAGGAGAGAAGTAGTGTACCCCATCTGTCTGCATCCAGTGTAAATCGTGAAATAGTGTGAACGTGTGTCAAATGTCTGCGAGTCGTGTAATTAGGCGGAACGTGGGGATCAGCCCGGTATTCACGTAGCGGGATGTGGAAAACCGCCTAAAAACCACATCCAGGCTGGCCGGCACACCGGCCCTCGTCGTTAATGCGCCGGGCGGATTCGATCCGGGGCCGGCGCGCCTACCCGAGTCCAGGAAGCAGCGCGTCAGCGCTCTCGGCTACACGTGTAGAAATATTAAATTTCAAGCACTTGTGTTCGCAACTGACATGCCATGCATGTGAGCTTATGGCAACAACCGACGCCAGCCGCTGCGGCTGCCGCTCTCGAAGAACGCGTCTCGCAGCGTGTGCGGCCGTTTGTCGTCTCTGTCGGGACGCTCTGAAAGACTGCTGCTGGTGACGCTCTTGGGCATTTTTGTCAGCTGTGGCTGCTCACCGACTGTTTCGTGACGTTCACCCACCAATTGCTACTGCGCATTGGAGCGCGTTTGGCTTCTGGTCTCCTCCGCCAACTCTTCCGGCAGCTACTGGTGATGTTTCGGAGGTTTTATGGTCTGCGGATCGTGTTAGGTCCTAACTCGGGCCTGCCCCGACTTCGCAAGGCCGATGACTTGTCTGCCTTAGCGGTGATCTAACAAGGGAACCTCCCCATCGCACCCCCCTCAGATTTAGTTATAAGTTGGCACAGTGGATAGGCCTTGAAAAACTGAACACAGATCGATCGAGAAAACAGGAAGAAGTTGTGTGGAACTATGAAAAAATAAGCAAAATATACAAACTGGGTCGTCCATGTGTAATATAGGCAATTTTAATGGCAGTATGAGACGAGGAGCGCCGTGGTTCCGTGGTTAGTGTGAACAGCTGCAGAACGAGAGGTCTTCAGTTCAAATCTTCCCTCGACCGAAAATTTTAACTTTTTATTTTCAGTTTATGTGAAAAACTCTTATGTTTTCATCACTTTTTTTGGAGTGATTATTACATCCACAAGAAAACCTAAATCGGGCAATGTAGAAGAATCTTTTCACCCATTCGCCAAGTGTACTAGTTAGGTGGGTCGACAACATATTCCTGTCATGTGACGCACATGCTGTTACCAGTGTCGTATACAAAATATCAGACGTGTTTTCCTGTGGAGGAATCGGTTGACCTATGACCTTGCGATCAAATGTTTTCGGTTCCCATTGGAGAGGCACGTCCTTTCGTAACTAATCACACGGTTTTGCGGTGCGGTCGCAAAACACAGACACTAAACTTATTACAGTGAACAGAGACGTCAATGAACGAACGGACAGATCATAACTTTGCGAAAATAAAGAAAGCAAAATTTTCAGTCGAGGGCAGATTTGAACCAAGGACCTCTCGTTCCGCAGCTGTTCACGCTATCCACGGGACCACGGCGCTCCTCGCCTCACATTGCCTTCAATATTGCCTATCTTACGCATGGACGACCCAGTTTGTATATTTTGCTTATTTTTTCATAGTTCCACACAACTTCTTCCTGTTTTCTCGATTGATCTGTGTTCAGTTTTTCAAGGCCTATCCACTGTGCCAACTTATAACTAAATCTGAGGGGGGTGCGATGGGGATGTTCCCTTGTAAGTATGTATAAAAGGCAATGTCCTGACTGACTCACCGGTTGATGCATTATCGCCCAGCCCAAAATCGCTGAGGATAGAAACTTGAAATTTAGTGCAGGTGTGGATTTTATACTTTAGGCGTCGTTTGAGAAGGAATTCTTGGAAATTCCAGCCCTAAGGGGGTGAAATATGGGATGAAATGATTTTTGAAAATATGTCGGTATGAAGGCAATTCTGAAGCCGGACCGACGAAAATTGGTATTTGGTTTCTCGGTAGAAAATGAAAACACACGTGTTTACAGCATTTTTGGGAATTTCACCCCTATGCGGGTGAAATAGTGGGTGAAGAGTTTTTCTGAAAATAAATGAATATTAAAAAACTACTACAGCTTGCTTAAAGTTACATATATGAAAATTGGTATTTGACATCTCAGTTATAAAAGAAAAAAAGTGTTTCAGTGGTTTTGGAAATTCAACACACTAAGGGAGTGAAATAGGGAATCAAAAGCGTTTTGAAATTATGTTATTATTAAAGCACTCTCAAAGGTAAATCTATGAAAACTTGTATTTGCCTTCTCTGTTAGAAATTAAAAAATATGTGTTTCAATGTTTTCGGAAATCAACCCTTAATGGAAAGAAATAGGGAATGAAAATTATTAGAAAAGTATTTCTTGTATATCTACGCAAAATTGGTATTTCACTTCTTGAATGAGTATAAACAAATATGTGTTAGGGGATGGAAGTTTCTACGTAAAAATCACCACAAGAGCTCAAAAGGCATGGTTAACAAGAACCATGGACTCCAGCTACCAGACTCACTTTTTAATCAGAAGTACATTCGGAAAAGAAAATCCTTCTATGGCTTCAAATGGTTCAAATTACTCTGAGCACTATGGGACTTAACATCTGAGGTCATCAGTGCCCTAGAACTTAGAACTACTTAAACCTAACTAACCTAAGAACAACACACACATCCATGCCCGAGGCAGGATACGAACCTGCGACCGGAGGGGTCGCGCGGTTCCAAACTGAAGCGCCTAGAACCGCTCGGCCACACTGGCCGGCTCATGGCTTCAATTAGCACGAAAAGTTTATAAGGTGTTGCAATATGTGAACAGCATAAAAATTTGATTAACGAAAAAAAATATACATATCTGTGCTGACCATACAGACTACGCGAGCGAGGGAGCGCACGCCAAGCTCGTAAACTTACGTTTGTTTTAAGCTATCTTGTATAAAACAGCTTTATACGTCTGTTTGCTTTACAGATGAGTTAAGCTTGTAAGAAAGAAAAAGTTTTAAAAAAGACTTCAAATTATGGTTAAATTTTGTTGGAAGTTGCTAAATGCTCTTACTACGAACCACTGGATGAATGTAGTCCATTTTGTACAAAAACAAGTTTTTCCCGCGTGTCAGTGTCTATAACGTCCTCTCTCCTAAACTGCGTGTCGTACAGCGATATAATTTTGCAGATAGATTCAGCGATGTACGTAGATCTTGTGTGCAAAGTGCGTTGCGAATAGACTGAGCAGTGAAGAATTCATACATTAAAACGTCATGTTTGATTCTGAGGTTCTACTGCATGAGCAGCGAAAATGTAGTAAAGGATAAACTTATTCTCTTTCTTCATGTCGTGTGGTGTGGGGGAGGGGGTGGGGCTCTGGGAGAAAAAGTTTCGTAAAGGTTTGAAATTATTTGTAAAGTTTACTGGAAGCCGAATAAAGTCGGCGTATTTGGGCGCCGTCTAGTGCGCTGACTCAAGACAAACACACAGTCTCTCACTGCGTCCTTTTGTGTCAAACTTTGAACATGAGAATGTACCACTTGATGAGTACATCATGACAGCATTTCAATTTTTTTTAATTCAGTCAACAACTAAGTGAAGTGCAGAAAATACACTCCTGGAAATGGAAAAAAGAACACATTGACACCGGTGTGCCAGACCCACCATACTTGCTCCGGACACTGCGAGAGGGCTGTACAAGCAATGATCACACGCACGGCACAGCGGACACACCAGGAACCGCAGTGTTGGCCGTCGAATGGCGCTAGCTGCGCAGCATTTGTGCACCGCCGCCGTCAGTGTCAGCCAGTTTGCCGTGGCATACGGAGCTCCATCGCAGTCTTTAACACTGGTAGCATGCCGCGACAGCGTGGACGTGAACCGTATGTGCAGTTGACGGACTTTGAGCGAGGGCGTATAGTGGGCATGCGGGAGGCCGAGTGGACGTACCGCCGAATTGCTCAACACGTGGGGCGTGAGGTCTCCACAGTACATCGATGTTGCCAGTGGTCGGCGGAAGGTGCACGTGCCCGTCGACCTGGGACCGGACCGCAGCGACGCACGGATGCACGCCAAGACCGTAGGATCCTACGCAGTGCCGTAGGGGACCGCACCGCCACTTCCCAGCAAATTAGGGACACTGTTGCTCCTGGGGTATCGGCGAGGACCATTCGCAACCGTCTCCATGAAGCTGGGCTACGGTCCCGCACACCGTTAGGCCGTCTTCCGCTCACGCCCCAACATCGTGCAGCCCGCCTCCAGTGGTGTCGCGACAGGCGTGAATGGAGGGACGAATGGAGACGTGTCGTCTTCAGCGATGAGAGTCGCTTCTGCCTTGGTGCCAATGATGGTCGTATGCGTGTTTGGCGCCGTGCAGGTGAGCGCCACAATCAGGACTGCATACGACCGAGGCACACAGGGCCAACACCCGGCATCATGGTGTGGGGAGCGATCTCCTACACTGGCCGTACACCACTGGTGATCGTCGAGGGGACACTGAATAGTGCACGGTACATCCAAACCGTCATCGAACCTATCGTTCTACCATTCCTAGACCGGCAAGGGAACTTGCTGTTCCAACAGGACAATGCACGTCCGCATGTATCCCGTGCCACCCAACGTGCTCTAGAAGGTGTAAGTCAACTACCCTGGCCAGCAAGATCTCCGGATCTGTCCCCCATTGAGCGTTTGGGACTGGATGAAGCGTCGTCTCACGCGGTCTGCACGTCCAGCACGAACGCTGGTCCAACTGAGGCGCCAGGTGGAAATGGCATGGCAAGCCGTTCCACAGGACTACATCCAGCATCTCTACGATCGTCTCCATAGGAGAATAGCAGCCTGCATTGCTGCGAAAGGTGGATATACACTGTACTAGTGCCGACATTGTGCATGCTCTGTTGCCTGTGTCTATGTGCCTGTGGTTCTGTCAGTGTGATCATGTGATGTATCTGACCCCAGGAATGTGTCAATAAAGTTTCCCCTTCCTGGGACAATGAATTCACGGTGTTCTTATTTCAATTTCCAGGAGTGTATAATGTTTCTTGCCCCTCGAAGTCTTTACATAGACAATATGTAGCTGGTAAGTGGGTTGTGGGTTCCGGGATAGACGCTAGTGATACAGATAAGTGAAGACCGCATCAGAATCCCTGCACTAATTCCTAAGATTAATCTGCACACAGAGACGGAAGAACGCGTCGAAGGACTTTAATTTGGAATACAGTAGTGAAAATCAGTATAAAGGGCAGTGTCTGAAGCATACACATATCGAATTTACTGTGAAAATAGTAGATACATATACCACATAAACAATCATGACGGAATTACAAAGTTTCTTTCATTTCATTAGTAACAAAATAAGGCGTTTTCATTTCCTGGATGGAAACTGATTATAAAGGCACTCATTGTCCTTTTGCGTTATTGCATTGTTAGTACTCTGTCCAACCTCCTTTCATCCTAAATACACCATGTGGTCAAAAGTCCACTGACACCTCGCTGAAAATACCTTACAAGTTCGTGGCGCCCTCCATCGGTTGTAATATTGCTACATTAATTTGGTATGCTGACATCAGTTGCTAATAGTAGAATAAAAGCGGGTTACAAGCTGTGAGCTGTCTGGGGAGAAGTTTAATCTTGCATTACTAAGCAACTGTTTCACGACTGGGTACCTCGTCTAGGTTTACCACATTACCAATCAGACTAACATTGATTATAATCTTTCACAGTCATACAACAACCGGTAATATATATTTATAAAAGGGAGAATTTAAATAAAAAGAAATAATTCAGTTTATATTTGCAAATTTATTTTAAAGATTTTTCATTGAAATTTCAGCATATTATCCGTGAGTTATAACTGAGCTGGTGCCTTATTTACGATTGTGAAAATGTGAGATTGGAATCTTACTGAACAGATAAAATATGGATTCAAGATTGGGAGACTGGATACAACACTGCATTCATAAAACAACACACAAAGAACATTGAAACACATGCAAGAGGAAGTTAATCACTACAAACAGATTCAAATTTTTTACCCAAAGAATTTACGTTCGTAGCACAATCCTGTCCGTCATGTAATTACCACACACTGGTATACCAAATTCATATTAACTCTTTGTGAAATCTTCGCGAAAAGAATAGCTGAGGGCTACTTTGATGATTACACCACATGCTTCACGTGGTCAACTTGGTTTACACAAAGCGTATAACTCCACAGTAATTTTGATAATAAAATAAATTAGCTCGAAAAGCAATTGACAAAAGAAAAACCTCGAACTGGTTACTAACGTCTTACTATTAACCTGATGGGTCAAACAGTTATATAACCACGTGGTACTGGTCTCACAAAGTACACCCCACGTGGGTTGAACATAAAGAAAAGTTGCTATATTGAAAATATTATCAAGACTAGACGTTATAATCACACAAGCATTCGCATTTAAGATTGATCTTAGTTAGAGTTACTGACCAACACGTGGTTCCACTTTACTCACAAAGTAGTAACAAAGCAACTACCGGAAAATAATCTGAACTGGACACGAGAATTACACTCCGCTGCAATTAAAGTTAGCATTAGATATTTTAGAGCTAACCCGAAATAAACGAGATTAAATTCTCAGGCTGAACTTAACAATTCCATTGTCCTATGGACTTAGCAGACACGCGCTTAGCCGGAGATCTTACCATTTCAGACGCTCGCTACCGCCAGACTGCAACTGCCCACAGCTGGACTGCAACTCTCCAACTGCCTACTACCCAGCGTGCTCCTGAGAGTCGCTCACAAAGACAAGCGGAAGGGGCCAGAGGGGCAGCTTCCTATACCAACATGACAAGGGACGGACCGGACCATACTAAGAATAGAAACCTTTCTGCTTTCTGCTTTTAGGAACCGTAGCTACCTGTTCCGACGTTGGTCCTACTGTTCTCTAGCAGACAGCCTTGTCTGCTACCCTCAAGCATGCAACTACAAACACATTTGATCATTCATCCTCTCACAACGGAAGGGAAGGGGGATGACAGTATCTTATCATATACAGTATATAACAGAAAGCGGATGTAGGTTCCGTATGAGACTGTGTGACATGAATTACATATAAGAATTACATATAAACTTTGCTTTAAAGTGTAGTAGTGTGACAGATCGTTCTTGTTTACGTGTAAAAGTAACACGTTCCACTACTCAGTCTCCTCCCAGATAGTCAGAAACGCCACAGTAAATTTAGGAGAGGAATTTACTCCATAAATGACAACAAATTTGAGAAATTAAACATGAAAGGAATCCAACAGAGACCTTTCACGGTAACGCTGGAATTCAATAGTGTTGGCCCATCCCTAGCACTGATGACAGCTTCCACTCTCGCAGGCATACGTACTATCGGGAGCTGGAAGGTTTCTTGGGCAATGGCAGCCCATTCTTCACGGAGTGCTGCTCTGAGGAGAGGTATCGATATCGGTCGGTGAGGCCTGGCACGAAATCGGCGTTCCAAAACATTCCAAATGTGTTCTGCAGGATCCAGGCCAGTCCATTACAGGGATGCTATTGCCCTGTAACGACTCCGCCACTGGCCGTGCATTATGAACAGGTGATCGATCGTGTTGAAAGACGCAGTCACCATTCCCGAATTGTTCTTCAACAGTGGAAAGCAAGAAGTTGCTTAAAACATCAGTGTGAGCCTGTGCTGTGATAGTGCCACGCAAAACGACAAGGGTACAAGGGCCCTCCATGAAAAACACGACCACACCATAACACCACCACTACCGAATTTTACTGTTGGCACTGGACACGTTGGCAGATGACGTTCACCGGGACCTCATACATTTCACTCAGTTCTGTCTCTAGCATTTCAGTGTACACGTTACAGTTCGTTCTAGAGCTTAGCCAAGCACTTAGCTTTAGCGCGGAAGATTACCCAAATCACAACACTTCCACCACCAATATTTCTGCTCACTCTTACCTGCTGCTCTGTTATCAGGTCATGTCAATAACACTGAAACCCATCCGGGCCATCTAAATTAAACTTCTTCTCATCACTGAAGATCATTGCTTTCCATTTCTGAAGTCCATGACATGTTTTTCAGCGGTCTTCAATCTAGCCTATTTATATTTGGATGATGGAGCAGGTTTCCGCAGTCGTTTCTTGAATGCAAGATGTTCGTCATTTGATGAAATTTGTCGTACACGTCTAACAATTACTGGCATCTGTAAACCAGCAGCAAGTTGAGAATTACTGTTTGTGGCCCTCGCTTTGCGCAAAAGTATCCGTTTCGATGAATTAGATAATTTTCTACTTTGCCCATATTTTCCGTTCTGTTCATATTGTGCGTCGAGGAGAACGCAGATTTGTCCTGCGATGCCATTAGGATGAGATTTCGATCTTCTCGGGGGGTGGTGTGGGTGGAGCGACCTGTTCTATAGCCTTTCGTGAACCATTCTACAAACACCCGCTGCACTAACGAAAGACTTCGTCCCACACGAGCAGCAATTTGCAGGATGGATGCATTACAGTCTCTCATTCCATAATGCGCCCTCTTTGAAACCCACTGATTTGATCGCACGGTTCCAGCATACGCCTGCGAGACATCCTGCACGCCTGCTCAAGTAACACTGATCCATTACCATCGGTTTATAGCGACAACGAGAGCCGCAGGGACATTTTGTCTGTCGGTGGCGATATCTATGTTTACCTTGAACCCGCGGGCCAGTATGGTGCAAATGCTAATCATTCCTGCAGAACACACAATGAACGTGTCCTGTGAACATGAACGTCCTCTCTGTAGTCGTTGAAGGTGTATTGTTTTCTTCTGAACATGAATGTGTAAAAGACAATATCCCGAATGACTGATCGTCTAGTCCAAACCATTACAGCATGTTGGTCTTATATTGTAGGCGTCGTTTAGGAAGGCATTTTTCGAAATTCGATTCCTAAGAGGGTGAAATAGGTGATGAAGTTTTTTTTAAAAAAAACATCCTATTAAGGCAGTTTTGAAGCTAGACCCACGAAAATTCTCTGTCAGTAATAAGTAAATGTGTGTTTCAGTATAATTGGAAGTTTGACCCTATAGGGGTGAAATAGCGAGTGAAAGTTTTTCCGAAATATATCATTATTAAAGAATTACTGAGGTATTTTTAATGTTGCATCTGCCAACGTTGTTATCTGAATTGTCAGTTACAAATAAAAAATATATGTTTCAGTGTTTTTGGAAATTCATCACGAAATGAAATAGGCGATGCGATGTTTCATGAAAATATTTCATTATGAAAGCATATTTCGTTAAATCTATGAAAATTGGAATTTGCCTCCTCAGCTATAAATAAAAAGCACATATTTCACCCTTTTTGGGGGTCAAATTAGTGAAAAATTCTTTTGAAAATATTTCATTACTCAAGCATTTGTGATATTAAATCTATGAACATTTGTGTTTGGCTTCTCTGTTAGAAATAAAAAATGCGCATGTTAGTGTTTTTGGAAATTCAACCGCTAAGTGGATGAAACAGTGGATGAAACATTTTATCAAAATATTTCATTGTCACCGCATTTTTAAAGTTTAATCTATGAAAACTGATATTTGGCTTCTCACTTTGAAATGAGAGAAATCTGTATTTCACTGTATTTGGAAATAGGACCAGACTGATTCACTGAGTCATCATTGGCCAGCCCAAACCGCCAAGGATAGAAATTTGGAGAGGGTGCGGATCGTACACTGCATGCATCGTTTAAGAAGGGATTGTCCGAACATCCACTCCTAAGCAGGTGAAACAGGGGATGAAAATTTTAAAGAAAATATTTCGATACATTTAAAAAAATTTGAAAGCTAAATCTGTGAGAAATGAGATTTCATTTCTCAGTTAGATATAAAGAAATATTTTTTAGTGGTTGACAGTTTCTATGGAAATATCTACACAAGATCGCAAAAGGCACGGTTAGCATAAATCTTGGACTCTATCTATCAGAATCGCTTTTTGGTCAGAAATACATTCGGAAAACACGATGCCTTTATGGCCTTAATTACCGTGAAAAGGTGTTGCAGTTTGTGAAAGACATAAATATTCGATTAAATAAAAACAAAAAGGTCCATGCAGACCATACAGTCTACGTGGGTGAAGAATCGGGAGCTAAGCTAGTGGTTTTATATAGGGTGAGCCATAGGTGAAGATATGGAGTTAAAGAGGGGTTAAGTTCGCCGAGTCTTTCGAAAGCCTTTCCTCCCTCTTGGAGAACGAGCTGGCGTCGCTTCAGTTTCCCGTCCAACGTGACGTCAACTTACATTTGTGTATTGGACCTTTAGACGTATTCGTAACGCGCCATTACTTTTTGTACCACTTTCCGAGTGAGTACGATACTTTGGTGTCGCGAGGCGTTTTACGAGAGCCGACATTTCCTTGGCCGTTCGGCGAGATTGTCAGTCGCCTGTTGCTGTTACCAGTGCATCGTGTCGATGTTAGTGCTGTAAGTGTCTTCAGCGTATGAAGCGACTTGCACGCGCTCTGTGTAAACGAGGTGCGCTGGACAGTGTGTGTACAGCGCCGGGCCGAGTACAGACCCCTGGGGGACATCCGCTTGGAGACGCCGCCGTCGGCCGTTATGTCGAAAATTCTTCCTCTACGTAACTCTGCAGTAACTTGACGTGTGGCAAGGGGACGCCTTGCACAAGTAATCTGTATAAGAGGCTCTTGTGCCACACAGAATCAATAGTTCGTGAAAACATCGAGGAAGATGGCGCCGACATAATCGCGACGTTCCACAACTTGCACAGGTTCTTCTACCGGGTGTAGGAGCTGGTGAGTAGCCGCGTGGCCACGTCTGAAGTCGAATGTGTCGTCTGGGATGAGTAGCCCTTCCTTGTTACTGTGCCTCTGGAGACTTATCAGTGGGGCATTTCTGCTATTTGGTGGCTGGGATTAATTAACATCGTGTCTGTGCGCGTTTCTTGGGAGCTCAAAGAATAATTCACTTACCACTTAGGTAAAACGCCGGTCAATATTGGGTCCTAATAATGGAAATGGCCGAATGTGTGCAACAGATTTTTAATTGAAACTCTGTGTGAATATTTGTAAATAAAAATGTAACTGCCTTGAGAACAAACTTTTTCGCTTCGTAAAATCTGAAGTCCTAAGAGTTTTGTAAATTCCAAGGAATAAATGTTCTGCAGTATTTCACGCAATGTTTCTCGCTTTAAGTAAAAGTTGAACTGGCTCTTAATCATGAGATCAGTTGTCACACTTTAGTACTGCCTCTCACATATCTTAGAATTAGTGTTGTAATTCCCTGTCTATATCTTTAAATACACTGAGGTGACAAAAGTTATGGGATAGCGGTACGCACTAATAAGGATGGTGGTAGTATTGCGTACACAAAAGTATAAAAGTATAAAAAGTATCAAATTAAAAAAAGGCACTGCATTGTCGGGGCTGTCATTTTTACTCACGTGACTCATGTGGAAAGGTTTCCAGTGTAATTACGGCCCCACTGCGGCAATTAACAGACTTCGAACGCGGGTTGGTAGTTTGCGCTAGACGCTTGGAGCATTCCACTAGAGGCGCTGCTATCGGTCTGTGTTTCCCTCTTTTTAACACGGGAGCTGCGGTCCTCTTTTCCTGTTGTTCTGTGGTACTGCTGCCACAGCGCACCCTGCTGAGGCCATCTACTTGTTTCCCTAGCGCTCCAGATTACCGTGTGGTAGCATGTCGCCCTTAATGTGTACGGGTCAAAAATGGCTCTGAGCACTATGGGACTTAACATCTTAGGTCATCAGTCCCCTAGAACTTAGAACTACTGAAACCTAACTAACCTAAGGACATCACACACATCCATGCCCGAGGCAGGATTCGAACCTGCGACCGTAGCAGTCCCGCGGTTCCGGACTGCAGCGCCTAGAACCGCAAGACCACCGCGGCCGGCAATGTGTACGGGTCGTCTGTTTTTTTTTTTTTTTTTTTCCATCAGTCTACTGACTGGTTTGATGCGGCCCGCCACGAATTCCTTTCCTGTGCTAACCTCTCCATCTCAGAGTAGCACTTGCAACCTACGTCCTCAATTATTTGCTTGACGTATTCCAATCTCTGTGTTCCTCTACAGTTTTTGCCCTCTACAGCTCCCTCTAGTACCATGGAAGTCATTCCCTCATGTCTTAGCAGATGTCCTATCATCCTGTCCCTTCGCCTTATCAGTGTTATCCACATATTCCTTTCCTCTCCGATTCTGCGTAGAACCTCCTCATTCCTTACCTTATCAGTCCACCTAATTTTCAACATTCGTCTATAGCACCACATCTCAAATGCTTCGATTCTCTTCTGTTGCGGTTTTCCCACAGTCCATGTTTCACTACCATACAATGCTGTACTCCAGACGTACACCCTCAGAAATTTCTTCCTCAAATTAAGGCCGGTATTTGATATTAGTAGACTTCTCTTGGCCAGAAATGCCTTTTTTGCCATAGCGAGTCTGCTTTTGATGTCCTCCTTGCTCCGTCCGTCATTGGTTATTTTACTGCCTATGTGGCAGAATTCCTTAACTTCATTGACTTCGTGACCATCAATCCTGATGTTAAGTTTCTCGCTGTTCTCATTTCTACTACTTCTCATTACCTTCGTCTTTCTCCGATTTACTCTCAAACCATACTGTGGTTCAAATGCTTCAAAGCACTATGGGACTTAACATCTGAAGTCATTCATCAGTCCCCTAGACTTAGAACTACTGAAACCTAAGGACATCACACACATCCATGCCCGAGGCGAGATTCGAACCTGCGACCGTAGTAGCACCGCGGTTTCGAACTGAAGCGCCTAGAACCGCTGGGACTCGGTGGCCGGCTGGTTGAACGCCTCGCACACGTTGTATTAGGTGTAGATCGGAGGTTGGTGGAGGAACTGGGACAGTGCAAACAAATTAGCGACACAAAAATGCATACTTTACTGTGCAGCGCCCGCCGCCGGTAGCTGAGTGGTCAGCGCGACAGAATGTCAATCCTAAGCACCTGGGTTCGATTCCCGGCTGGGTCGGAGATTTTATCCGCTCAGGGAGTGGGTGTTGTGTTGTCCTAAACATCATCATTTGATCCCAATCGACGCTCAAGTCGCCGAAGTGGCGCCAAATCGAAAGACTTGCACCCGGCGAACGGTCTACCCGACGGGAAGCCCTAGTCACACGACACATTGTGCAGCGATAGTTAACTTACGTTGTAGAGCAACTCGTTGGGTGTGTTTGTGGATAGATACAACTAAGCAGTGGCCAGTCAAGGCGTGCGTTACTGACTACAATGTCAACATGACTGCGTCCGTCCTGCGTGCCACACTGTCCATCACTGTAGCAGACACTTCTACCTGTGCAAAGGCTGTAGGCGACTCCACTTGTAGACTAAGTCTCGCAGGTTGATTTCCACTACGAACTGCAACCCTGGATCTTCATACTAGAGTCCGCCCCGATAGCTGAGTGGTCAGCGTGACGGATTGGCGTCCTACGTCCCCGGTTCGATTCCCGGCGGGGTCGAGGAATTTTCTATGCTCAGGGGCTGGGTGTCGTGTTGTCTTCACCATCATTTGATCCCCATCCCACGCGCAGGTCGCCCAATGTGGCGTCGAATGTAATAAGACCTGCCAATGACGCCAACAGCTCGTTTCCATACTAGAACTGTCGTACGCCAACGCCAAATATGAACCCCAGTTGCTGGCTGTGACGGCCGGTTATCACAAAGCGGAAATCCATCTCACTGGCGGAGGTTGTCGCAGCTTAGAATCCTACCTCGGGCATGGATGTGTGTGATGTGCTTAGGTTACTTGGATTTAAGTAGTTCTAAGTTCTAGGGGACTGATGACCTCAGAAGTTAAGTCCGACAGAGCCATTTGAACCACTTTTTTGAAAACTGAGAACAAAAATACAAGAAATTGAGGCCATTTGTTATCCTCCATGGGTTTTAAAGCAACTGATAACAAAGCATGCAAATTGAGGACTGTCCCCAGAAAATGAGCGCCGGCCGAAGTGGCCGTGCGGTTAAAGGCGCTGCAGTCCTGAACCGCAAGACCGCTACGGTCGCAGGTTCGAATCCTGCCTCGGGCATGGATGTTTGTGATGTCCTTAGGTTAGTTAGGTTTAACTAGTTCTAAGTTCTAGGGGACTAATGACCTCAGCAGTTGAGTCCCATAGTGCTCAGAGCCATTTGAACCATTTGAACCAGAAAATGAGGACGTCTCGTCATCATAGTTTAATGATTGAACGTATAACAGGAGCTTTGCACTATTGTGGCGTTGGATGTTCGAGGTGGCAAGAGGAGGGGGGGGGGGACGAACGGATATTGGGGAGAACAATGTTAGTAAGAAAGAGGGACCGTCACATTTGAGTTCTTGCCTCGGACATCAAAACACCTCTCGCAACGCTCCTGTTTATAACAGGTATGTCAGTCAAATTTACCTTCTCTTTCAGGTGAAACCGTGGATGTTTCCCCTTAAATGATGTCGCTAGTTCGTTATGCCTCCTCCAGTTTTTAATCTTATAAAGCAAATGGAGCATTATACTTCAGTGCTACCGCGCTCCGTAGAATACTTCCAAACTAGGAATGATACCGTTCTACAGTGCAACGTATGTCCGGTGACGACAGCAAGAAACTGCCGATAAACCACGTCTTGCAGACGCCACTTACCCACGTAGCCTTCAGTCTGCCACGCCACAACGTAACAGGTACATCGTTGTCTCTGCAATGCTGTACCGATTTTTGCCTCATGTGTTTGTTGCTATTTTCTGACTGTAGGCGTTATTAAAAAAGTGCTGACCGCTCTTGGCAGTTTCTGTAATAGTACAGTATTTCAAAGCAATGGCAATTTAAGGAAAAGACATTACTCGTTAAAAAAATGTTTTATTTGAAAATCAGTCCGTTTATTAGTGAAAAATGACCTCTTATAATCGAGACGAAAAAATACTAAAAGACACCGGTTATTCGGAACGAAAATACTGGTATCGAGCCAGCCGCTGTCGCCGAGCGGTGCTAGGCGCTTCAGTCCGGAACCGCGCTGCTGCTACGGCCGCAGGTTCGAATCCTGCCTCGGGCATGGACGTGTGTGATGTCCTTAGGTTAGTTAGGTTTAACTAGTTCTAAGTCTAGGGGACTGAGGACCTCAGGTGTTAAGTCCCATAGAGTCTAGAGCCATTTAAACCATTTGGACTGGTATCGATAATAATCGATCGGTTTGTCCCATTGCTAGGGAAACCTTCCGTGCGGTGTACACAGGTATCGGTGGACGCTGTTCACTGACATTGCCCTTGATGTTAGTGGAAACTGTCTGCGCCGCGATTCGTCAGGAAGCATCACCCTCTGCCGCACACCTCACTACTCGCGGCCTGTAGATGCAGACGTCGACGGCCCGTCGCTCCGGCTGGTGAGAAAACCGAGATTAAAACCCGCTGACAGTCGGGATTTCGGTTTGTTTTGTATTTAATTCGCTGGCGTCCCATAAGCCCCCTTCTTACCCCCCCCCCCCTTCTCCCATACCGAGGGACTGCTAGATGGGGGTTTGGGGGATCGGGGTGAGGGAGAGTGAGGCGCTGTCGTGCTGCCTGGGGAGGAAAGGAAAAGGAGCAGGAGCAGAAAAAGGAAAAGGAGAGCCGCTAAATATTAAAATCAGGAGTCCGAGCACACAGCCGCCAAAGCCGTCTGTTTCCTGGGCGCTGGCCGCGGAACAACAACAACGAGTAGGGAGCACCGCCTGGAGAGGACGAAACAGAATAAAAAATATGTCAAAATACGGAAACAACTCTTTTCTACCACCCTCTAAACTGGTTCATCTGCCAAACTCTGTATTTGTGTACAACAGGTGTGTAGATTCGTTTTTTACTTTTTTCTATTTTTTTATTTTATTTTTCTTCTGCCGCGCGGGATTAGCTGAGCGGTCTGGGGCGCTGCAGTCATGGACTGTGCGGCTGGTCCCGTCGGAGGTTCGAGTCCTCCCTCGGGAATAGGTGTGTGTGTTTGTCCTTAGGTTAATTTAGGTTAAATAGTTTGTAACCTTAGCGGTTAAGTCACATACGATTTCACACACATTTGAACATTTTTTTTTTTAGTTTTGTCATTGATTGGATGCAGCTCGCCGCGAATTCCTCTCCTGTGCGAACCTCTTCCTTTCAGAGTAGCATTTGTACTCCACCTCTTGAGTTATCTCTTTGATACATTCCAATACCTGTCTTTCTCTAGAATTTTTACCCTCTATGCCCCTCTCTAATACCGAGGAAATTATTCCTTCCTGTAAATTTCACCCAGTGACATCTGCACCCTGTGGGATTTGCACCCAGTCGAATTTGCACCCAGTAAAGATCGAGGAAGGCCCCACTAATCCCACCGTCGTAACTCCACGACTTGTTCAGAATGTAGAAAACCCGTGGGCCATTATGTGTTGTGCTGATGAAGAAGCTGGAGAGGCTCGAATAAGAACTGTTAAGCCTAAATTTTTGCAGTCGGAAGTTATTATAATTTTTTGATTTTCTGTCGGACCCAAAGATTTTTTTTTACTTACTAGATCTTCAGAAAATACAAACAGAATTGTTGCTAACACGATTTAAAAATTGCTGTCTGTTTTACTCTACGAAGCATACTTTAAAATAAAATTTCGTCTTGTTCCCGTGGAGCAGAGTGTGACAAAAGTTTGTGTGTGATGTCACCGCAAGGCACTACACTGGCTAGATTGTAGGCTTCAAATCGGCCGCGGTCCGTCACTACACATCGGACCCGTGAGTCGCCATTGTGGACGCTAGCAGACCGCGCGCCGCCACTCGGTTGGTCTTACGAGACTAGCTAGCGCACTGGCCAGTTCTACAGCCGACTTTAATAGGGATGGTTCACTCGTTATAGCTTCAGAGATCTCGTTTGCAGAGACTTTAGTTGGCATAGCCTTCAGCTAAGTCAGCAGCAACGACCTAGCCAGGCGCCACATACAGTTTATGCATTGACAATTGATCTATATGTGTGAAGCAATCAGAATTGTAAAGCAGTATTCGCAGTTCAGTCTATAACTGCACTTGTAAATATCATTGTACAAAGTCAAGATCGATGTTCACCGCTGATGCTGAATTAAAGCTAAGTATTTAATTGTATTCCTCTCTACTAACTTTCTAATCACCTAAGATGTTCCAGATACATCTCGTCAAGTACAGTTCATTGATCCTCACGTCAGACTACGTGATAAACGCGTGTAAATTAATGGCCACACCTCGTGATCAGACAAAGAGTCAAATTGCGTGACTCAGCCGGGTCACCCTTTTTCCATTAGGCGCACACTTCCGCAAGATACATAACATTGTGTATATATGATGCGTTTTCATTCTAACGAAAAGGCCGTTTTGCATGTGTACAAGGTGAACAACTACTGCACCGAAAATATTTCGGAGTTTGTCAAGGGATGGTTTCCGAGTATTTTGGTATAAGAGACTCGTGGTCTCTGGTGACTCGTTATAGATTAATTACGATTCGTTTGATTTCGTAGCCCTTGCATCGGTACTGCACTGAAAATACCCGCACAGCAGTGAAAACGCCGCTATGTGTCTTGGCTGGAAACAAACTTGTTCCATCCCCTCATGATACTTGCTGTTGGCAACGGCAAGCCCTACTTTGCTCTTCGTCCTCGAGATCGCATTGAGTACAGCTCGGTCCAGTCTCGGGCTGGTTTTTCCAGCAGTGTTACTTGTACGGTGACATACACAACAGTATGAATACACTGCTGGCCATTAAAATTGCTACACGACGAAGATGACTTTCTACAGACGCGAAATTTAGCCGACAGGAAGAAGATGCTGTGATATGCAAATGATTAGCTTTTCAGAGCATTCACACAAGGTTGGCGCCGGTGGCGACATCTACAACGTGCTGACATGAGGAATGTTTCCAACCGATTTCTCATACACAATCAGCAGTTGACCGGCGTTGCCTGGTGAAACGTTGTTGTGATGCCTCGTGTACGGAGGAGAAATGCGTACCATCACGATCCGACTTTCATAAAAGTCTGATTGTAGCCTGTCACGATTGCGGTTTATCGTATCGCGGCATTGCTGCTCGCGTCGGTCGAGATCCAATGACCGTTAGCAGAATATAGAATCGGTGGGTTCAGGAGGGTAATACGGAACGCCGTGCTGGATCCCAACGGCCTCGTATCACTAGCAGTCGAGATGACAGGCATCTTATCCGCATGGCTGAAACGGATCGTGCAGCCACGTCTCGATCGCTGAGTCGACAGTTGGGGACGTTTGCGAGACAACAACCATCTGCACGAACAGTTCGACGACGTTTACAGCAGCATGGACTATCAGCTCTGAGAACGTGGCTGCGGTTACCCTTGACGCTGCATCACAGGCAGGAGCGCCTGCAATGGTGTACTCAACGACGAACCTGGGTGCACGAATGGGAAAACGCCATTTTTTCGGATGAATCCCGGTTCTGTTTACAGCATCACGATGGTCGCATCCGTGTTTGGCGACATCGCGGTGAACGCACATCGGAAGCGTGTATTCGTCATCGCCATATTGGCGTATCACCCGGCGTGATGGTATGGGGTTCCATTGGTTACACGTCTCGGTCACCTCTTGTTCGCATTGACGGCATTTTGAACAGTGGACGTTACATTTCAGATGTGTTACGACCCGTGGCTCTACCCTTCATTCAATCCCTGCGAAACCCTACATTTCAGCAGGATAATGCACGACCGCATGTTGCAGGTCCTGTAGGGGCCTTTCTGGATACAGAAAACAGAAACTGTTCGACTGCTGCCCTGGCCAGAACATTCTCCATATCTCTCACCAATTGAAAACGTCTGGTCAATGGTGGCCGAGCAACTGGCTCGTCACAATACGCCACTCACTACTCTTGATGAACTGTGGTATCGTGCTGAAGCTGCATGGGCAGCTGTACCTGTACACGCCACCCAAGCTCTGTTTGACTCAATGCCCAGGCGTATCAAGGCCTTATTACGGCCAGAGGTGGTTGTTCTGGGTACTGATTTCTCAGGATCTATGCACCCAAACTGCGTGAAAATGTAATCACATGTCAGTTCTAGTATAATATATTTGTCCATTGAATACCCGTTTATCATCTGCATTTCTTCTTGGTGTAGATATTTTAATGGCCAGTAGTGTAGCTTTACTGATGAGAAATCTGCCGACAAGTTTGTTTAGTATGGGTTCACTGAATGCAATGGAAAAAACGGCACGACTATGATATGCTCAGCTGTTCCCGCAGCAACGGCACCCATATAAAATGAGATATGCATCTGTACATAGGCGCCCACTGATAACCGAATCTTTTCGTGTTACTAAGTTTCGATGATTTCATATTAGATGCTTCTTTACTGTTGTGAAAGTATTTTCACAAAAACAGACATATATCGAAGTCACAGAAGTCATCGGATGCCTCCTAATGTCGCAGCTCCTTCTGCCCGGCGTAGTGAAGCGACCCGACGTGTCATCGACTGAACAGATAGGTGGAAGTCCAGTGAAGAAATATTTAACCGTGCTCCCTCTATAGGCATCTGCGTGTTGCCAGTGCAGGATTTTGTGCACAAACTCACCTCTCGATTATATCCCATAAATTTTCGATGCAGTTCGTGTCGAGCGATCGGGGTGGGCAAATCCTGCGCTCCAGGTGTCCAGAATATTCTTCAAAGCTATCCCGTACACTTGCGGCCCGGTGACACTGCGGATTGTCATCCAGAAAAAAATATATATTTGTCTGGGAACATGATGTACACGAATGGCTGAAAGTTGGGCATCTCCAGCTTCTGCGACACCGTTGGCGGTACTCCGCCACTGGGCGCCAAGAAGTGCGCTGGAGCCGCACGTCTTAAGGCGCCCTTTGAAACCAGTGGTGTGCCAGCGGAAGTGCTACTGAGAAGCGCTTCAGATTCAATTCATACTGCGCATAATAAAAGCTCATGGCCAGAGGTGTAATGTGGCAAAGCACCAAGATGCACTTCTCAGCCGTTGTCGAGAAAATCGACAGTTAAAAGAAACCGTTGCTGTGAAATACTCTCTAAGATTAATATTTTTCTACAGCGTCATGGCGCAGCGGTAAGCGCTCGGGTTCGTAATCCGAAGGTCGCCGGATCGAATCTCGCGCCATGCAACCTTTTGTAATTCAAATGTGTGTATACACACACACACACACACACACACACACACACACACATATATATATATATATAATTCCCGGCAATCAGTTGCAACAATTATGCATATAATAAGTTGTTGAAAGTCGTTTGTCGTGGAAAACCTGGCGACTTCGAACATCATTATGTTTTCCGCAAACAAAGTTGTATTTCACAAATGTTATTAATTGTCTTCATAATGTTAACCACGTATAGTTAACGGAAGACGTAGAAACGATATTCCGAAACGAATACGTATAGCGTAAGTCAAACGTTCGAATTAGAATAGAAACCCCACGAACACAAATTTTCTGTGGCAGGTATGAAATATAAACTCCGTTACTCGCTCGTTACACTTGAAGGACAGATGTTGAATGGGCCGAAACGAGCCGTCGCATAACAGCGTAGTTGCCTGCTAACTTCGAAAGAAGGTAGATGCGGTCCCTAGCGCAACTTATAGCATCGTCGAAAATCAGTGCGACGTGAGAGCTTTGGTACACCCTGTTAAACAAACGGAAAAATGGAGGCGGTACAATTGGAGAGCGATCCGCCTTCACCAACATGCATAAGCAATTCATTAATAGTATATATATATATATATATATATATATATATATATATATATATATATGAATTACAATAAACTAATAATAAAAAAATGTTGCATGGCGCGAGATTCGATCCAGCGACCTCCGGATTGCGAACCCGAGCGCTTACCGCTGCGCCACGACGCTGTAGAAAATTATTAATCGTAGAGAGTATTTCACCGCAACGGTTTATTTTAACTGTCGATTTTCTCGACAACGGCTGAGAAGTGCATCTTGGCGCTTTGCCACATTCCACCTCTGGCCATGAGCTTTTATTATGCGCAGTATGAATCGAATCTGAATTTCACAATTGGCGGCCTCCCCTTGTCAGTCTCCGTGTGAAGGCGGCATGGACGTTGTGCGCGATGTTGCTGCACAATCCTCCACGACCGATGAATGTCCGTGCTGTCGAGCGCTAATCGCGTGGCGCCGCTGAGATCCTGCGTAGCGTTGAAGAAGGCCGAGACGGCTGGTAGGCGTTTCTCCTTTTTATATGGGGCACAATGCTATCTTTGCCCAAACAACCAATTGTCAGATGCAATTTCTGAATGAGAAATTCACTTCGTAATTTTTCGTTATCTACAGACTGTAGATGGCATCACCTCTACCTCCTTTTTGGGATTCCGCTGAAATGATAATCTTTTGTGTATCCAATCATGTAGTGCATGTGATGCCAGTTTAACGTTTTGTGGATGCCGCACACGTGGGGAACAGCTTTAATTCTTTACACACTGCCAGAAAAAAATTAATACGTCCTTTTTAGAGGTTTCCAATTCACTCCAGATGTATTTTTGCAACAGTGTCTCGCGTCCGTCGGCCGTCGTAATGTAATGTATTATTTACTACAGAAATTGATTGGTAATGGTGATTCTTGCCGACTTACGTGGTGGGCCTTAATCAAAATGATATTTCATTCAGTTTTCATTTACAATTAAATGCTTTTGTGAAGTTATCTTTTTTACCAAAATTAATGTTCAGTGGAATTATTTGTTACGTTAATGAACGTTAGACTCGCTGAATCTTAAAACATGAGCATATGATCAATGGAATATACTTTTCATATTAATTTCCGTGGCTAGTCAGTCCACTTTAAAGCAAAAAATCTTTAGTTATTAATTACAATTGCGGCGCAGACATCCGCGAGAGTATTTTTTCTTACCTCCGTTAACAATTGTATTGTAGTCGGAGTCCTGGCTCTGGCTCTCGGCTGTGGTACTGAAGATAAGAATCTTAAAGCTACGTATTTTCTGCAGCGTCGGGCGGCTGTGGAGAAAAATGTATATTATGTTAATAGCGGGCGAGTTTTTTCGCTTCCGCTAATATTTATAAGTTAATATCGCCACGTAATGGCGTCGTTGGCTGCATCGGCCGCTGCGATTGTTGCACTGTAAATTACTCGAATGAAGGTTAATTCAAGGAAGGCGGACATGAAATCGGGATCAGCTCTTGCAAATTACAACGGAACAATAATATTAAATCAATATATTATCTGCTTAATTAGTACAAATATGCTTACATATGCCAGCAGTCGCAAGATGTCCGTCTGCACACAACCAAGACAAGAGAAGTAGTAGAAGACGACTAAAAAGTTAGCAAAAGAGCGTATCTTGTCGTCTCTTTAGATCATTTTGTTGTATTTCTTTGCCCTCCAAACTTACACAGAGAAATTGTTATAATACGGATACATGAGGAAAATACACTCCTGGAAATGGAAAAAAGAACACATTGACACCGGTGTGTCAGACCCACCATACTTGCTCCGGACACTGCGAGAGGGCTGTACAAGCAATGATCACACGCACGGCACAGCGGACACACCAGGAACCGCGGTGTTGGCCGTCGAATGGCGCTAGCTGCGCAGCATTTGTGCACCGCCGCCGTCAGTGTCAGCCAGTTTGCCGTGGCATACGGAGCTCCATCGCAGTCTTTAACACTGGTAGCATGCCGCGACAGCGTGGACGTGAACCGTATGTGCAGTTGACGGACTTTGAGCGAGGGCGTATAGTGGGCATGCGGGAGGCCGGGTGGACGTACCGCCGAATTGCTCAACACGTGGGGCGTGAGGTCTCCACAGTACATCGATGTTATCGCCAGTGGTCGGCGGAAGGTGCACGTGCCCGTGGACCTGGGACCGGACCGCAGCGACGCACGGATGCACGCCAAGACCGTAGGATCCTACGCAGTGCCGTAGGGGACCGCACCGCCACTTCCCAGCAAATTAGGGACACTGTTGCTCCTGGGGTATCGGCGAGTACCATTCGCAACCGTCTCCATGAAGCTGGGCTACGGTCCCGCACACCTTTAGGCCGTCTTCCGCTCACGCCCCAACATCGTGCAGCCCGCCTCCAGTTGTGTCGCGACAGGCGTGAATGGAGGGACGAATGGAGACGTGTCGTCTTCAGCGATGAGAGTCGCTTCTGCCTTGGTGCCAATGATGGTCGTATGCGTGTTTGGCGCCGTGCAGGTGAGCGCCACAATCAGGACTGCATACGACCGAGGCACACAGGGCCGACACCCGGCATCATGGTGTGGGGAGCGATCTCCTACACTGGCCGTACACCACTGGTGATCGTCGAGGGGACACTGAATAGTGCACGGTATATCCAAACCGTCATCGAACCCATCGTTCTACCATTCCTAGACCGGCAAGGGAACTTGCTGTTCCAACAGGACAATGCACGTCCGCATGTATCCCGTGCCACCCAACGTGCTCTAGAAGGTGTAAGTCAAGTACCCTGGCCAGCAAGATCTCCGGATCTGTCCCCCATTGAGCATGTTTGGGACTGGATGAAGCGTCGTCTCACGCGGTCTGCACGTCCAGCACGAACGCTGGTCCAACTGAGGCGGCAGGTGGAAATGGCATGGCAAGCCGTTCCACAGGACTACATCCAGCATCTCTACGATCGTCTCCATGGGAGAATAGCAGCCTGCATTGCTGCGAAAGGTGGATATACACTGTACTAGTGCCGACATTGTGCATGCTCTGTTGCCTGTGTCTATGTGCCTGTGGTTCTGTCAGTGTGATCATGTGATGCATCTGACCCCAGGAATGTGTCAATAAAGTTTCCCCTTCCTGGGACAATGAATTCACGGTGATCTTATTTCAATTTCCAGGAGTGTACATGTTCGCCTGAGCGGCTAGTGTCCATTTATTATTCAAGTTTTAAATGTCTGTTCTTTATAAATACTGTTTTTATGTCTTTTGTTATGGTAGATGGCCACTTGTTACGACTTCTGCAGTACTTGTTATGGCCGTTTGCTACTTGTTACGACTTCTGCAGTACTCGTTAGCAGCAGGCACATTGGCTGCGCCAAAGACTGAGACGGCGTGGACTTTTACAGTTGTTTATTGAACTTTCTTTACAATTTCTCCCTCGTCGTCGCTGCCCAGCCCTGCGGATCGTTCCGCCTGCCTGCTGCTGTGTAGATTCTCCGACCAGTGCTCCGCTGAAGCCAGGATGCCCTGTGGTTGAGATGAACTCGTCGCCGCTCGGCAGCCCAGTACGGCACCTGCAAGGAGCCGCGTCGCCGTGAGGTCAGCTGCCGCCCCCTGCTGCACCGGCGGCTGGGAAGCCGTCAGTCGCGATGTCCGCGAGGTCCCGTCGTGGACGGACCACGCGCCGTGGGGCCGGGTTGCCGTGCAGTCCGGGCGTCAGTCCCCGGCGGCGCCTGTGCCTGACAAGGGAACCTCCCCATCGCACCCCTCTCAGATTTAGTTATAAGTTGGCACAGTGGATATGCCTTGAAAAACTGGACACAGATCAATCGAGAAAACAGGAAGAAGTTGTGTGGAACTACGAAAAAAATAAGCAAAATATACGAACTGAGTTGTCCATGCGCAAGATAAGCAACATTAAGGATATTCTGAGGTCAGGAGCGCCGTGGTCCCGTGGTTAGCGTGAGCAGCTCTGGAATGAGAGGTCCTTGGTTCAAGTCTTCCATCGAGTGAAAATTTTACATTCTTTATTCTAGCAAAGTTATGATCCGTCCGTTCGTTCATTGACGTCTCTGTTCACTGTAATAAGTTTAGTGTCTGTGTTTTGCGACCGCACCGCAAAACCGTGCGATTAGTAGACGAAAGGACGTGCCTCTACAATGCGCACCGAAAACATTTGCTCGCAAGGTCATAGGTCAACCGATTCCTCCATAGGACAACACGTCTGATATATAGGACACTGGTGACCTCATGTGCGTCACCTGACAGGAATATGTTGTAGACCCATCTAACTTGTACACTTGGCGAATGGGTAAAAAGATTCTTCTACCTTGCCGATGTAGGTTTTCTTGTGCATGTGATAATCACTCCCAAAAAAGTGATGAAAACATAAGAGTTTGTCACATGAACTGCAACAAATGAATGCAATAGTTTCACAGTCGCACAGTTTTCCCTGTGCTCTGTCAAAACATATGTTTTTAACGTTTTCAAATTTTTCCGTGTGTAGACCGTCAAATCCTGCATGTGTCCAAGAAAATCTGAACATGTCCCGGAATTTTGGAGAGCGAAGTTGATTATGTTTGAGTGCCTTAACTCTGATAATAGTCTGAAAAGAAAAAATTTTTTCACTGGAGGGAGGCTTGAACCAAAAACCTTTCGTTTCGCAGCTGCTCACGCTAACCACCTTTTCTTTTTTTTTAATCTTATTTTGTTCGCTTTTGTTCGTTGCGTCTGCTCGGGGCGGACGTCGTAAGACATCCGTTTTAAGTTCGTTGATGATCGTATAACTCAGTTTTTTTATTACAGAGGGCACGTAACCCTCTCACCGAACACGCTGAGCTACCGTGCCGGCTAACCACCGGACCACGGCGCTCCTGAGATCATGTCATCCTTTATGTTGGATATCTTGCGCATGGACTACTCAGTTTGTATATTTTGCCTATTTTTTTTCATAGTTTCACACAACTTCTTCCTGTTTTCTCCATTGATCTGTGTTCAGTTTTTCAAGGCCTATCCACTGTGCCAACTTGTAATTAAATCTGAGGGGGGTGCAATGGGGAGGTTCCCTTGTGAGACCGCGTTGCGGCCGGTCCTGCTGGAAATTCTCGCTGTAGTTAGCCGTGGTGGCGACCGAACTCGGACCGACCACCAGAGCTGAAGTTGACATCTGGCGGCGAACGGATGACTCCTGCAAGCTGGAACAACTTCCAGAATCGTCACCTACGAAGGTTGAACATTCGGACACAGACCACGTCCGTCCTCAGATCCGAACTGCTTCCTAATGGCTTCTGTCTGTTGCAGCCTGCGCTCCACTATATCCGGCCACCCTCGGTAGTAGCTTTTTGTTATCACTCCCGCAGTATATTGTATCGTAACTTAGCGTGCTGGCCTCACTTCCCCTTACTCAGCACTCTCCAGGCTTCGCTCGGCGCTCGGTCTGTGTGCGTCCTTGCGACATCCGGTTGGTAGACTGCTGCTGTCAGCAAGGCTATCTGTGCCGCGCCTACTTCGCAACGCCGCGATCGCCAGCTGCCTCTGTTTTTGCATTCTCCACTGCGTGAAGCAATGCTTACTACATGTGGCCGCAACACTTTTCTTACAAGGGAACCTCCCCATCGCACCCCCCTCAGATTTAGTTGTAAGTTGGCACAGGGGATAGGCCTTGAAAAACTGAACACAGATCAATCGAGAAAACAGGAAGAAGTTGTGTGGAACTATGAAAAAAATAAGCAAAAAGTACAAACTGAGTAGTCCATGTGAAAGATAGGTAACATCACAGGAAGTTGTAAGCCAAGGAACGCCGTGGTCCCGTGGTTAGCGTGAGCAACTGCGGAACGAGAGGTCCTTGGTTCAAGTCTTCCCTCGCGTGAAAATTTTAATTTTTTATTTTCAGACAATTATCAAAGTTCAGGCACTCATACATAATCCACTTTGCTCTCCAAAATTCCAGGACATGTTCAGATTTGCTCGGACATATGGAGGATTTGACGGTCTACGCACGGAAAAATTTGAAAACGTTAAAAACATATGTTTTTACAGAACACAGGGAAAACTGTGCGACTGTGAAACTGTTGCATTCATTTGTTGCAGTTTATGTGACAAACTCTTATGTTTTCATCACTTTTTTGGGAGTGATTATCACATCCACAAGAAAACCTAAATCGGGCAAGGTAGAAGAATCTTTTTACCCATTCGCCAAGTGTACAAGTTAGGTGGGTCGACAACATATTACTGTCATGCCGTCACCAGTGTCGTATAGAATATATCAGACGTGATGTCCTATGGAGGAATCGGTTGACCTATGACCTTGCGATCAAATGTTTTCGGTTCCCATTGGAGAGACGCGTCCTTTCGTCTACTAATCGCACGGTTTTGCGGTGCGGTCGCAAAACACAGACACTAAACTTATTACAGTGAACAGAGACGTCAATGAACGAACGGACAGATCATAACTTTGCGAAAATAAACAAAGAAAAATTTTTGAGGCAAGGAAACACTTGAACCAAGGACCTCTCATACCGCAGTTGCTCACGCTATCCACGGGACCACGGCGCTTCTGAGGTCGCGATTCCCTGTGATGTTGCATATGTTACCAATGTGCTACTCAGTTTGTATATTTTGCTCATTTTTTTCATAGTTCCACACAACTTCTTCCTGTTTTCTCGATTGATCTGTGTTCAGTTTTTCAAGGCCTATCCACTGTGCCAACTTATAACTAAATCTGAGGGGGGTGCGATGGGGAGGTTCTCTTGTTAGTATTTCACTGGGGACGGTGTAAGTGCATATGGAGTAGATGAAATGATTACATTTACAGATCAATAGCACAAGCGGTTCTGTCGTAATAGATATCGACCTATGCTGAAACGCCCACATTGGTAGGTGGTTTACCCTCCATGGACGGCAATTCAGGCGCTGATTCTGGCATCCAGTTGATCGTACATATGGCGAGTACCTTCCTGGAATACATCCCACGCCTGCCTGACCTATTCGTGTAGTATTGTAAGAGTTGTCGGCTGACGAGTTGCACGAGCCACTTTTCGTATCATCACATCCAACACATGCCCAATTCGAGACATGTCTGTGCTAGCCAGGGAGCTTGTTGCATGTCTTGCAGAGCACGTTGAGTTTCAGGACCAGTGTGTGGCTGAGCATTATCCTTTTAGAACAATGCGTGACCTTCCTGTTCGAAGAGTGTGGTGTCACAGCCAGACACCACACTTGCTAGGTGGTAGCTTAAATCGGCCGCGGTCCCTTAGTACATGTCGGACCCGCGTGTCGCTACTGGGTGATCGCAGACCGAGCGCCACCACACGGCAGGTCTCGAGAGACGTACGAGAACTCGCCCCAGTTGTACGACGACGTTGCTAGCGCCTATACGGACGAAGCCTTTGCTCTCATTTGCCGAGAGACAGAATAGCCTTCAGCTAAGTTAAGGGCTACGACTTAGCAAGGCGCCATTAGCCTTACATAGTTTGATAGTTATCGTATGAAATGTCTCATCAAGAATGCTGTATTCACAACAAGGATAAATAAAAGTTAAGTATTAGAGGAGCTGCATACTTTTCTTATTAGAATTCACTACTTATCCTGTTCCAGAATTCACGCCCGTCTGCGTTAGATAGCGTGCATTTCGGCCTCCTCTATCTACAAGGTGTTGGCACATTCACCAACACATCAAAGAGTATCTGAAGAGCGTGTCTAACAACATTCTGTACGTTCTGAGTGCTGGTTAGAGTCACCTCCAGAAACATCAAAGGTGAACAGACTTGCAAATGGTTCAAATGGCTCTGAGCACTATGGGACTTAACATCTGAGGTCATCAGTACCCTAAGAACTACTTAAACCTAACTAACCTAAGCACATCACACATATCCAAGCTCGAGGCAGGATTCGAACCTCCGACCGTCACACGGTTCCAGACTGTAGCGCCTAGAACCGCTCGGCCACACCGGCCGGCAACAGAGTTGCAGCATTCCGCACCCCATGCCATAAGGCATGCCATAGGCCCAGTGTGTCATGGACGAATGCACTATATGAACCAGAGCCCATCAGGTCTAGCAAACGACCATCAGTTGCGTGCAGACAGAATACCTTTCTACGCTGAAGACCACGGGGAGCCATTGCACCTTCCAAGTGATCCTCTGACTTCACCAGTCGAACCGTGCACGTCCATGCTGTGGCGTGAGCGGAAGATGGTGTGACGTCCCCTCTCCGCCGCGTGCTGGTGTTGTCGACGCCGTGGAGCTGTTACTGCTGCAGCTCGGTCGGTGGAGTCGAGACGCGATGCGCGATGATGGATGCCTCCGTCGGTTAACGAGAGACGAGGTCTGAAAAAGCTCTTAAGAAATCGTTCCTCGCGTAATGATTAAAGTTTGATTGTGAGTCCGCACAGTTTCCTTATTAATGCGAACTGAGCACTCTGATTGTCTCTTATGGTTTGAAGTTGAATTATTATGTGCCTGGTTAACACTTTACTGCAGTAATTGATGAATCTTCCCTCATGCGCATCGTCCACATCACCAAAAGCGAGGAAAGACTTCGCCGGCCGGAGTGGCCGAGCGGTTCTAGGCGCTACGGTCGCAGGTTCGAATCCTGCCTCGGGCATGGATGTTTGTGCTGCCCTTAGGTTGGTTAGGTTTAAGTAGTTCTAAGTTCTAGGGGACTGATGACCTCAGCAGTTAAGTCCCATAGTGCTCAGAGCCATTTGAACCATTTTTTTTTAGGAAAGACTTCAATTGCAGATCGTATTGGTCGTTGTTTGTTCGTTGCTAAGTAAAATTGTTCGCTCTATATGACGCGAGATCCACAGATACTCTTTAACAATGTCTTCATTATCTTGCGTCGTAATATTATGTATATCCAAACCTTCCTTGTCACAACTAACAGTCCACGAATTTACTTCCAGGTTAAATAGTCACTGTTCATTAACTTTCGATGAGCAATTACCAAATATTCATAGAATGATGGAGGCGACACGTTGAATTTCCACTTTTGATGAACAATTTTATTGTTCCTTTTCGCTAAATACTTTATAAACATCACGCCACACGCACACACGGTTAATTAGCTCTGGCAGTTCTGCTAGTTTCAAGTATCGTCACAATTACGACAGCTTTAACCCTCGGCGTGATTGTATCTTCTTCATGTATTCGTGTCAATGTCTCCTACTCGAGACTAAACGTGGATTATAGTCTTTTGAAACTTTGTCCATTCCTGTCTATAAGTTCACGTATATGAATGCTGAGTCCAACATTGCCTACTTCCGTTAATAAAGTCCAACAACTCGGTATACACAGTCAGCATACGATCTCGGTTCAAGTCTCTAGTCTGAATATCAGTGCACAAAATACGTGCGTCTACGTCACGCAACAGCGACTCTTGAAAGTAAAACAATCTCGTCGCGCTCCGTTCGCTCAACTATGGCAAGAGCTGCTCTCGTATGACTTGATAGCACGATAGCTAGCAAGCGACTTCCTTTTTCCGTGAATGAGTTTTGTAGACGCATTGAATTTCTTCGTTGCGTTTACAACTCTCTTCCACATAAACGTTATCCCTGACCGACATTTCTTTGGACTTAACTTTCATGGTATTAATTTGCAATTATTACTTAGATGTTTGGCAAATAACTAAAGATGACCTTTCTTTCTTCTTCCTTTCTACCAAAAAACACTCTGTAATGTTGGTGTTTATCAAGACTTTCTGGTGTTAAATCATCGGCAATGTTGTCGTACCTGTCAGGATAACGTTTCCCTACTTTACATCATGATGGTCTTACCTAATTGGGTTTTGGGGTTCATTAGGGTGTTACAATGGGATACGGGTATATATGGCTGTAGTGCCACTGCTAATAACCGGTTCACAAGAGTTGTTGTTGACATATCTGGGTTCACAAGGCCTCGTATCTGTGCTGTGGCATCTGTATGATCTGCCACTGCTGCCCTTACAATAAGACGATCCTAGTGGGTGTCTGTGCTGTGTGGAGTCCAGAACCGGTGTGAAGATGTTCAATGACACTAGCAACGTTGCGCAACTGACGCAGCATATCCGAATGTGTGGCAATTTTGCGAAAAAACCATCCCTCCACTCGGAAGACCACAATTTAATCCCTTTCACATTCGCTCAGTTTACTGCAGGAAGCATCAGTGTGTTTGCATGGCATGGTTGCCTACTTACTTCACTCGTTTGCACCACACTGAGCCATCTTGTGTGAGCATTCCCTATTGAAGCGTAGACACAGATGCCGCTCTGATAGCCATGCCACTGTGCTATCTGTTGGCGGACTACGCTATAACCATTATCAGTACATGTGTGGTTCCCCAGGTGGCATGCCGCGCGGGGTAGCCGCGTGGTCTGAGGCTCTTTGTCACTGTTTTCGCGACTCTCCCCTTCGGAGGTTCGAGTCCTCCTTCGGGCATGGGTGTGTGTGTGTGTGTGTGTTGTCCTTAGCGTAAGTTAGTTTAAGTTAGATTAAGTAGTGTGTAAGCCTAGGGACCGATGACTTCAGCAGTTTGGTCCCATAGGAACTTACCACAAGTTTCCAAAAAGTTTCAGGTGGCATACGACGTCATTGGATCAAAATCGACGTTGTCTTTCCAGGAGTACTATTTTTCTTTTCGACAGTGTAGTTTGAAGCTAATGTTCGGGTTTTTACATTTATGACTCTTCTGAATATGCTTGTCACGAATGCCAGTTACACATTATTTGATCGGCGAATTGTGCTGCAGATTCCTTCACATCGACATAAGTGGAGAGTTTTATGGATAAATCAACTTTATGGATGGTAGAGCAGGCATACTCCTTTTTCAAAATAATTTTTTAGTGTTTCAGCCATGGGTTCGTCCCTTTCACTGCAAGGAAAAAGTGTGTATCTCATGAGATGAAAACGAGGTTCTCAGAGAAATTTCGCAAGTGTGTAACTTACTAGTCGGTGGAACATTTCTTCTTTCCCTTTGCTGCGTAAAAATGACTTCGTCCAGATTAAGCAACTTTTTGAAAAGCACATAGCAGCTGAGAGTCCCAGTGGCCATTGAAAGACGCTAGATCAGGGGTGTTCAGACCTTGTCCCGCGGGCCACATGTAGTGTAGGCGGAGTGTCGTGTGGCACAAGAAGTGAGCATGTAGCAGACGATCGGGAAAAAAAGACTGAATCTCCTGTCACACCATGCCATTCTCTCCTTGGTCCATAACGTTCTCCTTAATTTTTGTTTTGTTTCTCCTTAGTGGTAATTGTTGCTGTTAAGAATAATATGTGCAGCCCCAAAATATTTGTCTTTTCCATTGTGTTCCAGGTAAGCTAAAAGTTTGTATACCCTAGCTCTAGATGTTTACACAGGAAGAATATCGACTGTGGGAGTTGAAAACAGGAAAACAAATCGATATTGGAGTAATCATTTGATGGAATTACATTTCTCTGAATGCATATGGGTGTCAACTTCATCACTGATGGGGAAAGAAGTTGAAGTAGTGAATTAAAAATTGTGCCACGGGTGAGTCTTTAACCTGGGTCTCTTACTTACTAGGCACATGTGCTAACTACTACGTCACTGTAGCACTGTAGCTACGACAGACTGCACAGACTACACAAGTCCGACGCCCTCCCAAACATGGGGGGTTAGCACATCTGCCAGGTTCAAGTCCCAGCCATCTCATTTTAATTCATCAGCTTCTATTCTAGTCGAAGATAAAGCTGGGACTCATAGATCTCTGGGAAAATGTTATTTGGTTCAAATGGCTCTGAGCACTATGGGACTTAACATCTTAGGTCATCAGTCCCCTAGAACTTAGAACTACTTAAACCTAACTAACCTATGGACATCACACACATCCATGCCCGAGACAGGATTCGAACCTGCGACCGTAGCAGTCCGGCGGTTCCGGACTGCAGCGCCTAGAACAAAATGTTATTTCATCAGGTCCATAGATCAGGTAAACCTCTCGTAGAAGTAGTATTTCCCTCTTACATACAAAGCTGGGGTGCTATTCCAATATCAGAGAGCCTCAGCAACACTGTCCATTTAAGAAAGTGAAAATAGGGTGAAGATGAGAAATGAAATTTGTGCTAGAGAGGGCATTGGACGAGGGCAGATCATACACCTGTGGCAGCCATAGTGCCGTGCTACTGTACTGGTGGGCACGTCCGCCTAGTACAGAGGAGATCTGCGTTCAAGTCCTGGCCACGGCACATAGTTCTTCAGCTTCAAACAAACAATGGAAAATCCAGGATGGAATGTAACAATATTACGAGAAGGGAAGTTAAAGGTGCAGAGTCGCAGATAGGCACAACAAAAAGACTCTCACAATTAAAGCTATTGGCCATAGGCCTTTGTCAACAATATAGACACACACACACACACACACACACACACACACACACACACACATATATATATATATATATATATATATTACTGGCCATTAAAATTGTTACACCAAGAAGAAATGCAGATGATACACGGGTATTCATTGGACAAATATACTATACTAGAACTGACATGCCATTACATTTTCACGCAATTTGGGTGCATATTTCCTGAGAAATCACTACCCAGAACAACCATCTCTGGCCGTAATAACGGCCTTGACACGCCTGGGCATTGATTCAGAGCTTGGATGGCGTGTACAGGTACAGCTGCCCGTGCAGCTTCAACACGATACCACAGTTCATCAAGAGTAGTGACTGGCGCATTGTGACGAGCCAGTTGCTCGGCCACCATTGATCAGACGTTTTCAATTGGTGAGAGATCTGGAGAATGTGCTGGCCAGTGCAGCAGTTGAACATTTTGTATATCCAGAAAGACCCCTACAGGACCTGCAACTTGCGGTCGTGCATTATCCTGCTGAAATGTAGGGTTTCGTAGGGGTCGAATGAAGGGTAGAGCCACGGGTCGTAAAACATCTGAAATGTAACGTCCACTGTTCAAAGTGCCGTCAATGCGGACAAGAGGTGACCGAGACGTGTAACCAATGGCACCCCTATCATCACGCCAGGTGATACGCCAGTATGGCGATGATGAATACACGTTTCCGATGTGCGTTCACCGCGATGTCGCCAAACACGGATGCGACCATCATGATGCAGTAAACAGAACCTGGATTTATCCGAAAAATTGACGTTTTGTCATTCGTGCACCCAGGTTCGTCGTAGAGTACACCATCGCAGGCGCTCCTGTCTGTGATGCAGCGTCAAGGGTAACCGCAGCCATGGTCTCCGAGCTGATAGTCCATTCTGCTGCAAACGTCGTTGAACTGTTCGTGCAGATGGTTGTTGTCTTGCAAACGTCCCCATCTGTTGACTCAGGGATCGAGACGTGCCTGCACGATCCGTTACAGTCATGCGGATAAGATGCCTGTCATCTCGGCTGCTAGTGATACGAGGCCGTTGGGATCCAGCACGGCGTTCCGTATTACTCTCCTAAACCCACCGATTCCATATTCTGCTAACATTGGATCTCGACCAACGGGAACAGCAATGTCGCGATACGATCAATCGCGATAGGCTACAATCCGACGTTTATCAGTCGGAAACTTGATGGTACGCATTTCTCCTCCTTACACGAGGCATCACAGCTACGTTTCACCAGGCAACGCCGGTCAACTGCTGTTTGTGTATGAGAAATAGGTTGGAAACTTTCCTCATGTCAGCACCGGCGCTAACCTTGTGTGAATGCTCTGAGAGGCTAATCATTTGCATATCACAGCGTCTTCTTCCTGTCTGTTAAATTTCGCATCTGTAGCACGTCATCTTCGCGGTGTAGCGATTTTAATGGTCAGTAGTGTGTACATATGCACGCAAACGCAACTCACACACACGACTGCAGTCTCATGCAACTGAAACCACAGTGGTTTGTTGAAAAAGGTGGCTGAAGCATTTAATTGTGAGAGTTCTTTTGTTGTGCCTATCTTCGACTCAGCGTCTCTGATATATGGTGAGTAGCAACTTCCCTTCTCGTAATATTGGTACAATTGTGCAGCTGCTGTCCTTACCAACTGAGCAGTGGCGGCTGGCGCTAGGGTGTTCTACTTGCACCGCTGATACCGATATTCGGCTGTCTCGCTATCTTTGACTGCTCCCCCGGCTGTTCTCCGGGTGAACGTGTGACGGAAGAGTCTCCGGTCGGCGTTCGTCGAGCCAAATTGTGTTGAAAACAAGGCCGCGTCCCTAGCCGTGGTGTACGGGCCTCGCCGTGCTCGCCGCCCTTGCCTTTTAGCGTGCGCCGGATGTACGGCGCCGATCATTGGGCGCCTTGAGGTGCAAAATTGTGGTGGGCTCGTCGTCTCTCGCTGAACAGCTTCCCAGCTCGTAATTTGCAAGCTCCAAGTTACGTATGACTTTTATTCTGTGTTTAACTAATAAGCTTGTTAAGACTTACTGCGGCATGGCTAGCTGCCGGAGATGGTTCTGAACTTGGTTCCAAAGTGGCTATTTTAAGGAATGTTCCTCATTTCGTTTCTCATCATCTGTGGAGTGTGTGTTTTGAGTTGTTTTCGTGCAAGTTTTAACTTGTTTTACGACATATTGACCGCTTGGGGACTGGTTGCCGTTGTGTACGCGCCAGGCAGCCGTAGAGTTAATGGTTTAATCATTTGTCACGCCAGGATTTGGTATGTCTATTTAATGCTGAAAGTGCATTAAGGCAACTGGAAGTGATCTCTAAGTTTCCTGCTAATTTACTAGGAGATGGGTAATGTTAGAGTATTGCTCCATAAGAATATGGGGACATGTTTATTATACGAGGCCTGTTCAGAAAGTAAGCTCCGATTGATTGCCAAATTGAACCACAGTGAACATCAGAAATGTTTTACTTGTAACAATTAGCTACACCTTTCAGCTACTTCTCTACGTAGTCGCCGTTCTGACTTAGACTTTTGTCATAGCGTTGTACCAACTTTTCAATAGCCTCATCATAGAAGGCAGCCGCCAGCGCTTTCCGCCAATTCTCCACGCTGGCCTACACCTCGTTGTCTGTGTCAAAATGTTGTCTTCAAAGACAGCGGTTCATGTGACCAGAGATGAAACTCAGGGGGAGACAATTGCGGACTGTATTGTGGGTAATCTCACATTTCCAGTTGAAAACGATGCAGGAGCATCTTCATTGCCCCTGCAGAATGCGGCTGAGAATTGTCTTGAAGAAGAAACAGCACGACAGTTATGTAATGTTAGCTGCATAGCTTCAGGCGAAATTTCTCACCAGGCCCTCGTACTTGGCGGCAGACACTATTTTCTAGACATCTTTACGCACTCACTGCAAGCTCAGAAATGAGAAGAGCGACGTGATGCTAACTGGGGTTATACTAGAGATACTACCCAACACATCTGTGCAAAGCTTTATCGGATTGTCATAGTCGTTTCCATTTCGCGACAGATCGGAGCTTACTTTCTGAACGCCCCTCGTATATTCCAGTGTGGCTGTGATTTGACCTTGTTTTCATTGCAATCTATTTGCGCTGCAGGCCATTTGTTAAGTCTGCTCGTTTCCTGGCGTCGGTGCGGTTATGTATTCTTGTCAGGAACGCTCATTGTGAGTGTTGTGAATTGGCAGGAGCCAATTCACGGGGTTTGGAGGAAGCCGAAAAGGCACGCGTTTAAGCTCACGCAGGCTGGCGTGAGGTCTGGAAAGTGACAAGGAAATTAGAACTTAGAAAAACGGACGCAGATGGTGAAATACTTAAATTTAATCCATAATTGGTGAACATCGGTCTGACTGTACATGCATCCCAAGATAAATAACAAATGATAATGGCGCCTTGCTAGGTCGTAGCAAATGACGTAGCTGAAGGCTATGCTATCGTCTCAGCAAATGAGAGCGTAATTTGTCAGTGAACCATTGCTAGCAAAGTCGGCTGTACAACTGGGGCGAGTGCAAGGAAGTCTCTCTAGACTTGCCGTGTGGCGGCGCTCGGTCTGCAATCACTGATAGCG
This sequence comes from Schistocerca nitens, assembly GCF_023898315.1. Classification (NCBI taxonomy): domain Eukaryota; kingdom Metazoa; phylum Arthropoda; class Insecta; order Orthoptera; family Acrididae; genus Schistocerca; species Schistocerca nitens. Next base: position 70,597,719 of record NC_064623.1, on the reverse strand, counting down.
GCGACACGCGGGTCCGACGTATACTAACGGACCGCGGCCGATTTAAAGGCTACCACCTAGCAAGTGTGGTGTCTGGCGGTGACACCACAGTGAGGCCGGTCGGACTATACACAAATATACAGGGTGAAAAGTATTTAAACCGACAAACTCTGGGAGGTTGTAGGGAACATCAAAACAAATATTTTTCCCTAATGTCATTTTTTCCTATGAGGATTATTTAAACTGGTGGAGACCGTTTTACGCTCTTCAGTTGTAGGCAACTGCTGTTAACCAGTGTAGTAGCGCATTGTGTCTGTTTACTAATAAAGCGACACACCTGGAGTGAGTACACTGATATGGTTGGTGTGTACTACGTAGCGCACCACAACGGACGAGATGCACAGCGGGTTTATCAACAACAATATCCTAATCGCCGTATCCCGCGCCATACGACCTCTGCTGCTGTGTACCAACGTCTGCGTGAGACTGAGTCACTTAGCAGATTACCTGGACAGGGAAGCCGTTGCACGGTAAGAACGCTGCAATTTGAGGAAGCTGTCTTGCAGCATGTGGAGTGGGATCCTTCAATCAGCACTCGTGCAAATGCACGTAACATGGGGACGAATCAGACTAATGTAAGAACAGTCCTTAGAGAGCAATTGTTACGTCCATTTCAATTCCAGCGTGTCCACAACCTGAAACCAGTTGATTATCCACCCAGAGCACAGTTCTCGCAGTGGTACCTGGAACAGTGTGAAATGCATCCTACATTTCCATTGTCTGTGTTGTTTACCGATGAAGTAACGTTCGGGCGTGATGGAGTCTTCAACATGCACAATTCGCATGTTTGGAGTGAGGATAACCCACATGTCACAGTTATTAGCGCTCATCAAGTGCGGTTAATGTGTGGGTCGGTGCTGTTGGGAACTGTTTAATGGGTTCGTATCTGCTACCTAGGCCATTAAATGGCAGGCACTATTACAATTTTTCCGCCTGAGCATTGCAAGAATTGCTGGAAGACGTCCCGCTCCCTACAAGACAACGCATGTGGTTCCAACATGACGGGGCGCCGGCACATTTCAGTCGTCGTGTGCGTCGATTCCTGGACCGACGGTTCCCAGAAACGTGGATTAGGAGAGGTGGTCCTGTACCATGGCCTGCTCGATCCCCAGATATGTCCCCTCTGGACTTTTTTTGTTTAGGGAGAGTTGACCAACCTTGATTACGCAACTCCTCTTGCATCAAAAGAGGATCTGGTTTCCCGGACAGTAGTAGCAGCAGGAACAATTCAGGGTACTCCTGGGGTTTTTGCCCGTGTCAGACAGAACATGATCCAACACTGTAAGCTTTGTTTATGTGTCAATGGTGGAATTTTTGAAAATCTATTGTAATTGAAACTGGGTTGTATTAACGTGTTGTCTCTTGGTCATAAAAAAATGGAAAAGTGTTTGTTGGTTTAATTAATTTGCCGCCAGAGAAATCTTCCCCTACCTGTTTAAATACTCCTCATAGGAAAAAATGACAGTAGGGAAAAATAGTTGTTTTGTTGTCCCCTACAACTTCCCAGAGTTTGTCGGTTTAAATACTTTTCTCCCTGTTTATACCGCCTGCCTGTGAGCCTGTGCACAAGCCGTGGGGGGTGAACGCTCGTATTGCCTGCCGGCCGTAGCGTCATTGCTTCCAAATACTGCTGCGGGCCTTAACGATGTTCTCTAAAGTTAAATGAGGCCACTTTCTTAATATTAGCGTTTCTGTAAGTTATTTTACTGGCTGAGTTATTACCAGCCATTCTAATTTAATACTTATGTTAATCATTTGTGTCTCTTTAATGAATGTGCAACTTGCTATTTTTCCTGTGTGCCAGTTTTGCGACCTTTGTTGGCCCACTTTGCATTTTTAGTATATGCATGATCCACTGTGAACCTTTGTGTGGGCAGTTCGGTTTTATTAAGCTTTACGAAAAATGGTTCAAATGGCTCTGAGCACTATGGGACTTAACATCTGTGGTCATCAGTCCCCTAGAACTTAGAACTACTTAAACCTAAATAACCTAAGGACATCACACACATCCATGCCCGAGGCAGGATTCGAGCCTGCGACCGTAGTAAGCTTTAAGATCTTTGTTTTTTTAATGAAGTTGTTTTATTATGTGGCTGTGTAACTTTGAGTTGGACGTGAATAGGATTACTAGTCTTTTGAGATATGGTTAAATAAGAACGATTGTTTATGACTGATTATTCACCGTGCCTACTATCTATGACTTTGGTTGCGGACGCAAAAAATATGATTCTTATTCGTGTTTATGTATTTCAATTAAAGTGAACATTGTTTATTTCATCAGTAAGAGGGCAAATGTCCGAAGTGAAGTTTATAATAAAGTCTGTTTTGAGTCAAATTTAAATTGTAAAACGATCACAAGCTTGTCCATCACCAGTGATCCCGGGCTTCCTATTTCCTTTAAATAACTGTGGTGAGATTGTAATTTTTGATTTTGTAAAGAATTGAGTAGTAGCACGGTTATCAGTACTGGAGTGTTTGCACGAGAGAGCACGAGCAGTGTTAGGAAACAGCTTTGTGGGAAATTCATTTACGAAGCCCAAGAAAACACAGTGAGTAAGTGAATGTGTGTGTGTGTGTGTGTGTGTGTGTGTGTTTTGTGGAGGACACTGGGGAGCCGAAGAGCGACGAGAAGTCGTGAATGGGGAGGGGAGAGATCTAAGATTTAAGGAGAGACTGTTCTGTTTCGGGGACGGAGGGAACCCCCATATCGGCGCCAGGGGAATAGCCGAAAGCGCGGCTAACAGAAAGAACAGCGCAACGGAGGGTGGGACTTTAGCGCCGGCCGGGGTGCATTTTTAATTACGACAACGCTCCCTCCTGCCCTCGGGATACAGTGGTGCGAAAAAAAGGAAGCAGGCGCCAGGATAGCCTCAGCGCAGGGCAAGGACTGACCGCGCCCCAGCGGCAAGCTCCTCTCCCTGCCTCCTGTTGTTGTTGTTGTTGTTGTTGTTCAGCCCTCAATCTCATTGCTGCTCTCAACGTCAATTTAAAAGTACACTACCGGCCATCAAAACTGCTACACCACGAAGATGACGTGCTACAGACGCGAAATTTAACCGACTGGAAGAAGATGCTGTGATACGCAAATGATTAGCTTTTCAGAGCATTCACACAAGGTTGGCGCCGGTGGCGATACCTACAACGTGATGACATGAGGAAAGTTTCTAACCGATTTCTCATACACAAACAGCAGTTGACCGGCGTTGACTCGTGAAACGTTGTTGTGATGCCTCGTGTAAGGAGGAGAAATGCGTAGCATCACGTTTCCGACTTTGATAAAGGTCGGATTGTAGCCTATCGCGATTGCGGTTTATCGTATCGCGACATTGCTGCTCGCGTTGGTCGAGATCCAATGACTGTCAGCAGAATATGGAATCGGTGGGTTCAGGAGGGTAATACGGAATGCCGTGCTGGATCCCAACGGCCTCGTATCACTAGCAGTCGAGATGACAGGCATCTTATCCGCATGACTGTAACGGATCGTGCAGTCACGTCTCGATCCCTGAGTCAACAGATGGGGACGTTTGCAAGACAACAACCATCTACACGAACAGTTCGACGACGTTTTCAGCAGCATGGATTATCAGCTCGGAGACCATAGATGCGGTTACCCTTAACGCTGCGTCAGAGACAGGAGCGCCTGCGATGGTGTACTCAACGACGAACCTAGGTGCACGAATGACAAAACGTCATTTTTTCGGATGAATCCAGGTTCTGTTTACAGCATCATGATGGTCACATCCGTGTTTGGTGACATTGCGGTGAACGGACATTGGAAGCGTGTATTCGTCATCGTCATAGTGCCGTATCATCAGGCGTGATGGTATGGGGTGCCATTGGTTACACGTCTCAGTCACCTCTTGTTCGCATTGAGAGGACTTTGAACAGTGGACGTTACATTTCAGATGTGTTACGACCCGTGGCTCTACCTTTTATTCGGTCCCTACGAAACCCTACATTTCAGCAGGATAATGCACGACCGCAAGTTGCAGGTCCTGTACGGGCCTTTCTGGATATACAAAATGTTCGAGTGCTGCCCTGGCCAGCACATTCTCCCGATCTCTCACCAATTGAAACCGTCTGGTCAATGGTGGCCAAGCAATTGGCTCATCACAATACGCCAGTCACTACTCTTGATGAACTGCGGTATCGTGTTGAAGCTGCATGGGCAGCTGTACCTGTACACGCCATCCAAGCTCTGTTTGACTCAATGGCCAGGCGTATCATGGCCGTTATTACGGCCAGAGGTGGTTCTTCTGGGTACTGATTTCTCAGGATCTATGCACCTATAATTGCGTGAATATGTAATCACATGTCAGTTCTAGTATAATATATTTATCCAATGAATACCCGTGTATCATCTGCATTTCTTCTTGGTTTAGCAATTTAATGGCTAGTAGTGTAGTTGTTACGAAATCTGATGATAATTATCTGCATTTATTCAGTGCAATGCGTAAGTCCTACTTGATGATTTCCTTAAAACTTGAAACGCAGATATTGCGGAAATGAAAAATGCTATGCATGTATGGTTTTCACAAAATGGACTGATAGTCAGGGGCCCTTTTTGTTAGCCAATTCGCCGGCCGCGGTGGTCTCGCGGTTCTAGGCGCGCAGTCCGGAACCGTGCGACTGCTACGGTCGCAGGTTCGAATCCTGCCTCGGGCATGGATGTGTGTGATGTCCTTAGGTTAGTTAGGTTTAAGTAGTTCTAAGTTCTAGGGGACTAATGACCAAGGCAGTTGAGTCCCATAGTGCTCAGAGCCATTTGAACCATTTTTTTTTGGTTAGCCAATTAACAGATTCTAATACTTAGAGAGTTTTATCTTTGTAAACATAGACCTTTTTAAATGGTTCAAAAATGGTTCAAATGGCTCTGAGTACTATGGGACTCAACTGCTGAGGTCATTAGTCCCATAGAACTTAGAACTAGTTAAACCTAGCTAACCTAGGGACATCACAAACATCCATGCCCGAGGCAGGATTCGAACCTGCGACCGTAGCGGTCTTGCGGTTCCAGACTGCAGCGCCTTTAACCGCACGGCCACTTCGGCCGGCAGACCTTTTTAAATGAAACGCCTGTTGATTATGGAGGGACGTTGATGAAATGGACCAAAAATGTCAATTTTAGATTTATTTTTTATTTGTTAGTACAACGCATGGACATAAGCTCCCAAACTTTCAATGTTGAAATCGCATCCGAAGTGCCTGAAAAATTAATTGAAAGTGTGACGCGGCCGCCCTGCACGCCAAGCTCAGAGGGATAGCAACCCCTACATCCGCAAGGAGAGGCTTCCAAACTGTATCCTGGATCTTGTCAAGCCCACTTTCAGGTTTCTGGCCGATCCTTCACTTCTCAAAAAGTGTGTTCATGGCAAAATCCAAAATCGAAATGTGTCTCTAAAATTCACTCAAATGGAAACGATGCCCTAAAAACACATTTGCATCTGCTACAGTTGCCAGAATTGCAACTTATGATGCAGTTATTGCATTTAATGATGGGAACATCGGGAGAATGAAGGTATTAGAAAGAGTGGGCTTCAAGATAGGAAATTTTACTCAAGACATCCAGAGAAAAATAGATTTACAGCGCGTCTCTCCAGCTGAAAAGTCAGTTGAAGCAAGGAAAGAAGACAGACAACAAGAAACCAGAAGAGAAGCCTTGAAGGGAAAGACGGCCCAGAGTACAAATGTGGTGCCTTCTGAAGATGTGACATAAGGAAACAAGTTAGGTTGAACTTTGAGTTGAGTTTCCTGAAAAGTTTGTTTTTTAAAGTTTATGTACCTTTTCCTCAGATTCTGTGAGTGCTGGAATTATGAAATTTTGTACACATATTTCTGTAAACCTAATAAACGTTGTCTCAAGAGCAAATTTTGAAATGCTGATTGCAAGCTGAGATATGTGGAAAGTGCTTGGAATTTTGAATAAATTTAAAATTGTACTGGTGGAATTATAATTAAAAAATTACGAAAATTCTCCTATTTGACCTATTCCAAAAACCTCATGAGAGAAGCTTACAACATAAAAAGATGAAAGAGAAATTTTTGTAGAAATCTCTTGAATACTTTCTGAGAAAAAGGAACATACATTATTTTCTGAAAATGAAACTTCAAATCTCATTTTAAAAAATTGAATATATTTAATCAAGGAATTTATATGTAAATGTGTCACTTTCATGTAAAGTGTGCTACAAAATTTCATTGCCAAATCTCCAAAACTCTGGATTTGGTGCATTTTTGAAATAGTGTGTGTTTTTTTATCAACGTCCCCCTTAACAAACTAAAGCTAGAGTAAATTAGAATGTCAGCGGTGTTTATTTCAGGATTTTAGTGCGAGTCGCTTACGAGATATCGTATTTTGAAAAGTTCCCAAACCAACACTTGTACAATACTTGTGGTGTACCATACATACACTAGGTATGTGAATCCTGACCAGCAACGAGACAACTGAACATCACAGGTTGTGTTCAAAATGGCCACCAGAAGCAGCAGCACACGCTTCCAGTGTGGTATGGAACGACTGCTGTACACATGATACTAGCATTTCAGCGGAGATGTCCGAGCAGGCTGCAGTAGTACATCGTTCCCAATCATCGTGTGTAGTTGGTATGTCTTTGTAGACACCGTCTTTCAGCTTTACCCAGAGAAAAAAAGTCTGCAGGTGTCAAATCGAGGTAATGGGCTGTCCAAGGTACAGATCCACTTCGTTCAATCCTACGATTTGGAAACAATTCGTGGAGACATGCTGTAGTACTTCGCGCGCTATGGGCTGGACAGCCATCATCCTCGTACCACGGGTGGCTCCTAGACTGTAGAGAAATTTCTTCTTGCATCCGTGTAACATTCTCTCTTAGGAGGCTGCGATAATTGTGCGGGTTCAGTGTCCCATCTATTAAAAACGGGCCTATGAGCTAATGGTTCACCATTCCACACCACACGTTTACACAAGATGGACGCTGACGTTCCACGTCACAGAGTTCAAGGGGATTGTCAACAGACCAAAGTTCGTGTTTCGGCGGTTAACAGGCCATGAATGGTAAATGTGGCTCAATAACTAAACAAGATACTGATAGAAGAAGAAGAAGTTAACGCGAATTTCATAATCGTTTTCATGAAGCTTACGATGCAAAGATATGTGATTGGCATGGAACCAATGTCGATAGGGACTTGCCTCAGTCTCCTCGTGCCATCGTGCGGGAGCTAATGTGCAGGTCAACTACTACAACGGCAGCGAGAACATTAATTTCCCCCTCTTCTGTAGTCACTTGTTTCCTTCTTTTACGTTGTCTAGGTATTGGTCCAAATTGCTCTAAGCACTATGGGGCTTAACATCTGAGGTCATCAGTCCCCTAGACGTAGAACTACTTAAACCTAACTAACCTAAGGACATCACACACATCCATGCCCGAGGCAGTATTCGAACCTGCGACCGTAGAAGCAGCGCGATTCCGGACTAAAGCGCCTAGAACCTCTCGGCCACAACGTCCAGCGTCTAAGTGTTACCCTACCACTTTCGCATAAGTGGTTGAAGAGCTTGATAAGTAATTGCTGAAATGGTTTACGTCTGTTGGGATATCTTGCCGCGTACACTGTACAAGAACGACGTGCATCCATGCTAGACCCTCCATATACCATGAGCACGTCGATTTTTTCTGCATTGGCAAATCCCATCGTCCATTCACGATCTATTGCTTGGACTGTCACACACTAACTGAGTAGCAGGTCGCAGTGCACTCAAGGAAGAGAGAAGTATACTGTAAGCAGACATAACAACATCGTACGTAGCAACCACGCAAATTGAATGGTACAAACAAGTGTCGGTGTGGAAACTTTCCACAATACATCTCGTAAACGACTCGCACTAGAATCCTGCAACAAGCAACAATTACATTGTAATGTACCACATTTTTACTTTGTTGATGTCAACGGGCATTGTTCCATTTAAAAATTCCATGTTTACAACAAAAATTGAACTTCTAAGTATTATTACAATTTGTTGATTGGTCATCAATCCGAGTCCCTGTCTACTAACCCATTAAATGAAAACCAAACATCAATAGCAGAAGTTTCAGGTGATTCACCCTGTATACTACGAGAAACAGCAATGTTAAAAAAAAAAAAAAAATTGCAAAGTGGATGACGTAATGAGGAAAAATCTTTGAGACTCATCTAATTTCGTGTATGTATTTGTGGCGCCAAGCTTCTTCTCGTGTCGGGGATGAAGTAAAGGTAAAAATTTGTCGAACATTTGTGAAGATACTTATATAAATTTTTATTACTTCTATTTCCCATCAAGGCATGGCAAAACAATGTCATTTATGCTTCACTTTTCTGGACATCGTTGAAGATGACTCTTCTTTAAGCATACATAGATTTCGTACTGATTACTGTCCTCAATCGACAAATTCCTAAAACATTCCTAATTAGTTTTGAATACAAATTACAATTTCTAATATAAAAAGTCGTACTCGGCGCACAACATCGCCAAAATGATAAACATTTTATACTTTCTGCAGATCACTGTTCTTTATGAAAAATTGAGTTTCCTTTCGAGAAACTACACATATCAAAAAAAAGTTTTGCATCAGCTCAGTTCCGAGAGTTCCGGAATCTATGCAGAAAATTGGAATAGACATCAACATAAACATCATTTCCGCCCTTTTTATTGCCCATGAAAACCACACATTGCATGTTGTACCACTATACAGCGAGACCCCTCAGAGGTGGTGGTCCAGATTGCTGTACACACACCGATACCTCTAATACCCAGTAGCACGTCCTCTTGAATTGATGCATGCCTGTATTCGTCGTGGCATACTATCCCCAAGTCCATCAAGACACTGTTTCTCCAGATTGTCCCACTCCTCAACGGCGATTAGGCGTAGGTACCTCAGAGTGGTTGGTGGGTCACGTCGTCCATAAACAGCCCTTTTCAATCCATAAACAGCCCTTTTCAATCTATCCCAGGCATGTTCGATAGGGTTCATGTCTGGAGAACATGCTGGCCACTTTAGTCGAGCGATGTCGTTATCCTGAAAGAAGTCATTCACAAGATGTGGACGATGGTGGCGCGAATTTTCGTCCATGAAGACGAATGCCTCGCCAGTATGCTGCTGATATGGTTGCACTATCGGTGGGAGAATGGCATTCACGTATCGTACGGCCGTTACGGCGCCTTCCATGACCACCAGCAGCGTACGTCGGTCCCACATAATGTCACCCCAAAACAGCAGGGAACCTCCACCTTGCTGCACTCGCTGGACAGTGTGTCTAAGGCGTTCAGTCTGACTGTGTTGCCTCCAAACACGTCTTTGACGATTGTCTGGTTGGAGGCATATGCGACACTGATCGGTGAAGCCGTAGTAGCCCTTGGGCGGCCTGAGCGAGGCGTGTCATCGACAGTTCCTGTCTCTCTGTATCTCCTCCATGTCCGAACAACATCCCTTTCGTTCACACCGAGACGCCTGTACTCTTTCCTTGATGAGAGCCTTTCCTGGCACAAAGTAACAATGCGTACGCGATCGAACCGCGGTATTGACCGCCTAGGTATGGTTTAACTACAAATAACACGAGCCGTGTACCTCCTTCCTGGTGGAATGACAGGAACTGATCGGCTGTCGGACCCCCTCCGTCTGAGAGGCGCTGCTCATGCATGGTTGTTTCCATCTTTGGGCGGGTTTAGTGACATCTCTGAACAGTCAAAGGGACTGCGTCTGTGATACAATATCCACAGTCCACGTCTATCTTCAAGAGTTCTAGGAACCGGGGTGATGGAGAACTTTTTTTGATGTGTGTATAACAGTTTTTGTTTTAGCAGATATTAAAATGTTTGGAGAAATTTATCAAGCGAAATGTTGTAAAGTGCGAAGTATATGAAACTAGCGAACCCGGCAGAGCTTCGCAATTGGCAAATATGTATCGTAATCTCCTTCTCTCACTCTCCCTATTTCCCTCTCCTCCTCCCGCCTGCCTTTGTCCACCCCTTCCTTCTTCCCCTTATCTCTGTCCGTCACCTGTGCAGTTATTACCCCACGCTCTCTGTATCCATCTCCTCCTCTCTTATTTCTCTGTCCATATCCCCATTCTTTATATCAATTTCGTCCGCCATTCTCTGTCCATAGCCGCTACCACCCTCTCTCTGACCTTATTTACTGTTATTGTGAAGGAACGCTGATTGGGAATAGAAGTAAAAAAGAATGGGTAAATCGGTTGGAATCATTAGCACATGGTGTATCAGAGAGACCTTTCCATCTGCCATATCTTTGAGGTTAGTAGCTTTAATGGCAGTTCTTCGCAAGCTTTTAATCCACGCATAGGTAGGATTATTTTGTACGTAACCTCTAACTCCGAAAGTCGAAGCGGGCAGTATCCGTTATTCCGGAGTCGTAATGGACCGCGACTGAGAAATTCTCATTCGATTTGCCTCCAAACGCTGTGCTCGCTCCTCTTCAGTCTCATTGAGTCGACGATCATGTAGTTGGCCTGTACTACGCTGGTGGCGTTTTTTCGAAAGGAAAAAACCACGAACTGAAATCAATTGAAAGTTTTAGTGTTTCAGTTTAGCATTCAACGTGTAGAGTGCCCTACTTTCGTTAATGGTGATGGTGTTTCTAATTGTTTCTCTTGTGGTTTCTTTCTCAAGCATATTTGTAACTTGTTCTGCCCCAACAATTTTACTGTTGTTATCAAACTTAGTGGCCTCCAGTGCACTCATAATAGCTATTATTATCTCTTTAATATATCTAATGCTGAGTGGTTGTACTGTGTTGTATTTCAGACTATTATTAAGTAGCTCAAGTTCTTCATCATTGAACTCATCCTTCAATAAGGGCAACCTACAATACATATGCATCCTCTATTATAATTTTTTAATGTATAAGAAATTAACATACTAACTGAAGATGCACATATCTATATTCAAGTGGAGCCTTTGATATTTTTAAAACAAAACGCAAACATATTTATGTACATAACTACACTCCTGGAAATGGAAAAAAGAACACATTGACACCGGTGTGTCAGACCCACCATACTTGCTCCGGACACTGCGAGAGGGCTGCACAAGCAATGATCACACGCACGGCACAGCGGACACACCAGGAACCGCGGTGTTGGCCGTCGAATGGCGCTAGCTGCGCAGCATTTGTGCACCGCCGCCGTCAGTGTCAGCCAGTTTTCCGTGGCATACGGAGCTCCATCGCAGTCTTTAACACTGGTAGCATGCCGCGACAGCGTGGACGTGAACCGTATGTGCAGTTGACGGACTTTGAGCGAGGGCGTATAGTGGGCATGCGGGAGGCCGGGTGGACGTACCGCCGAATTGCTCAACACGTGGGGCGTGAGGTCTCCACAGTACATCGATGTTGTCGCCAGTGGTCGGCGGAAGGTGCACGTGCCCGTCGACCTGGGACCGGACCGCAGCGACGCACGGATGCACGCCAAGACCGTAGGATCCTACGCAGTGCCGTAGGGGACCGCACCGCCACTTCCCAGCAAATTAGGGACACTGTTGCTCCTGGGGTATCGGCGAGGACCATTCGCAACCGTCTCCATGAAGCTGGGCTACGGTCCCGCACACCGTTAGGCCGTCTTCCGCTCACGCCCCAACATCGTGCAGCCCGCCTCCAGTGGTGTTGCGACAGGCGTGAATGGAGGGACGAATGGAGACGTGTCGTCTTCAGCGATGAGAGTCGCTTCTGCCTTGGTGCCAATGATGGTCGTATGCGTGTTTGGCGCCGTGCAGGTGAGCGCCACAATCAGGACTGCATACGACCGAGGCACACAGGGCCAACACCCGGCATCATGGTGTGGGGAGCGTTCTCGTACACTGGCCGTACACCACTGGTGATCGTCGAGGGGACACTGAATAGTGCACGGTACATACAAACCGTCATCGAACCCATCGTTCTGCCATTCCTAGACCGGCAAGGGAACTTGCTGTTCCAACAGGACAATGCACGTCCGCATGTATCCCGTGCCACCCAACGTGGTCTAGAAGGTGTAAGTCAACTACCCTGGCCAGCACGATCTCCGGATCTGTCCCCCATTGAGCATGTTTGGGACTGGATGAAGCGTCGTCTCACGCGGTCTGCACGTCCAGCACGAACGCTGGTCCAACTGAGGCGCCAGGTGGAAATGGCATGGCAAGCCGTTCCACAGGACTACATCCAGCATCTCTACGATCGTCTCCATGGGAGAATAGCAGCCTGCATTGCTGCGAAAGGTGGATATACACTGTACTAGTGCCGACATTGTGCATGCTCTGTTGCCTGTGTCTATGTGCCTGTGGTTCTGTCAGTGTGATCATGTGATGTATCTGACCCCAGGAATGTGTCGATAAAGTTTCCCCTTCCTGGGACAATGAATTCACGGTGTTCTTATTTCAATTTCCAGGAGTGTATTTAATCGCCATCTTTGGATCCAATGCCGGAGTCTACTCATATTTTAAAAATTAAGGATATAAAACTACCAAATATAATAACGAAATTATGCACATGTCAATATTCTGGTGCAGCCCATCCATATTTTTTGAAAAAGGAACACGTATTTATGTAGAAATCCTTTAATATTTTATCCTTGTAGCTAAGGGAAACGAAAATATCTGTAACATGCAGAACATCTTTGAAGTGGCATTGTGAGCGTAATGTGTAGTGGAGAGGACATACTTCGAGCAGGAGTGTGCAGAGTTTTTAAGATTCTACCGTCCCTATACGTAGAATTCACTGTTAGAAATTAATGTTTTTTAACCTGAAAAGTGCCTTTTCTAGATAAACAATTTTTATCATTGTCAAAAGACGCAAAATAACTTACACTGCGCATGGTCTGCTATTGTGAAAAGACGTCTGCACCTTCACCAACACCGGGCATGTAAATAAACAATTCTGCACTTGTAGATGATAGTGAGGACCATCCAAACGCGTAGACCCAAAATAAACGACAGCCAAATTAATCTAGTGACTGACGCAGAAACTGTTTTATTTGTTCAGTCTTGAACCGCGCGACCGCTACGGTCGCAGGTTCGAATCCTGCCTCGGGCATGGATGTGTGTGATGTCCTTAGGTTAGTTAGGTTTCAGTAGTTCTAAGTTCTAGGGGACTGATGACCTCCAATGTTAAGTCCCATAGTGCTCAGAGCCATTTGAACCATTTTTTTTGTTTTATTTGTATTTAATTCCCTTTCCAGATTTCTCCACGATTTCCTTCGCAACTTGCTCAATGTACAGATTGACTAACCTGGCGGATCGACTAAAATACTGTCTGATTCTCATCTTCGACTCTTATAAGTGAAGTGTGGTTTCTGTAGAGTTACTACGTCCGACAGAAAGTCTCTGATACTGATGCAAAGGAGGCTTACTCTCTCCACGTATTCACAGAGGCTTAATTAGAACACACGAACATGTTTCTTGCGTGCCACTTCGTTAAAAACAATATTCATCAACTTTCGTAATGTTGCATGGTGACAATTATTGAACTACATGAAATAAAATCGTCATAACTTCTGAACGGTTTGCGTTAGGACGTTCAAACTGCACTGTTGACCACGGGGCATGACGGGAATTGGTATGCACAGACATGGTTCGGTTTAGCGGCGAAGCCCACTTTCGTTTGGATGGGTTCGTCTTTAAGCAAAACTGGCACGTGTGAGGGACTGAGAATCCGTATTTCGCGGTGTAGAATCTCTTCACTCTTAGTGGGTAACTGTGCAATGTCTAGTCACGGAATAATCGGCGCCATATTCCTTTATGGCTACCGAAAGGTACGTGAAGGTTTTGGAAGATGATTTCATCTCCATTATACAAAGTGACCCTGATTTCAAGATGTGGTTCATGCAAAACGAACTCGACCCCATCGAAGCAGGAGAGTGTTTGATGTCCTGGAGGAGCACTTTGGGGACCTCATTCTGGCTCTGGGGCACCCAGAGGCCACTGGCATGGGCCCCGATTGGATGTCATGTTCTCTGGACCTGAAACCACGCTACCCATTTTTGTGGGGCCATATTAAAGACAAGGTGAACAGCAATAACCCCAAAACCACTGCTGAGCTGAAAATAGCCATTCAGGAGGTCATCGACAGCATCGATGTTCCGACACTTCAGCGGGTCATGCACAGTTCGCTATTCGTCTGCGCCAGATCATCGCCAATGTTGACAGGCATATCGAACATGTGATAACCTAAATCCGAATATTTGTAGTAACGAAACTTCCTGGCAGATTAAAACTGTGTGCCCGACCGAGACTCGAACTCGGGACCTTTGCCTTTCGCGGGCAAGTGCTCTACCAACTGAGCTACCGAAGCACGACTCACGCCCGGTACTCACAGCTTTACTTCTGCCAGTACTTCGTCTCCTACCTTCCAAACTTTACAGAAGCTCTCCTGCGAACCATGCAGAACTAGCACTCCTGCAAGAAAGGATATTGCGGAGACATGGCTTAGCCACAGCGTGGGGGATGTTTCCAGAATGAGATTTTCACTCTGCAGCGGAAACATCCCCCAGGCTGTGGCTAAGCCATGTCTCCGCAATATCCTTTCTTTCAGGAGTGCTAGTTCTGCAAGGTTCGCAGGAGAGCTTCTGTAAAGTTTGGAAGGTAGGAGACGAGGTACTGGCAGAAGTAAAGCTGTGAGTACCGGGCTTGAGTCGTGCTTCGGTACCTCAGTTGGTAGAGCACTTGCCCGCGAAAGGCAAAGGTCCCGAGTTCGAGTCTCGGTCGGGCACACAGTTTTAATCTGCCAGGAAGTTTCATATCAGCGCACACTCCGCTGCAGAGTGAAAATCTCATTCTGGAAACATCCCCCAGGCTGTGGCTAAGCCATGTCTCCGCAATATCCTTTCTTTCAGGAGTGCTAGTTCTGCAAGGTTCGCAGGAGAGCTTCTGTAAAGTTTGGAAGGTAGGAGACGAGGTTCTGGCAGAAGCAAAGCTGTGAGTACCGGACGTGAGTCGTGCTTCGGTAGCTCAGTTGGTAGAGCACTTGCCCGCGAAAGGCAAAGGTCCTGAGTTCGAGTCTCGGTCGGGCACACAGTTTTAATCTGCCTGGAAGTTTCATATCAGCGCACACTCCGCTGCAGAGTGAAAATCTCATTCTGGATTTGTAGTAACGTTTACATTTTGAATAAAGTGTGTGTGCGCCGTAGTTTCTAACCAATTTACGTTTTTTTCATATTGTTCAATAATTGTCACACTCATAATTGTCACACTGCAAAAGTAGGCGCTATAACTGACACCAACAGTTACGGGCACTGGGAAGACCTTCAGCTGCCCGAACGCGGGGCTGGTTAGAGGAAACGGGCTGGACTAGAAGAATGGCTGCTGCTTTCTCTTTTGGAAGCATTGCCAACCACCCCACGAAGTGAAATCTGCACTCGCCACGCCGTACCACCTCCACCGAGTGATTTAGTGTCGCAGGGGCGGGGACGCGGTCTCTTTGGAGGAAAAAAAAAAAAAATAAAAAAGGAAAAACCTCCACGTCTTGCTCGCTGGATCGCTGCTACACACACTGCTCCACTCCTCCGCACTTAGCGGTCTGCTTTGTTGCTCTCGCCCATCGGGCTGCTCACCCGAAACACAAACAAAGAGATGACTTTGGATACGGGTGCCACAAGTTGTTAACCTGGTGACGTAAACAGATTTTTCGAAAGTGAATCTGTTCGGCAGCGCATCCCACGTGAGACACCAGAAAGTTCAAACAGTGGCGTGAACATTATATGTACAACACAAAAGCTTCTAAATCATCGTTAACTACACTACTGGACATTAAAATTGCTACATCACGAACATGACGTGCTACAGACGCGACATTTGACCGACAGGTTTGCTCTGATATGCAAATGATTAGCTTTTCAGAGCATTCACACAATGTTGGCGCCGGTGGCGACACCTACAATGACATGAGGAAAGTTTCCAACCGATTTCTCATACACAAACAGCAGTTTACCGGCGTTGACTGGTGAAACGTTGTTGTGATGCCTCGTGTAAGGAGGAGAAATGCGTACCATCACGTTTCCCACTTTGATAAAGGTCGGATTGTAGCCTATCGCGATTGCGGTTTATCGTATCGCGACATTGCTGCCACGTTCGTCGAGATCCAATGACTGTTAGCAGAATATGGAATCGGTGGGTTCAGGAGGGTAATACGGAACGCCTTGCTGGATCCCAACGGCCTCGTATCACTAGCACTCGAGATGACAGGCGTCTTATCCGCATGGCTGTAACGGATCGTGCAACCACGTCTCGATCCCTGAGTCAACAGATGGGGACGTTTGCAAGACAACAACCATCTGCACGACCAGTTCGACGACGTTTGCAGCAGCATGGACTATCAGCTCGGAGACCATGGCTGCGGTTACCCTTGACGCTGCATCACAGACAGGAGCGCCTGCGATGGTGTGCTCAACGACGAACCTGGGTGCACGAATGGCAAAACGTCATTTTTTCGGATGAATCCAGGTTCTGTTTGCAGCATCATGATGGTCGCATCAATGTTTGGCGACATCGCGGTGAACGCACATTGGAAACGTGTATTCGTCATTGCCATACTGGCGTATCACCCCGCTTGATGGTATGGGGTGCCATTGGTTACACGTCAATTCACCTCTTGTCCGCATTGACGGCACTTTGAACAGTTGACGTTACATTTCAGATGTGTTACGACCCGTGGCTCTACCCTTCATTCGATCCCTGCGAAACCCTACATTTCAGCAGGATAATGCTTACCGCATGTTGCTGGTCCTGTACGGGTCTTTCTGGATACAGAAAATGTTCGACTGCTGCCCTGGCCAGCCCATTCTCCAGATCTCCCACCAATTGAAAACTTCTGGCCAATGGTGGCCGAGCAACTGGCTCGTCACAATACGCCAGTCACTACTCTTGATGAACTGTGGTATCGTGTTGAACCTGCATGGGCAGCTAGCTGTACCTGTACACGCCATCCAAGCGCTGTTTGACTCAATGCGCAGGCGTATCAAGGCCGTTATTACGGCCAGAGGTGGTTGTTCTGGGTACTGATTCCTCAGGACCTATGCACCCAAATTACGTGAAAATGTAATCACATGTCAGTTCTAGTATAATACATTTGTCCAATGAATACCCGTGTATCATCTGCATTTCTTCTTGGGGTAGCAATTTTAATAGCCAGTAGTGTAATACAAGTAGGTGAAAGTGGTCTGCTCCTCTTTCAATGCCAATGCAATATTTCTACATCTACATATACGTGATTACTTTGCTATTGACAATAAAGTGCCTGGCAGAGGGTTGAATGAACCACCTTCGTCTTGTCTCTCTGCCGTTCCATTCTCGAATGGCGCGCGGGAAAAACGAGCACTTAATATTTTCTGTGCGAGCCCTGATTTCTCTTATTTTATCGTGATGGTCATTTCTCCCTATGTAGGTGGGTGCCAACAGAATGTTTCCGCAATCGGAGGGGAAAACTGGTGATTGAAATGTCATGAGAAGACCCGTCGCAACGAAAAACGCCTTTGTTGTAATGATTGCCACTTCAATTGACGTATCATGTCTGTGGCACTATCTCCCCTTTTTCGCTATAATACAAAGCGAGTTGCCCTTCTTTGAACTTTTTCGATGTCATCCGTACGTCCCATCTGATGCGGATCCCACACCGCACAGTAATACTCCAGAATAGGGCGGACAAGTGTGTTAGCAGTCTCTTTGGTAGATCTGTTGCACCTTCTAAGTGTTCTGCCAGTGAATCGCAGTCTTTGGTTGGTTCAACCTACAACATTATGTATGTGATCATTCCGGTTTAGGTTATTTGTAATTATAATCCCTAAGTATTTAGTTGAATTTACAGCCTTCAGATTTGTGTGACTTATCGCGTAATCGAAATTTAGTGCATTTCTTTTACTATTCATATGAATAACTTCACACTTTTCTTTATGCAGGTCAATTGTCACTCTTCACACCATACAGGTATCTTATCTAAATCATTTTGCAATTGGCTTTGGTCATCTGATGACTTTACAAGACGGTAAATAACAGCATCATCCGCAAACAATCTAAGATGGTTACTCAGATTGACTCCTATGTCGTTAATATAGATCAGGAACATTAGAGGGCCTATAACACTTCCTTGGGGAACGCCGGATATAACTTCTGTTTTACTCGATGACTTCCCGTGTATTACTACGAACTGTGACCTTTCTGACAGGAAATCACGAATCCAGTCGCACAACGGAGGAGATATTCCATAGGCACACAGTTTGGTTAGAAGACGCTTGTGAGGAACGGTGTCGAAAGCCCTCTGGAAATCTAAAAAATTTGGAATCAATTTGACATCCGCTGTCGACAGCGCTGATAAATTCATGAGTATAAAGAGCTAGTTGTGTTTCGACTTCAGAAGTAGAGTGAACAGCTACAACAATGAACAGTTTTATTCAAAAATTGATCGTTGGTTTTCTTCCGTCAGCATTTCAGTTCATTTCATCAGTGAAGATAGACGTCTCACTTTGCTGTCTGCAAAACGACTCTCCCGATTCAGTAAAGAATTGAAATTGTGGAAGCGTATGTGGAAACAGGTTCGATTAAGGAAACCTCCGAAATTTTCTGGGCCAGGTACCCAGATAGAGGACTACCAGCAAAATTATCAATGCGGAGTCTGTATAAAAACTGGCACACCTATGGGTCGGTACGAAATCTGAAACGACAAAAAAATTCCTTCAGTTCGCACACCAGAAGTTATTCCAGACATTCGCCAAAGAATTATTCGGGGTACAAAGAAGTCTACCCGTAAACTGGACCAACAGGTGCGCGCAAGCAGGAGGACCTGACAGCGGATATTGAAAAGTCTTAATTTGAAGCCATACGAGGTGTCGCTAGAAAAAAACCGGACTAGTACTGGTGAAACAATAAAACGAATGCAATAAGTCGCGTGGCCTGTCACGTGACTCTCGCTCCGCCTACTGCTCGAGTTTCATCTGCCTTCTGCACTCAGTCTGCCCGTGGCGTCTGTTTTAAGTAGTTGACGTTTTTGTCTGTGCGTCGGAAAATGTTGAGTGCACAGAAAGAACAGCGTGTTAACATCAAATTTTGTTTCAAACTAGGAAAATCTGCAAGTGAAACGTTTGTAATGTTACAACATGTGTACGGCGATGATTGTTTATCGCGAACACAAGTGTTTGAGTGGTTTAAACGATTTAAAGATGGCCGCGAAGACACCAGTGATGACAGTCGCACTGGCAGACCATTGTCAGCAAAAACTGATGCAAACATTGAAAAAATCGGTAAACTTGTTCGACAAGATCGCCGTTTAACAATCAGAGCAGTGTCTGAGTTAACAGGAGTTGACAAGGAAACGTGTCGAACAAGTTTACCGATTTTTTCAATGTTTGCAACATTTTTTGCTGACAATGGTCTGCCAGTGCGAGTGTCATCACTGGTGTCTTCGCGGCCATCTTTAAATCGTTTAAACCACTCAAACACTTGTGTTCGCGATAAACAATCATCGCCGTACACTTGTTGTAACATTACAAACGTTTCACTTGCAGATTTTCCTAGTTTGAAACAAAATTTGATGTTAACACGCTGTTCTTTCTGTACACTCAACATTTTCCGACGCACAGACAAAACGTCAACTACTTAAAACAGACGCCACGGGCAGACTGAGTGCAGGAGGCAGATGAAACTCGAGCAGTAGGCGGAGCGAGAGTCACGTGACAGGCCACGCGACTTTCAGCCTTATTGCATTCGATTTATTGTTTCACTAGTCCGGTTTTTTTCTAGCCACACCTCGTATATCGTGTGACGGTTGTGCAAAGATTACGGGAGGATGAGAGTCACAAATGTGTGGATTACGGCACGTGGCATTTGAATACCATCGCCGATGGTTTGTTAGAACCTTTTCCATTAGATCGTGAGTGATGAAGTACGGTTTCATCTTTCCGGTCATGTGAATTGACAAAACACGAGGTACTGGCCAATGGAGAACCCTAACACTGTGTGTCAGCAACCACTCCACGATGAGAAAATCGGCGTTTGGTACGGTGTAACAGGAACGCGCAACATCAGGCCGATAATTTTTGACACTACCGTCAACACGGTTGCATAAATGGAAATTTTTGGTACTTTTGTGCTCAACTCAGTGAATATGAAAGACAGCAATGCTTCTCCCAAGAAGATGGGGTAACAGGCCATACGTCTAAGGTGTCCCTGGAACATGTCTGTGAAGTCTTCACTGAGGAACGAAATGTCAGCAAACATTTGTGACCACCACATTAGACGGATCTAACAACGTGTCTCTTTTATCTGCGGGGGCACTTGAAGAACTGAAAGACAACGCCAGCCGTGAAGTCGCCATCGCCGTCCGAACTTAACTCAGGGTGTACACTATGTGGTCAAAAGTATACGGACACATGGCTGAAAATGACTAACGAGTTCGTGGCGCCCTCCATCGCTAATTCAGGAATTCAATATGGTGTTGGCTCATCCCTTAGTCTTGATGACAGCGTCCACTCTCGCAGGCATACGTCCTATGAGATGCTGGAAGTTTCTTGGGGAATTGCAGCCCATTCTTCACGGAGTGCTGCACTGAGGAGAGGTATCGATGTCGGTTGGTGAGGCCTGGCACGAAGTCGGCGTTCCAAAATACCCCTAAAGTGTTCTATAGGATTCAGGTCAGGACTCTGCGCAGGCTAGTCTATTACAGGTATGTTACTGTCGTGTAACCACTCCGCCACAGGCCGTGCATTATGAACAGGTGCTCGATCGTGCTGAAGGATGCAATCGCCATTCCCGAATTGATCTTCAACAGAGGGAAGCAAGAAGGTGCTTAAAACATCAATGTAGGCCTGTGCTGTGATAGTGCCACGCAAAACAACAAGGGATGCAAGCCCCCCCCCCCCCCCCCATGAAAAACACGACTACACCATTACACCACCGCTTCCGAATTTTACTGTCGGCACTACACTCGCTGGCAGATGACGTTCACCGGGCATTCGCCTGGTTTCGTCGTTCCACACAAAGTTTTTCCGCTCTTCAACCGTCCAATGTTTACGCTCCGTACACCAAGCGAGGCGTAGTTTGGCATTTACCGGTGTGATGTGTGGCTTATGAGCAGCCGCTCAACCATGAAATCCAAGTTTTCTCACCTCCCGCCTGTCATAGTACTTGCAGTGGATCCTGATGCAGTTTTGAATTTCTGTGTGCTTCTCTGGATAGATGTCTGCCTATTACACATTACGACCCTGTTCAACTGTCGGCGATCTCTGCAGTCAACAGACGAGGCGGCCTGTAAACTTTTGTGCTGTACGTGTCCCTTCACGTTTTCACTTCACTGTCACACGAAAACAGTGGACTAGGCATGTTTAGGAGTGTGGAAATCTCGCGTGCAGAGGTATGACACAAGTGACACCCTATCACCTGACCACGTTCGAAGTCCTTGAATTCGGCGGAGCGCCCCGTTCTGCTCTCTCACGATGTCAAATGACTACCTAGGTCGCTGATATGGAGTACCTAGGAGTAAGTGGCAGCACACTGCACCTAATATCGAAAACGTATGTTTTTGGGGATGTTCGGATATTTTTGATCACATAGTGTATCTGAATTGTTTAGACGTGCACAGCTCTGTACTGATGTTGCAGGGGGTTACTTTCAACATCGGCCGGCTGTGGTGGCCGAGTGGAGCTAGGCGCTTCAGTCCGGAACCGCGGGACTGCTACGGTCGCAGGTTCGAATTCTGCCTCGGGCATGGATGTGTGTGATGGTCTTAGGTTACCAGAATGAGATTTTCACTCTGCAGCGGAGTGTGCGCTGATATGAAACTTCCTGGCAGATTAAAACTGTGTGCCCGACCGAGACTCGAACTCGGGACCTTTGTCTTTCGCGGGCAAGTGCTCTACCAACTGAGCTACCGAAGATCGACTCACGCCCGGTACTCCGGAGTGCTAGTTCTGCAAGGTTCGCAGGAGAGCTTCTGTAAAGTTTGGAAGGTAGGAGACGAGGTACTGGCAGAAGTAAAGCTGTGACTACAGGGCGTGAGTCGTGCTTCGGTAGCTCAGTTGGTAGAGCACTTGCCCGCGAAATGCAAAGGTCCCGAGTTCGAGTCTCGGTCGGGCACACAGTTTTAATCTGCCAGGAATTTTCGTTCTTAGGTTAGTTAGGTTTCAGTAGTTCTAAGTTCTAGGGAACTGATGACCTCAAGTGTTAAGTCCGAAAGTGCTCAGAGCCATTTGATTTGAACTTTCAACATCGTCTGTTAAGGCATTTTTAACAGTACATTTTGCTGCAAATAAATGATAAACCCATTTCAGCTCTCTTTCTTTTATGTCAGTGTATTCCCTATGTACGTACTCGGGCTACTTTTACCCACGTCACCCTGTACTATAGTGTCACCAGTCACTGGCACTGGACCCGTTATTGACTTGCGTGATAACTGTTAGCTGTAGAACTAAGATACTACTCTACTATGAGAGTCGTTCAATCAGTAATGACCAAGAATTTTACTTTCAGGACATATCTGTTCTTGAGAGTTAATAATTGGCAACCAATGCTGTAGAATCGTAATAAAGTCATGAGATGATCAATTGACTCTTTTATTAGCACATGTCACGCGTGTCGGGCTTACACCCATCTTCAGACACCACAAACTTCAACTCCTTCCTAACCAACCAGGCGTACAGCCTTAACAACTCAAAGAAAGTGTCCAATAGTATACGACTGTAACTGCGACACAGGCAGTCTTGAAGCAGAGCTTGTGCCGCAGTTATAATATGTTATGTATGTTACAGCATGTTTTAGGCAATTATTGTCGCTGTTTGCGACATGTTTTCTGAGCCCCTTTTTTCTGTTGGCGAATTTTACTTAGCGAACATCATGTCATCTGCAACGATGTGAGCGGCTGTTAGTAAACAAAATACTAAAAGGTGAACTTCGTATGTCAGTACACGAATAGCTCAGTACACACCAAATGAGTGGTTTCCACAATACTACCACAACCCCAAGTATATAATGCTTACGTATGCGTACTTGCTCCGTGGCAACGCTCGGTGTGCCAGATTGGCTGCCGGCGTGTAGGGTCGCGGTACGCTTGCGCCAGACACCTGTGAGCAGCCTCTGGTGAAGAGCTGTCGTATTCACCCCGGTAGCAGCCGCTCGCTGCTCGCTGCGTGGGTGGGAGCTCCTTGCACGCCACAGCCCTGAGACAGCGCCGTGTTGTTAAGACTCGGGTAGGGAGGGATAGCAGGGAGGCCCGGTGTTTGCGAGGCAGCAGGAAGCGGCTGATTAAAAATGCAGCCCCCGGCTGCTCCGCTCTGCGGTTAGCGTGCGGCGTGCTGAGTCCCCAGGGCGCCGTCCGGACACGGCGGCCAGATTTGTGTGCGTGGCGGCGTCGGGGCCGGAAGAGGCGGCGGGAGCGGAGGCCGAGGATGCCCCCCTCCCCTGAGCGCACTAGCTCGTGGCTTTCCACACCACCGTTTCGTCATCGTCATTCCATCATCAGAAATACAATGGCACTAGCGACATGTCCAGGCTTCGCAGACCAGTAGGTCAACGCCCCTCCTCCCTGCCCGCCACCAGCACCCCCGTCGAGTGGGACTGCCCCGAGACGTTCGCCTTTATGGTGTACGATTTTATAGCGGTCTGGGTGTGTCGGCTCCACCAG
The DNA here is from genome assembly GCF_023898315.1 of Schistocerca nitens. NCBI lineage: Eukaryota > Metazoa > Arthropoda > Insecta > Orthoptera > Acrididae > Schistocerca > Schistocerca nitens. The sequence goes on along the minus strand of NC_064623.1, from coordinate 70,574,080 downwards.
CGAAACGCTACCTGCTAGTCCCAACCTCTCCCTACCACCCCACACTATGCGTTTTGGCACGGTGAGAACCGCCACGCAACGTAGTGAAATATCCTCACTATTTTTATTTACTTGTTGTTGTTGTTGTTGTGGTCTTCAGTCCTGAGACTGGTTTGATGCAGCTCTCCATGCTACTCTATCCTGTGCAAGCTTCTTCATCTCCCAGTACCTACTGCAACCTACATCCTTCTGAATCTGCTTAGTGTATTCATCTCTTGGTCTCCCTCTACGATTTTTACCCTCCACGCTGCCCTCCAATGCTAAATTTGTGATCCCTTGATGCCTCAAAACATGTCCTACCAACCGATCCCTTCTTCTAGTCAAGTTGTGCCACAAACTTCTCTTCTCCCCAATCCTATTCAATACCTCCTCATTAGTTACGTGATCTACCCACCTTATCTTCAGCATTCTTCTGTAGCACCACATTTCGAAAGCTTCTATTCTCTTCTTGTCCACACTAGTTATCGTCCATGTTTCACTTCGATACATGGCTACACTCCATACAAATACTTTCAGAAACGACTTCCTGACACTTAAATCAAATTTCTCTTCTTCAGAAACGATTTCCTTGCCATTTCCAGTCTACATTTTATATCCTCTCTATTTCGACAATTATCAGTTATTTTACTCCCTAAATAGCAAAACTCCTTTACTACTTTAAGTGTCTCATTTCCTAATCTAATTCCCTCAGCATCACCCGATTTAATTTGACTACATTCCATTATCCTCGTTTTGCTTTTGTTGATGTTCATCTTATATCCTCCTTTCAAGACACTGTCCATTCCGTTCAACTGCTCTTCCACGTCTTTTGCTGTCTCTGACAGAATTACAGTGTGATCGGCGAACCTCAAAGTTTTTACTTCTTCTCCATGAATTTTAATGCCTACTCCGAATTTTTCTTTTTTTTCCTTTACTGCTTGCTCAATATACAGATTGAATAACATCGGGGAGAGGCTACAACCCTGTCTCACTCCTTTCCCAACCACTGCTTCCATTTCATGCCCCTCGACTCTTACAACTGCCATCTGGTTTCTGTACAAATTGTAAATAGCCTTTCGCTCCCTGTATTTTACCCCTGCCACCTTCAGAATTTGAAAGAGAGTATTCCACTCAACATTGTCAAAAGCTTTCTCTAAGTCTACAAATGCTAGAAACGTAGCCTTTCCTTAATCTATTGTCTAAGATAAGTCGTAGGGTCAGTATTGCCTCACGTGTTCCAACATTTCTACGGAATCCAAAATGATCTTCCCCGATGTCGGCTTCTACCAGTTTTTCCATTTGTCTGTAAATAATTCGTGTTCGTATTATGCAGCAGTGACTTATTAAACTGATAGTTCGGTAATTTTAACATCTGTCAACACCTACTTTCTTTGGGATTGGAATTATTATATTCTTCTTGAAGTCTGAGGGTATTTCGCCTGTCTCATACATGTTGCTCACCAGATGGCAGAGTTTTGTCATGACTGGCTCTCCCAAGGCCATCAGTAGTTCTAATGGAATGTTGTCTACTCCCGGGGCCTTGTTTCGACTCAGGTCTTTCACTGCTCTGTCAAACTCTTCACGCAGTATCTTATCTCCCATTTCGTCTTCATCTACATCCTCTCCCATTTCCATAATATTGTCCTCAAGTACTTCGCCCATGTATAAACCCTCTATATACTCCTTCCACCTTTCTGCCTTCCCTTCTTTGCTTAGAACTGGGTTTCCATCTGAGCTCTTGATATTCATACAAGTGGTTTTCTTCTCCTGTAGGCAGTATCTATCTTACCCCTAGTGAGACAAGCCTCTACATCCTTACATTTGTCCTCTAGCCATCCCTGCTTAGCCATTTTGCACTTCCTGTCGATTTCATTTTTGAGACGTTTGTATTCCTTTTTGCCTGCTTCATTTACTGAATTTTTATATTTTCTCCTTTCATCAATTAATTTCAATATTTCTTCTGTTACCCAAGGATTTCTATTAGCCCTCGTCTTTTTACCTACTTGATCCTGTGCTGCCTTCACTACTTCATCCCTCAGAGCTACCCATTCTTCTTCTACTGTATTTCTTTCCCCCATTCCTGTCAATTGTTCCCTTATGCTCTCCCTGAACTCTACAACCTCTCGTTCTTTCAGTTTATCCAGGTCCCATATCCTTAAATTCCCACCTTTTTGCAGTTTCTTCAGTTTCAATCTGCAGATCATAACCAATAGATTGTGGTCAGAATCCACATCTGCCCCTGGAAATGTCTTACAATTTAAAACCTGGTTCCTAAATCTCTGTCTTACCATTATATAATCTATCTGATACCTTTTAGTATCTCCAGGATTCATCCAGGTATACAACCTTATTTTATGATTCTTGAACCAAGTGTTAGCTATGATTAAGTTATGCTCTGTGCAAAATTCTACAAGGCGGCTTCCTCTTTCATTTCTTCCCCCCAATCCATATTCACCTAATATGTTTCCTTCTCCCTCTTTTCCTACTGACGAATTCACCCATGACTATTAAATTTTCGTCTCCCTTCACTACCTGAATAATTTCTTTTATCTCGTCATACAGTTCATTAATTTCTTCATCATCTGCAGAGCTAGTTGGCATATAAACTTGTACTACTGTAGTAGGCATGGGCTTTGTGTCTATCTTGGCCACAATAATGCGTTCACTATGCTGTTTGTAGTAGCTAACCCGCACTCCTATTTTTTTATTCATTATTAAACCTACTCCTGCATTACCCCTATTTGATTTTGTATTTATAACCCTGTAATCACCTGACCAAAAGTCTTGTTCCTCCTGCCACCGAACTTCTCTAATTCCCACTATATCTAACTTTAACCTATCCATTTCCCTTTTTAAATTTTCTAACCTACCTGCCCGATTAAGGGATCTGACATTCCACGTTCCGATCCGTAGAACGCCAGTTTTCTTTCTCCTGATAACGACGTCCTCTTGAGTAGTCCCCGCCCGGAGATCCGAATGGGGGACTATTTTACCTCCGGAATATTTTACCCAAGAGGGCGCCATCATCATTTAATCATATAGTAAAGCTGCATGTCCTCGGGAAAAATTACGGCCGTAGTTTCCCCTTGCTTTCAGCCGTTCGCAGTACCAGCACAGCAAGGCCGTTTTGGTTAATGTTACAAGGCCAGATCAGTCAATCATCCAGACTGTTGCCCCTGCAACTACTGAAAAGGCTGCTGCCCCTCTTCAGGAACCACATGTTTGTCTGGCCTCTCAACAGATACCCCTCCGTTGTGGTTGCACCTACGAAACGGCCATCTGTATCGCTGAGGCACGCAAGCCTCCCCACCAACGGCAAGGTCCATGGTTCATGGTGGGGGGGTTATTTACTTAAATTTGGCATATTTCGTGACAGTACCTTTTCCGTTAGATGTTTACAAGGCGATATTGGTCTTGGCTTCAGTTGTCTAGTGGAAGTATGATTCCACAATGCATCTTTGTCGGCTGCAGAAATGACCTGGTTCAATGCGTTTGCCTCATTTTTGGTGCTTCAAATACCATTTCTTCGAATGTGGTTTCTTCTTAAAGTTTATATAAAAAAATAGTAACATAATTAATTTTTTTTCTGTTCACTAGCAAATTATTTATGACGGCGACCTGCACATTGTTCTACCGTCAACACACCAAGAGTTAACTGCCGACTGACTACAGTCAAAGACGACTCCAGCGTCAAAGACATTTTACACAACACACAAGCTTCCACTTGTAATCAGTCTCTTTGATATTCTTCGTCACATTTACTAATAGTAATCAATATGCTGTCACTCTCAAAAATATAAGTAAATTAACATAAGATAAGGCAAATTACAATAAAAAAAATTCTGACAAAAATATAAGAAAACATTTACAATTTGGTATCGACAAATCCGGTAGAAAATAACACATCTCCCAGATCCATTACAACTGCTCCCCAGGGCTTTTGTTGTTATGAACATATACAACAAAATCCCGACCACACTCAGTAATGGATCTGTATTACACAATTAGTACATTAATGATGCAGTCTGATAACCTCTTCCAGATTTGGACTCTTTGAATCTGTGGACTTGTTACTGGCTGTTGTTGCAATGATACTTCCCCATCAATCTCATACACAAAAAATTCAAGTATAGAAATTATTTAACATGACAAATATACATGGCATAAAACATACATGAGAAGTATTCTAAAATACAGCATACAGATTGAAAATAATAGTAAGATAAAACTCCTTTGCTAGAATAAGTTATCTACAACCACTTCTTTGGTCACACTGTGTCAACTGGCTCATGAACATATATAGTGTAGTGTTTTTATATATACTTGCCTTTTATATTTTTTTAATTCTGATTTTTTTAATTCTATATTTTTTAGTCATTCTTTTGTTTTGTATATTTTTGCTTATGATTTTCTTTTTTTATATTTTTTACTCATGTTTTTTGTATTTTTTGCTTATGATTTTCTACTTTTAGTACAGCTAAAGATACATCAGTATTATCTAAATTTTTTGCATTTATTTATGTACACTTGCCTCTCTACTACAATATTACTACAAGTCACATTCTTGTGAAGAGTACTTTCGCTCCCCACAACATCAGTATAAAGAACAATAAATTGCTCATATATCATGAGGCTTTATCTAAAATTGGTTTTGAAACTTATACCTTTGCATGCATGTCCTCATATGCATGCCTTCACCCACAGGGAAGACTTAGCTTCCAAAAATTAGAGAAAAATCAGAAATGCTCACTATGGAGACATTTTTTTTGTAAAAAAGTAAAAATAAATCTTTCTCTCATTCTTTGTTACAACAGTGTTTTTTCATCAGTTTCAATTAACATGTGACTTCAAATTATTAATTTATACATGCAAATATACATACTTGGTTGTACAGGTAGTTTTGTTCTAATAAGCATATTCCAGTGGAGGACTTTTGTTTTAGATGAAAATAGGTTATTTAATTTTTTGAAATTATGATTTCTGTTTGTACAGTTTCAACGAGACAACATTCCTGAGACCAAATAGTTTCTTTGACTTAGGGTACACCAAACGATAAGCATTTGGGTGTGGATTTTCTATGACTTCAAAAGGCCCGATATAGATATCAAAGAATTTTTTAATTTCTGAAGTTAACATTTTTGATTTTTCATGAGATTTGACCGGAACAAGATCCCCAATTTTGAAAGTGGTTAATTTTACCATATTGTTGTGTCTTTTATTCCTCTTTTCCCCTTGTTTCCTCATAGTTTCCCTGACAATATCTTCTCTCTCTTGCATGGTTAAAGGTGTACATTTAGGAAATTCAATAAGTTCTGATATAAGATTTGGAGGTCTGATGTTAAACATTATCTCATAGGGTGAAAATCCTGTGGAACTATGTTGTAGGCTATTCATAATATCTTCAAAATTTCGAATGTGCTCAAACCAGGTTGGATGTTTATGGCTACAATAGGTTCTACAAAGTCTCCCAATTTCCCCTCATATATCTTGCTGCAGGATTGGTGGATGGAGAATAAACAGATATAAGTATAAGCTTCAATTTTGATCTTCCAATAAACTTTTTCCAAATTTTAGAGGTGAACTGTGAACCATTATCTGATAATATAGCTTTTGGTCTACCCACCTGTGCGAAATAATCTCTTTCAATTTTTATTATAATTTCATGGCTAGTAGCTTTTTTCACTGGATATAGTTTAATTAAGTTTGAAAATACATCTACCATAAGAAATATGTAACAGTGACCACCTTTACTCTTTGGTAACATTGCATATAAGTCCACAGCGATAAGATCTAAAGGTTTTTCCGGAATAATGTTTTGCATCTCTCCACCACGTCTTTGATTGCTCACTTTAACACTCTGACATTTGTCACAGGTTCCCAATTCTTTTCTTACCTTCTTTCCAATATTGTAAAAATAAACGTTGTCTTGTAACTTTTGACTGCACTTCTGTATCCCACAATGACCAAAACTTTCATGTATGTAAATGATCAGCTTTTCAGCATCTGCCTCTGGCCAACACAGTTTCCAATTATCAGAATCTACATCTGTTCTCTGAAATAAAATCCACTTATGCAATTTGTAAAATTTATCAAGTTTCTCGTACCCCTTCTTGCCTAGACGTTCTTTGATTAATTTCCAAGTTTGATCTAAATTTTGATTTTTTTCTAATTTTGTTACATATAGCTCTAATTGTTTTCTCATTTTCCACCCCTTTCAGGTATCTAATTTTGAATTGCTTTTTCAAAAATCTCCTTTTCTCCCCCAATTGGTAACCTTGAAAGTGAATCAACTACTACATGCTCAGAACCTTTTATGTGCTTGATTTCAAAGTCAAATTGTTGCAGAAATATTGCCCATCTGGTCAGTCTACTGTGGTATAACTTGCACTCTTGTAAGTAACTCAAAGCTTTGTGATCCGAAAATACTATGGTTTTATGTCCAATAAGGCAAATTCTAAATTTTGTAAAAGCCCAATGAATTGCCAAAAGTTCCTTCTCTGTGACTGTATAATTTTTCTCATGCTTGAGCAACATTGTGCTTGCAAATGCTATGGTACAATGTGTCTTAACTCCATTCTCTACTCTTTCTTGAAATAACTCTGCTCCAAGCCCATAATTACTGCTATCAGTGTTCAAACAAAATGGTAAATTAAAATCAGGTCTGTGTAATAAGTGTTGCTTCCTCAACTCTTGCTTAATTTTATCAAACTCTTCCTGAAAACTTTTATCTCAAACCCAAACATTGTTTTTCTTAAGTAACTGACTTAAACATGGTGCATTCAGACTCTGATCACTTATATGTTTTCGGTAATAACCGCATAACCCAAAGAACGACTTTAATTGTTTTTTAGTCTTAGGAATAGGAATTTCTGAAATTGCTTTAATTTTTTCGGGATCTGCCAAAATTCCCTTGTCTGTGACAACATGACCCAAAAATTTTAATTCAGAAACTGCAAACTTACATTTCTCTAAGTTCAATGTCATCCCCCCTTTTTTAAGTTTTTCACAAACTGACTTCAAAATCGAAAAATGTTCCTCCCAATTTTGCCCTGTAACCAAAATGTCATCTACATAAATTATCAGTTTAGATGCAAGTTCTTGCCCCAGTACATGATCCAAAGCTCTTATAAATTCGGAAACAGAAGAATTTAACCCAAATGGCACAACACAATATTGGTAACTCATACCATTGTACAAGAAAGCAGTATATTTTCTAGAATCAACCGAAAGTGGTACCTGATGAAAACCCGAAGTTAGATCCGAACTTGACATATTTTATATCTGTAAATTTATAGAGTAACTCATCAATATTTTCGGGATGGTCTGTCTGTCTGATCAAAATTTTGTTTAAGTGTCTAGAGTCCAAAACCAATCGTACTCCACCATCTTTTTTCGAAACTACTACTAAAGGATTATTATATGCACTGATACTCCTTTCTATTATGTTACATCCTTCCATCTTTTTCAGCTCTTTCTCAACAGCAGGTCTTTTTGATATTGCAATACTGTATGGTTTTATGAAAAATGGTTCATGAGGTTTTACCTGAAGCTCACACTGATAACCCTTTACCCTACCAGATATGTCACTGAAAACATCACTGTATTCCCACAGCAGGTTTTCTAACTGTTGTTTTTGCTCCCCAGATAAATTTTGTGTTTCTGAAATTTTCAAATTTACTAAATTCCCAAATTCAACTTCATCAGTATCAAATACACTCCTGGAAATTGAAATAAGAACACCGTGAATTCATTGTCCCAGGAAGGGGAAACTTTATTGACACATTCCTGGGGTCAGATACATCACATGATCACACTGACAGAACCACAGGCACATAGACACAGGCAACAGAGCATGCACAATGTCGGCACTAGTACAGTGTATATCCACCTTTCGCAGCAATGCAGGCTGCTATTCTCCCATGGAGACGATCGTAGAGATGCTGGATGTAGTCCTGTGGAACGGCTTGCCATGCCATTTCCACCTGGCGCCTCAGTTGGACCAGCGTTCGTGCTGGACGTGCAGACCGCGTGAGACGACGCTTCATCCAGTCCCAAACATGCTCAAGGGGGGACAGATCCGGAGATCTTGCTGGCCAGGGTAGTTGACTTACACCTTCTAGAGCACGTTGGGTGGCACGGGATACATGCGGACGTGCATTGTCCTGTTGGAACAGCAAGTTCCCTTGCCGGTCTAGGAATGGTAGAACGATGGGTTCGATGACGGTTTGGATGTACCGTGCACTATTCAGTGTCCCCTCGACGATCACCAGTGGTGTACGGCCAGTGTAGGAGATCGCTCCCCACACCATGATGCCGGGTGTTGGCCCTGTGTGCCTCGGTCGTATGCAGTCCTGATTGTGGCGCTCACCTGCACGGCGCCAAACACGCATACGACCATCATTGGCACCAAGGCAGAAGCGACTCTCATCGCTGAAGACGACACGTCTCCATTCGTCCCTCCATTCACGCCTGTCGCGACACCACTGGAGGCGGGCTGCACGATGTTGGGGCGTGAGCGGAAGACGGCCTAACGGTGTGCGGGACCGTAGCCCAGCTTCATGGAGACGGTTGCGAATGGTCCTCGCCGATACCCCAGGAGCAACAGTGTCCCTAATTTGCTGGGAAGTGGCGGTGCGGTCCCCTACGGCACTGCGTAGGATCCTACGGTCTTGGCGTGCATCCGTGCGTCGCTGCGGTCCGGTCCCAGGTCGACGGGCACGTGCACCTTCCGCCGACCACTGGCGACAACATCGATGTACCGTGGAGACCTCACGCCCCACGTGTTGAGCAATTCGGCGGTACGTCCACCCGGCCTCCCGCATGCCCACTATACGCCCTCGCTCAAAGTCCGTCAACTGCACATACGGTTCACGTCCACGCTGTCGCGGCATGCTGCCAGTGTTAAAGACTGCGATGGAGCTCCGTATGCCACGGCAGACTGGCTGACACTGACGGCGGCCGTGCACAAATGCTGCGCAGCTAGCGCCATTCGACGGCCAACACCGCGGTTCCTGGTGTGTCCACTGTGCCGTGCGTGTGATCATTGCTTGTACAGCCCTCTCGCAGTGACCGGAGCAAGTATGGTGGGTCTGACACACCGGTGTCAATGTGTTCTTTTTTCCATTTCCAGGAGTGTAGATGAATTTCAATATTCTCCAATCTATTTTCTTCTAGTAAATTGATTCTGTCAAAATTTCCATTACTCTGATCACGAAGTGTGTTCACAAAATTTGTCGGAATGTATTCCCTTTCACTAGTTTCTATCAAAAGTTTTCTTCCAACCCAATCAAATGCTGTATTTACTTTTACTATCCAATTCATACCCAAAAGAAAATCCTCATTAAATTCCTGAATTACAAAACATCCATGTGTGAACAACTTACCTTCAATTTAAAATGTCTCTAAAGCCTGGCTTTTTACCAATTTACTGCTCTTCCCAGTAGCACCTTTTATCTTTACCCCAACAACTGGCATTTCAACATAATCTTTCCCCACTTTCAATTTCTTGCTTAACCTTTCAGATATTCCCGAGATTTCACTTCCTGTATCAATTAAACATTTACCAATCCATGACCCAATTTGAACTTTTATATAAGGACTGGAAAATTGATCACTTTTCTCAGAACCTGTATCCTCATGTAATAAATCACTTTCAATTTCCCCAAACCTATACTTATCAAAATCATATGGTATATCATTACATGTATTATTTGTCACAGTTATAAAATTTGCACAAGATACAAAATTGTCATTAGTATCTATTATCTCAAATAGCCAAGAATTTTCATCCAAATCACATTGTATACTATTGAAGTACTTATCCTTCAGCTTTTCAAAAATAAAATATCTCATCTTTTTCCACCACCCAGGACATATAGTTTCACATACATTAATAAGCATCTTTCTAAAGTTCTTGTCAAAAGAAATAGTTTCACTGTTCAGCCATAGATTATTAAGAAATGTGTGTGTGTCATTAGTATCTGTAAAAGTTTCACTTAGGCTAGAAGTTATACATGTGTCATCATTATTTGTGAAGTCAGATTCCTTACCAACAACATCAAAATTCACACTTTTACAAACACCCTGCTTGCGAGCCTTATTCATCCTGCTAACATCCCTGGGAATTTCTATAATTTTCTCACTATTTAATCCATTTTCAACCATGTGTATACCCAACTCCCTATTTAAACTAATGAAACACCTTTCCTCAACATTATCATCAATACCATTACCATCATTATCAACTTTATCATCAACATCATTATCATTATACATATTCAGGTCATACACATTCAAATTATCCCCCAAAATATAATTTCCCCTTTCTAAAGTTATCAGATTCCTTTCACCAATATTTTCATTCTCACAGCATGCATTCTCTCTTTCATTCACACACGTCTCTGAACTACTACAAATTACATCATCTGACAAAGTGTTGTCCTTTTCTGCCCAAGTGTAAAACTCTGTTAAATTAAATGAATCACAATTACTTTTATCTACTGTATGTTCTTGTGCACTGAAAATTTTATCTTTATCAATATCATCATTATTTTCCTCTTGAATTTTTTTCAATAAGTAACAACTAATAACCTCATGTGATAGCTTAGGTTTGGAACTGTCATGTTTGGGTTTATGATAGTCACATCCATTGGTCCTTTCATCATGCCCACCTTCTGCCTCAACCTTGTGGACCTTCAAGGGGGTGTCTACTCGTTTTTTATTTCCTGAATTACAACTGGTTCCTGTTTGAACTGCTGTTTGTGGTTCTGCCAATGTCTCTGATCAACATTTCTGTTCCCATTCCTATGCCAAACGTTACCTGATTGTTGGTAGTTTCTATTGTACTGATCTCTAGCAAAATTTCTGTGATTTTGATCCCTAAAGTGTTCTCTATTTTGTTGATTATTTCCGCGAAAATGTTGTTCTTAGTTTGGATGAAAATTGTGGTCCATTGTTTTGAAAATTGTTATATCCCCCTGAATTTTGACTGACACCATGATAATGGTTTTGTTCCCTTTTTTGAAAGTTATCATTTCCCCAATTTTGATCATTACCTTTCTGAGTAAACCCACTGTGTGTTCTTGTCGTTACCCTATCCAACTTTTCAATATAATTGAGAAACTGCTCAACATTACTATCAGGACAATGAACTAAACTCAACTGCATTGCTGATGGCAATCTTCTCTTTAAGGTATCAATTTTGATCAAGTCATCCAAAGGTTTTGTTAAATGAATAAGTTTTTGAAGTTCACTTTTGCAAAATTGTTTCATGCTCCCATCCGATTCTCTATAGTTTCTCCCATTCAAAAATTCACTTTTGATTCTAGTTTGTTTAAGATCATCCCAAAAATTTTCCAGAAATTTTGATTCAAATTCTGAAAAGGTCATCCCCACAGTTACAATCTGGTTTGCCCAAGTCAAAGCTTCCCCTTCCAAGAATTTTTTCACAAATTTAATTTTCATATCATCTGGTGAGTGAGGTAAAAAACAATCCTTACAATACTGTATAAAATCAACGGGATGTAAGGGTCCATCTACCGAAAAGTGCTTCACTGGAATATTAAATACAAGATTGCATGTGTTGACATTGTGATTTTTGCTTTGAATTTCAGTGTCAAAACTTTCAAGTTTTTCGCTAAGTTCTTTGACAGATTTTTTGTTTTCTAAATCATTGCATTCTACTTTTTTTTCTAGAATAACCAAACGATTGTCAGTTTCTTGTTCTACATTTTTTACTAAAACTTTTGTGTTCTCATCCAAATTTTTAATTTCCCCTTTTATCTCATTAAAATCAATTAAATTTCTTTCCCTATCTGCCAGTAAGTCATTTTTTACAGTATTAATTTCATCGCTCAATTTAGCATCAATTTCATTTACTTTTGCTTCCACAGATACAATTTTTTCCTCAACACTGCCAACTCTGTTCGAAAGATCACCCACTTGGGTATTGACTGCTTGGACTTGCAACAAAATATTATCAATTTTTTTATCCCAGTAAGTCTTATTGTCGTCAACTGATTGTTTAATTTCTTTCGTGAAATTTACAAGAAAACTTTTTAAATCAAATTGATCGGTTCTTTCTGTTTCATTTGACCTGTCCTGATTTTCGAAGTCTATTAAATTACTATTTTCTACTTTAGGCACAATACTCTCGAAAATCTCATAAGTGATTGTGAAGAAAAAAATTTATACACAACAATACAAAACAAGATAAAATATTTTTTAACAAAATACGAGGGTTTCGTGACTTATCTGGAACACTCCTCTACTGTTGCAAATCCACGTTCTCCATCCATGAGATTGTTGACCAAAATTATTGAAATTTTTTCTTCTGTCGAAAATTATATTTTTTGCCGAAACATTCCTTCTCCAAAACTTTTACTTCCTGATGAACACAAATACTGTAACACACATTCTGAAAAAACTGGTATTAACACACAAAAATTTTCTTCCTCGTAGCACTGTCGAAGATCACGTGAACACAATATCCCGGCTACAGTCCCCAGTTGAAATATGCTCACTATTTTTATTTACTTAAACTTGGCATATTTCGTGACAGTACCTTTTCCGTTAGATGTTTACAAGGCGATATTGGTCTTGGCTTCAGTTGTCTAGTGGAAGTATGATTCCACAATGTATCTTTGTCGGTTGCGGAAATGACCTGGTTCAATGCGTTTGCCTCATTTTTGGTGCTTCAAATACTATTTCTTCGAATGTGGTTTCTTCTTAAAGTTTATATAAAAAATAGTAACATAATTCATTTTTTTCTGTTCAGTAGCAAATTATTTATGACGGCGATCTGCACATTGTTCTACCGTCAACACACCAAGAGTTAACTGCGGACTGACTACAGTCAAAGACGACTCCAGCGTCAAAGACATTTTACACAACACACAAGCTTCCACTTGTAATCAGTCTCTTTGATATTCTTCGTCACATTTACTAATAGTAATCAATATGCTGTCACTCTCAAAAATATAAGTAAATTAACATAAGATAAGGCAAATTACAATAAAAAAAATTCTGACAAAAATATAAGAAAACATTTACAATTTGGTATCGACAAATCCGGTAGAAAATAACACATCTCCCAGATCCATTACAGTAGTCACAGTGTGTCCAGTCACAGCCACATGGGTCGGCGAGGGTGTTGGCCGACGCGTCCAAAGTTCCCGTCATAATCATGTCGGATACCTTTTGACATGAAGGTGCTTAGTACAAATGACAGCTCCGTCCATACACTGCCCTTTTATACCTTGTGTACGCCATACTACCGCCATTGTATGACTGAATGTCGCTGTCTCGCGACTTTTGAAACATCAGTGTATTGTACAGGTGAAGAACATTCACAGGTCATACACGGCGCCTGTAGTAGTAAGTGGAAGCGTAATGACAGTTGCAGACTACGTCAGCATCATTACGGACCACCTTCATCGCCTGATGGTTAGTGTCGTCCCCGACGGCGATTGTATTTGCGAACCACGAGGCCTGAATGCTGATACACTGATTCGAGAAACATTACAGCGAATTCACTGAAGTATGAGCCATGAAATTCCATTCTAACGCGATGGTATAGGGCACAACCTTCGCACCTACAAAGCACGGGAATAACTGCGAAAACTGCTACTTTGTGTATTTTCTAAAAATACTAGAAGCTACATTCAGAAGCTCACATCTTAAGTCGCTAGAAACTGACAATTTACTTACGAATTTACGTTTGAGTCGCGCTATGTTTAGTATTTATTGCCTTCTGTTCGCTTTCGGGAAATGATCGTCCATTTTTGCTGTTTCGTTTTTTCATTCGATTCACTTGGTTTTTTCTGACGACGCTTCTTATTTTCCGGAGACTCAATACAAGTTTTTCCTTCCGTTCTCTCTAATAGTACCGGATCGACGCATTTCAATGGCTCGGTGTGCGTGATGACGGCTCGCTGGGGGTTACTGCGTTTCCTTTGGTTTCTTGTATCAGTCAGTCTTATTTCAGACTGAAAACCCTAGTAGAGGCAGGAAACCGTCATGGCAAATATAATAAAAATGACTCTAAAATGCTATCTTGTTGCTTAAAAAGTCTTGTAGCTGTTTATGGAGATTTTTTTTTTTATTTCCACATTCACAATATGATTCGGGCCTAGCCGATCGCTGGATGACCATATGCAATTACATAAGCATAAAAGGCAGTTGTAAATGCCGTACATCAACAAATGCGTATGGTATACCTGATATACCATTCGCTTTTCTTGATGTATGGCACTTACAGCTGCCTCTTAAGCTTATGTAATTGGATATGGTCACCAGATGATCGTCTGGGCCTGAAACATGTGTGATTATAAAAAATATCTTCAAAAACAGCTACGAGATATTTTCAGCAACCAGACAGCATTTTGGGAGTAATTTTTATTATATTAGCCAATTAGCTTTGTATCTGTTTTGGTCTGAAATTAATACAAACCATTAGAAATGTCGACGGTAGGCGCTGTGTGCCTTGTTTGGTAGTAAACTAGTTCCATTCACTAAGGGTACTTGCTCGTGACAATACTGAGGCTCTCTCCAGCCTCCGTCCTCAACCGTGCATAGAGTAGTGCTCGGTCGTCTCTTGTGTTTCTTTTTCCGGCAACGTTAGTTGTGTGATGACAGTGATACACAGCTGTATGGATACATTTACTGAGTTCACCGATACCCAACTCGTGTATGGATTCATCGAATCTATTGGAAGACTGTGAACGAAGGTACATGCATACGGAATAAGCTCCGATGTATGTGAATGGTTCGAAGACTTCTTAAGGGGGGACGTTGATGAAATTGACCAAAAATGTCAATTTTAGATTTATTTTTTATTTTTTAGTACAACTCATGGACAATAAGTTCCCAAAGTTTCAATGTTGAAATCGCATCCAAAGTGCCCGAAAATTAATTAAAAGTGTGACGCGGCCCCGCTGCCAAGCCAAGCTCAGAGAGATAACAACCCCTACACTCACGAGGAGAGGCCTCCAAATTTTATCCTGGATCTTGCCAAGCCCACTTACAGGTTTCTGGCCGATCCTGCACTTCTCAAAAAGTGTGTTCATGGCAAAACCCAATATCCAAATGTGTCTCTAAATTCACTCATATGGAAACTATGCCCTAAAAACACAATTGCATCTGCTACAGTTGCCAGAATTGCAACTTATGATTCAGTTATTGTATTTAATGATGGGAACATCGGGAGTATCAAGGTATTAGAAAGAACGGGCTTCAAGATAGGAAATTTTATTCAAGACACCCCGAGAAAAACAGATTTACAGCGCGTCTCTGCAGCTGAAAAGTCTGTTGAAGACCTGGTAAAGGAAAGAAGACAGACAACAAGAAACCAGAAGAGAAGCCTTGAGGGGAAAGACGACCCAGAGTACAATTGTGGGGCTTTCTGAAGAAGTGACTTAAGGAAAAAAGTTAGGCTGAACTTTAAATTGCGTTTCCTGAAAAGATAGTTTTTTAAAGTTTATGTACCTTTTCCTCAGAGTCTATGAATCCTAGAATTATGAAATTTTGTACACATATTTCTGTAAACCTATTAAACGTTGCCTCACGAGCAAATTTTGAAATTCTGATTGCAAGCTAAGATATGGCGCAAAGTGCTTGGAATTTTGCATGAATTTAAAACTGTACTCCTGGAATTATAATTATAAATATGCAAATTCTCCTATTTGACCTATCCCAACAACCTCATGAGAGAAGCTTACAACATATAAAGAAATGAGAGTGAGAAATTTTTGTAGAAATCTCTTGAATACTTTCTGAGAAAAAGGAACATACATTATTTTTTGAAAATAAAACTTCAAATTTCATTCGAAAAAGTTGAATATATATAATCAAAGAATTTTATATGTAAATGTGTTACTTTCATATAAAGCGTAGTACAAAATTTCATTGCCATGTCTCGAAAACTGTGTATTCGGTGCATTTTTGAAATAGTGTGTGTTTTTCATCAACGTCCCCCCTTAAGTAATAGAACCCACTATGCTGTTCTCGATGGCGAGTGTTCACTCGAGACAGGCGTAACCTCAGAAGTGTCCCAGGGAAGTGTGAGGGGATCCTCGCTATTTTCCCCGTACATAAATGATCTGGGAGACAGGGTGGGCAGCAGTCTGCGGTTGTTCACTGATGATGCTATGGTGTACGGTAAGGTGTCGAAGATGTAGCTTGATATAAGATGACCTAGACACAATTTCTAGGGTGTGGTGAATGGCAACTGGCTCTTAATAAGAAAAAAACAAACCTGTAATGTTCGAATATAGCATTAGTAGCGTCCTTCTTGACACAGTCACTTCATTTAAATATCTGGCCGTCACGTTGCAAAGCGATATGACATGGAACAAACATGTGAGAATTGTGGAAGGGAAGCCGAATGGTCGCCTTCGGTTTATTGGGCGAATTCTATGAAGGAGAGGTTCACCTGTAATGGAGACTGCACATAGGATGCTAGTGCGACCTATTGTTGAGTACTGCTTGAGTGTTTGGGATCCGAACCAGGTAGGGTTAAATTAAGATATCGAAGGAGTTCAGAGGCGGGCTGCCTGATTAGTTGCCTCTAGGTTCAAATAACACGCAAGTGTTAAGGCGATGGTTCGGGAAATGAATTAGGAATCCACGAATGGGAGGCGTCGTTCTTTTCGGGGAGCACTGTTGAGAAAATTTAGAGAATCAGCATTTGAAGGTGACTGCCGAATGATTCTACTGCGACGAAGATATATTGCACATAAGGACCATGAAGATAAGATACGAGAAGTTATTGCCCATATAGACAGTCATATTTGTCTCGGTGTATTTGCGCATGGAACAGGATAACACTCATCTCACAATTCCTGCAAATTTAACGTCATTTTGACAATGTATGCGCTAATATCGACAATCGATGCGTCAGGTGTGATGTTCAGTTTGGCATATTTAGCTATTTTGTAGTATTACTTGTTTTGTGTGGTCTCATTGTCACCTTAGGCTTGTACCACGGGAAGCAAGGAGCGGATGTTGTTTGGTGGCTGGTATCTCCTTTCTATAACACAACAGCATGCATATTCTAGCGGAGTTGTTTATTAACATAAACAAAGAGCTACTTAACTGCCGGCTGCTGTGGCCGAGCGGTTCTAGGCGCTTCAGTCCGGAACCGCGCGACTGCTATGGTCGGAGGTTCGAATCCTGCGTCGGGCATGGATGTGTGTGTTCTCCTTAGGTTAGTTAGGTTTAAGTAGTTCTAAGTTCTAGGGGACTGATGACCTCAGATGTTAAGTCCCATAGTGCTTAGAGCCATTTGAACCATCAGAGCTACTTAATTTAAGTTCCCAAGTGCTGCGGAACAAGCCCTTCCGTAATAGTCCACGTTAGTGTCACTGCTGGTGAAGTACAAGTCCCACTATGTACGCTACTCTGGTCACCAGATGCTGCGTGACTCTGGACTACAGGCTGGGCTAACTGACTGCGAGTCTCACTGGGCTGCAGGCAATGACTCGACTCGTTGACTCTGATTGCATGACTGACTGCAACTGAGGCCTCCAGTCCGCAGTGGCGATCTCAATACTGGCGGCCGAGAGGGCGTTGGCGGCGCGTTTCTTGCGAGTCTGTCTTTGGCCTCTATCGATCTTCTCGCAATCTCTTAGCCGCCTGGTGTGCTGGTTGACAGCTTGCGCCAGCACAACTTGCAGTATGCTGTAGGCAACGGCGACTTGAAAATGTATTACAAGCACATCACCTTTAATGGCGCATCAACGATATGAGCCCTCAAGAGATACTGTGATAACTGAGACATGAGACAAGAATAAAGCGATTAAGCCCTAGCATGTCCTTTGGTGATGGGCACCACATCGCCTTCCTTTTACCACATCGCGCGATTCTTTGTTGATTTTGCTTATGTTCAGTTACAAATACCTTCCACAAGGATCCACACCACCTGTGAGATACATCGATACTTGAAGCGTCATCATGGTAACAATGTTGTCGAACTTAAATACCCAACGACGAACTGGGGCGACAGATCTGGTGAGCTTTACATACGCCTCTCTTGCGCACGGATGCGAGATCGTCTGGGTACACATTTACAACCGCAAGAGAGTCACACGCCGACGATTATACGCCGTTCACATGATCGATTCCCCACTCTGCCTTATATGTGGCATGTAGGGCACCGACGAACATTGTCTGCAGTGCGGTGAGGCGAAGAATGTTTGGCGGCTGACTCAACGCATCACGGCACTCCAAAACGCACCGACAACTCAGCGATCACGACGGACGGTTTATTCTTCCCACATGCGGTCTCACGGAAGACGTCGGAAACTCGCTGGATTGAAGGACACGCATCGTACTACGTGCTCTCACATGTTGTGCATTGGTAATTGGCTCTGTCTACCAGATCGACGTGAGATCATTCGCTCACACACGAAATACAAAACGTCCTTTGCGAACTTTCTGGGCATGTTCCATGACGGTGGGAAGACGCAGGTCTGCACAGGTTCAGGGGCTAGGATATTTACCCCCCAGCGGAGTGACACGGCTGTGACTTCGGCCCTACATTCCTTTCTTTCACTTTTCGTCTGTGGCTGGGGGCTTTCCCTGGGCTTGCAGACTGCGTCCTTCCTGAAACGGACGATGGTTTATATCATTTGTTATTCTACAAGAAAGAAGTTTTTTTTCCTCCATGGGATAAAAAAAGGTACAATATGTCCTTCCCGAAAAAGAAAACGCAGTGGATAATATTGCTGTATACCGAGTTGAAGGATGTAGGTTCGCGTCCTGCCACGTGCGATTTTTTTTTTCAGCCCGGCGTTGTTAACCCTTTTTGTAACTTCCTTATGAATGTAATTTTGGAAAATTCGATGTTATTTAACATTTCCGAAAATTTGGCTGTTTATTTCCGAATATGTGGCGATTTCCGAGTGTGTGGTTAGGCGGGAACCTAAGAAGACAACTTAAATTTCTGCGAGTGAATTGGGGAGCAATAGCTTTCATATTCTGTTTTATCACAAAAGTTTCTCGCTTAACACTCATTTCAGAAGATTTTCCACAACCCAATCGCACCTCCGGTTAGTACATTTGTGTCACTGACGTGTGTGAGCTGATAGCCATGCGAGAGAGGCGCACATCGAACGCTGACGAAAATCGATGGCATTTCCTGCAGTTGTCGATGTTGCGTGTGACCGCAAAATGACGTCATGTTTGCAGGAAATGTTGTGAAATGAGTGATTTAGCATGGAACAGGAAAGGAAATGGCTAGTACTGGTAGAGGGTACCCTCCACCACGCAGTGTTCGCCGGCTTGCAGAGTATGTCTGTAGATGTAGATCTAGATGTAGATGTAAATGTAGACGTAGAAGAGCACCAGAAGGATGCCTAAGTGGAGAGATTTTCCAGCGGTGGCGACAACCACGTCACATTCCTTTTGCATCTGGAGATAGTCTTCTACGAAAAGCCGGATTCCATAGTACAGTCTTTTTGATCCTTGTGACTGTATTTGCACACACACGGAGGTAACTGGCGTATCAGAATGAATAAACGTTGATTACATTATTAGGTCAAAATATTGGAGCGCTATGCGTGAAGCACCTCTGGAAGTCTATCGGTGGATTTCTGGTCGACCCAGAGTGTGTGTGTGTGTGTGTGTGTGTGTGTGTGTGTGTGTGTGTGTGTCGCCGCGCGCCCTCCGCTCTCTACCGAGCGGCGTACTGGACTTACCCGAACTGCACGACTTGGGAGTGGCTCTGAAAGAAATCAGAGAAGAACGTCGCCCTCTTCGTCACTGTCCGAAGCTCGTGGTCGTGCGGTAGCGTTCTCGCTTCCCGCGCCCGGGTTTCCGGGTTCGATTCCCGGCGGGGTCAGGGATTTCCTCTGCCTCGTGATGACTGGGTGTTGTGTGATGTCCTTAGGTTAGTTAGGTTTAAGTAGTTCTAAGTTTTAGGGGACTGATGACCATAGATGTTAAGTCCCATAGTGCTCAGAGCCATTTAAACCATTTTTAAACCTCTTCGTCACTGAACCTCTTGTGCCAGCGGCGTCCGCTCGCACTGCGGTGATGGAACTTGCAGACTGAGACTCCAAAGGCCGGGCACCGGCTGACAAGTCCAGCTACCGTTCCTCATCATGAGTACGTGCTACTGGCTGCTACATTCAGCGCACGTTTCTGAATAAAACAGTCTGGACGGCTAAATGAATAAACTTTCTAAAGCAAAGATCGCATAAATATTTTTCCATTTACGAACGACCTGTTTCGACAGACTTTGCTGTCATCTTCAGGTCTTAAGAAATTTACACTGAACCACCGAAGAAAGTGGTATAGGCATGCGGATTCAAATACAGAGATATGTAAACAGGCAGAATACGGCGCTGCGGTCGGCAACGCCTGTATAAGACAACAAGTGTCTACCACACTTGTTAGATCGGTTACTGCTGTTGCAATGGCATCTTGTCAACATTTAAGTGAGTTTGAACGTGGTGTTATAGTCGGCGCACGAGCGATGTGACACAGCCTCTCCGAAGAAGCGATGAAATGGGGATTTTACCGTACGACCATTTCAAGAGTGTACCATGAATATCAGGAATCTGGCAAAACATCAAATCTCCGACATTGCTGCGACCGGAAAAGGATCCTGCAAGAACGGGACCAACGACGACTGAAGAGAATCGTTCAACGTGACAGAAGTGCAACCCTTCCTCCAATAGCTGCAGATTTCAATGCTGGGCCATCAACAAGTGTCAACGTGTGAAACATCATCGATATGGGCCTTCGGAGCCGAACGCGCACCCTTGTAACCCTGATGACTGGCGACACATAGCTTTCCACCTCGTCTGGCCCCGTCAACACCGACACTGGACTGTTGTTGACTGGAAACATGTTCCTTGGTTGGACGAGTCTCGTTTCAAATTGTATCGAGTAGATGGAGGTGTACGGGTACGGATAAAACCTCATGAATCCATGCATGTCGGCAGTAGACTGTTCAAGCTGGCGGAGGCTCTGTAATGGTGTGGGGCGTATGCAGTTGGAGTGATATGGGTCCCCTGATACGCTTAGATACGACTCTCACAGATGACACGTGCGTAAGCATCCTGTCTGATCACCTGCATCCATTCGTGTTCACTGTGCATTCCGACAGACTTGGGCAAATACAGCAGGACAATGCGACACAACACACGTCCACAACTGCTACAGAGTGGTTCCAGGTACACTCTTCTGACTTTAAACACTTCCGCTGACCATCACGCTTCCCAACAGTGAACATTATTGAGCATATCTGGGATGCCTTGCAACGTGCTGTTCAGAAAAGATCTCCACCTCCCCGTACTCTTACGGATTTATGGACAGCCCTGCAGGATTGAAATGTTCAAATATGTGTGAAATCTTATGGGAATTAACTGCTAAGGTCATCAGTCCCTAAGCTTACACGCTACTTAACCTAATTTATCCTAAGGACAAACACACACACACCCATGCCCGAGGGCGGACTCCAACCTCCGCCGGGACCAGCCCGACAGTCCATGACTGCAGCGCCTCAGACCGCTCGGCTAATCCCGCACGGTCCTGTAGGATTCATGGTTTCAATTCCCTCCAGCACTACTTCAGACATTAATCGAGTCCATGCCACGTCGTGTTGCGGCACTTCTGCGTGCTCGCGACGCCCCTACGCGATGTTAGGCAGGTGTGCCAGTTTCTTTGGCTCTTCAGTGTATACGAGGGCAGTTCAATAAGTAATGCAACACATTTTTTTCTGAAACAGGGGTTGTTTTATTCAGCATTGAAATACACCAGGTTAGTCCCCAATCTTTTAGCTACACAACACTATTTTTCAACGTAATCTCCATTCAATGCTACGGCCTTACGCCACCTTGAAATGAGGGCCTGTATGCCTGCACGGTACCATTCCACTGGTCGATGTCGGAGCCAACGTCGTACAGCATCAATAACTTCATCATCCGCGTAGTGCCTCCCACGGATTGCGTCCTTCATTGGGCCAAACGTATGGAAATCCGACGGTGCGAGATCGGGGCTGTAGGGTGCATGAGGAAGAACAGTCCACTGAAGTTTTGTGAGCTCCTCTCGGGTGCGAAGACTTGTGTGAGGTCTTGCGTTGTCATGAAGAAGGAGAAGTTCGTTCAGATTTTTGTGCCTACGAACACGCTGAAGTCGTTTCTTCAATTTCTGAAGAGTAGCACAATACACTTCAGAGTTGATCGTTTGACCATGGGGAAGGACATCGAACAGAATAACCCCTTCAGCGTCCCAGAAGACTGTAACCATGACTTTACCGGCTGAGGGTATGGCTTTAAACTTTTTCTTGTTAGGGGAGTGGGTGTGGCGCCACTCCATTGATTGCCGTTTTGTTTCAGGTTCGAAGTGATGAACCCATGTTTCATCGCCTGTAACAATCTTTGACAAGAAATTGTCACCCTCAGCCACATGACGAGCAAGCAATTCCGCACAGATGGTTCTCCTTTGCTCTTTATGGTGTTCGGTTAGACAACGAGGGACCCAGCGGGAACAAACCTTTGAATATCCCAACTGGTGAACAATTGTGACAGCACTACCAACAGAGATGTCAAGTTGAGCACTGAGTTGTTTGATGGTGATCCGTCGATCATCTCGAACGAGTGTGTTCGCACGCTCCGCCATTGCAGGAGTCACAGCTGTGCCCGGCCGGCCCGCACGCGGGAGATCAGACAGTCTTGCTTGACCTTGCGGCGATGATGACACACGCTTTGCCCAACGACTCACCGTGCTTTTGTCCACTGCCAGATCACCGTAGACATTCTGCAAGCGCCTATGAATATCTGAGATGCCTGGTTTTCCGCCAAAAGAAACTCGATCACTGCCCGTTGTTTGCAACGCACATCCGTTACAGACGCCATTTTAACAGCTCCGTACAGCGCTGCCACCTGTCGGAAGTCAATGAAACTATACGAGACGAAGCGGGAATGTTTGAAAATATTCCACAAGAAATTTCCGGTTTTTTCAACCAAAATTGGCCGAGAAAAAAAATGTGTTGCATTACTTATTGAACTGCCCTCGTAATACACTTCGCAGTAGCACACCTGTTAACGTTATCTGGACATATTCTAATCATGGTCCTGCTGCGACACGACTTCGCACTCCAGACGATAACTCCAGCAGTAGGTCAAGTGTGTCTAGCATACAGACAGGCTGGTTGTTGCAGGCCCTCAGCTGGCCTTGTTCCAACCAACACATGGCAGTCACAGGCACCGAGGCAGAGCCAGCTTCCATCACACCTCCACCATGCCCTCCAGTGAGCTCTCGCTTAACGCCCTCAAGTCGCAAACGGCTTAAGTGTGGCGTCAGCGGAATGCACGCTGTAGGACGTCTGCCTCTGAGCTGTCCTTGAAGAAATCGATTTGTAACAGTTTATTGTTACTGTGTCGCTGTGGCGCCAACTGCTGCTCAGGCTGCTGCTGCACATGCAGTACGATGCGCCAGAGCCGTACGCCGAACACGATTGTCTTTTCTCTCGGTAGTGCGTACAGGAAAGAACTTGCCCCCTTCTTGCAGCGGTGTACCGTAGGTCTCTAGAAGAGCGTAGCGTTCCATTGGATTGGAAAAGAGCACAGGTCATCCCTGTTTTCAAGAATGGACGTCGAACAGATGTGCAGAAGTATAGACCTATATATCTAACGTCGATCAGTTGTAGAATTTTGGAACACGTATTATGTTCGAGTATAATGGCTTCTCTGGAGACTAGAAATCTACTCTGTAGGAATGAGCCCGGGTTTCGAAAAAGACGATCGTGTGAAACCCAGCTCGCGCTATTCGTCCACGAGACTCAGAGAGCCATAGACACGGGTTCACAGGTAGATGCCGTGTTTCTTGACTTCCGCAAGGCGTTCGATACAGTTCCCCACAGTCGTTTAACGAACAAAGTAAGAGCATATGGACTATCAGATCAATTGTGTGATTGGATTGAAGAGTTCCTAGATAACAGAACGCAGTATGTCATTCTCAATGGAGAGAAGTCTTCTGAAGTAAGAGTGATTTCAGGTGTGCCGCAGGGGAGTGTGATAAAACCGTTGCTATTCACAATATACGTAAATGACCTTGTGGATGACATCGGAAGTTCACTGAGGATTTTTGCGGATGATGCGGTCGTATATCGAGAGGTTGTAACAATGGGAAATTGTACTGAAATGCAGGAGGATCTGCAGCGAATAGACGCATGGTGCAGGGAATGGCAATTGAATCTCATTGTAAACAAGTATAATGTGCTGCGAATACATAGAAAGAAAGATCCCTTATCATCTACAGGGTGTTTCAAAAATGACCGGTATATTTGAAACGGCAATAAAAACTAAACGAGCAGCGATAGAAATACACCGTTTGTTGCAATATGCTTGGGACAACAGTACATTTTCAGGCAGACAAACTTTCGAAATTACTGTAGTTACAATTTTCAACAACAGATGGCGCTGCGGTCTGGGAAACTCTATAGTACGATATTTTCCACACATCCACCATGCGTAGCAATAATATGGCGTAGTCTCTGAATGAAATTACCCGAAACCTTTGACAACGTGTCTGGCGGAATGGCTTCACATGCAGATGAGATGTACTGCTTCAGCTGTTCAATTGTTTCTGGATTCTGGCGGTACACCTGGTCTTTCAAGTGTCCCCACAGAAAGAAGTCACAGGGGTTCATGTCTGGCGAATAGGGAGGCCAATCCACGCCGCCTCCTGTATGTTTCGGATAGCCCAAAGCAATCACACGATCATCGAAATATTCATTCAGGAAATTAAAGACGTCGGCCGTGCGATGTGGCCGGGCACCATCTTGCATAAACCACGAGGTGTTCGCAGTGTCGTCTAAGGCAGTTTGTACCACCACAAATTCACGAAGAATGTCCAGATAGCGTGATGCAGTAATCGTTTCGGATCTGAAAAATGGGCCAATGATTCCTTTGGAAGACATTGCGGCCCAGACCAGTACTTTTTGAGGATGCAGGGACGATGGGACCGCAACATGGGGCTTTTCGGTTCCCCATATGCGCCAGTTCTGTTTATTGACGAAGCCGTCCAGGTAAAAATAAGCTTCGTCAGTAAACCAAATGCTGCCCACATGCATATCGCCGTCATCAATCCTGTGCACTATATCGTTAGCGAATGTCTCTCGTGCAGCAATGGTAGCGGCACTGAGGGGTTGCCGCGTTTGAATTTTGTATGGATAGAGGTGTAAACTTTGGCGCATGAGACGATACGTGGACGTTGGCGTCATTTGGACCGCAGCTGCAACACGGCGAACGGAAACCCGAGGCCGCTGTTGGATCACCTGCTGCAATAGCTGCGCGTTGCCCTCTGTGGTTGCCGTACGCGGTCGCCCTACCTTTCCAGCACGTTCATCCGTCACGTTCCCAGTCCGTTGAAATTTTTCAAACAGATCCTTTATTGTATCGCTTTTCGGTCCTTTGGTTACATTAAACCTCGGTTGAAAACTTCGCCTTGTTGCAACAACACTGTGTTCTAGGCGGTGGAATTCCAACACCAGAAAAATCCTCTGTTCTAAGGAATAAACCATGTTGTCTACAGCACACTTGCACGTTGTGAACAGCACACGCTTACAGCAGGAAGACGACGTACAGAATGGCGCACCCACAGACTGCGTTGTCTTCTATATCTTTCACATCACTTGCAGCGCCATCTGTTGTTGAAAATTGTAACTACTGTAATTTCGAAAGTTTGTCCGCCCGAAAATGTACTGTTGTCCCAAGCATATTGCAACAAACGGTGTATTTGTATCGCTGCTCGTTTAGTTTTTATTGCCGTTTCAAATATACCGGTCATTTTTGAAACACCCTGTAGCTACAATATAGCAGGTCAGCAACTGGAAGCAGTTAATTCCATAAAATATCTGGGAGTACGCATTAGGAGTGATTTAAAATGGAATGATCATATAAAGTTGATCGTCGGTAAAGCAGATTCATTGGAAGAATCCTAAGGGAATGCAATCCGAAAACAAAGGAAGTAGGTTACAGTACGCTTGTTCGCCCACTGCTTGAATACTGCTCAGCAGTGTGGGATTCGCACCAGATAGGGTTGATAGAAGAGATAGAGAAGATCCAACGGAGAGCAGCGCGCTTCGTTACAGGATCATTTAGTAATAGCGAAAGTGTTACGGAGATGATAGATAAACTCCAGAGGAAGACTCTGCAGGAGAGACGCTCAGTAGCTCGGTACGGGCTTTTGTTAAAGTTTCGAGAACATACCTTCACCGAAGAGTCAAGCAGTATATTGCTCCCTGCTACGTATATCTCGCGAAGAGACCATGAGGATAAAATCAGAGAGATTAGAGCCCACACAGAAGCATACCGACAATCCTTCTTTCCAAGAACAATACGAGACTGGAATAGAAGGGAGAACGGATAGAGGTACTCAGGGTACCCTCCGCCACACACCGTCAGGTGGCTTGCGGAGTATGGATGTAGATGTAGATGTACGTGTAGTGCCACATGGCCGTCCGGAGCCCAGTCTTCTTCCGACAATACATTCTCGTGACCACCACTGCCAGCAATCATGAGCATTGGCTACACTCCTGCCGGGTCTTTCTGCAGTATCGCCGAAGGAACATCGAGGTTCTCGTAGCCCTATTACGCGATCTCGTTCAGACTCAGTGAGGTGTTGATAATGGCGTATGTGTCTCCTTAAAGACATTCTTGACTAACATCACCTCACCATGTCAAATGTCAAAGTTAACTAACACCTAACAGTCACGTGCTTTATGCCGTGTATGAAGCAAACGCGATTTGCGCCCACATAATGGCAGTACTGGAGCCACTCTTACGCGATTGGCGCGAAATATGAATGGACATCATCTTTCAGATGTAAAAACACGCCTGCCAACTTTTGTTTATGTCGCACGACGCGTGCTTGGTGTTGCGATTTTCTTTCTGTGAGTGTATTACGATGATTAAACAAAACCATTAAAAATCACGTCGGCAGGTATTCCAGGTTTAAATATAATAAAAGGAACTAAAAACTGACAACAAATGCAAAAGGTAATATCACGGTTAAAATGACGTAGCAAAGGATTAGAAAAGAAAAATAATATATTTACACAATTTGCTCAACACTAATAATCATCGCAGTCGTTTCAATAAAGATGAAGAAAAAGCACATTGCACCACGTGGGTCTCAGCACGGATACCAGAATACACGGTAGAGGTCATGCGCATGTGGAATGTGAGCTGTGACGTCACCGTGAACCCTCTCGCCACACTGCAGTGCATTCAAGCATGAGGGCACACACTGCACACGTGTTTAACTCATACACAGGTACAAATGTAATCGAGATTTTCCAAGTTTTATTGTATTATTGTTACAGCTATTATTATTAAGCTTTATATTAGTCAGACTAATGTCAGTGAAATGTCTCTGTATTACAGCTTTTTCAAATTTTGTTCGTAACTACGACTTTTCAAAACAGTAAGGCTTATATCAATAAAACCTGGTGGAACTCTACATTGCCCGTGACTTCTTTCCAATAGGGACTTCACTAGGAAGAGCATATTTCCATATGTTTCTCACAAAAGGTTAACACTGTGGTGTCACTGCCAGACACCACACTTGCTAGGTGGTAGCTTAAATCAGCCGCGGTCCATTAGTACATGTCGGACCCGCGTGTCGCCACTGTGTGATCGCAGACCGAGCGCCACCACACGGCAGGTCTCGAGAGACGTACGAGAACTCGCCCCAGTTGTACGACGACGTTGCTAGCGACTATACGGACGAAGCCTTTGCTCTCATTTGCCGAGAGACAGAATAGCCTTCAGCTAAGTTAATGGCTACGACTTAGCAAGGCGCCAATTGTATCAGTGCATGTATCTTACGAGTCTCATTTGTATAGTCAACAGAGATGTACCAAAGGAAGCATTAAAAGTTAAGTATACACCAAAGCTACGTATTTTCTTTATAGCAGTCATAACTTATCCTGTTCCAGACTAGACGCCAGTCGGCGTGTATGTACGCGTGCCTTTCGGCTTCCTCCTCAGTGTGGCGTGACTAGCTTGTTACGCCACAACAAACACTTCATAAAATAGGAAACAGAAAGTTGCAGCCTTTTCAATACCTTGAGATGGCCACATAGTACACCGTCCTTTCATAACCACTTCTAACAGGAAAAAAGTCGCGTATCATCTTTTGAACATGTTTTCCTTTCATGTAACTCAGCCCTAGACAGAGACACATGATCCTGTAAATCTGCATTGTTCTGTCTAAAGTCCTTGATTTCTGTTTCCACAATTTGCAATTGTTGGCATAAGCACGAGTTGTCGGATTTACAGCGGCCTTTGTTTTCACAGTTATTCTTTTGTTTAGTAGCAATTTCTTCATTAGATAGTAATGTACTTACCTTTGAAACTTCTCCTACTACTCTAAAGACAGTTTCGTTTTGTCCTAAATATTTCTCACATCAGTAGGCTCATTACCACGTCATAGATCAGCTGTCGACGACGCGAAATAATCAGTGTTAAACTTAAGCTTCGAAGCAATATTCAACAGTTCAATTTTCAAAACCCCTTACATAATCCGAATCAGTGAAATGTACAGAGCAGACAATAGCTATTTCAACTCGAAACCAATCTGCACGTTTACAAGCATTTACTTATTTCCGTTTCGTCTCATTGTTTTTAGGAAATATATGAAACTTAAGTCTTAACTATTTACAAGGAGAATTCCCCATCGCAACCCCCCCGTGGATAGCCCGTCAAATACTGAACACAGATCAAGCATGAAAACAGGAAGAAGGTGTACTGCACTGTGGGAAAAGAAGCAAAATAGAAACAGTGAACGGTCCGAGCTGCAGCTCTAACATTGAGCCAATCTGAAGAACGACGGCAGCGTGGTTATGTGGTCGCGGTGTTGGACGGCGAAAAGGGAGATCCGTGTTCGAACCTCCTTTGTGCCCCTCTTTTTTCTCACAGAATTATGTACTGTCCGTCCGGTCATTGGCGTGTCTGGTCGCTGTATTGAAATTTGTGTCTGTGTCGTTGTGTAACGTCCGTTTGCAACAGCGAGGTCTAAGGGAAGAACCTCAGACATGTGTACCTCCGCCACTGAACCGCAAAAGAAACTGGTATAGGCAGAGGTATTTAAACAGGTAGAATAAGGCGCTGCGGTCGGCAACGCCAATATAACATAACAAGTGTCTAGCGCAGTTTTTAGATCGATTACTGCTGCTACAATGACAGGTTATCAAGATTTAAGTGAGTTTGATCGTCGTTTAATAGTCGGCGCACGAGCGATGGGATACAGCATCTCCGAGGTAGCGATGAAGTGGCGATTTTCCCGTACAGCTATTTCACGAGTGTACCGTGAATATCTGCTGAACGGAATGAACAGTCTAATGAGTACACAGTATGGTTTGAGAGTAAATCGGAGAAAGACGAAGGTAATGAGAAGTAGTAGAAATGAGAACAGCGAGAAACTTAACATCAGGATTGATGGTCACGAAGTCAATGACGTTAAGGAATTCTGCTACCTAGGCAGTAAAATAACCAATCACGGACGGAGCAAGGAGGACATCAAAAGCAGACTCGCTATGGTAAAAAAGGCATTTCTGGCCAAGAGAAGTCTACTAATATCAAATACGGGCCTTAATTTGAGGAAGAAATTTCTGAGGATGTACATGTGGAGTACAGCATTGTATGGTAGTGAAACATGGACTGTGGGAAAACCGGAACAGAAGAGAATCGAAGTATTTGAGATGTGGTGCTATAGACGAATGTTGAAAATTAGGTGGACTGATAAGGTAAGGAATGAGGAGGTTCTACGCAGAATCGGAGAGGAAAGGAATTTGTGGAAAACACTGATAAGAAGAAGGGACAGGATGATAGGACATCTGGTAAGACATGAGGGAATGACTTCCATGGTACTAGAGGGAGCTGTAGAGGGCAAAAACTGTAGAGGAAGACAGAGATTGGAATACGTCAAGCAAATAATTGAGGACGTAGGTTGCAAGTGCTACTCTGAGATGAAGAGGTTAGCACAGGAAAGGAATTTGTGGCGGGCCGCATCAAACCAGTCAGTAGACTGCTGACAAAAAAAAAAAAAAAAAAAAAAAAAAAAACCGTGAATATGAAGAATTCGGTATAACATCACATCTCTGACATCGCTGCGGCCGAAAAAGATCCTGGAAGAACGGGACCAGCGATGACTGACGAGAATCATTCAACGTGACAGAAGTGCAACCCTTCCGTAAATTGCTGCAGATTTGAATTCTATGCCATCTACAAGTCTCTGCGTGCGAACCATTCAACGAAACGTCATGGATGTGGGCTTTCGGCGCGAAGGTCCACTCGTGTAACCTTGATGACGGCACGACGCAAAGCTTTACGCCTCGCCTGGGCCCGTCAACAGCGACATTGGACTGTTGATGACTGAAAACATGTTGCCTCCTCGGACGCGTCTCGTTTCAGAATGTATTGAATGGATGGACGTGTACGGGTATGGAGGCAACCTCATGAATTCATGGACCATACATGTCATCAGTAGACTGTTCAAGCTCGTGGAGGCTCTGTAATGGTGGGCAGTTGGTGTGATATAGGACCCCTGGTACGTCTAGATACGACTCTGACAAGTGACAGGTACGTAAGCATCCTGCCTGATCACCTGCATCAATTCTTGTCCATTGTTCATTGGGACGGACTTGGGCAATTTCAGCAGGACAGTGCGACACGTTTGGAATTGCTACACAGTGGCTTCACGAACACTCTTCTGAGTTTAAACACTTCCGCTGGCCACCAGACTCCCCATACATAAACATTACTCACCATATCTCGGATACCTTGGAAGTTGCTGTTCAGAAGAGATCTGCACCCCGTCGTACTCTTACGAATTTACGGCCAGCCCTGCAGGTTTCATGGTGTCAATTCCCTCCAGGAGTGCTTCAGACATAGTCGAGTCCATGCCACGTCGTGGTGCGGTACTTCTGCGTGCTCGCAGGGGCCGTACACCATATTAGGCAGGTGTACAAGTTTCTTTGCTCTTCAGTGTATATACTTTTCTCGTGGCTCACATTTTATAACCAGTGTATAGTATGACAAATGTCAAGAATACAGAAGGAGAAAAGAAGCGTCATTCAAAATGGTTCAAATGGCTCTGAGCACAATGGGACTTAACATCTGAGGTCATCAGTCCCCTAGAACTTAGAACTACTTAAACCTAATTAACCTAAGGACATCACACACATCCATGTCCGAGGCAGGATTCGAACCTGCGACCGGAGCGGTCGCTCGGCTCCAGACTGTAGCGCCTAGAACCGCACGTCCACTCCGGCCGGCTTTCGCTTAAAAACTTGTTCTAAAAAGTCCCCCAATAAACTGACATTTACGGAGTAAATCTGAACTGAAACGCCACCCACTAATAAAAATTCACACTACATTAAACAACCTTGGTATCATTTGTAAACGTAGTTGCAATACGTTGTGGCAGTTGCCGGCCACTGAGCGCTGGTTGGGTTCACCGTGACGTCAGCGGCGCGGCTTGCTACTGCGCCTACACCTCGTGATTAGCGTGTATTCTGGTATCCGTGGGACTCTGGATGAGCCTGGAGTCTGGAGGCTGCGGCTATCGAGCCGGACGGCTGGAGGCGGCGCCCCGCGCTGGCGACGCCGGTATGGATCGCTGGAGCGGCGGCGTCGCGACGCCTGGGCGCCACGACGCGACGCAGCTGACTCACTCCGGGATGCCTGCCAAGCTGCGGCTGGACCAGGCGCGCGCACACACACATACAAGTGTGCTGTCTGCGTCACACACGTAAATCGGGCCAAGGGACAGCGCACTCCGAACATAAATTCAGTTGTGCGCTGCGCCACTTCCTGTACAACCCTGTGACTGATAATAACAATGAAGACGATATGCCTTCTTGCAACAACACAGTTTTTGTTTTGTTTAATAGCCAAACATGTTTGACCACATTTGTGGCATCTTCAGAGAGATTGTTCCTTTTCCTGCTCCAGAAATATATGCAAATAGATTTTTATGTAGGTTGGCAATACGTTATACGTCGGATTTTGGTGTTATTGAAATTGCGTATAAAATGTGCATTTTGAAATTATTTTGCTGCTTATAGAAATCAGCCGGAAATCTACATTAATACATTATGTCATCTGCAACAAAGGGATACTGGGGCAGCGTTTGAGGGGAATTTTTGATTAGCATATAACCACTAAAAGTGTACAGTATGAATCACCTAAAAATGTTGCGAAAATGGAAAGTGCTATTCGTGCGTGGTTTTCAGAGAAGGGGCAGGTAGTAATGAGCTCGTATTGTTAGCGAATAACAGAAGTAATAATAGAAATTGTATTTTTTGTCCAAACAGACACTATTTTAAATGGGATAATGTCTATTGACATTAACAAAGGAAATGCAGGGTAAATTTAGACTGTCATTGATGTTTGTTGCAAGATTCTAGTGCGAGTCGTTTACGAGATAGCGTATTTTGAAAGGTCCCCACACCGATTACAGTGTGTCTGTGTGTTCCTCGAGTGCATTTGCTGGTCAGTCAGTGTGTGACAGTACTTCGATGTATGCGGCAAGATATCCCAATATACGTCAACCATCTCGGCAATTATTTATGAACCGGCAACGGCCTTGCCGCAGTGGATACACCGGTTCCCGTGAGATCACTGAAGTTAAGTGCTGTTGGCCGTGGCCGGCACTTGGATGGGTGACCATGCAGCCGCCATGCGCTGTTGCCATTTTTCTGGGTGCACTCAGCCTCGTGATGCCAATTGAGGAGCTACTCGACCGAATAGTAGCGGATTCGGCCAAGAATACCATCATTACGACCGGGAGAGCGGTGTGGTGACCCCACGCCCCTCCTATCCGCATCCTCCTCGGAGGATGACACGGCGGTCGGATGTTAACGGTAGGCCACTCGTGGCCTGAAGACGGAGTGCTTTTTTTCTTCAACAATGTACGTGAAAGTGGTAGTGTAACGCCTAGGCAACGTAACAGAAGACAAGTGGGGGCAGAAGAGGCGGATATTAGCGTTCTGCTGCTGTTGCAATTGATCAGCTCGTTAGCTCCGGCGCAATCGCCCAAGCAAGTGGCATTAGTCAGGAAAACGTCCTGCGCATTCTCTGTCAATATACACTCCTGGAAATGGAAAAAAGAACACATTGACACCGGTGTGTCAGACCCACCATACTTGCTCCGGACACTGCGAGAGGGCTGTACAAGCAATGATCACACGCACGGCACAGCGGACACACCAGGAACCGCGGTGTTGGCCGTCGAATGGCGCTAGCTGCGCAGCATTTGTGCACCACCGCCGTCAGTGTCAGCCAGTTTGCCGTGGTATACGGAGCTCCATCGCAGTCTTTAACACTGGTAGCATGCCGCGACAGCGTGGACGTGAACCGTATGTGCAGTTGACGGACTTTGAGCGAGGGCGTATAGTGGGCATGCGGGAGGCCGCGTGGACGTACCGCCGAATTGCTCAACACGTGGGGCGTCTTCCGCTCACGCCCCAACATCGTGCAGCCCGCCTCCAGTGGTGTCGCGACAGGCGTGAATGGAGGGACGAATGGAGACGTGTCGTCTTCAGCGATGAGAGTCGCTTCTGCCTTGGTGCCAATGATGGTCGTATGCGTGTTTGGCGCCGTGCAGGTGAGCGCCACAATCAGGACTGCATACGACCGATGCACACAGGGCCAACACCCGGCATCATGGTGTGGGGAGCGATCTCCTACACTGGCCGTACACCACTGGTGATCGTCGAGGGGACACTGAATAGTGCACGGTACATCCAAACCGTCATCGAACCCATCGTTCTACCATTCCTAGACCGGCAAGGGAACTTGCTGTTCCAACAGGACAATGCACGTCCGCATGTATCCCGTGCCACCCAACGTGCTCTAGAAGGTGTAAGTCAACTACCCTGGCCAGCAAGATCAAGATCTCCGGATCTGTCCCCCATTGAGCATGTTTGGGACTGGATGAAGCGTCGTCTCACGCGGTCTGCACGTCCAGCACGAACGCTGGTCCAACTGAGGCGCCAGGTGGAAATGGCATGGCAAGCCGTTCCACAGGACTACATCCAGCATCTCTACGATCGTCTCCATGGGAGAATAGCAGCCTGCATTGCTGCGAAAGGTGGATATACACTGTACTAGTGCCGACATTGTGCATGCTCTGTTGCCTGTGTCTATGTGCCTGTGGTTCTGTCAGTGTGATCATGTGATGTATCTGACCTCAGGAATGTGTCAATTAAGTTTCCCCTTCCTGGGACAATGAATTCACGGTGTTCTTATTTCAATTTCCAGGAGTGTAGGTTCCGTCCGTATCATATATCTCTATATCAAGAGCTGCATGGAAAGGACTGCGGGAATCGTGTTCACTTCTGTACATGGGCAATCACGATAGTGCATATCTATCACGTATCTTCTTTCATGGGCGAAACACGTTTACCAATCATGGCCAGCTAAACGACCGAAACATGTGGTATTGGTCTGCTGACGATCCCCGTTGGCCTCGTCAGATAGAATATCAGCGTCCATGGAGTGGGACAGTAAACCATCAGCTCATAGGCCCATTTTTCATAAAGGGAACACTGAACGTGCAGCCTCCTAGCAGACCGTCTTCCACGGATGCTAGAAGACGTTCCTCTGCAGACTAAGAGGAACCTGAGGCACCAACACGATGGCTGTCCAGCCCACAGGGCACGAAGTACTACAGCATGTCTTCACGAATTGTTTCTAAATCGTTGGATTGGACGCAGAGGGCCGGTACCTTGACCGACGCGTTCCCCGGATTTAGCGCCTGTACACTCCTTTCTGTCGCGATCTACAAGGACATATAACTACAACCGATTATATGCTGTGGCGTATTACTGCAGCCTGCTCGGATATCTCCGCTGAAATGTTAGTAAGTATCCAGCAGTCGTTCCATACCAGATTGGACGCGGGTACTACCTTCGGCGGTGGTCAATTTGATCAGAAGTTGTGAAGATCATTTATCTCGTTACTGCCCAGAATCCACAAAGTTGAAACCTGATAGTCAAGGGAAGGCAGGATTCGGTTACGATTGTGGACGGCGCCGTAATCAGTTACTATTGGCCGCGCGGGATTAGCCGAGCGGTCAGGGACGCTGCAGTCATAACTGTGCGGCTGATCCCAGCGGAGGTTCGAGTCCTCCCTCGGGCATGGGTGTGTGTGTTTGTCGTGAGGATAATTTAGGTTAAGTACTGTGTATGCTTAGGGACTCATTACCTTAGCAGTTAAGTCCCATAATATTTCACACACATTCACACAGTTACTATTGGTTACCTTCTACAGTTACAAACAATAAATCCAGACTCAACAATAAATAAAAAAATACCACACGTCATTAATGAAGGAATAAACAACTGTGTAAGAATTAGCAAATCACCATAAAATACTGATGCAAATAATGTTTTTTAATAAGAAAAAAAACAAGCCATTGTGTTCACGGCTGAAGGCCTTACACGCCTAAAATGGCAATAAATTAAAAATGTTTAAGAACTCGCTGCAATTACAACTTACAGGTATTGAAATATTAAAAGGTAAGTGGCCACAAACACAGCAGAAGGTATCAGACGCCAGGAATGGCAGTAAATAAGGTTTTAAGGTATACTGCTAAAATACAAATATCCAATTTTTTTTAACAAATGACCA
Source organism: Schistocerca nitens (assembly GCF_023898315.1). Lineage (NCBI taxonomy): Eukaryota > Metazoa > Arthropoda > Insecta > Orthoptera > Acrididae > Schistocerca > Schistocerca nitens. Next base: position 70,538,417 of record NC_064623.1, on the reverse strand, counting down.
CAGTCACGGCTGTAGGCGTTACACGCCAGGAACGGAAATTATATAAAAAATGTCGAACCCTGCTGTAAAACTGCAAATACAAGCAAAGCTTAATTAAAAGTAACACGCAACTGACCACCAAACGGGTGAAATAAGATGATGGTAACCTTGTAACACAACCCTTAAACTGCTAGATTTATTCCAGAAGGCGACTGGAACTATTAACTAGACATACATAACCTTTACTGTAGGCATTACAAGGTATGGTAATAAATAATTCAATAATAAAACACAAGGACCAGTCACAGACGGTGCTCCAGGAATCGATCCCTGAGAAGTTCCAGCAACAAACACTTCCGCGAGCGATGAGATAGGCAGCCAAGAGTTGCATTCACTTTACAATATGGTAACTCAGGCTACTGGCTGTGTAACGAAATGATAATCTTGCTGAAGCTACCTGACGTCCAGTAAACCAAGTGCAAGAATGGAACAACATGCCAAAGCCGGAACCGGCGGTCTGCACTACATCCCCAGAACACAATGTATAGAGCGCGCGGAAAATCACTATCACCAGAACAGAAAAGAAAATCACCAACCCACCTACAATCAAGAAAGCTGTCAAAACAACACGCCCTACCAGACAGCAGCAGCAAGGAGAGGGAAACTACACTGCTGTTACATACACTTACCCCCAGGGCAGGTAACTGGGGCGTTAGTGGCCACCAGGCAATAAAAATTCCGCTGGTTTAACAAATTTTAACAAGCTGAACGCAGTAAATAGTAATAAGAAGTCGAGGGAAGCTAATCAGATCCGCTTCCCCCAAGCACTCTACTCGCTGCTCTTCGCCTCGGCGACACTATGAGCAGCAACACGAACCCGAGTCACTGGAGAATCGCGAGACATCACAATGGTGGAGGTTCCTCTGCTTGAATTGAAATGCAGTCATCTTAAGGCCTGCTGGATCCGGTTTACGACGAGGTCGTGCACCCTCGTGACCACAGCCCTTCCATCCGGCAGTCCATGCGCGCCGCCTGCGGTCCCAGTGTGTTCCCGCACTGCGCCGACCTGGCTCCTCCTGAGACCCCAAACGAACTGGCCCACTCACACGACACGGAAAAACAACGACCTGGCCCCAAAGATAGAGCAACAGTTACTACATATAGATAACCGCCGCTGCTGCCACTAGCGGACAGGCAAAGCTTGCGAAACGAGTGGCGCCAGACAAGATGAGAAGAAGACAAACAACCGCAACCATGCCTACTGAAGGATACGGTCTGGCCTCCAACAGAGGGCGGAAACCTACAAACAGCATCAACGCGAGCCGCAGCACGGCTCAAAAGTACTGTATAAACTTACGTTGTTCTGTGCAACAACAGGTATTCTACAGTTGTCGGTGGGGAAACTTTTGAAAATAAGATATCTCGTAAGCAACTCGCACTAGAGTCGTGCAACGAACACCATTGACGCATTAATTTACCCTACTTTTAGTCTGTTAATGTCAATAGGCATTGCTCCATTTAAAAAAGGGTGTTTGTTACCCAGAAAATGGAGTTTCCAAGAATTATTCAAATCTGTAGATTGGCTAACAATACGAGCCCCTGACTACAAATCCATTCTGTGAGAACATCAGTAGCACTTTCCATTTCCGCAATATTTGCGGTGCAATTTTTATGTGATTCACGCAGTGAAAACAATGCTCCGGACTACCCCCTTCATATGAAATCAATACAGACATTTGTGTCTTAGTGTGGCCCGGACTATCCCCTAGCTAGCGTTAGATCTTCATATGAACTCAATACAGAAATTTGTGTCTTAGCGTGGCGCATACACCTTTTCGAGGGTCCCCCCCCCCCCCCCCCCACTAACAAGGTCGTGCGTTCAGCAGTGATAATTGTATAAGGACTCCTGTACCTACACCCGAACCGCTGAAACATGTCACCTCAATGTCACTCAACGGGCGCGGTGAAGTTGGCAGTATGACTGGCAAACAAAAGAGGAACGCGAGGCGCTGCGTCTGGTGAACCAATTACAGCACAGGAACAACAGGCGGTTCCGGCGTCGACGGTTCCACGTTGCCAGCTTTTGTGGGTTGGGTTGTTTTGGGGGAGGCGACCAGACAGCGAGGTCATCGGTCTCATCGGATTAGGAAAGAAAGTCTGCTGTGCCCTTTCGAAGGAACCATCCCGGCATTTGCCTGGAGCGATTTAGGGAAATCACGGAAAACCTGAATCAGGATGGCCGGACACGGGATTGAACCGTCGTCCTCCCGAATGCGAGTCCAGTGTGCTGCCAGCTTTTGTGTAGACACTGTGTATCAGTGCGCGACCGGCCGCTTCTGTACAGTTGTTATCGCTTCGATGACAGTTTCTGTTCATTAAAGAATGTCATCAAAACGACGTCGTTCACCAAGTGACAGTCCGTTTCGTCGTGGAGTGCCGTTAATGGAGTCACGCTCTGGAATCGCTACGAAGGACGCGCGAATTTTACGACCAAAAAACACACTTTTTTTCAGTATATCCATTGTGGATGACGAACTGCGACGATGATTTAATTAGGCGTTTATTCTGGTAATACGAGGGGCGTTCAGAAAGTAAGCTCCGATCGGTCGCGAAATGGAAACGACTATCAAAATCCGATAAAGCTTTGCACAGATGTGTTGGGTAGTGTCTCTAGTATAACCCCAGTTAGCATCACGTCGCTCTTCTCATTTCTGAGCTCGCAGTGAGTGCGTAAAGATGTCTGGAAAATAGTGTCTGCCGCCAAGTACGAGGGCCTGGTGAGAAATTTCGCCTGAAGCTATGCAGCTAACATTACATAACTGTCGTGCTGTTTCTTCTTCAAGACAATTCTCAGCCGCATTCTGCAGGAGCAATGAAGATGCTCCTGCATCGTTTTCAAATGGAAATGTGAGATTACCCACAATACAGTCCGCAATTGTCTCCCCCTGGGTTTCATCTCTGGTCACATGAACCGCTGTCTTTGAAAACAACATTTTGACAGACAACGAGGTGTAGGCTAGCGTGGAGAATTGGCGAAAAGCACTGGCGGCTGCCTTCTACGAGGCCTGTTCAGAAAGTAAGCTCCGATTGATTGCCAAATTGAAACCACAGTGAACATCAGAAATGTTTTACTTGTAACAATTAGCTACACCTTTCAGCTACTTCTCTACGTAGTCGCCGTTCTGACTTAGACTTTTGTCATAGCGTTGTACCAACTTTTCAATAGTCTCATCATAGAAGGCAGCCGCCAGTGCTTTCCGCCAATTCTCCACGCTGGCCTACACCTCGTTGTCTGTGTCAAAATGTTGTCTTCAAAGACAGCGGTTCATGTGACCAGAGATGAAACTCAGGGGGAGACAATTGCGGACTGTATTGTGGGTAATCTCACATTTCCATTTGAAAACGATGCAGGAGCATCTTCATTTCCCCTGCAGAATGCGGCTGAGAATTGTCTTGAAGAAGAACAGCACGACAGTTATGTAATGTTAGCTGCATAGCTTCAGGCGAAATTTCTCACCAGGCCCTCGTACTTGGCGGCAGACACTATTTTCTAGACATCTTTACGCACTCACTGCGAGCTCAGAAATGAGAAGAGCGACGTGATGATAATTGGGGTTACACTAGAGACACTACCCAACACATCTGTGCAAAGCTTTATCGGATTTTCATAGTCGTTTCCATTTCGCGACCGATCGGAGCTTACTTTCTGAACGCCCCTCGTATGATGAGGCTATTGAAAAGTTGGTACAACGCTATGACAAAAGTCTAAGTCAGAACGGCGACTACGTAGAGAAGTAGCTGAAAGGTGTAGCTAATTGTTACAAGTAAAACATTTCTGATGTTCACTGTGGTTTCAATTTGGCAATCAATCGGAGCTTACTTTCTGAACAGGCCTCGTAAATATGCATTCAGTCGCTTTTTTGCGATTAGTTCTACCATGAACACGTTTTCGAGCCACTGCAGGCTCATCCTCAGACGGAGGTGTTACGAGAACACTGTGCTGTGGACCAAGTGTAGCTAGATCCAGGGCCGGTGCTGCTGGCGGAAATGACGGATATTGAGCAATCGGCGACGAAACGTTCACGTACCCGAAAGTTTTTTTATGTTTCAGGTACTTACAGTGCACTGCTTTGTGGTAGCCACATCAGATTGCTTGTTATAACGTGCATTATTAAACTATGTACACAAATAAACACAGTATTTAGCTACACTTGATTTTACACTGATCACAAAATGTAAACATTCTCTGTTTTTACAAAGAATATGGGCATGACAGATACTACACTTTACAAAACAATAGTCTGTGGCAAGAGATGCATTGTATTACGGTACAAATATTACTAGTATAGATTTTACATTTCAGTAAATGTTTCTAGCTGCAGGAGTGTTGCTAGCTGCAGGAGTGTCTTTATATTGCCAAAAGACTTTTCAAAAATGGCTCTGAGCACTATGGGACTTAACATCAGTCCCCTAGAAGTTAGAACTACTTAAACCTAACTAACCTAAGGACATCACACAACACCCAGTCATCACGAGGCAGAGAAAATCCCTGACCCCGCCGGGAATCGAACCCGGGCATGGGAAGCGAGAACGCTACCGCACGACCACGAGCTGCGGACGAAAGACTTTTAATATGTGTTAACAGTCACACAAAAGGTAATCAACTAGCGTGGAATATATAGTACATAATTAGATGATGCCGTAAACCCGCACCACACAGTGACCTTTTCAGGATGAAGTGGTACTGGTTGAGCCGGCCGGAGTGGCCGAGCGGTTCTAGGCGCTACAGTCTGGAACCGCGCGACCGCTACGGTCGCAGGTTCGAATCCTGCCTCGGGCATGGATGTGTGTGATGTCCTTAGGTTAGTTAGGTTTAAGTAGTTCTAACAAGGGAACCTCCCCATCGCGCCCCCCCAGATTTAGTTACAAATTGACACAGTGGATAGGCCTTGAAAAACTGAACACGGATCAATCGAGAAAACAGGAAGAAGTTGTGTGGAACTATGAAAAAATAAGCAAAATATACAAACTGAGTAGTCCATGTCCAAGACAGGCAACATAAAGGAGTATGTTAGCTGAGGAACGCCATGGTCTCGTGGTTAGAGTGAGCAACTGCGGAACGAAAGGTCCTTGGTTCGAGTCCTCCCTCGAGTGAAAATTTTACTTTCTTTATTTTCGCAAAGTTACGATCTGTCCGTTCATTCATTGACGTCTCTGTTCACTTTAATAAGTTTAGTGTCTGTGTTTTGCGACCGCACCGCAAAACCGTGCGATTAGTAGACGAAAGGACGTGCCTCTCCAATAGGAACCGAAAACATTTGATCGCAAGGTCATAGGTCAATCGATTCCTCCACAGGAAAACACGTTTGATATATTCTTTACGACACTGGTGACGGCATGTGCGTCACATGACAGGAATATGTTGTTGACCCACCTAACTTGCACACTTGGCGAATGGGTAAAAAGATTCTTCTACCTCGCCCGATTTAGGTTTTCTTGTGGATGTGATAATCACTCCAAAAAAAGTGATGAAAACATAAGAGTTTGTCACATAAACTGCATCAAATGAATGCAACAGTTTCAGAGTCGCACAGTTTTCCCTGTGCTCTGTCAAAACATATGTTTTTTACGTTTTCAAATGTTTCCGTGCGTAGACCGTCAAATTCTGTATATGTCCAAGCAAATCTGAACATGTCCTGGAATTTTGGAGAGCGAAGTTGATTATGTGTGAGTGCCTCAACTTTGATAATTATCTGAAAATAAAAAATTAAAATTTTCACCCGAGAGAAGATTTGAACCAAGGACCTGTCGTTCCACAGCTGCTCACGCTAACCACGGGACCACGGCGCTCGTAAGCCAACAGTGTCCTTGATGTTGCCTACCTTCCGCATGGACTACTCAGTTTGTATATTTTGCTTATTTTTTTCATAGTTCCACACAACTTCTTCCTGTTTTCTCGATTCATCTGTGTTCAGTTTTTCAAGGCCTATCCCTGTGCCAACTTATAACTAAATCTGAGGGGGATGCGATGGGGAGGTTCCCTTGTAAGTTCTAGGGGACTGATGGCCTCAAAATTGGGTCCAATAGTGCTCAGAGCCATTTGACTCCCATTTTGTAATACACCTTTACAAGCAGAGCTTGATCCTGCGTTGAGACAGTCATGGCGAACGTCGCAAACGGAGGAAAAGCCGCGTTTCCGGCGTGTTTATATCGACTTCGATGGGTCGTGCGCACGACAGGTGTTTTCAGTTACGTATTCTCACACATACAGCGCCATCTATTGATCAATTTTCACACTATTTTTTTCTGCCTATGTTTTCCCTCTTCTCCGATAATATTCCGTTGCAATCTGGAGTCATTCTGACCAGTGATGTTATTTCTACAGCGCTTTGAAAGTTTAACCATAATCAACCTGTACTTTTACAAACTCTGGAGACAAGTTTCTTAAACCAAAACAAAGAAAAAAGTTCATGGGCACACATGTCCAAAAATCCTTCGCTTTAGGCTTATTAACGAAAGTAGTCTTTCGACGGCTTCCCAGGGATAACTCAGCAACTTCATCTATCTGCGCATCCGGTTGATTTTGTTGTAATTCCCACCCGAGTTGTTTACATTCCTCATTCGTCTGTCTTCGACGTGTCGACTGTGTATATATGCTAAAGGTAGCTGAAAGTGTTCCGTTCAGACATGTCAGGATAATGATTTCGTGAGCAGGCAGATAGGGTTCTCGTGTACGGCCGCGCTAATGGTAATGGTGGCGAGGCTGTATGGCTGTGTCAGACGGCGTTTTCAGACCGAACGTAGCTGAGTTTCGTCACGTCAGCGTGAGAATCTCTAGCACCACAAAGTATTCACTGAAGAAGAGCACATGTTGCTCCAGCGCCTGACCTGATCGTTCTACGAGCTGTTGAAGAAGAGCCAGGTGTCAGTGCAAGCGAAGTAGCCCTGGCATGTGGTACATCTGCAAGTCAGCATGAAGTATACTCCATGAGCAACTCGTGTATCCGTTTCATTTTCAACGTGTGCGGTGCCTTACGTCTGTCGATCACCCACCACGGGAGACCCGTTGCCGATGGTTTGTCTCACATTCTGCCAACCCGTTGTTTGTCTCTCCACTTTTGTTCACAGACGAGGTAACGTTTTTAATTACTGTACCTCCCACGTGAGACGACAACGGCCTTGCCACAGTGGATACACCGGTTCCCGTCAGATTACTGAAGTTAAGTGTTGTCGGACGTGGCCGGCACTTGGATGGGTGACCATCCGGGCCGCCATGCGCTGTTGCCATTTTTCGGGGAGCCCTCAGCCTCCTGATGCCAGTTGAGGAGCTACTCCACCGAATGGTAGCGGCTCCGGTCAAAGAAAACCATCATAACGACCAGGAGAGCGGTGTGCTGACCACACACCCCTCCTATCCGCATCCTCCGCTGAGGATGACACGGCGGTCGGATGGTCCCGGTGGGCCACATGTGGCCTGATGACGGAGTGAGTGAGTGCCGCGGGAGATGCATGATAAGAAACAGTAAGACACAGGTACGCAAGGATTTACTACGACCACAGTAGGAAAAACTCTTCTGAATAATAATAATAATAATAATAATAATAACAACAGACAAATGTAAGAAAAATAGCATAGTCAAGGGAAAACACACTAAACAAGAAGATTACATATTGGATAACCACAGCGACTGCATAGAAGCGATGGAAAAAACGGATGCCTATAAATATCTAGGATACAGACAAAAAATAGGAATAGAAAATACAAATATTAAAGAAGAACTAAAAGAAAAATATAGACAAAGACTAACAAAAATACTGAAAACAGAATTGACAGCAAGAAACAAGACAAAAGCTATAAATACCTATGCTATACCAATATTGACCTACTCATTTGGAGTAGTGAAATGGAGTAACACAGACCTAGAAGCACTCAATACACTTACACGATCACAATGCCACAAATATAGAATACATCACATACATTCAGCAACAGAAAGATTCACATTAAGCAGAAAGGAAGGAGGAAGGGGATTTATCGACATAAAAAACCTACATTATGGACAGGTAGACAATTTAAAAAAATTCTTTCTAGAACGAGCAGAAACTAGCAAAATACACAAGGCAATCACTCATATAAATACATCGGCTACACCACTGCAATTTCACAACCACTTCTACAACCCTTTAGATCACATAACATCAACAGATACGAAGAAAGTAAATTGGAAAAAGAAAACACTTCATGGCAAGCACCCGTATCATCTAACACAGCCACACATCGATCAAGACGCATCCAACACATGGCTAAGAAAAGGCAATATATACAGTGAGACAGAAGGATTCATGATTGCAATACAGGATCAAACAATAAACACCAGGTATTACAGCAAGCATATTATTAAAGATCCCAATACCACAACAGATAAATGCAGACTTTGTAAACAACAAATAGAAACAGTAGATCACATCACAAGCGGATGTACAATACTAGCAAATACAGAATACCCCAGAAGACATGACAATGTCGCAAAAATAATACATCAACAGCTTGCCTTACAACATAAACTTATAAAACAACAAGTTCCCACATACAAGTATGCACCACAAAATGTACTGGAGAATGATGAATACAAATTATACTGGAACAGAACCATTATAACAGATAAAACAACGCCACATAACAAACCTGACATCATACTCACCAATAAAAAGAAGAAATTAACACAACTAATCGAAATATCCATACCCAATACAACAAATATACAAAAGAAAACAGGAGAAAAAATTGAAAAATACATCCAACTGGCTGAGGAAGTCAAAGACATGTGGCATCAGGATAAAGTTGACATCATACCAATTATACTATCAACTACAGGAGTCATACCACACAATATCCACCAGTACATCAATGCAATACAGCTACATCCAAACATATATATACAACTACAGAAATCCGTAATTATTGATACATGTTCAATCACCCGAAAGTTCCTAAATGCAATATAACACATACAGTACAGTTAATAGGAAGTGCTTGATCAAGGTCCGCGTCACTTTCCATTCTTAACCAGACTTAACGTCTGAGAAAGTAAAGAAATAATAATAATAATACATCTTCTTATACACTAATAGGCATAAGAAGTCATTTCAAAAAGTTCTGGAACATTCTTAATTTCGCCTCAATGGTACGTAGGAGCGAAGTGCGGTTGTCATCCCTGCATACGCCTGTGTTGAATGTGGAACTGCTGGAAATATCGTAGTTGTACGTCTGTTAGTTATTTATCAGTGCTGTATTGGGTAGAAAGCTGTCTCACACAGTTTGAGAATATCGAGATGGTAGACCTAGAGGAGCAACGCGTCTGCATTAAATTTTGCGTGAAGCTCGTCAAAATCTTTACATAGACACACCAAATGATGCAGGAAGCCTCGGTGATGTTTGTTTAAGCGGGTTTAAAAATGGGCCGACAGAAGTTAAAGATGACAGTCGTTCAGGACGGCCTCCGACGTCCGCCAACGACGCTCATGTCAAGAAGATCAACGAAATGGTGCGTGCTAATCAAAGACTGACTGTCCGAGAGATTGCAGAAGAATGTCAGATTTACGTTGGCTCATGTCATGAAATCCTGAGACACCATCTTGGAATGCTTGGTGTTTAGCGTCTTGGAATGCATCTTGTTGGTGCCAACTTCGTCCCACGGCTCGTGAGTCAAGACCAGACAGACCGTCTCGCATCTGTGAAGAGCTTTTGGATCGCGCAAATGAGAACGAGATGTTCCTTAAGAGAATCAAAACTGGTGATGAGACGTGGGTCTATGGCTATGATGTTGAGACGTTGAAAGGACGAAGATTTGCAACGATAGACGAGATAAAAGAAAATTCGCAGACGGCGCTTCGCGCGATACAGCAGGATGCCCCCCTTCTAACAGCCGTGTACCGCAAGTCTCTAGAGGAGCGGAAGGTTCCAAATGATTGGAAAAGAGCACAGGTAGTCCCAGTCTTCAAGAAGGGTCGTCGAGCAGATGCGCAAAACTATAGACCTATATATCTGACATCGATCTGTTGTAGAATTTTAGAACATGTTTTTTGCTCGAGTATCATGTCATTTCTGGAAACCCAGAATCTACTCTGTAGGAATCAACATGGATTCCGGAAACAGCGATCGTGTGAGACCCAACTCGCTTTATTTGTTCATGAGACCCAGAAAATATTAGATACAGGCTCCCAGGTAGATGCTATTTTCCTTGACTTCCGGAAGGCGTTCGATACAGTTCCGCACTGTCGCCTGATAAACAAAGTAAGAGCCTACGGAATATCAGACCAGCTGTGTGGCTGGATTTAAGAATTTTTAGCAAACAGAATACAGCATGTTGTTATCAATGGAGAGACGTCTACAGACGTTAAAGTAACCTCCGGCGTGTGACAGGGGAGTGTTATGGGACCATTACTTTTCACAATATATATAAATGACCTAGTAGATAGTATCGGAAGTTCCATGCGGCTTTTCGCGGATGATGCTGTAGTATACAGAGAAGTTGCAGCATTAGAAAATTGTAGCGAAATGCAGGAAGATCTGCAGCGGATAGGCACTTGGTGCAGGGAGTGGCAACTGACCCTTAACATAGACAAATGTAATGTATTGCGAATACATAGAAAAAAAGGATCCTTTATTGTATGATTACATGATAGCGGAACAAACACTGGTAGCAGTTACTGCTGTAAAATATCTGGGAGTATGGGTGCGGAACGATTTGAAGTGGAATGATCATATGAAATTAATTGTTGGTAAGGCGGGTACCAGGTTGAGATTCATTGGGAGAGTCCTTAGAAAATGTAGTCCATCAACAAAGGAGGTGGCTTACAAAACACTCGTTCGACCTATACTTGAGTATTGCTCACCAGTGTGGGATCCGTACCAGATCGGGTTGACGGAAGAGATAGAGAAGATCCAAACAAGAGCGGCGCGTTTCGTCACAGGGTTATTTGCTAACAGTGATAGCGTTACGGAGATGTTTAGCAAACTCGAGTGGCAGACTCTGCAAGAGAGGCGCTCTGCATCGCGGTGTAGCTTGCTCGCCAGGTTTCGAGAGGGTGCGTTTTTGGATGAGGTATCGAATATATTGCTTCCCCCTACTTATACCTCCCGAGGAGATCACGAACGTCCGCAGCTCGTGGTCGTGCGGTAGCGTTCTCGCTTCCCATGCCCGGGTTCGATTCCCGGCGGGGTCAGAGATTTTCTCTGCCTCGTGATGACTGGGTGTTGTGTGATGTCCTTAGGTTAGTTAGGTTTAAGTAGTTCTAAGTTCTAGGGGACTGATGACCATAGATGTTAAGTCCCATAGTGCTCAGAGCCATTTGAACCATTTGAACCAGATCACGAACGTAAAATTAGAGAGATTCGAGCGCGCACGGAGGCTTTCAGACAGTCGTTCTTCCCGCGAACCATACGCGACTGGAACAGAAAAGGGAGGCAATGACAGTGGCACGTAAAGTGCCCTCCGCCACACACCGTTGGGTGGCTTGCGGAGTATAAATGTAGATGTGGATGTGTACCAGGACTCCCTCCGGAAGTGAAAACGGCGTTGAGAGCGGTGTGTCGATTGTGGAGGAGAGTATTTCGGAAGAGACCATGCGCAGTAAGTAAAAGGTAATAGCAGAAAAAATTTGTGGACAACGTTCCGGAATTTTTTAAACAAACCTCGTACGCTTGGAACACAGTGATTAAAGGTAGTGGGACGTGAAGACTGTGCCACAGGTAATCCCTAACTGACTGACGGGCTGCTAAGAGCCGGTGCATGAACTGCCCAGATCTCCGTAGGAACGAACTGCCGACGTGCGTATATATATATATAGGTGGAGCACGGAGGTGTTCGTGGCTATCCAGTTCCGGACACGTGACACGGCGGAGCAAATATGTCCCCGGCACGGGGGACGTCTGGTATAGAGAGCCTTTACAGGGAGAGAGTGGCCATAGGTGATGTTGCCCGTAATTGGCTGATTAGCTTTGGCAGAAAGATGGCGCCAAACGTCTCTCGCGCTTCCTATGTTAGCCGTGCTTTTGAGTTGAATTGAAGTTCAGAGGACTTTTGCAAACGATTAAAAGGTATTTGAATTATTGAGAGACTTGTCATGCGTTGTGCGTGTATGTTCGATTTAGTTGTATATCGTTTTTCATACGTAATTAGCGTTTGCGATCTTAAATACGAGTTGAAATAACGAAGCGTTTTGTGATGAAGTCGGTAGGCCTACATGTTTGAAGTAAACACGTTAGTAATTGTTCAGTATTGTTTTTGACATCTGTAATTCGTTCTGCAGACGTTCGTAAACGATGCCAGGTTGTGCTGCATTTGGTTGTTCCAATAGAGGCGAAGGTGGATTTCGCATGTTAGCATTTCCACGCAATGAAGAAAGATGAAAGCAGTGGGCAGTCGCAGTCAACAGGGCTCACATAAATGAAACAAGAGCCTTGTGGAAACCAACCAAGTACTCTTAACTATGCGAAGTAAATCGTCTTTGCCTTTTACTACATACAGGGTGTTTCAAAAGTGACCGGTATATTTGAAACGGCAATAAAAACTAAACGAGCAGCGATAGAAATACACCGTTTGTTGCAATATGCTTGGGACAACAGTACATTTTCAGGCGGACAAACTTTCGAAATTACAGTAGTTGCAATTTTCAACAACAGATGGCGCTGGAAGTGATGTGAAAGATATAGAAGACAACGCAGTCTGTGGGTGCGCCATTCTGTACGTCGTCTTTCTGCTGTAAGCGTGTGCTGTTCACAACGTGCAAGTGTGCTGTAGACAACATGGTTTATTCCTTAGAACAGAGGATTTTTCTGGTGTTGGAATTCCACCGCCTAGAACACAGTGTTGTTGCAACAAGACGAAGGTTTCAACGGAGGTTTAATGTAACCAAAGGACCGAAAAGCGATACAATAAAGGATATGTTTGAAAAATTTCAACGGACTGGGAACGTGACGGATGAATGTGCTGGAAAGGTAGGGCGACCGCGTACGGCAACCACAGAGGGCAACGCGCAGCTAGTGCAGCAGGTGATCCAACAGCGGGCTCGGGTTTCCGTTCGCCGTGTTGCAGCTGCGGTCCAAATGACGCCAACGTCCACGTATCGTCTCATGCGCCAGAGTTTACACCTCTATCCATACAAAATTCAAACGCGGCAACCCCTTAGCGCCGCTACCATTGCTGCACGAGAGACATTCGCTAACGATATAGTGCACAGGATTGATGACGGCGATATGCATGTGGGCAGCATTTGGTTTACTGAGGGAGCTTATTTTTACCTGGACGGCTTCGTCAATAAACAGAACTGGCGCATATGGGGAACCGAAAAGCCCCATGTTGCAGTCCCATCGTCCCTGCATCCTCAAAAAGTACTGGTCTGGGCCGCCATTTCTTCCAAAGGAATCATTGGCCCATTTTTCAGATCCGAAACGATTACTGCATCACGCTATCTGGACATTCTTCGTGAATTTGTGGCGGTACTAACTGGCTTAGACGACACTGCGAACACCTCGTGGTTTATGCAAGATGGTGCCCGGCCACATCGCACGGCCGACGTCTTTAATTTCCTGAATGAATATTTCGATGATCGTGTGATTGCTTTGGGCTATCCGAAACATACAGGAGGCGGCGTGGATTGGCCTCCCTATTCGCCAGACATGAACCCCTGTGACTTCTTTCTGTGGGGACACTTGAAAGACCAGGTGTACCGCCAGAATCCAGAAACAATTGAACAGCTGAAGCAGTACATCTCATCTGCATGTGAAGCCATTCCGCCAGACACGTTGTCAAAGGTTTCGGGTAATTTCATTCAGAGACTACGCCATATTATTGCTACGCATGGTGGATATGTGGAAAATATCGTACTATAGAGTTTCCCAGACCGCAGCGCCATCTGTTGTTGGAAATTGTAACTACTGTAATTTCGAAAGTTTGTCTTCCTGAAAATGTACTGTTGTCGCAAGCATATTGCAACAAACGGTGTATTTCTATCGCTGCTCGTTTAGTTTTTATTGCCGTTTCAAATATACCGGTCATTTTTGAAACACCCTGTATAAAACAACTTGCAGTATACATAGTTAAATTTGAAAACAGACCTGTAAATTGGCTGTGTGAAAATTATTGTAACACATTATTCTTATAAACAAAGGCATTTAACGAATGATTTCGCCATATTGTCTTGTGCTTTTGATTCGGTGAGTGTGTACTCCACTACTGGCCACTCAAAAGTCCCGCCCGCAGTTTGACAGAAAAATGGCCGCCGTATCGTCCGGTTGGCTACTCTCTCCCTATACAGGCTCTCACCTCTGGTAGCGCTTGACCTGCCATCTGTCGTCCGTGTGATCGACGCAGTCCGCGGACGCTACGCCTTGTGCTTTTGCAAACCCGTGTTGCTTCAGTGTCTGAGGGGTTGCCGATCTAGGAAGGCGAACCGTGAATACATGGGAGTAACAGATGGAATAACAAATTTCCACAACCATCACATCTGGGTCGATCGCAATCCACGTGCTGCGGTACAGATTAGACATCAGCGTCATTGTTAGATTAATTTGTTGGCTTTAATTGTAGGTGACTGTCTGTTAGGCCCATATGTTCCTCCAGCATGTCTTACATAGGCTTTCTACAGGGACCTTATTCAGAATCCGACAAGACCTATTACAAAATGTTCTCCATCCAAATAAGAAGAATCATGTGGTTTATGCATGATGGAGCTCCGGTCTGCCTTCGAGATGCACTGGCTGGTATCTACCATGACAGATTAGTAGGTGGACGAAGACCAGATCCATGGCCTGCCCGTTCCCCCGAACTCAGTGCTTTGGATTGTTATCTCGAGGGGCAGCGTAAACAAATGGTCTATGCAGCAGAATACCCGTATGCAGAAACTCTTCATCCATGTATCATGAGAGCCTGCGAAACCGTTCGAAACCCTCAGGGAGTATTTGAAAGGGTGCGACAGTTCTCGATTCGGCGAATACGTGCGTGTCTACAAGCAAGGGGAGGACATTTCGAAGATCTGTTCTGAGTTAATTTGTCGACCAGCTCCAATTTTAAACTTCCACTAATAACTCAAATGGTTCAAATGGCTCTGAGCACTATGGGACTCAACTGCTGAGGTCATCAGTCCCCTAGAACTTAGAACTACTTAAACCTAACTAACCTAAGGACATCACAAACATCCATGCCCGAGGCAGGATTCGAACCTGCGACCGTAGCGGTCTTGCGGTTCCAGACGTGCCTTTAACCGCACGGCCACTTCGGCCGGCACTAATAACTCAAAATTGAAGCATTTTGGATGACACGTTTTTGTGAGCATTTTTCTTGTTTTGATGTAAGGAACCTGTCCCCATAGTTTGTAAAAGTACACTATGTGATCAATAGTCTCCGGACGCTTGGCTGAAAATAACTTACGATTTCCTGGTGCACTACATCGGTAATGCTGGAATTCAATATGACAGCATTCACTCTCACAGGCATACGTTCAATCAGGTGCTGGAAGGTTTCTTGGGGAATGGCAGCCCATTGTTCTCGGAGTGCTGAACTGAGGAGAGGTATCGATGTCGGTCGGTGAGGCGTGGCACCAAGTAGGCGTTCCAAAACATCCTAAAGTTGTTCTTTAGGATTCAGGTCAGGGCTCTGTGCAGGCCAGTCCATTACAGGGATGTTATTGTCGTGGTACCACTCTTGCCACAGCCGTGCATTATGAACAGGTGCTCGATGGTGCTGAAAGATGCAATCGCTATCCCCGAATCGAACAATGGGAAGCAAGGAGGTGCTTGAAACATCAATGTAGGCCTGTGCTGTGATAGTGCCACGCAAAACAACAAGGGGTGGAAGCCCCCTCCATGAAAAACAAGGCCACACCGGAAGACCACCAGCTCCGAATTTTACTGTTGGCACTACACATGCTGGCAGGTGAGGTTCATCTGGCATTCGCCATACCCACAAACTGTCATCGGATCGCCACATTGTGTACCGTGATTCGTCAATCGACACAACGTTTTCCCACTGTTCAATCGTCCAATATTTACGCTCCTTACAGCAAGCGGGGCGTCGTTCGGCCTTTACCGGCGTGATGTGTGGCTTATGAGCAGTCGCTCGACCATGAAATCCAAGATTTCTCACCTCCCGCCTAACTGTCATAGCACTAGCAGTGGATCGTACCTCTGTCAGTCAACAGAAGAGGTCGCCTATACGCTTTTGTGCTGTACGTGTCCCTTCACGTTTCCACTCACTATCACATAGGAAACAGCGGACCTAGGGATGTTTAGCAGTGTGGAAATCTTGCGTACACACGTATGACAGAAGTGCCATCCGATCACCTGACCAGGTTAGAAACCTGTGACTTCGACGGAGCGCCCCGTTCTGCTCTCTCACGATGTCTGACTACTGAGGTCTGCTCTCTACATCTACATCTACATATACATTCCGCTAGCCACCAAGCGGTGTGTGGCGGAGGGCACTATTCTGGCCAAAGTTACATTTCCTCCCCTCTGTTTCACTCACGGATCACTCGAGGGAAAAACGGCTTTCTGAACGCCTCAGTACTAGCTCTAATTTACCTTATCTCTGAATGGTGATCATTGCGCGATTTGAAAGTTGGTGGTAATGATGTATGCTCTACATCCTCGGCGAAGATCGGATTTCGGAATTTAGTAAGCAGCCTCCTCCGTTTAGCGCGCCGTCTGTCTGCAAGTGTGTCCCCCTTCAAACTTTCTGTCAGATTTGTAACACTCTCGCGATGGCTAAATGTACCAGTCACGAATCTTGCTGCTCTTCTTTGCACCTTCTCAATCTCTTGAATCAGATCCAACTGGTAAGGGTCCCATACAGACGAACAATAAGACTGGACGAACTAACGTATTGTAAGCTATTTCCTTTGTTGAAGTGAAAGGGTACAGTACCGCCCGACATTGAAAATAGGTACAACATTCTTCGTTATTCTTGTCAGTACATCATATTTTTTCTAATAATAACTCAATTTCAATTAATACAGCGAAGCCGGATACCAGTGTGGGAAAGAATGACAATTTATTTATTTAATTGATCACATGTGCACTCCCACAAAATAAATCCCTACACCCACTTTGGTGAGATCTGTGAAATGAATGAATGTATGGTCGTCTGCTAACCGCAGATAGTGAATTTGAATATATGATCATCTTTGAGACGATCTTTTGGTCACCTTTGGTGGAACCAAAGAGATGAAATTTACCGGATCTTTGAGCGCCTGAAATGTGGCTGACCAATACGGTAGCATGGTCTTCCCCCACCTCGACAGAGGTGCGAGAGAATCTGAAGAACGGCCATGTTTCAGCACTCTGCCGCTGGATCTTGTGCTGTTAAGACCTGTTTTAGTTGTGCTCCGTAAAGACGAGTGGAGACATGGTATGCATGTGAAATACTTAAGAGTAGTTTGGAATAATTGTTTCTCTATTTCAGGAACTTTTGTCGGGAGAATTAAATGTCAGGCAGGTAATATTAAGGGGATCGTAGTAATCTTCGGAAGTGACCAACGGTCACAATGAAACCACGTGTAGCAATAAGTTGAAATACTTCCGAGTGCTTACGTTAAGCTGAATTACTAGCGTGTGTACTAAAAGTTGGAAATATTTAAGAAATGGATTGTGCAGGACTTGAAATTAGAGACGAGTACTTCCACGTGTTGAGTATTGTGTGAGTCTCAATCTGTGTATGAGACAAAAGATAAAGAGAAGTACTCGTCCATGGTATCAGTTGAGGACTCGCGTGTGTGATGAATATGTTCTTAATATTACTTTGCGTGTTATGTTTCCGTGTGACGCTTGATTCAAACTATAATACTCTGAGAGAGAAGCAAGGCGAGTCAGCCGTCTATCCAGCGGCGCCACTTGGCTTGCATTGCACAGGAAGACGTGCATCTATCCTCCAGAGTTCGTAGTAGGAAAGAGAAGTTACGAAGTGGCGCAGTGTCGTGTGAAACTGGGATGAATACTAATTGAAGTGGGAAAGTTGAAAGTGATGTGGTTATAATGTTGTGACTATTCCTAGTGTAGTATTCCATGTTGCAGTGTGGTGTATGTCATGCAATTTAAGTATGTGTGATTTGCATGGGAGAGTAGCAAGGTAGTTTCAGAGGTAGTGGGTTATGCATGTTCCTTTTGTACCGCTCGGTCTGGAGGAAAGTTTCGTGATGACGGTTGTGAGAGTCGAAGTTTGAGATATAGCAAAAGATTCACCATCCTATCCAAAAAGTGCACTGTAGCGTTAAATAATTACGAGACCATAAGATAGAGAATCACCAATGTAAAACCATGCCCACTGGGCGGAATTTCTCATGTGTTATTGTTGTAGGTTATAGAATTTGTGTGTTTAGGTTATAGAATTTATCGGAATAAATAAGATAGTGAAAAGAAAGAGATTGGTGGCCTTTTCCTTCGAATTGTATGTTGTCATGATACCCAGAATTTATAATGTGTGCGCCATTCATATTCAGTGCGATGGCCACGTGTTGATCAAAGCCGTTAAATAAAAAAGAAAATGTGGTATTGCCAGTGCGTAGTGAACAGTCAGAGTTGT
The DNA here is from genome assembly GCF_023898315.1 of Schistocerca nitens. Classification (NCBI taxonomy): domain Eukaryota; kingdom Metazoa; phylum Arthropoda; class Insecta; order Orthoptera; family Acrididae; genus Schistocerca; species Schistocerca nitens. Next base: position 70,519,860 of record NC_064623.1, on the reverse strand, counting down.
GTAGATTACTAATAGTCAGATGTGCGTTTCCGTTGCGTAATATTCAAACAGGAGAATAACATGTAACTTAATTGTAAGTACTAGAGTTCATGTTACTCGATAAATAAGAATGAGTCCACTCGCTTGGCAGACCACTCATCTTGCAGGCGTGACTGCTTGATGCCTCAGTATGAGCAAGGCATGTGGGTGCCTCTCAGAAGGACTGCATGGCTTCAGGATTCTACTAATAAACCGCAATCTAGAGTTTGCCTTGCGCGTTACTTGTGTAATCTGATCGTTCCATTTGAGATCATGTCGAACAGTCACACCCACATTCTTGACGAATGTTACCGCTCGCACAGACTGGGTATTTATTTTGTACTCGTACATTAACGGGCATTTTCGCCTTGTTATGCGCAGTATGTTACAGTTACTCATATTGAGAGATGACTGCCAGTCATTACACCACGTATTAATTTTCTGCAAATCCTCATTGATTTGTTCAGAACTTTCATGTGATACTACTTTCTGTAGACTACAGCATTATCGGCAAACAGTCTAATGTCGTTGTCAGTACCATCAACCAGAGCGTTTATGTAAATCGTAGAAAGCAGCGGACCTATTACGCTGCCCTGGGGCACACCTGAAGTTACGCTTGTTTCTGTTGAAGCCACCGCGTTCAGGACGACATACGGCTCCCTGTCTGCTAGAAAACTTTCTGTCCAACTGCATATATCATCGGATAGACCGTAAGCGCGCATAATGACTACTGAGGTCGCTGTATGGAGTACCTGGCAGTTTGTGGCAGTGCCATTCACCTAATAACAAAAACGTAAGTTTTTGGTTGTGTCCTGATACTTTTGGTCACAGAGATACGAAGATACGAAAACCCTCCGCACCAACAGAAGTAATAAAGGCGACGTCATGTTAGCTGCGGAGCCGTGAACAGCTTGGACGCTACTGCGTATTCCATTAGCGGCTCGTCGGCGCTCACACGCACACGTGTGGCTTGTTTTATCTGTATTTGCAGCTCGCGCCGTCGGCGGCCGATACCGGTTTTTAATGGGAACCAGTCGTGAGCCCACCCCCGCAGCACGCTTCCCCCTTCCCGTTCCCCTCCCTGCCCTCCGGGGCAGTCAATACGCAGATAGCGCACGCACCGGCGCACGCAGTCGCAAATTTATTCCATCGGGCCATCGGCGCGCCGATGCGCTTCCCCAAGAATAATTTTCGCGTCGCGGATAACGTTTCGAGCTGTGACGCTCCATCATCGGGAGCGCCCTCCCCCGTCTCGTCGCTCGCGTTCACTCACAGAGCCGGTTTCAGGTTTCGTTTAAGTGCTACTCGTAGCCAAGCCTTCTTTTTTTAATTTTTTTGTTACCAGCACTCTGAACGGTTTGCTGTGGCCCCCACGAGTTCCCCTCTCGCAGAAACCTCATCATCTCAGAGAGCAGAGCTGCCTCGATCGACCGCAATTCCTTGTTCAATATATTCCGGTCTCTGTCTGCTCTCACAGTCTTTACTAGTTCTCAAGGAGTTCTTCCTTAAGCCGTCGGCACACGGACCGTGCATCCGAATGCTGAGCGTTGAGCGTGCCGAGTTTCTGACGTCATAGCGTGGAATAGCACGTTCGGGAATCTTTCCGAACGTGCAGAGCAATATCTGGTATGTCAGATATTCTGAGCATGCGTCTGAGCGTTGACCAATGAGATGACTCAACGCAACCTACGTCACACGCACGCCGTCTCGCTTCAGTACAGAGTTGTGAGGCGCCATATTGACATTCATTTCAAGCTTATATGTATATACAGGGTGTTTAAAAAATGACCGGTATATTTGAAACGGCAATAAAAACTAAACGAGCAGCGATAGAAATACACCGTTTGTTGCAATATGCTTGGGACAACAGTACATTTTCAGGCGAACAAACTTTCGAAATTACAGTAGTTACAATTTTCAACAACAGATGGCGCTGCAAGTGATGTGAAAGATATAGAAGACAACGCAGTCTGTGGGTGCGCCATTCTGTACGTCGTCTTTCTGCTGTAAGCGTGTGCTGTTCACAACGTGCAAGTGTGCTGTAGACAACATGGTTTATTCCTTAGAACAGAGGATTTTTCTGGTGTTGGAATTCCACCGCCTAGAACACAGTGTTGTTGCAACAAGACGAAGTTTTCAACGGAGGTTTAATGTTACCAAAGGACCGAAAAGCGATACAATAAAGGATCTGTTTGAAAAATTTCAACGGACTGGGAACGTGACGGATGAACGTGCTGGAAAGGTAGGGCGACCGCGTACGGCAACCACAGAGGGCAACGCGCAGCTAGTGCAGCAGGTGATCCGACAGCGGCCTCGGGTTTCCGTTCGCCGTGTTGCAGCTGCGGTCCAAATGACGCCAACGTCCACGTATCGTCTCATGCGCCAGAGTTTACACCTCTATCCATACAAAATTCAAACGCGGCAACTCCTCAGCGCCGCTACAATTGCTGCACGAGAGACATTCGCTAACGATATAGTGCACAGGATTGATGACGGCGATATGCATGTGGGCAGCATTTGGTTTACTGACGAAGCTTATTTTTACCTGGACGGCTTCGTCAATAAACAGAACTGGCGCATATGGGGAACCGAAAAGCCCCATGTTGCAGTCCCATCGTCCCTGCATCCTCAAAAAGTACTGGTCTGGGCCGCCATGTCTTCCAAAGGAATCATTGGCCCATTTTTCAGATCCGAAACGATTACTGCATCACGCTATCTGGACATTCTTCGTGAATTTGTGGCGGTACAAACTGCCTTAGACGACACTGCGAACACCTCGTGGTTTATGCAAGATGCTGCCCGGCCACATCGCACGGCCGACGTCTTTAATTTCCTGAATGAATATTTCGATGATCGTGTGATTGCTTTGGGCTATCCGAAACATACAGGAGGCGGCGTGGATTGGCCTCCCTATTCGCCAGACATGAACCCCTGTGACTTCTTTCTGTGGGGACACTTGAAAGACCAGGTGTACCGCCAGAATCCAGAAACAATTGAACAGCTGAAGCAGTACATCTCATCTGCATGTGAAGCCATTCCGCCAGACACGTTGTCAAAGGTTTCGGGCAATTTCATTCAGAGACTACGCCATATTATTGCTACGCATGGCATGGCGCCATCTGTTGTTGAAAATTGTAACTACTGTAATTTCGAAAGTTTGTCTTCCTGAAAATGTACTGTTGTCCCAAGCATATTGCAACAAACGGTGTATTTCTATCGCTGCTCGTTTAGTTTTTATTGCCGTTTCAAATATACCGGTCATTTTTGAAACACCCTGTATATGCCATTTCTGAGCAACTGCAAATTGAGAATCACTGGGAAACCCGTTGTTAACTGTGTGATTCGTTCCAGTACAATAATGAGAAACATCATATTCGTGGCAAAAGAATCATTGTAACGAGCGTATTATGAGAGTAGCCTATTTGAAGGCAGCGACACACTGAAGATCCACCCAAAGCGCATTGCTCTTGGTACAATTTGTTATAATTATATTGCAATTAATAACATATCTACGATTAAGGTTTTCAGCAAGCGTTAGTTTACTATGATTAGATAAAGGTGTGTCTTGTTGGTTCAGCGTAACGCGTAGCGTCATTGACCTGTGTTGAATTATTTGTTGGGGCGGTTGTTCGCGTTTTCACACTCCCAAATTTTTTTTCCTAACATTCGCGTTTTATTAGGTTCTGATACTTTATTATTAGTTTAATGTAAGTACATACTATATTATTTGATGTTATGTAAATATAGTTTCACCTTTTTTTTTTGAGGGGTTACTTTGTTCCATTGACAATCTACTGGACAGCTTGCGCTACTTGTATAAAGATATTTCGCTCCTTTTCCTTTTACGCTTCGTAATTCACGTGTTGCAAAGATTCTGCTGCAGGGTAGGAACAGTGATCAAGTAAGACTGACCTTGGGGTTTTACTAAAATGTGGAAATGACGAAATAATGTTTACCTTATTCGGAAAAGTATTCCAAATTTGTACCGCACTATTTGTAATGGCACTTTTATAAGCCTGTGTCCTTATTGATTGGACATGGTACTGTCCTTTTCATGGACGATGGAGGAAATGTGCGTTTTAATGGAGCTAACGTGGCAATTTTACGCGCGCCCGTTGAGTAAACAGTGTGATTTACGAACTAGAAACATCCTTCAACTGCCGCTGGAGTGCGTTGCGATCGCGTATACCACGTTGGGGCCCACGTACCGTATGCACGAGTCGCATCGTTCCTGAGCGTTCAGCAGCACGTTGAACTTGGCACGCCCAGCGTTAACGTTCGACAGCACGGTCAGTGTGCCGACGGCTTAAATCTCTTAACACACGTCACAGCATCCTGTCCTTTTTGTCAATATTTTCCACACTTTTCTCTCCACGCCGGTTCTGCAGAGAGACTCCTCATTTCTTATCTTATCAGTCTACCTAATATTCAACATCTATCCATATCTGAAACGTATCTCCCGGGTTCGATTCCCGGCGGGGTCAGGGATTTTCTCTGCCTCGTGATGGCTGGGTGTTGTGTGCTGTCCTTAGGTTAGTTAGGTTTAAGTAGTTCTAAGTTCTAGGGGACTTATGACCACAGCAGTTGAGTCCCATAGTGCTCAGAGCCATTTTGAAACGTATCGATTCTCTTCTTTTCTGATTTCCCTACTGCCCATGATTTCCTCAGCGTACAACGCTGTGCTTCAAACGCACATTTCGAAATTTCTTGCCGGCCGTTGTGACCAAGCGGTTCTAGGTGCTTCAGTCCGGAACCGCGCTGCTGCTACGGTCGCAGGTTCGAATCCTGCCTCCGGCATGGGTGTGTGTGATGTCCTTAGGTTAGTTAGGTTTAAGTAGTTCTAAGTTCTAGGGGACTTATGACCTAAGATGTTGAGTCCCATAGTGCTCAGAGTCATTTTGTTACTTTGCTTCCAAGATAGGGTTCCTTTGCTCCATTTTCTTGGTGCTAACCAATTTTGACGTTAAGTCCATCGATAATCTCATTTCTGTAATACCGTCAGTTTCCTCTCATCAATCCATAGCGTGTGCTTCTTAGACTGGTCATTCTACTGAACAGGTCCTCTAATACAATGTAGGCTTCCACGGCCGGTGTTGTCATCAGTTGAAACTTCCGGGCTCGGAGGCCGTGGTGGATGTATAAAATTTCCACCTGACGTTTCGTCTCCATCTGCGGGAGACAGTAGCCGGACGACCTCAGAAGGTGTCTCCCGCAGATGGAGACGAAACGTCAGGTGGAAATTTTATACATCGACCACGGCCTCTCAGACCGGAACTGAAGAGGTCCTCTAATACTTCTACACTTTCACTGTGGATAGCAATGTCATCAGCGAATCTTATCACTGATATCTTGTACCCTAAATTTTAACACCGTTTCTGAACCTACCTTTTAATTCCATTATTGCTCCTTTGATGTATGGTTTGAATAGTAAAGGAAACAACTACATCTCTGTCTTACGTCCTTTCTAATTCGACCACTTCGTTCCTTGTCGTAGATTCTTTTTGTTCCCTCCTGGTGCTTGTACATATTGAGCATTGTCCGTCTTTTCCCTAGAGCTTACACTTATTTTGCTGGAAATTTGAACATCTTGCATCACTCTACATTGTCGTACACATCTTAGTCGACAAATCCTTTCAAAGTGTCTCGATTTTTCTTAAGTCTTGCTTCCATTATCAAATCGAACATCAGAACCGTCTCTCTGGTGCTTGTATTCTTCCTCAAGCCAAACTCACCGTCATGTAACAAATTTTCAACCTTATTTCTCCATTCTTCTCTATATTATGCGTGTTAGCCATTTCCATGCATGAGCTGTCAATCTTATTCTGCGATCTCGAAGGTTATGTGGATCATATTTTTCCAAACGTCTGATTGTTTGCCATAACTGATTTAAGCTGCTGTGTTCTTGTCTTTTTCTGAGAATTTTTGTACTTCCTTCTTTCGTCGATCAGTTGAATTTTTCTTCTGTTATCCAAGGTTTCTTCGGAGTTCCTTTCCTTGTACAATGTTTTTTTTTGTCCCAGTTCGGTGATTTCCGTGATTAATCTCCATTTGTCATGAAATGGACTGACTACTAAGGTATTTACTATAGCAGTATCTGCAGTCCTGGAGAACTACAAACGCATTTCATCGTTCCTCAGAAGTTCAGTATCCTGCTTTCTTCCACACTGAGTCTTCCGGACTAGCCTCTTAAAATTGAGCCTGCTCTTCATCATGAGCCGGCCGAAGTGGCCGTGCGGTTAAAGGCGCTGCAGTCTGGAACCGCAAGACCGCTACGGTCGCAGGTTCGAATCCTGCCTAGGGCATGGATGTTTGTGATGTCCTTAGGTTAGTTAGGTTTAACTAGTTCTAAGTTCTAGGGGACTAATGACCTCAGCAGTTGAGTCCCATAGTGCTCAGAGCCATTTGAACCTTCATCATGCAATCTGTGGCTATATCCACTCGTGGGTACACGTTACGATGGAATAGGTGATTTGGCCACCTATGTTTGGGGATGGTGTAATTCATTTGGAATCCTCCACTTGTCATCAGGCCGCCTCATCTTGTGTTTTTTTCATAGTATATTAGCTATTCCTATCTAAATTTATTGCAGAAATTCTCTTTCTCCTCTCTCGTTCCTGATACTCCACCGTAGCTACACTATGTGATCAAAAGGATCCGGACAGCCCAAAACATACGTTTTCCATATTAAGTGCAGCATGCTGTCACCTACTGCCAGGTACTCCATATCAGCGACCTCAGTAGTCATTAGACATCGCGTGAAAGAAGAATGGGGCGCTCCGCGGAACTCACGGACTTCGAACGTGGTCAGGTGATTGGGTGCCACTTGTGTCATACGTCTGTGCGCAAGATTTCCACACTCCTAAACATCCCTAGGTCTACTGTTTCCGATGTGATGGTGAAGTGGAAGCGTGAAGGGACACGTATAGCACAAAAGCGTACAGGCCGACCTCGTCTGTTGACTGACAGAGACCGCCGACAGTTGAAGAGAGTCGTAATGTGTAATAGACAGACATCTATCCAGACCGTCACACAGGAATTCCTAACTGCATGAGGATCCACTGGAAGTACTATGACAGTTACACAGGAGGTGACAAAACTTGGATTTCATGGTCGAGCGGCTGCTCATAAGCCACACATCAGGCCGGTATATGCCAAACGACGCTTCTCTTGGTGTAAGAAGCGTAAACATGGGAGGGCAAACATTGGACGAATGAAGATTGGGAAAACGTTGTGTGGAGTGACGAATCACGGTACGCAATGTGGCGATTCGATGGCACGGTGTGGGTATGGCGAATGTCCGGTGAAGGCGGCGGAGTTATGGTGTGGTCGTGATTTTCATGGAAGGAGCTTGCACCCCGTTTTGTTTTGCGTGGCACTATCACAGCACAGGCCTACATTGATATTTTAAGCACCTTGTTGCTTCCCACTGTTGAAGAGCAATTCGGTGATGGCGACTGCATCTTTCAACACGATCGAGCACCTGTTCATAATGCACGGCCTGTGGCGGAGTCGTTACACGACACTCACATCCCTGTAATGGACTTTCCTGCACAGAACCCTGACCTGAATCCTATAGAACACCTTTGGTATGTTTTGGAACGCCGACTTAGTGCCAGGCCTCACCGACCGATGTAGATACCTCTCCTCAGTGCAACACTCCATGAAGAACGGGCTGCCATTCCCTAAGAAACCTTCCAGCACCTGATTGAACGTATGCCTGTGAAAGTGGAAGCTGTTATCAAGGCTAAGGGTGTGCCAACACCATATTGAATTCCAACATTACCGATGGAGGGCGCCACGAACTTCTAAGGCATTTTCAGCCAGGTGTCCGGATACTTTTGATAACATAGGGTATGTCTTCTATTCGATCCCATAGTACAGCGTTCCAATCGTCCTAGTTAATACTGGGTGTTTCAAAAATGAATATATATTTAGTCGACGCCGACCTATACAGGTAGAAACGAGTATGGTAATAAAATAAGGGTAATCAGAGTTCGCACGGAAAGATGTAGGTGTTCGTTTTTGCAGCGCTATGTTCGAGATGGGAATAATAGACAATTATTGTGAAAATGGTTCGATGAACATTCTGCCATGCACTTGAGAGTGATTTGCAGAGTACCCATGTAAATGTGTAGATCTTCCTCGTCGTGCAGCGGCATTTCGTTTGAAAAGTTGGTGCGTAAACCTCAGTCTGTAGGCTTTAGAGCGTGTAACAACTGCGAGCGATGCTGAGGTAGTTGTAAGTGTTTTCGTGAAAGCCTGCACACAGACGTCACTGGAACTGATAATTCACGACTAGCCGTCCCGACTGACTTCTTGGGTCTACACGTGAAAGACTCACATCCTTCACTCACCCTTGCTCATTCCGTGCTCTTCCCGTTGCAAAGACAGCCGGTGTCTTCAAACCGATATGCGATCTACGGTTATTGTCATCATTGAAAGATTACAGGGGAATTTAGTACGGAACGCACATTGCACTGTAAGAGCAGATTCGGTCCTTGCAAACTGCGAAACACGAAAAGCTTCCTGTCCATGAGTCACCGCCTTTGGTAGTAACGCTTTCTGACACCAGACAGAAGAAACAGTGAATGCACATGCGCACGGGTAATACAAACAGAACTGATTGAGATGCTCTTTCGTTTGATGTGCGGATGACACGCTGGAAAGTAATCGCTTCGAATTTTTTTGTGAGAATTCTTAAATCTTTTTAAATAAATCAGACATTACTAATATTCTATATCTTTATTCTTTGCGGCAACATACACTACTGGCCATAATATTGTTACACCAAGAAGAAATGCAGATGATAAACGGGTATTCATTGGACAAATATGTTCTACTAGAACTCACATGTGATTACATTTTCAAGCAATTTTTGTGAATCGATCCTGTGGAATCAGTACCCCGAACAACTACCTCTGGCCGTAATAACGGCCGTGATACGCCTGGGCATTGAGTCAGAGCTTGGATGACGTGTACACGTACAGCTGCCCATGCAGCTTCAACACGATACCACAGTTCATCAAGAGTAGTGACTGGCGTATTGTGACGAGCCAGTTGCTCGGCCACCATTGACCAGACGTTTTCAGTTGGTGAGAGATCTGGAGAATGTACTGCCCAGGGCAGCAGTCGAACATTTTCTGCATCCAGAAAGGCCCGTACAGGACCTACAACATGCGGTATTGCATTATCCTGCTGAAATGTAGGGTTTCGCAGGGATGGAATGAAGGGTAAAGCCACGTGTCGTAACACGTGTGAAATGCAACGTCCGCTGTTCAAAGTGCCGTCAATGCGAACAAGAGGTGACCGAAACGTGTAACCAATGGCATCCCATACCATCACGCCAGGTGATACGCCAGTGAAGCACACGCTTCCAATGTGCGTTCACCGCGATGTCGCCAAACACGGATGCGACCATCATGATGCTGTAAATAGAACCTGGATCCATCCGAAAAATGACGTTTTGCCATTCGTGCACCCAGGTTCGTCGTTGAGTACACCATCGCAGGTGATCCTGTCTGTGATGCAGCGTCAAGGGTAACCGCAGCCACGGTATCCGAGCTCATAGTCCATGCTGCTGCAAACGTCGTCGAACTGTTGGTGCAGATGGTTGTTGTCTTGCAAACGTCCCCATCTGTTGACTCAGGGATCGAGACGTGGCTGCACGATCCGTTACAGCAATGCGGATAAGATGCCTGTCATCTCGACTGCTAGTGATTCGAGGCCGTTGGGATCCAGCACGGCGTTCCATATTACCCTCCTGAACCCACCGATTCCATATTCTGCAAACAGTCATTGGATCTCGACCAACGCGAGCAGCAATGTCGCGATACGATAAACCGCAATCGCGATAGGCTACAATCCGACCTCTATCAAAGTCGGAAACGTGATGGTACGCATTTCTCCTCCTTACAAGAGGCATCACAACAAGGATTCACCAGGCAACGCCGATCAACTGCTGCATGTGTACGAGAAATCGGTTGTGAAATTTTCTTGATGTTAGCACGTTGTAGGTGTCGCCACCGGCGCCAACCTTGTGTGAATGCTCTGAAAAGCTAATCATTTGCATATCACAGCATCTTTTTCCTGTCGGTTAAATTTCGCGTGTGTAGTACGTCATCTTCGTGGTGTAGCAATTTTAATGGCCAGTAGTGTATTTATGTTTCAATATAGTCACCATGGCGACGAACACATTTCTGCCAGCGAGGAGCTAGTTTGTTGATATCGTTGCTGTAGAATGTTTGACAGTGGTGAATCGGTCCAAGCAGAGGTGAGGTCGTGGCTCCGTCAACAAAGTCAAAGTGAAGGATTCGAGGGTGTTCGCTAAGTTTTGAAAACAGACGAAAATCAGATGGGGCCAGTATGGAGGATGATCGATGACAGTGGAAACCAAGGCGTCGGCTTGTTTTGAGATGTCGCAGCGCACGTGTCAGGTCTGGGATTGTCATGCTGAAGGAGAGACGGCCCCGTGTGTGGACGAACTCTTAGAATTAGAAATTCGATTATAGCACGCTCTTTCGTACGCACTCATGTAGTTACGTTACACACCGCCAAGGTACACGCTGTAATTCAAGAGTTCTCCAGTGGCAGAGGTTTGCAGCTTGCAAAAGTGAAGCGAGAAGGTGACCGAGTAATAAGCATGGCGTGTAGTGCTTCAATTTACACTCAGGACAGAATAAAAATTTCCGACACATTACTTTTCAGCACGCCTTCGTATTAATTATAATTGTAAGTTGAATTTAGTAAATGCTACATAGCATTAAAACCCCGATACTCACTTGTAAATATGGCGTACATTATACAGCGTTCCAGTCACCAACGAATATTAGATTGTACAGCATTCCAATCATTCATTATTACTCCACAATGAGATTTTCACTCTGCAGCGGAGTGTGCGCTGGTATGAAACTTCCTGGCAGATTAAAATTGTGTGCCGGGCCGAGACTCGAACTCGGGACCATTTCCTTTCGCGGGCAAGTGTTCTACAACTGAGCTACCCAAGCACGACTCACACCCTGTCCTCTCAGCTTTACTTCTGCCAGTACCTCGTCTCCTACCTTCCAAACTTTACAGAAGCTTTTCTGCAGAACGTGCCAGGAAGTTTCGTATCAGCGCACACTCCGCTGCAGAGTGAAAATCTTATTCTGGAAACATCCCCCAGGCTGTGGCTAAGCCACGTCTCCGCAATATCCTTTCTTTCAGGAGTGCTAGTTCTGCAAGTTTCGCAGGAGAGCTTCTGTAAAGTTTGGAAGGTAGGAGGCGAGGTACTGGCAGAAGTAAAGCTGTGAGGACGGGGCGTGAGTCGTGCTTGGGTAGCACAGTTGGTAGAGCACTTGCCCGCGAAAGGCAAAGGTCACGAGTTCGAGTCTCGGCCCGACACACAGTTTTAATCTGCGAGGAAGTTTCATTCATTATTACTACTGAAACATTTTATATAAGTAATACTGTCGTTGTGCTAAAGTCGATTTGCAGCAGCGTTTTGGATCTTATGCTGTGCTCGAACGTTATGAATCACCTCGCAGAAAGCTGTTTGTTTACAAACATCCAACACGGATTGAGAAAATGTCGTTCTTGTGTAACACAACTGGCTCTTTATTCTCACGTTGTAACGAGTGCTATCGACAGAGAACGTCAAATTGATTCCATACTTTTAGATTTCCAGAAGGCTTTTCACACCGTTCTTCGCCAGCGACTTCTAATTAAATTGCGTGCCTATGGATTGTCGTCTTATTTGTGAGACTGTATTCGTGATTTCCCGTCAGAATGATCACATTTAGTAATAATTGACGAAAAGTCATTGAGTACAGCAGTTGTGATTTCTGACGTGTTATTGGCACTTTGCTGTTGCTGGTTTGCATAAAGGATTTGGGACACAATCTGAGCAACCGTCTTAGATTGATTGCAGATGATGCTGACATTTACAGTTATGTAATGTCAGCAGATGATCAAAAGAAATTGCAAAATGATTTATCAAGGTATCTGTATGGTGTAAAAAGTGGCAGTTGACTTTAAATAATGAAAAGTGTGAAGTCGTCAAAAGGACACTCAGAAGATTCCACTAAATTTCAGTTACACAGCCGGCCGTTGTGGCAGTCTGGAACCTCGCGACCGCTACGGTCGCAGGTTCGAATCCTGCCTCGGGCATGGATGTGTGTGATGTCCTTAGGTTAGTTAGGTTTAAGTAGTTCTAAGGTCTAGGGGACTGATGACCTGAGATGTTAAGTCCCATAGTGCTCACAGTCATTTGAATCATCAGTTACACAATGAATCACACAAATCTAAAGGATGTAAAATCGACTAAGCACTTAAGTGTTATAATTACGAATAAATTAAATTGGAACGATCACAAACATAATGATTTACTGGCAGAACAGTTAGAAAATGTAACATGTTTACTATGGAGACTCCTCACACTACGCTTGTCCGCCCTCTTCCGGAGTATTTTTGTGCGGTGTGGGATCCTCATGCCGTAGGACTGAAGGAGGATATCGAAAAAGTTCAAAGATTTTGAGTTCGTTTCGTATTATCGCGGAATGAGGGAGAGAGTGCCTTGGCTATCTTACACGAATTTGGTTGGCAGTCATTATAAACAGAGGCGTTTTTTTCTGCGGCAGGAACTTCTCATGAAATTTCAATCAGTAAATTCCTCCTCAGAGTGTGAAGATATTTTGTTAGCGCCCACCTGCGTAAGGAGAAATGATAATTATAGTAAAATAAGAGAAATCACAGATCACACGGAAGATTTCCCTTGGGCTTCTTCGGGATTGGAACAGTGGGGAAGTACGAGGGTTGACTGAAAAGTAATTACACCACCTTCGTAACTCGTCAACAGTTGGCAGCATTGGTATACGCAGGTACTGGCTTGTTCCGTAGCTTCTTCTGTACAGCTCCAGTTGGCGGGAAACCTTAGCACCGAACAGTTGTGTTGTTACAGTGTGAAGTATGGAACTCTGCACAGACGGTCGGTCAATACGATTTGAGCAACGTGCAGTCATTGAATTCTTGACAGCAGGAGGTGTCACCCCAAAGGAGATTCATCAGACAATGAAAGCAGTTTATGGTGATTGTGTTGATGTGGGTACTGTGCGTTGTTGGGCGAGTAAGTTTAAAGATGTTGAGGCTGGAACATCTGACCTGTGACAGAACCACAGGGTTTCACAAGCAAAATGTTGACTGATTGATTCAGGACGATCGTCGTATCGCTCAGAGGGAAACTGCAAGCAGAATAGGAATTTCCCAAGAACGTGTGGGTTTGTTTTGCTGCTGTAGGCGCCCCGGTGGTCGCGGTCGCGTGCGGTGGACTGGATGGCCGAGCGGTGACCTCTCCAGTTGTCAGGATGCTAGGAAATGGCTGTAGAAGCGTCAGAATCGCCAAAGAAACATTATTAACTCATAAGGTGGAAGGAGTATATAGAGGGTCTATACAAGGGCGATGTACTTGAGGACAATATTGTGGAAATGGAAGAGGATGTAGATGAAGATGAAATGGGAAATACGATACTGCGTGAAGAGTTTGACAGAGCACTGAAAGACCTGAGTCGAAACAAAGCCCCGGGAGAACATTCCATTAGAACTACTGATGGCCTTGGGAGAGCCAGTCATGACAAAACTCTACCATCTGGTGAGCAAGATGTAGGAGACAGGCGAAGTACCCTCGGACTTCAAGAAGAATATAATAATTCCAATCCGAAAGAAAGCAGGTGTTGACAGATGTGAAAATTACCGAACTATCAGTACAATAAGTCACAGCTGCAAAATACTAACGCGAATTCTAGTAGAAGCGGAGCTCGGGGAAGATCAGTTTGGTTTCCGTAGAAATGTTGGAACACGTGAGGCAATACTGGCCCTACGACTTATCTTAGAAGCTAGATTAAGGAAGGGCAAACCTACGTTTTTTAGCATTTGTAGACTTAGAGAAAGCTTTTGACAATGTTGACTAGTATATTCTCTTTCAAATTCTGAAGGTGGCAGGGGTAAAATACAGGGAGCGAAAGGCTATTTACAATTTGTATAGAAACCAGATGGGTGTTATAAGAGTCGAGGGACATGAAAGGGAAGGAATGGTTGGGAATGGAGTGAGACAGGGTTGTAGTCTCTCCCCGATGTTATTCAATATGTATATTGAGCAAGCAGTGAAGGAAACAAAAGAAAAATTCGGAGTAGGTTTTAAAATCCATGGAGAAGAAATAAAAACTTTGAGGTTCGCCGATGACATTGCAATTCAAATGGTTCAAATGGCTCTGAGCACTATGGGACTTAACAACTGCGGTCATCAGTCCCCTAGAACTTAGAACTACTTAGACCTAACTAACCTAAGGACATCACACACATCCATGCCCGAGGCAGGATTCGAACCTGCGACCGTAGCAGTCGCGTGGTTCCGGACTGAGCGCCTAGAACCGCTAGACCACCGCGGCCGGCTGACATTGTAATTCTGTCAGAGACAGCAAAGGACTTGGAAGAGCAGATGAACGGAATGAATAGTGTCTTGAAAGGAGGATATAAGATGAACATCAACAAAAGCCAAACGAGGATAATGGAATGTAGTCGAATTAAGTCGAGTGATGCTGAGGGAATTAGATTAGGAAATGAGACACTTAAAGTAGGAAAGGAGTTTTGCTATTTGGGGAGCAAAATAACTGATGATGGTCGAAGTAGAGAGGATACAAAATGTAGACTGGCAATGGCAAGGAAAGCGTTTCTGAAGAAGAGAAATTTGTTAACATCGAGTATAGATTTAAGTGTCAGGAAGTCATTTCTGAAAGTATTTGTATGGAGTGTAGCCATGTATGGAAGTGAAACATGGACGATACATAGTTTGGACAAGAAGAGAATAGAAACTTTCGAAATGTGGTGCTACAGAAGAATGCTGAAGATTAGATGGGTAGATCAAATAACTAATGAGGAAGTATTAAATAGGATTGGGGAGAAGAGAAGTTTGTGGCACAACTTGACCAGAAGAAGGGATCGGTTGGTAGGACATGTTATGAGGCATCAAGGGATCACCAATTTAGTAATGGAGGGCCGCGTGGAGGGTAAAAATCGTAGAGGGAGACCAAGAGATTAATACACTAAGAAGATTCAGAAGGATGTAGGTTGCAGTAGGTACTGGGAGATGAAGAAGCTTGCACAGGATAGAATAGGATGGAGAGCTGCATCAAACCAGTCTCAGAACTGAAGACTACAACAACAACAACAACACCTTTATTCCTGCCGAGTACAATGTGGCTTGGTGATATCAACGACCTTCCCCGAGTCCTCGCTGACTCGTAGCGATGACACCAGATCCGGGCCGCACAGTCTTGCTAGCGCAGCGCCGCGTGCTGTGACGTAGCGGAGGAATGCCCTTACTTCGGCCGCGCGTGGCTGGCGGCGCCCGGGTGGCCGGTCGGCTGGACAGCAGGCTGCTGCGCGTGAAGGCTCTGGGTTGGAGTCCCGACGCTGTCGGCACGAGAGGCGTTCTCATAGTGCGGAGTGAACTCTATCCCACCCCGTCTTCTTCCCTGCTCCTCCTGGTGGCTCGTCCGCGGTGGACGGGCGGAACGGGCTGCAGTCCCCCAGCGTCGTCGGCTCACCCGGTTGTGACGGCGGATGCCCAGGGCCTAGGCCCCGCACGATCTGGACGGCGGCTCACTGATGTGGTCAGCATTGGCGGCAAGCGAGGGTGCCGCGATGTCTGCTAATCGTTGGTCGATGATTGACAGCGGCAGCACAGAGGAACAGAGCTGGTACTGTCCCCTCACGTTTACATCTACATCTACATCCATACTCCGCAAGCCACCTGACGGTCTGTGGCGGAGGGTACCCTGAGTACGTCTATCGGTTCTCCCTTCTATTCCAGTCTCGTATTGTTTGTGGAAAGAAGGATTGTCGGTATGCTTCTGTGTGGGCTCTGATCTCTCTGATTTTGTCCTCATGGTCTCTTCGCGAGATATACGTAGGAGGGAGCAATATACTGCATAACTGTTTGGTGAAGGTATGTTGTCGAAACTTTAACAAAAGCCCGTACCGAGCTACTGAGCGTCTCTCCTGCAGAGTCTTCCACTGGAGTTTATCTATCATCTCCGTAACGCTTTCGCGATTATTAAATGATCCTGTAACGAAGTGCGCTGCTCTCCGTTGGATCTTCTCTTTCTCTTCTATCAATCCTATGTGGTACGGATCCCACACTGTTGAGCAGTATTCAAGCAGTGCGCGAACAAGCGTGCTGTAACCTACTTCCTTTGTTTTCGGATTGCATTTCCTTAGGATTCTTCCAATGAATCTGAGTTTGGCATCTGCTTTACCGACGATCAACTTTATATGATCATTCCATTTTAAATCACTCCTAATGCCTACTCCCAGATAATTCACAGAATTAACTGCTTCCAGGTGCTGACCTGCTATTTTGTAGCTGAATGATAAGGGAACTATCTTTCTATGTATTCGCAGCACATTACACTTGTCTACATTGAGATTCAATTGCCATTCCCTGCACCATGCGCCAATTCGCTGCAGATCCTCCTGCATTTCAGTACAATTTTACAACCTCTCGATGTACCACAGCATCATCCGCAAAAAGCCTCAGTGAACTTCTGATGTCATCCACAAGGTCATTTATGTATATTGTGAATAGCAACGGTCCTATGACACTCCCCTGCGGCACACCTGAAATCACTCTTACTTCAGAAGACTTCTCTCCATTGAGAATGACATACTGCGTTCTGTTATCTAGGAACTCTTCAATCCAATCACACAATTGGTCTGATAGTCCATATGCTCTTACTTTGTTCGTTAAACGACTGTGGGGAACTGTATCGAACGCCTTGCGGAAGTCAAGAAACACGGCATCTACCTGTGAACCCGTGTCTATGGCTCTCTGAGTCTCGTGGACGAATAGCGCGAGCTGGGTTTCACACGACCGTCTTTTTCGAAAGCCATGCTGATTCCTACAGAGTAGATTTCTAGTCTCCAGAAAAGTCATTATACTCGAACATAATACGTGTTCCAAAATTCTGGGCCGCTGCTGGATGGGCCGCCCTTACTGCAACATCTCCTTAATAAAGATTAACATCTCGATCACCGAGCTGAGCGCTACGCGGCGATCCAGTACACATCCAACTGCAAGTCTAACTGCGACTGCCCTGTTGCTATCAAAGATGGCGTATTTAAAGGAAGCACCAGCGACGTGCTGACGTCATGCTCGTTTGTAATGACCGCATTCGTTCCACTTATACTGCTGATTCATCTCTCGTACTCGCCCCTTAGGTGTTCTTGCGACAGAGTTACGTGTTGTTACGACAGACTTACGCGAAGTTGTGAAATGCTGTACAGCTGACGCTATACCTCTGTCTTGCACTCTACGAAAGTCTCCGTCTAACACAAACCCGCGTGCTAAGCAATTATCTCTCGCCTGCTGTGTGTAACCAGGCCATTGCCCCTGCGTGACGACACATTCCGATACATGTGCAATCCTCCTACCTCTGGCTCTCGACATAGGCAACGAAACTTTGACAATATTCCACGTTTGCAACTCTTTATTATTCCGCGACACTACACTGCAACATGCCAGTGCCAAACATTTCAGATGCCACCACAGCTGAACTTCTGAGTCTCACTATCGTACGGCATCCTCTATACAGTCTGACTTCCACCTGTTCCCGATAATGAAAGACGATCTGCGGGGACATAATTATGCTTCTGATGAAGACGTTGAAAGAACTGTGTGCTTGTGGAAACAGAGTGTCGACTTCTTCCGTGACGGCTTCAGAAAACTTGTTCATCGTTGGCAGAAATGTATCCAATAGGCTGGCGATTATGCGGAAAAGTGAATATCGGTAATTAAAGATCACAATCTAAGGATTATTTCTGCGTTTGATTTATTAAAATATTCCCATCAAAACCCAATTAACAAAGGTTGAGGCATAACTTTTGATTCAACCCTTGTAGCTTGGTTCTATGAACCATCTGCCAGGAACTTAGTTGTGGACTGCAGAGTAATCATGCGAAGGTACACCGATAAACCACTGTCCACCGTGGCGTTGGATGCAGCCTGGTGGCTTTGCGGTCACGCGACGCGGTAACGAAAGTGTGTAAGCGGAGGGGACACGGACGGGAGATCACCCTAGCGAAGTATGCTCTGCAAATGTGTAAATCCATCGAGGTAAGCGACTTTGACAAAGGGCAAATTATTACTCAGAGCCAGTGAGCGAGTGTCTCGGAAACGACGAAGCCGGCCGAATGTTCACGTGCTACTGTCGTGAGAACATACGGAAAGAGGCAGAAGGACAGGGCAAGTACTACTAGGCGCTAAATGGTTGGACGTCCATGTGTCTTCACTAAACGTGGGGTTCTGAGGCTTGTCTGCTCTGCAAAGTAGGATAGTTGATGCTCTGTGGCATCTCTGCCGAAAGAGCACAATGTTGGTGCAGGCACAAGTGTTTCGGAGAACACAGTTCATCGTACGTTGTTGAACATGGAGCTGCGCAGCAGATCACCCCTACGTGTTCAAATGTTGACCCAACGACATGGTCAGTTACGATTGTAGCGAGCATAGGACCGTACGGATTCGACCGTCGATCAATGGAAATATCTCAGCTCTTCGGGTGAATCACATTTTTCCTACACTAGGTCGATGGTCGTCTCCACAAATACCGTCGTCGAGGTGAACGGTGGCTCGAAGCGCGCAGCGCGCCACGTGCGCAGGCTGCTGGGAGCAGTATTATGCTACGGGAGACATTCTCCTGCGTTTGCATGGGACGTGTGGTAGTAATCGAAGACACGCTGACGGCTGCGAACCACGTGTGGCCCTTCATGCTTGATTTCTTCCCTGGCGGCGATAACATCTTTCAGCAGTATAATTGTCCATGTCTAGGAGCCAGAACCGCACTACACTCATTTGAGCAGCATTTCAGTGAACTGACGTTGATGTCTCGGCGACAAAATTCGCCTGATGTAAATCGTACGCGACCCATCCCGGTCGCTATCGCGCGCCATCATCGCGTACGCAAAACAGCGGACCGATATTTACGCGAATTATACGACCTGCGCGTAGACATCTAATGCCACGTACCTGCACAAACCTACCAACAAACTGTAGGATCAGTCGCGCGGGGTAGAGTAGCCGCACGGTTCGCGCTGCTCCCCCCCCCCCCCCCCTGAAGGTTCGATTCCCTCCTCGGGCATGGGTGTGTGTGTTGTCTGTACCATAAGTTAATTTAAGTTAGATTTAGTAGAGTGTAAGCCTATGGACCGATTACCTCAGCAGTTTGCTCCCGTAGGAATTTCGCACCACCACCACCACCAATTGTTGGCGCCCTGATACGCAGAATCAGAGATGTTCTTCGTTCCAAACATGGAAAAACAAACTATTGATAGAGTGGTTGTAATGTAGATGTTCAGTTATCTCTCAAATGTTAGGGACTCTTGCTTTCTATATCTACATCGACATTTATACTCCGCACTCCAACGGTGTGTGGCAGAGGGCACTTTACGTGCCACTGTCATTACCTCCCTTTCCTGTTCCAGTCACGTATGATTCGCGGGAAGAACGACTGCCGGAAAGCCTCCCTGCGCGTTCGAATCTCTCTGATTTTACATTTGTGATCTGCTCGGGAGGTATAGCTAGGTAGAACCAATATATTCGATACCTCTCCAGAAACGCACCCTCTCGAAACCTGGACAGCAAACTACACCGCAATGCAGCGCGCCTCTCTTGCAGAGTCTGCCACTTGAGTTTGCTAAACATCTCCGTAACGCTATCACGCTTACCAAATAACCCTGTGACGAAACGCGCCGCTCTGCTTTGTATCTTCCCTATTTCCTCCGTCAATCCAACCTGGTAGGGATCCCACACTGATGAGCAATACTCAAGTATAGGTCGAACGAGTGTTTTGTAAGCCACCTCCTATGTGGATGGACTACATTTTCTAAGGACTCACCCAATGAATCTCAACCTGGCACCCGCCTTACCAACAATTAATTTTATATGATCATTCCAAAAATATGGTTCAAATGGCTCTGAGCACTATGGGACTCAACTGCTGTGGTCATAAGTTCCCTAGAACTTAGAACTACTTAAACCTAACTAACCTAAGGACAGCACACAACACCCAGCCATCACGAGGCAGAGAAAATCACTGACCCCGCCGGGAATCGAACCCGGGAACCCGGGCGTGGGAAGCGAGAACGCTACCGCACGACCACGAGATGCGGGCTGATCATTCCACTTCAGATCGTTCCGTACGCATACACCCAGATATTTTACAGAAGTAACTGCTACCAGTGTTTGTTCCGCTATCATATAATCATGCAATAAAGGATCCTTCTTCCTATGTATTCGCAATACATTGCATTTGTCTACGTCTCAAAAATGAGATCGACAGGAAGTGCAAAATGGCTAAGCAGGCATGGCTAGAGGACAAATGAAAGGATGTAGAGGCTTATCTCACTAGGGGTAAGATAGTTACTGCCTACAGGAAAATTAAAGAGACCTTTGGAGAAAAGAGAGCCACTTGTATGAAAATCAAGAGCTCAGATGGAAACCCAGTTCTAAGCAAAGAAGGGAAAGCAGAAAGGTGGAAGGAGTGTATAGAATGTCTATACAAGGGCGATGTTTTGAGGACAATATTATGGAAATGGAAGAGGATGTAGATGAAGATGAAATGGGAGATACGATACTGCGTGACGAGTTTGACAGAGCACTGAAAGACCTGAGTCGAAACAAGGCCCCCGGAGTAGACAACATTCCATTGGAACTACTGACGGCCTTGGGAGAGCCAGTCCTGACAAAACTCTACCATCTGGTGAGCAAGATGTATGAGACAGGCGAAATACCCTCAGACTTCAAAAAGAAAATTCCAATCCCAAAGAAAGCAGGTGTTGACAGATGTGAAAATTACCGAACTATCAGTTTAATAAGTCACAGCTGCAAAATACTAACGCGAATTCTTTACAGACGAATCGAAAAACTGATAGAAGCCGACCTCGGGGAAGGTCAGTTTGGATTCCGCAGAAATGTTGGAACCCATGAGACAATACTGACTCTACGACTTATCTTAGAAAATAGATTAAGGAAAGGCAAACCTACATTTCTAGCATTTGTAGACTTAGAGAAAGCTTTTGACAATGTTGAGTGGAATACTCTCTTTCAAATTCTAAAGGCTATTTACAATTTGTACAGAAACCAGATGGGTGTTATAAGAGTCAAGGGACATGAAAGGGAAGCAGGGGTTGGGAAGGGAGTGAGACAGGGTTGTAGCCTCTCCCGATGTTATTCAATCTGTATATTGAGCAAGCAGTAAAGGAAACAAAAGAAAAATTCGGAGTAGGAATAAAAATCCATGGAGGAGAAATAAAAACTTTGAGGTTTGCCGATGATATTGTAATTCTGTCAGAGACAGCAAGGGACTTGGAAGTGCAGCTGAACAGAATGGACAGTGTCTTGAAAGGAGGATATATGATGAACATCAACAAAAGCAAAACGAGGATAATGGAATGTAGTCGAATTAAGTCGGGTGATGCTGAGGGAATTAGATTAGGAAATGAGACACTTAAAGTAGTAAAGGAGTTTTGCTATTTGAGGAGCAAAATAACTGACGATGGTCGAAGTAGAGAGGATACAAAATGTAGACTGGCAATGGCAAGGAAAGCGTTTCTGAAGAAGAGAAATTTGTTAACATCGAGTATAGATTTAAGTGCCAGGAAGTCGTTTCTGAAAGTATTTGTATGGAGTGTAGCCATGTATGGAAGTGAAACATGGACTATAAATAGTTTAGACAAGAAGAGAGTAGAAGCTGTCGAAATGTGGTGCTACAGAAGAATGCTGAAGATTAAGTGGGTAGATCACATAACTAATGAGGAGGTATTGAGTAGAATTGGGGAGAAGAGGAGTTTGTAGCACAACTTGACAAGAAGAAGGGACCGGTTGGTAGGAGATGTTCTGAGGCATCAAGGGATCACAAATATGCATTGGAGGGCAGCGTGGAGGGTAAAAATCGTAGAGGGAGACCAAGAGATGAATACACTAAGCAGATTCAGAAGGATGTTAGTTGTAGTAAGTACGAGGAGATGAAGAAGCTTGCACAGGATAGAGTAGCATGGAGAGCTGCATCAAACCAGTCTCAGGACTGAAAACAACAACAACAACAACATGTTAAGGATCAGTTGCCACTCCCTGCACCAAGTGCCTATCCGCTGCAGATCTTCCTGCATGTCGCTGCAATTTTCTAATGCTGCTGCTGTATGCTACACCATCATCCGCGAAAAGCCAAATGGAGCTTCCGACACTATCTGCAAGGTCATTTATATATATTGTGAAAAGGAATGGTCCCATAACACTCCCCTGTGGCACGCCAGAGGTTACTTTAACGTCTGTAGACGTCTCTCCATTGAGAACAACATGCTGTGTTCTGTTTGCTAAAAACTCTTCCATCCAGCCACACAGTTGGTCTGATATTCCGTAGGCTCTTACTTTGTTTATCAGGCGGCAGTGCGGAACTGTATCGAACGCCTTCCGGAAGTCAAGGAAAATGGCATCTACCTGGGAGCCTGTATCTAATATTTTCTGGGTCTCATGAACAAATAAAGCGAGTTGGGTCTCACACGATCGCTGTTTCCAGAATCCATGTTGATTCCTACAGAGTAGATTCTGCGTTTCCAGAAATGACATGATACGCGTGCAGAAAACATGTTCTAAAATTCTACAACAGATCGATGTCAGAGATATAGGTCTATAGTTTTGCGCATCTGCTCTACAACCCTTCTTGAAAACTGGAACTACGTGTGTTCTTTTCCAATCATTTGCAACCTCCCGTTCCTCTAGAGACGTGCGGTACACGACTATTAGAAGGGGGCAAGTTCTTTCGCGTACTCTGTGTAGAATCGAATTGGTATCCCGTCAGGTCCAGTGGACTTTCCTCTGTTGAGTGATTCCAGTTGCTTTTCTATTCCTTGGACACTTATTTCGATGTCAGCCACTTTTTCGTTTGTGCGAGGATTTAGAGAAGGAACTGCAGTGCGGTCTTCCTCTGTGAAACAGCTTTGGAAAAAGGTGTTTAGTATTTCAGCTTTACGCGTGTCATCCTCTGTTTCAGTGCCATTATCATCCCAGAGTGTCTGGATATGCTGTTTCGATCCACTTACTGATTTAACGTAAGACCAGAACTTCCTAGGATTTTGTGTTAAGTCGGTACATAGAATTTTACTTTCGAATTCACTGAACGCTTCACGCATAGCCCTCCTTACGCTAACTTTGATATCGTTTGGCTTCTGTTTGTCTGAGAGGTTTTGGCTGCGTTTAAATTTGCAGTGAAGCTCTCTTTGCTTTCGTAGTAGTTTCCTAACTTTGTTGTTGAACCACGGTGGGTTTTTCCCGTCCCTCACAGTTTTATTCGGCACGTACCTGTGTAAAACGCATTTTACGATTGCCTTGAACTTTTTCCATAAACACTCAACATTGTCGGAACAGAAATTTTCGTTTTGATCTGTTAGGTAGTCTGAAATCTGCCTCCTATTACTCTTGCTAAACGTTGTGTTCGTAGTAGAAAGAGCCCTGATGAAGAATTAAATGGTGTAATATTTCATCGACCTTCTCTGCTCACTGCCATTAATCGAGCACGACGGATAAACCGAGTATTTTCCGCGCTTTCACGGCAGCAGCAAACCAGTGAACAGCGCAAGACGCAGCTTACGGCACAGGGAAGATAGGGAGGCGTTGTTTGGCGACCGCGACAGGAGCAGACAGTATCCTGCGGCGAAGAATTGGTGTGGTAGGGGAGTCCCCGGCAACTTCTTACAAAGGCGCCGAGTAGCAGCAGAAGTTGCTGGGAAGGGTGGGTGGTTGGGGTGGTGGGTGGGGGAGGGGAAGGGGAAGGGTGGGGAGGGGAGTCCCCGCATTCAGCAGGGAGCGCCCGGCAGGCTGTACACAGTAGGCAGCACAGGCAGTACTCGCGTAATAGAGACTGACACTGTGGCTGCGCGCCGCTCGCACTCACAAAGCCGGCGCCGGGACAATGCCGGCGGGCCGTCGATAGCTGTGTCAGCGGGGCCCGGGCGCGCGGAATGCGGCAGTGTGCGCCGTGTCACGCGGCGTCAGCGTCAGCGTCAGGGGGGCCACGCCCCTGCAGGATGCGGCGCCGCTCCCAGGCGCTCCGGCCGTCCGGAATGTGTACGCTGCTCGGAAAGCGTTCTGCCACACCCGCGTAACTGACAACGTGTGTGGAAATACACAGTGTTCGCGGAAATTCCTGTTACAGGCTTCTGGGACTTGTAGTATCCTCGTCGCCTCTGTAGAGTCTTGTGCCGTAGGAAGCAAGGGAGGGGATGTTGTTATGGGTGGCCGGCATCCTCTTTCTACAACACAAATGCACACGTGGGTTAATATGGGGACTTAGGGAAAGCAGGTAAAGGTGTGGAAGGAACGTAATCAGTTACCATTGGTTGCACAGTAAACACATACACTTTATTTAAGGAAATAATTATTTTTTTAAACCATCATTTTAAAAAAAATTGACTGTAACACAAGCTACACTTAAGGCCTTATTACGAAAGAATTCAAAATTATTTGTCAGCTGAAGGCCACGAGCAATACTTCACAACAATTAACAGCTGAAGGCTGAATTACAAATGGTTCAAATGGCTCTGAGCACTATGGGACTTAACATCTGAGGTCATCAGACCCTTGAACTTAGAACTACTTAAACCTAACTAACGTGAGGACATCACACACATCCATGCCCGAGGCAGGATTCGAACCTGCGACCGTAGCGGTCGCGCGGTTCCAGACTGAAGCGCCTAGAACCGCTCGGTCACACCGGCCGGCGACTGAATTACAAATGAGGAAGACAACTACACGTTAAAAATACGAAATATTTTTTTAAAAACGATCATTAAAAGAATTGACTGTAACACAAGCTACACTGACGGCTGAAGGCTTTATTAAGTAAGAATTTAAATTATTTGCCGGCTGAAGGCCACAAGCAATAGGAATAATTAAAACAAATATTATCTTTAAACAATTGACACAATCAGACCCAATAAAGAAGGGAGTGATACGCAGACAGTGCTCCAAGGTTCGACCTGAGATAAGCCCCTACAGATGCGTAAGCGGTGAGGCAGGCAGCCACGAGTTATGGTCACGTAACAGGATGGCAGCTCAAACTAGGGACAGTTTAAACGCCGACCAACCCTCTTACCAAATCCACCTAACATCTGATAACAAGTACAACGATGGAATAATTCAGGCGAGGGCGAAGTGACAGACAGCACTGCGTCTGCAGAATCCGGTTTTTAAAAGGCAGAAGGAACCACTGCACAAATGCAGTACGCAGAGAGCGTTAACTGCTCGTTCACACACACTAGATACACACGGGCCCTCTAAAACAATTCCACCAACAACTCAAAGAATGCTAAAGCAGTCACAGTGGAAAAACAAACACGAACCAGAAGTCGACACAAACAGAGAGGGCCCAGAAGCGGCCGAAGACCAAATACACGTTGTCCGATGAACGACCAACCAAAGTTCGTCCCCGCTCAAGTCAGGCAAGGGATAGGTGCCACCAGTATGAATCGTCGACTGACAGCTTATCGCCATGAGATCACGTCCACGGACGGACATACACACACACACACACACAAGTGAAGGCTGCACTACTCGACTATAACGATGCGTTCAACTTAAACTCGCTGAATCCGGACCGCGACGTGGTCACGCACTCTCGCGACCACATCCTTCAATTGGGCAGTGCATGTGTCGCCAGCTGCCCCGGCCAGTAATGGTGCTGTCCGGACCTCACTGCTCCTCCGTCCTAAGCCAACTTGCCTGACACACGACGACCCGGAAGTACACTACTGGCCACTAAAATTGCTACACCAAGAAGAAATGCAGATGATAAACGGGTATTCATTGGACAAATATATTATACTAGAACTGACATGTGATTGCATTTTCACGCAATTTGGGCGCATAGATCCTCAGAAATCAGTACCCAGAACAACCACCTCTGGCCTTAATATCGGCCTTGATACGCCTGGGCATTCAGTCAAACACAGTTTCGATGGCTGCCCATGCAGCTTCAACACGATACCACAGTTCATCAAGAGCAGTGACTGGCGTATTGTGACGAGCCAGTTGCTCGGCCACCAATGACCAGAAGATTTCAGTTGGTGAGAGATCTGGAGAATGTGCTGGCCAGGGCAGCAGTCGAACATTTTCTGTATCCAGAAAGGCCCGTACAACACCTGCAACATGCGGTCGTGCATTATCCTGCTGAAATGTTGGGTTTCGCAGGGATCGTATGTAGGGTAAAGCCAAGGGTCGTAACACGTGTGAAATGCAACGTCCGCTGTTCAAAGCGCCGTCAATGCGAACGAGAGGTGACCGAGACGTGTAACCAATGGCATCCCATACCATCACGCCCGGTGATACGCCAGTATGGCAATGAGGAATACACGCTTCCAATGTGCGTTCACTGCGATGTCGCCAAACATGGATCCGACCATCATGATGCTGTAAACAGAACCTGGATTCATCCTAAAAAATTACGTTTTGTCATTCGTGCACCCAGGTTCGTCGTTGAATACACCTTCGCAGGTGCTCCTGTCTGTGATGCAGCGTCAAGGGTAACCGCAACCGTGGTCTCCGAGCTGATAGTCCATGCTGCTGCAAGCGTCGGCGAACTATTCGAGGATATGGTTGTCGTCTTGCAAACGTCCCCATCTGTTGACTCAGGGATCGAGATGTGGTTGCATTATCCGTTACAGCCATGCGGATAAGGTGCCTGTCATCTCGACTGCTAGTGGCACGAGGCCGTTGGGATGCAGCACGGCGTTCCGTATTACCCTCCTGAACCCACCGATTCCATATTCTGCTAACAGTCATTGGATCTCGACCAACGCGAGCAGGGATGTCGCGATACGATAAACCGCAATCGCGATAGGCTACAATCCGACCTTTATCAAAGTCGGAAACGTGATGGTACGCATTTCTCCTCGTTACACGAGGCATGACACCAACGTTTCACCAGTCAACGCCGGTCAACTGCTGTTTGTGTATCAGAAATCGGTTGGAAACTTTCCTCATGTCAGCACGTTGTAGGTGTCGCCACCGGCGCCAACCTTGTGTGATTCCTCTGAAAAGCTAATCATTTGCATATCACAGCATCTTTTTCCTGTCGGTTAAATTTCGCCTTTGTAGCACGTCAACTTCGTGGTATAGCAATTTTAATGGCCAGTAGTGTACTTTGAAACGTCTGTCGTATGGCAACGGTAGTTGTCCGGAGATGGGTTCCTATTCACAATGTTATGCACTCAATCCCCTCTACGACTGCTATAAGTCTGTAAAAGGAATTTTCTTACACCCTATATATTAGTGTGCAGGAGGTTATGTTCAAGGTGTTTGAGAAACATCCATCCGATTTCATCAGTGCAGAAAACCATCTGCGTAACTCCTTCATTTTAGTGGATAATCGGTTTCGACCAGTGGTTATTCGGAGATGAAGACAGGTAGAGCAACATGGAAAGCTGCTTCAAACCAGTCTTCGGATTGAAGACCACGACATCAAATGTCCTGTTATTTTTCGTATTTTATTGGTTTATAGACCAAATTAGCGTGTATTCTTGGTTTTCAAATGGTGTATGGAAATGGTGAAACTAAACTCGGCTTGTCTGTGTATCTGTCGTGTGGTATTATGTTGGTAAAGAGCTGTGGCAAATTTCTTGTTGCGTGTTGTTGAGTCCGTTGAAAGCCGCCATGTTTATTTGCAGATTGCTTCCCCGGCCTCCCCAGCGTCTCTCCAACACTACGTCGGCGTAGTGTAGCTGAAAGTTTGTATAGTAATTAGGGTGACTAGAAAGAGTAGCTTTTCCGTTCGAGTCTCGCTTAATTATTTATAAGAGATGAGCACTCGTTTATTTCTTTCTTGAATACAACCTTTACTCTTACTATCGAGATGTATTACGAAATATTCACAATTATAAGTTTCCTTTGTCTTTATCAGAGCAAGAACAAAATTGGAGACATTAACATTACGTTCAAGAACAGAGGTAATAAAAATCAGAGCTAATGCAATGGTAGTGTTCGCTTTTATTTTGAAAGGTGTAACGCCATTGGTCGCTACAAACGATACAGTATCTGAGAATGTTATTTCCGTAATGAAATGTGATGTTGCTGTAGTGTTTCTCAATAAAAAAGTAAAAAATAAAATAACATCTAAGGTATTTTATATTATTATTATTATTGGGCACATAGACATGAATTAATTAATTAAAATGGAATGTTAATGGATTTTACCTCTGCTAGTAAACATGACCTTTAAGAATGCATTGAATAATTGGTAACTAGTGGCTGTGAACACTACATGAATGTTTCTTGCTTTGCTGGAGGCAAGGCTGTTGAAATGATAAAACATGGCACAGAAATATTTTACTCGCTTTTCTCATTAAACTGAACTCTGCCTTCCAGCATCGTCAATACATCAGACCGGCGAGTGCATTGGTGGAGGCCTGTGACCGATGTGAATATTACGCGCCTCACGTAGTAACGTTGCCCCTATTTTGAGAGAAAATGATCGGAAAAAATGTTCTCAGTGATGTATGAATTATAATGCGATGGATTAAACGGCGAATGGGTACTAACCGTATTCGGCCCTGGCTTCCAACAGTGTGCCAGCAGCTTCTCTCCGATGCAGTCTGAAATTGGATTGGACCCTCCCGCCGGAGGTTCGAGTCCTCCGTCGGGCATGTGTGTGTGTGTGTGTGTGTGTGTGTGTGTGTGTGTGTGTGTGTGTGTGTGTGGTGTGTGTGTGTGTGTGTGTGTGTGTTGTTGTTGTTAGCATAAGTTAGTTTAAGTAGTGTGTAAGTCTAGGGACCGATGACCTTAGAAGTTTGGTCCCATAGAAATTCACACGTATTTGAAGATTTTGAAACTGGACTAAAAAATGCGTAATAAAATCATATGTAGCAAATCACATATAACATGACTAGCAAGGAAAGGGATCTTCAAATGAAACACGGCTACTTAACACCAGATTAACATAATTATTCAACAAAAGCGGACAAGTGACACACAGCTTATCTCGATAGCAGAGGACAAAAGAGAGGGAGAGGGAGAGAGAGAGAGAGAGAGAGAGAGAGAGAGAGAGAGAGAGAGAGAGAGGGGCAGAGAGCCCGAGGTAGTCGCGTTCCGCTTTCTTATATCACTAGACAAACGAAGGTACTTGCTACGTTTCGTTTCACAGACTTTTCTTTACACGTGTTAACTCATAGATACTATTTTTACTGAATAATTCATCAATAATTAAAATACAATACATAATCACATTAGTACATCGTTTCTCTCAGTTAATACATAAATTATTATATATGTAAAAGCATTTATAATATTTTCAGGCGCTAACTAAAATTGGGGCTACTCTCACAAGCTGCAACGTAGTCGCGAATTCAACAGTGACCGGAATATAAAATAAATGGGCAGCTGGTTTTGAGTAGTAGTGCTGCTGACAAGATGAATCTTGTATATACGATTGTTTATATACACACATCAAAAGAGTTTTGCAACACCTCGGTTCCGAAAGTTTCAGAACTTGTGCAGAAATATGGAATAGAGATCAATATAAACATCATTTGCGCCCTTTTTATTGCTCATGAAAGCCACACAGTGCATGTTGTATCACCATACAGCGAGACCTTCAGAGGTGGCGGTCCAAATTGCTGTACACACACCGGTACCTCTTCTACCCAGTAGCACGTCCTCTCGCACTGATGCATGCCTGTATTCGTCGTGGCGCACTATCCACAAGTTCATCAAGGCACTGTTGGTCCAGATTGTCCCACTCCTCAACGGCGATTCGGCATAGATCCCTCAGAGTGGTTGGTGGGTCACGTTGTCCATAAACAGCCCTTTTCAACCTGTATAGAGCAGGGAACCTCCACCTTGCTGCACTCACGGGACAGTGTGTCTAAGGCATTCAGCCTGACCGGGTTGTCTCCAAACACGTCTCCGACGATAGTCTGGTTGAAGGCATATGCGACACTCATCGGTGAAGAGAACGTGATGTCTATCCTGAGCGGTCAATTCGGCATATTGTTGGTCCCATCTGTACCGCGCTACATGGTGTCGTGGTTGCAAAGATGGACCTCGCCATGGACGTCGGGAGTGAAGTTGCACATCATGCAGTCTACTGCGCATAGTTTGAGTCGTAACACGTCGTCCTGTGGTTGCACGAAAAGTATTGTTCAACATGGTGGCGTTGCTGTAAAGGTTCCTCCGAGAAATAACCTGTAGGTAGTGGTCATCCACTGCAGTAGTAACCCTTGGGCGGCTTGGGGGAGGCATGTCATCTGTATCTCCTCCGTGTCCGAACAACATCGCTTTGGTTCACTTCGACACGCCTGGACGCTTCCCTTGTTGAGAGCCCTTCCTGGCACAAAGTAACAATGCGGACGCGATCGAACCGCGGTATTGACCGTCTAGGCATGGTTGAACTGCAGAAAATACGATCCGTGTATCTCCTTCCTTGTGGAATGACTGGAGCTGATCGGCTGTCGGATCCCTTCCGTGTAATAGCCGCTGCTCATGCATGGTTGTTTACATCTTTGGGGGGTTTAGTGACATCTCTGAACAGACAAAGGGACTGTGTCTGTGATACAATATCCACACAACATCTATCCTCAGTTCTGGGAACTGGGGCGATGCAAAACTTTTTTTGATGTGTGTATATTTGACGATGCTGGCGCTGATTTTGTGTTTAGCATTTGACGACGCTGCTATGCACTTCGTCATCAGGCCACAAGTGGTCCATCGGGAGCAACCGACTGCCGTGTCATCCTCAGTCGAGGATGCGGATAGGAGGGGCGTGTGGTCAGCACACCGCTCTCCCGGTCGTTACGATGGTTTTCTTTAACCGGAGCCGCTATTATTCGGTCGAGTAGCTCCTCAATTGGCATCACGAGGCTGAGTGAACCCCGAAAAATGGCAACAGCGCATGGCGGCCCGGATGGTCACCCATCCAAGTGCCGGCCACGCCCGACAGCGCTTAACTTCGGTGATCTGACGGGAACCGGTGTATCCACTGCGGCAAGGCCTTTGCCACGATGCCACTATGGCTCCATTATATTAAGACATGTTTTTATAAAACATATCTGAAGATGGTCGTTATGCACCGAAACCAGTAGCTTAATGACAAAAATTTGTCACCGCAGACGTGAAGTAAACTATGGCTACTTTTTATTCATCTATAGACCAACATTTCATTCCACAATGACGACTATCCACGTAGAATAGAGATTTGTTAGTGACTGCCAGAGTGTCGACGTAAATGTTGCGGCAATCAAACATACACGTACGCACACCCATCCAGCCACCCCCCCCCCCCCCCCCCAACACACACACACACATGCAGTTAATGGGTGGAGAAAAGTCTGCGACGAATAAATGAGGGTGCGCTATCGCCGCGCTGCAGACGGCATCCACCGGCGTTTTCAGTTTTAGAAGAGACGGAGAGAGGGGGCGCAGTATCGCAGAAGTCGCGACAACACAGGGACCGCGCGCCCACACGCGGACACAATAGCTACGGTTGTAGCTGCTAGCCGGGGACCGCCCGGCCGTGCAGTCGCCCGCCGCGGTATTAAAAATACAAACTGCCGGCCTTGCTCGGTTCCCTGCACTCGGTTAGCCGGCGCCCCTCGCGGAGTAATTAAAATTTGAGACCTCCCCGGACGGCTGGCTCACGCACATATGCTCCGCATTGTCGGCGCCTAAACGTATCAACAGGGGAGCCCCTCCTCCATATTTAACGCACCGCGAGATCCTGCGCTGTAGCGACCGGCCAACGGCCTCAGTCCAGCTAAACGGTAGCTGGCCTTTCCGCAGACGTTCCAGCTCCAGCATACGATGGAAGGGCTCTTCAGCAACTGTAGCCACAACTCCCACGCTTACGTAGCACGTAACGCATCACCAAACATTCTGCAAAGCCGCCTATAAAATTTTCTTTCTTGTTTTTTGAAAAAAAAAAGAGATATAGTCTTATACACTGATGGAAAAGAATCGCACCGTCAAAAAAAATTAATGTAGATTAATGAAATTTCGGGAATAAATCTGCCTAGCTAGCATATTTAAGAGATTAACATTGCAAGATCAGAGATTAACGTAAACGCGAGACAAGCCGTTGCAAATATGAAATGCTGGTACATTAACAACCGCTATACATCAGCGCATGCGAGATTCGCTACGATGGCGGATTGAAGCCTGCATCAATGCCCACGGAGGGCATATTGAACGTCTCCTATGAGAAAGAGTTGCGTGTGGTATGCTGGTGCGTTCTGTTCGTCTGTCTTTCCCATGATTAATGAGTTGGAGAAAATGAGAAGCAACATGGAAACAAAGCGTTTCCAGACCCATGTCCATATAACATTATTTCTTCGTGAGGAATGTGTCCTGCGATTTGTGCCGTACATTTTTGTTAGACCCTGTATTAGGGTACCCACATATAAAAATATCCGTTATGCCCTGTATTATGACTGTTTTCTGCAGTAACTTCCAACAACACCTGCACGTGATCCGCAGACGTTCGAGCTGTCACTGTAAGCACATTTGCGCAGCTACTAAAGGGCTTTTTCCATTTCATTTTCGACGCTGCCGTAGCCCTCGCATTCGCTCTGGACTGGACGTTTTAGGCTTTTGTGTTCCTTTGTAAGCGAGCTTTCCTCTGACTTACGTTTCATGCAATTTCGAGCATGTTTACTAGTCCTACGGGATGAAATGTTTCATTATTTTGTAATTTTCAATCCAATAGCGATTTTCACTTATTGTCTAACTTTGGGTTGTTCACAACATCAACCTAATCAATGTCCGGGCTATATCAGTTTATAATTTCACACAAAGCTAATTCATAACAATCATGAGTTCGTACCTGCACTGTAGCTGAGACGGCAAAGGAAAAAAAAATTCATGTACAGACATGGTCTAACCGTTGTGGACTGTCACTGTCTACGCATTCAAATGTTACGGCATTATGTCACTCAAGAAAAGTCTGACAGAAGAGTGAACAGATGTCTTCATGTCAAAAAGAAGAATACTTTACAGAAGATTAAAACTGGGTACCCGACCGAGACTCGAACTCGGGACCTTTGCCTTCCGCGGGCAAGTGCTCTACCATCTGGGCTACCGAAGCACGACTCACGCCCGCTCCTCACAGCTTTACTTCTGCCAGTATCTCGTCTCCTACCTTCCAAACTGTACAGAAGCTCTCCTGCGCGTCCGGGATAACGATCCGCTGGCTACTGCGAAAACTGTAAGTCCCTTATCTAAGGTCAAAGTTTGCGCACGCTGTATAAGCGAGCGCGCTCTCGCGCTACGCTCAGTCTCTGACTCGCTGCTGCACAGGCAACTGCATTGAACGCCGCCGCCATGCCTTACAGGAGATATCGACCTCGCCGTCGCACAACATTTTACAAAAGTATAGAAAACATCCAACTAACAACAACATCAGGCGACAATAATAATCGCATTCAAGGGTGTTGCAGCCCACGCCCTCGTCGATGGACCTTGTGTATTTCTTGGATGTTTTCTTTTGTTACTTGTATACAATTCAAGTGTCGAGGTAGAGTCAGAAGCAGATTTACCAAAATCTTTATTAGCAATTTCAAACATATGATAGGTACGATAGGCAATTACATCTCTATCATTAAAACTTTCAGGAGAGCTTCTGTAAAGTTTGGAAGGTAGGAGACGAGATACTGGCAGAAGTAAAGCTGTGAGGACCGGGCGTGAGTCGTGCTTCGGTAGCCCAGATGGTAGAGCACTAGAGCACTTGCCCGCGACAGGCAAAGGTCCCGAGGTCGAGTCTCGATCGGGCACACAGTTTTAATCTGCCAGGAAGTTTCATATCAGCGAACACTCCGCTGCAGAGTGAAAATCTCATTCTTTACAGAGGAGTTCGTAAGAATAGGCTGGGAGTTGCTACTGTGTTACCTTTGTTACCAGCTTTGTGAATGCACACACACACACACACACACACACACACACACACACACACACACACACACACACACACAAAACCAAAAAAGAATTATTGTAGTCAGACAGTTGGCAATACTCACGTCCTACAACAAAACAAATGTGTAAACGTGAACACTGCAAGTGAAAACTACGGTAATGTTTGTTTCCTTAAGTTTATGAAAGTTAGGTGTAGTGGAAAAATCGCAAATACAGCTATAAGGAGAAGTGTGCTGGTAAAAGGCAAAAAACTGCGAAAAGTTAATGTACTACTATGTTATTCTCGATTTGAGCCTCCGCTAATAACGAGGGAAAAAGTAAAGGACTTCAGAACTTTAGCAAGAGGCGGAAACATCATAAGGAAATCGTTGGCCAATTTTATAAAATTATACCATTTTTAATATATAAATACCAAATTGTAGAGGCATATTATATATACGGTACCAAACGTCCAGAATGATTAAAGAAGATAATTTATAAATAAAAAACACGTATGGTGTAAAACACTGTTTACCTATAGTGAGCTTAACTATTTATATTTTACTATTAATATTTGAAATATTTATGTAATTACGATGGGATGAATTTACTGTTTGACATTTTTATATCGTTAGCAACAACTGGATGCATATTTTAACACAAAATTATTAGACGTTTCACGAAATGTAGGTAGGAAGGATCTACGAAGTAGGAGAGCTTCTGTAAAGTTTGGAAGTTGGGAGACGAGATACTGGCAGAAGCAAAGCTGTGAGTACCTGGCGTCAGTCGTGCTCAGTTGGTAGAGCACTTGCCCGCGAAAGGCAAAGGTCCCGAGTTCGAGTCTCGGTCGGGCACACAGTTTTAATCTGCCAGGAAGTTTCAAGATCTATGAAGTTTAATGTGGCGATAATACTGTCAATAGCCTTACATAATGAACAAATCCATCCATAAGGAAAAGAGTGTATCTAAAAGGCAAAAAACTGGGTAAAGTTAATGTACTACCACGTTACTCTCGATTTCAGCCTCCGCTAGAAACGAAGGAAAAAGCACAGGACTTCAGAACATGTAGCTACATGCGAAAACATCATGAGGAAACCGTTCGCCAAAATCGGCATGTCTCACAACCCTACGCGCAACGCCGGGACTCGAACGCGGTACAGCGAGACCACAGGATAGCATCTGTCGACGCCTGACGCTTCGCCGCCCGCAGCACGTGGTCGCTATGCGGGCTGCATTCCTCTGTGTGTGCATGGGCTGCGGTATGCGGGCGTGCTTGTCCGAGCGTGCGTGGTTGCAGCCGTGTTCCACGTTACGCCTCACGTGTCACACACACAGGGCAGCATGTTTGTAACTTCGTCCTCCCTCCACTGGTACCACCGATCTGTGTTACGTTCAAGTGCTGTTTAGAAATGGATTGCGACGTACGTCACACTTATAGGAAACTGATCAACTGAATACTATTGGGTTGGTGCATAAGTTCGCAGCATTTTTTGTTTTGCATGTTGGTATTCCGCTTGCTGCGGGTTTACTTATTGATTGTCATTTTTTGTAGTGTATTGTTACTGTTTGAGTTAACATATTGTCATTTTCTCATTTGGAGATACTGAGTGGAGCTGTGTACGCCAGAAAATGGAATGCAAAGTGGAGAAATCGAAACTTTTCCACTCATATTCTTCTGTTTGAGTTAAACAGACGGGTGTCATCAGCCAAGGCAGCCAGAAACATTTGCGCCGTGTGTCAGTATAATGCTATTCGACAGAGCACGACAGGAAAATAGTTTTCTCGTTTAATAAGGATCCTTCTGACGTTAGTGATTCTCCACGATCATGAAGACCTCCGAGGTTTGATGAAGATCGTTTAAACGCATTAATCCACAATGATCCACTTCAGTGGACTCGAGAACTGCAAAATGTTATGAACTGTGATCCTTCCAACATCGTGCGACATTTGCCAGCCTCGGTGGACGAGCGGTTCTAGGCGCTTCAGTCCGGAACCGCACGACTGCTACGGTCGCAGGTTCGAATCCTGCCTCGGGCATGGATGTATATGGTGTCCTTAGGTTATTTTAGGTTTAAGTAGTTCAAAGTTCTAGGGGACTGATGACCTCAGATGTTAAGTCCCCTAGTGCTCAGAGCCATTTGGACCATTTCGTGCTACATTTGCATGCAACGGGGAAGATACAAAAATCGGATGTGTGGGTTCGCATGCTTTAAACCAAAATCACATAAATCAGCTCAAACAAAAGCAGCAGCTTCCCGTACCTCCACGCATTCACAAAATCTAATGTTATGCATCCGGTGGGGCAGCGGCGCTGGGTGTATATTACGAATTGCTTCCTCGAGGTGTAACCTTCACTACCGAAGTATATTGTCAACAAGTGAGACTTCTTGCAGACGCAAAGCAAGATCAAAGACCTGCAAGATTACGTGAAGTGAGGCAACTCCACGATAACGCTCGCTCGCATTCTGCTAAATCGACAGAAAACTTTATGCAGGCGTTGGGTGGAGAAGTCATTCCGCACCCACCTTGTTCACTTGATCTTGCGTCCTCAGATTTTCACCTTCTCCGCTCTTTATCGAACAACGTTCCCTTTCGTATGAAAATGCACTCGGAACTTCGATCGGCGAGTTATTCGCCTCAAAACCAGGTTATTTCTATAGTCGCCGGTTCGAAAAGATGTCCAGCGTTGGCAGACTATTCTAAATAGTGAACGAGAGTGTATTATTGATGTCTAAAGCTGTCTGTTATGTGTATCTGTTTTGTCCATTGAACTTATGGAAAAATACTACGACCTTATGCACCATCCCAATAATAACAAATAGTGTTAAGTTCATGTAGTGAAAGATGTCTCATCCAATACAAATTTACAGTGCATAAACGTTAAGGAACAGACATTTTTACTGAGATCGTCTTTCACAAATTTACTCTGAAGTACTAACGTAACACGAAGTCCTCATCGCATCCCAACGATTCCGTGACTCGCACTCATGTGATGGGTTTAGAGTCTTCGTTTGCATTCTTACTATAACATTCAGTGTTGGCGTCAAAGACAACCTTTAACTTACTCTTGCTGACGTAATTTCAGCAAAGGTTATTATGTGTTAGTATCCTTTGTTGCAAATACCTCGTAAAAGATGTGATACTGTATAAATGTCAATTGAAGCATGGAAAAAATACACATAAAAAGGCTGTGGAATGCATTTGAGGATTGGACACAGCCGGATGCCTTGCTCGCTGCATCATCTGCGCTATGGGTGGACAGCGTTTAATGTGTGGGTAGGAGTTTCTGTCCTCGATTTGTAGGAAAATATGCGTTTGCCATCTGGAGATGTAATGATGAAATATGCTAACATTATATTATCTATCGATCCCTACAGTGTTGCGGTGGTACTTTGTGAAGAAGTGTGTCAAGAACGGTGCTACACTGAGACGTAATATATTTTAGTCTTTAATTTACGTTGTACACAAGCAACCTACCCAATGAGGACCGAATCCATTGGCCGCGTTTGAAGCGTACCTTTTGTAAGTAAAACTTTAGGACTACATTTACGGAATAATAATGTCTAAAAAACGTAAGGGGAACCCAACAGCAATTTAACCTTAGTAAAACAGAGCTGCAGAAAATTTTTTTTAGTTAACAATAAGACAATAATAACAAAAAAAATGGTTCAAATGGCTCTGAGCACTATGGGACTTAACATCTACGGTCATCAGTCCCCTAGAACTTAGAACTACTTAAACCTAACTAACCTAAGGACGCACACAACACCCAGCCATCACGAGGCAGAGAAAATCCCTGACCCCACCGGGAATCGAACCCGGGAACCCGGGCGTGGGAAGCGAGAACGCTACCGCACGACCACGAGATGCGGGCAATAATAACAACAGACGCAAATATTGTAACGCGATTGCGTCTATTATATATCGCAGGTATTATACACAGAGGCGACAAAAGACTTGGGATACCGATGTACACATATGTAGATTGCGGTAATGTCGCGTACACAGGGTATAAAAGGGCAGTGCATTGGTTGTACTCAGGTGATTCACGTGAAACAGTGTCCGTCATAATTATGGCCCACGACGGATATCAACAGACTTTGAACGCGGAATGGTAGTTGGAGATAGACGAATGGTTCATTCCATTTCGGAAATCGTTAGAGAATTCAGTATTTCGAGATCCAAAGTGTCAAGAGCGTGTCGGGAATACGAAATTTCAGGCATTACCTCTCACCATGGACAACGTAGTGACCGGCGGCATTCACTTAACGACCGAGAGCAGCGGCGTTTTCGTAGAGCTGTCGGTGGTAGCAGACAAGCAACACTGCGTGAAATAAGCGCAGTGATCAATGTGGGAAGTACGACGAGCGTGTCCGTTAGGACAGTGCGGTGAAATTTGGCGTTAGTGGGCTGTGGCAGCAGACGGCCGACGCGAGTGCCTTTGCTGACAGCGCAACACCGTCTGCAGCGGCTCTCCTGGGCTCGTGACCGTATCGGTTTGACCCTAGACGACTGGAAAACCGTGGCCTGATCACATGAGTCTCGATTTCAGTTGGTAAGAGCTGATGGTAGGGTTCGAGTGTGGTGCAGCCCCCACGAAGGCATGAACTGAGGTTGTCAACAAGGCACTGTGCGAGCTGGTAGATGCTCTATAATGGTGTGTGTGTTTACATGGAATACACTGGGGCGTCTGGTCCAACTGAACCGATCAGTGACTGGTAACGGCTATGTTCAGGTACTTGGCGATCACTTTCCGCCATTCATAGAATTCATGTTCCTAAAAAGCGATGGAAATTTTATGGATCACAATGCGCCTTTTTACCGGGCCATAATTATTCGCGATTGGTTTGAAGTATCTGGACAATTCGAGCCAAATATTTCGCCACCCGGGTTTCCCGACATGAATCCCATCGAACATATATGAGGAATAACTGACAGGTCACTTTGTGTACAAAATTCTACACCGGCAACACTTTCGCAATTATGGACGAATATAGCGACAGCATGGCTTATGATTTTTGACGGGGACGTCCAACGACCTGTTGAATCCAAGCCACGTCGAGCTGGTGAACTACGCCGGGTAAAAGGAGTTCCGACACGATATTAAGATTTCTCCCATGACTTTCATCACCTCAGTGTATACACAAAATAAACATATATTACAAGCTTGTAAACTTGTTTCGTGAATTAAAAGAATCTAAACGCTTATGGCACGAAACAAACAGCGTTTCGCTTAGCTGCGTAGACGGACATCATCTTCAAGAATATACGGGGGTTGCCCAGAAACCAATGCATCCCATTTTTTTTTCTCAGCGGAAAACAATGCTACGAATGCGAAACGTTACGTACGTATTATCTTAAGTCTCTCAGATTTAGTTATAAGTTGGCACAGTGGATAGGCCTTGAAAAACTGAACACAGATCAATCGAGAAAACAGGAAGAAGTTGTGTGGCACTATGGAAAAAATAAGCAAAATATACAAACTGAGTAGCCCATGTGCAACATAAGCAACATCAAGGATAGAGCGAGCTCACGAGCGCCGTGGTCCCGTGGTTAACGTGAGCAGCTGCGGCCCGAGAGGTCCTTGGTTCAAGACTTCCCTCGAGTGAAAACTTCATTTTCCTTGTTTTCGCAAAGTTATGATATGTGCGTTCGTTCATTGACCTCTCTGTTCACTGTAATAAGTTTAGTGTCTGTGTTTTGCGACCGTACCGCAAAATCGTGCGATTAGTAGACGAAAGGACGTGCCTCTCTAATGGGAACCGAAAACATTTGATGGCAAGCTCATTGGTCAACCGATTCCTCCACAGGAAAACACGTCTGATATATTCTATACGACACTGGTGACGGCATGTGCGTCACATGACAGGAATATGTTGTCGACCCACCTAACTTGTACACTTGGCGAATGGGTAAAAAGATTCTTCTACCTTGCCCGATTTAGGTTTTCTTGTGGATGTGATAATCACTCCCAAAAAAGTGATGAAAACATAAGAGCTTGTCACATAAACTGCAACAGATGTATGCAACAGTTTCACAGTCGCACAGTTTTCCCTGTGCTCTCTCAAAACATATGTTTTTAACGTTTTCAAATTTTTGCGTGTGTAGACCGTCAAATCCTGCATATGTCCAAGCAAATCAGAACGTGTCCTGGAATTTTGGAGAGCGAAGTTGATTATATTAAAAAATTGATCTTTTCTCTCGAAGGAAGACTTGAACCAATTAGCTTTCGTTCCGCAGCTGCTCACGCTAGCCACGAGACCACGGCGCTCCTGAGCTCAGATACTCTTTGATGTTGCCTATCTTGCCCATGGACTACTCAGTTTGTATATTTTTCTTATTTTTTCATAGTTCCACACAACTTCTTCCTGTTTTCTCGATTGTTCTGTGTTCAGTTTTCCAAGGCCTATCCACTGTGCCAACTGATAACTAAATCTGAGGGGGGTGCGATGGGGAGGTTCCCTTGTGAGTGAGCGCGCCAAGTTTCCGCCACTACCGACAGATAGCGTAGCTGCAGGACAGTTTCAAATGGCGCCTGTAAGTTTCTCTTGTTACGATACACATTGCTTCCTCGCTCTTCCCTGACTTCTTTTCCCAACTGGTTGAAATATTCCTTTCTGGAGAGGTAATATTTCTCCACACATTCTTTAGAGATGTTCACTCTAGTGTCTTTTAATTTCTTTTATTTTGTTGAGACTGTTAAATATGTTGAGTTCTTCCCTTATTTCCGAATTTATAAATCTGTCGACTCTTCTGCATGGCTTTACTGCACTTAGAAACCTCGCCTCCGTTGCTTGTATGCGACTTTCTTGACGTTCACGCTTCACTTCCGTAAACAAGCACCGCACCCGCCACTGTTTTATAAAATTTCAATTTTCTTTCATTCCTCATTTTATTTTTACACATCCGTTTATTTTTCGACACATATTCGACAAATCATATATGACGTCACAATCTAAATACACACATCAAATAAAAGTTTTGCATCACCCCGCTTCCGAGAGGTTCGGAACCTCTACAGAAAACTGGAATAGAGTTCAACATAAATATCATTTCCGGCCTTTTTATTGCTCATGAAAACCACACACGGCATGTTGTACCACCTTACAGCGAGACCTTCAGAGGTGGTGGTCCAGGTTGCTCTACACACCGGTACCTCTAATACCCAGTAACACAACCTCTTGCACTGATGCATGCCTGTATTCGTGATGGCATACTGTCCACAAGTTCAGCAAGGCACTGTTGGTCCAGATTGTCCCACTTCTCAGCGGCGATTCGGCGGGGATCCCTCAGTGGTTGGTGGGTCACGTCGTCCATAAACAGCCTTTTTAAATCTATTCCAGGCATGTTCGATAGGGTTCATGTCTGGAGAACATGCTGGTCACTCTAGTCGAGCGGTGTCGCTACCCTGAAGGAAGTCATTCACAAGATGTGCACGATGGGGCCGCAAATCGCCAATATGCTACCGATATGGTTGCACTATCGGAGGATGGCATTCGAGTATCGTACAGCTATTACGGCGCCTTCCGTGACCACCAGCGGCGTACGTCGGCCCCACATAATACCACCCCTAAACAGCAGGGAACCTCCAACTTGCTGCACTCGCTGCCCAGTGTGTCTAAGGAGTTCAGCATGACCGGGTTGCCTCCAAACAAGTCTCCGACGATTGTCTGGTTGAAGGTAT
Organism: Schistocerca nitens; assembly: GCF_023898315.1. Taxonomy (NCBI): domain Eukaryota; kingdom Metazoa; phylum Arthropoda; class Insecta; order Orthoptera; family Acrididae; genus Schistocerca; species Schistocerca nitens. The sequence continues at coordinate 70,478,209 of NC_064623.1, read as the reverse complement.
GTACGATACTCATCGGTGAAGAGAACATGATGCCAGTCCTGAGTGGTGCATTCGGCATGTTGTTGGGCCCATCTGTACCGCGCTGCGTGTGTCTTGGTTGCAAAGATGGACATCGCCATGGACGTCGGGAGTGAAGTTGCACATCATGCAGTCTATTACGCACAGTTTCAGTCGTAACACGACGCCCTGTGGCTGCACTACAAGTATTATTCAACACGGTGACGTTGCTGTCAGGGTTCCTCCGGACTATAATCCGTAGGTAGCGGTCATCCTCTGCAGTAGTAGCCCTTGGGCGGCCTGAGCGAGGCATGTCATTCACAGGTCCTTTCTCTCTCTATCTCCTCCATGTCCGAACAACATCGCTTTGGTTCACTCCGAGACACCTGGACACTTCCCTTGTTGAGAGCCCTTCCTGGCACAAAGTAACAATGCTGATGCGATCGAACCGCGGTATTGACCATCCAGGCGTGGTTGAACTACAGACAACACGAGCCGTGTTCTACATCTACATCTACATTTATACTCCACAAGCCACCCAACGGTATGTGGCGGAGGGCACCCTACGTGCCACTGTCATTACCTCCCTTTCCTGTTCCAGTCGCGTATGGTTCGCGGGAAGAACGACTGTCTGAAAGCCTCCGTGCGCGCTCTAATCTCTCTAATTTTACATTCGTAATCTCCTCGGGAGGTATAAGTAGGGGGAAGCAATATATTCGATACCTCATCCAGAAACGCACCCTCTCGAAACCTGGACAGCAAGCTACACCGCGATGCAGAGCGCCTCTCTTGCAGAGTCTGCCACTTGAGTGTATTAAACATCTCCGTAACGCTATCACGGTTACCAAATAACCCTGTGCCGAAACGCGCCGCTCTTCTTTGGATCTTCTCTATCTCCTCCGTCAACCCGATCTGGTACGGATCCCACACTGATGAGCAATACTCAAGTATAGGTCGAACGAGTGTTTTGTAAGCCACCTCCTTTGTTGATGGACTACATTTTCTAAGCACTCTCCCAATGAATCTCAACCTGGTACCCGCCTTACCAACAATTAATTTTATATGATCATTCCACTTCAAATCGTTCCGCACGCATACTCCCAGATATTTTACTGAAGTAACTGCTACCAGTGTTTGTTCCCCTATCATATAATCATACAATAAAGGATCCTTCTTTCTGTGTATTCGCAATACATTACATTTGTCTATGTTAAGGGACAGTTGCCACTCCCTGCACCAAGTGCCTATCCGCTGCAGATCTTCCTGCATTTCGCTACAATTTTCTAACGCTGCAACTTCTCTGTATACTACAGAATCATCCGCGAAAAGCCGCATGGAACTTCCGACACTATCTACTAGGACATTTATATATATTGTGAAAAGCAATGGTCCCATAACACTCCCCTGTGGCACGCCAGAGGTTACTTTAACGTCTGTAGACGTCTCTCCATTGATAACAACATGCTGTATTCTGTTTGCTAAAAACTCTTCAATCCAGCCACACAGCTGGTCTGATATTCCGTAGGCTCTTACTTTGTTTATCAAGCGACAGTGCGGAACAGTATCGAACGCCTTCCGGAAGTCAAGAAAAATAGCATCTACCTGGGAACCTGTATCTAATATTTTCTGGGTCTTGTGAACAAATAAAGCGAGTTGGGTCTCACACGATCGCTGTTTACGGAATCCATGTTGATTCCTACAGAGTAGATTCTGGGTTTCCAAAAACGACATGATACTCGAGCAGAAAACATGTTCTAAAATTCTACAACAGATCGACGTCAGAGATATAAGTCTATAGTTTTGCGCATCTGCTCGACTACCCTTCTTGAAGACTGGGACTAACTGTGCTCTTTTCCAATCATTTGGAACCCTCCGTTCCTCTAGAGACTTGCGGTACACGGCTGTTAGAAGGGGGGCAAGTTCTTTCGCGTACTCTGTGTAGAGTCGAATTGGTATCCCGTCAGGTCCAGTGGACTTTCCTCTGTTGAGTGATTCCAGTTGCTTTTCTATTCCTTGGACACTTATTTCGATGTCAGCCATTTTTTCGTTTGTGCGAGGATTTTAGAAGGAACTGCAGTGCGGTCTTCCTCTGTGAAACAGCTTTGGAAAAAGGTGTTTAGTATTTCAGCTTTACGCGTGTCATCCTCTGTTTCAATGCCATCATCATCCCGGAGTGTCTGGATATGCTGTTTCGAGCCACTTACTGATTTAACGTAAGACCAGAACTTCCTAGGATTTTCTGTCAAGTCGGTACATAGAATTTTACTTTCGAATTCACTGAACGCTTCACGCATAGCCCTCCTTACGCTAACTTTGACATCGTTTAGCTTCTGTTTTTCTGAGAGGTTTTGGCTGCGTTTAAATTTGCAGTGAAGCTCTATTTGCTGTCGCAGTAGTTTCCTAACTTTGTTGTTGTACCACGGTGGGTTTTTCCCGTCCCTCACAGTTTTACTCGGCACGTACCTGTCTAAAACGCATTTTCCCTCCTGGTGGAATGACTGGAACTGATCGGCTGTTGGAACCCCTCTGTCTAATAGGTGATGCTCATGCACGGTTGTTTACGTCTTTGGGGGGTTTAGTGACATCTCTGAACAGACAATGGGACTGTGTCTGTGATACAATATCCAGAGTCAACCTCCATCTCCAGGAGTTCCGGGAACCGGAGTGATGCAAATCTTCTTTTGATGTGTGTAATTAACATGTTTGACATATGCTATTGTTGATGACAGTTGTTCACCGTGCAGAATATTTCCATTTCAAAGCCACTGATTTTGCCTTTCTTTGTGAAATGGTGAAATGGCACTCTTCACAAACTTTACTAATAAATGTATTCCCCTTTGTAGGTCATCGTCATTATCCGCCAGTAGTGTGGCGTCGTCTGCATATAAAAGACAATTAAAGTTTGAATTACCGTTAATCTTAATTCCCCCGTTAAAAATCTGCTTCCACTTCCGAATTGCGTCATCTTAACAACTGTTAAAAAGCGTGGGTGGAAAGGTGCAAAACTGTCTTACTTCTTTGTTTGTGGCTATAGGCTGTGTTAATGTGCCATTTACATCTAAAATTACAGTCGGGTGTTTGTGCAGACTTTCTAAGACGTTGATTGGTTGTTGTGGATAACCTCTTTCCCTCCTTATTCTCCACAGTGTCTCTCTATCAACATTACAGAGTGCTTTAATAAAATCAGTGCACGCTAAATGGGTTTCCCTATTTTGCTCTCTCTGTTTTTCGATTATTTCTTTCATTATAAATATTGCATCTGTTGTCGAACAGCCTCTCTGAAATTCCATTTGTTCTTCACCTAATAAACGCCCGGCTATAACCTTTAACCTCTTGTTCACTATAACCTTTTGTTCAGTATAACTGCATATACTTTGTCTGCGGTATGAAGTAAGCTGATACCTCTGTAGTTCTCGCAGCTATTGCGGTCTCCTTGTTGAAATACCGAATCGTTATAATAAAATATTAAGAGGTGCTCCTTTTAGATGTTGGAACCTACATAGAAGCGTTGGATTAAAGAAAACGAAAAAAACATCGCTGCGGCAACCATTTCTGTAATCGCTTCATTCTGTTTTAATAAAAATATTCTGATTGTTCTTAGATTCCTGGAAGTTTGTTATCGTGCAGTACGGCATGTCGATAATTGCATTTGCGAAAAACGCGGAAATGGGGAAATAAATAGACAGCCCCGGACAGGGGTAATTAAAACGTTATTTTCCCGTTAGGTGGACTACGTATCGCGCAAATTTTGCAGCGGAATCCAATTAGCGAAATAAGCGGCTTTTTTCGATTCCGAGTGTACGTGTGGTTCCCCAAAGAACGTAATTAGTAATTAATCGGACCGCGTCCTCTCTCTGTGCTTATCCGCGTTGCGGTCGGACATGAAAGCCACGGGGCTGTAATGGAATCGTCATGAACAGGGTCCGCCCCACACACGGCCGTCTGTCCGTCCAAACACATGAACACTGAAACGAAAATAACGTGTCCGCTGCTCTTGAGTAAGGGTCACCTCGCTTGCTGACACGACGCCCTGTGGCTCTGCCCCACAGGCTGCAGCTGTCCCGCTCTCTGTAAAAACATGCACCTTCACTAATTAAATAATTTACTAAAAATAGCTTAGCCTTTGACTGCCATAGTCTGATCGGCCAATTAAATACGCTACTGGCCATTAAAATTGCTACACCAAGAAGATATGCAGATGATAAACGGGTAATCATTGGACAAATATACTAGAACTGACGTGTGACTACATTTTCACGCAATTTGGGTGCATAGATCCTGAGAAATCAGTACCCAGAACAACCACCTCTGGCCGTAATAACGGCCTTGATACGCCTGCGCATTGAGTCAACCAGAGATTGCATGGCGTGTACAGGTGCAGCTGCCCATGCAGCTTCAACACGATACCACAGTTCATCAAGAGTAGTGACTGGCGTATTGTGACGAGCCACTTGCTCGGCCACCATTGACCAGACGTTTTCAATTGGTGACAGATCTGGAGAATGTGCTGGCCAGGGCATCACTCGAACATTTTCTGTATCCAGAAAGGCCCGTACAGGACCTGCAACATGCGGTCGTGCATTATCGTGCTGAAATGTAGGGTTCCGCAGGGATCGAATGGAGGGTAGAGCCACGGGTTGTAACACATCTGAAATGTAACGTCCACTGTTCAGAGTGCCGTCAATGCGAACAAGAGGTGACCGAGATGTGTAACCAATGGCACCCCATTCCATCAAGCCGGGTGATACGCCAGTATGGCGATGACGAATACACGCTTCCAATGCGCGTTCACCGCGATGTCGCCAAACACGGATGCGACCATCATCCGAAAAAATGATGTTTTGCCATTCGTGCACCCATGTTCGTCGTTGACAACACCATTGCAGGCGCTCCTGTCTGATGCATCGTCAAGGGTAAACGCAGCCATGGTCTCCGAGCTGATAGTCCATGCTGCTGCAAACGTCGTCGAACTGTTCGTGCAGATGGTTGTCGTCTTGCAAACGTCCCCATCTGTTGATTCAGGGATCGAGACGTGGCTGCACGATCCGTTACAGCCATGCGGATAAGATGGCTGTCATCTCGACTGCTAGTGATACGAGGCCGTTGGGATCCAGCACGGCGTTCCGTATTACCCTCCTGAACCTACCGATTCCATATTCTGCTAACAGTCATTGCAAACTTTGTCAAAGTCGGAAACGTGATGGTACGCATTTCTCCTCCTTACACGAGGCATCACAACAACGTTTCACCAGGCAACGCCGGTCAACTGCTGTTTGTGTATGAGAAATCGGTTCGAAACTTTCCTCATGTCAGCACGTTTTAGGTGTCGCCACCGGCGCCACCCTTGTGTGAATGCTCTGAAAAGCTGATCATTTGCATATCACAGCATCTTCTTCCTGTCGGTTAAATTTCGCGTCTGTAGCGCGTCATCTTCGTGGTGTAGCAGTTTTAATGTCCAGTAGTATATGTTGCTGTAATCGTCGTCTTTGCTCCGTTGACTTGTCTTATGCTACTTTCCAAGCCAGTACATGCTGTGCGAGACCGTTCACCACTGAATAGCTACTGCGACCTATATGCACTTTAGTCTGCTCACCATATTCAAGCCTTGGCCACTGTGTAGTATTTCTACCCTCCCCCCCCTCCCCCCTCCCCCCCCCCCCTACACACAATCTGGGTTGACGGAAGTCCTCGGTTACCCCCTAATATTGTGTCGGATTTCCTTTTGCCCGGCGTACTACAGCAACAAGTCGTTGGAAGTTCCCTGCAAAAATACTGAGCCATGCTGCCTCTTAGCCCTCCATACTTGCGAAAATATTGCCTGTGCAGGATGCTGTGCGTGAATGACCTCTCGATTTTGTCCCATAGATGTTCTATGGGAGTCATGTCGGCCGATGTAGGTGGGCAAATCATTCACTCGAATTCTTTAGAACGTTCTTCAAACCAGTTGTGAAAAACTGTTGCCCCGTGATGTTACATTGTTGTTTAGGTACATGCAGACCGTGAATGGCTACAGTTGGTCTCCAAGTAGCAGAACATTACCATTGATAGTCAATGATCGGTTCAGATGGTCCAGAGGGACCAGTCCATTCCACGTAAACACAGCCCATACCATTCATTATATGCCAAGCTGGTCCATGATTTCGTGGGGCCTGCGTCACACTCGAACCCTACCATCAGCTCTTACCCACTGAAATCCGGACTCATCTGACCAGGCCATGGTTTTACAGTCGTATCGGGTCCAACCAGTTGGTCACGAGACTAGAAGAGAAAGAAGGATCCTTTATTTTATGATTATTGCGGGACAAACACTGGTAGCAGTTACTTCTGCAAAATATCTTGGAGTATGCGTGCGGAACGATCTGAAGTGGAATGATCATACAAAATTAATTGTTGGTAAGGCGGGTATCAGGTTGAGATTCATTGGGAGCGTCCTTAGAAAATGTAGTCCACCAACAAAGGCTTAAAAGACACTCGTTCGACCTACACTTGAGTATTGCTGATCAGTATGGGATCCGTACCAGGTCGGGTTCACAGATGAGATAGGGAAGATCCAAAGAAGAGCGGCGCATTTCGTCACAGGGTTATTTGGTAAGCGTGATAGCGGTACGGAGATGTTAAGCAAACTCAAGTGGCAGACTCTGCAAGAGAGGCGCTTTGCATCGCGGTATAGCTTGCTGTCCCGGTTTCGAGAAGGTGCGTTTCTGGATGAGGTATCGAATATATTTTCCCCCTACTTATACCTCCCGAGGAGATCACGAATGTAAAATTAGAGTGATTCTAGCGCGCACGGAGGCTTTCCGGCAGTCGTTCTTCCCGCGAACCATACGCGACTGGACCAGGAAAGGGAGGTAACGACAGTGGCACGTAAAGTGCCCTCCGCCACACACCGTTGGGTGGCTTGCGGAGTATAAATGTAGATGTAGGAGAGGCGCTGCAGGCGATGTCGTGCTGTTGGCAAAGGCACTCGCGTCGGTCGTCTGTTGGCCACAGTGTCCTAACGGATGGTTGGTTGGTTGGTTTTGAGGAAGGAGACCAGACAGCGAGGTCATCGGTCTCATCGGGTTAGGAAAGGACGGGGAAGGAAGTCGGCCGTGCCCTTTTTGAAAGGAACCATCCCGGCATTTGCCTGGAGCGATTTAGGGAAATCACGGAAAACCTAAATCAGGATGGCCGGACGCGGGATTGAACCGTCGTCCTCCCGAATGCGAGTCCAGTGTCTAATCACTGCGCCACCTCGCTCGGTCCTAACGGATGCCTTCGTCGTACGTCCCACATCGATTTCTGGGCATTTTTCACGCAGTGTCGCTCGTCTGTTAGCACTGACAACTCTACGCAAATGCCGCTGTTGTCAGTCACCGAGCGAGGTGGCGCAGTGGTTGGGACACTGGACTCGCATTCGGGAGGACGACGGTTCAAACCCGCACCCGGCCATCCTGATTTAGGTTTTCCGTGATTTCCCTAAAGCGCTACAGGCAAATGCCGGGATGGTTCCTTTGAAAGGGCACGGCCGACTTCCTTCCCCGTCCTTCCCTAATCCGATGAGACCGATGACCTCGCTGTTCTCAGTCGTTTAGTGAAGGCCGTCATCCACTGCGTTGTCCGTGGTGGGGGGTAACGCCTGAATTTTGGTATTGCCGACACACGCTTGACACTGTGCATCTCAAAAGATTGAATTCCCTGTCGCTTTCCAAAATGGGGTGCCCCATGCGTATGTCCCATGCGTCTAGTTCCAACGATCATTCCGCGTAAAGTTTGATAATTCGCGTCGTGCGCCGATAGTCAAGTCGAAAACCATTTCACATGAATCGCCGAAGGACAAATGACAGCTCTCCCAACGCACCGCTCTTTTATACCTTGTGTACGCGATACTACAGCCACCTGTGTACATGCAAAATCAAAGCCATAAATGAAACCATCTGTGATTTGATTCGTTCCTACTCGGTTTATTAACTGACAGTGCACCTGTTTAGGAATTTTTAACAAGGGTGTGGTTTAAAAGGTTGAAACTAGACCCTTAATGAATAGGAGCCTCAAATAGATAAAACCTAAATAAAAAATAAATACTGCGTTCATTACGTGTTGCAGCATAATCTCCGAGAAAGCTTCAGAAAACTGGAACGCACGCTTTGAAATTCTAAGGGTATCATGGGAAAAATACAGGGAGCATTAGGTTATCTACAGTTCTTACATAAACCAGACTACGGTGTTTAGAGTCGAAGGACGTGGAAGAGAAGATGTGGTTGAGGAATCAGTGAAGTAAACCAGGGAGAGTTTTGGAAACTGTACTAAAATAAAGACTTTGAGCTTTGTCGATGTCATTGTGATTCTGACACACATGGCAAGGAACTGTAATGACATTTCATTTAAATACCACATCGCAGGCACATATACACTATGTGATCAAAAGTATCCGGACACCTGGATGAAAATGACTTACAAGTTCGTGGGGCCCTCCATCGGTAATGATGGAATTCAATATGGTGTTGGCCCACGCTTAGCCTCGATGACAGCTTCCACTCTCGCAGTCATGCGTTCAGTCAGATGCTGGTGGGTTTCTTGGGGGATGGCAGCCCATTCTTCACGGAGTGCTGCACTGAGGAGAGGTATCGATGCCGGTCGGTGAGGCCTAGCACGAAGTCGGCGTTCCAAAACATCCCAAAGGCATTATATAGGATACAGGTCAGCACTCTGTGCAGGTCAGTCCATTACAGCGACGTCGTGTAACCGCCCCGCCATAGGCCGTGCATTATGGAAAGGTGCTCGGCCGTGTTCAAAGATGCAAACGTTATCCCCGAATTGCTCTTCAACAGTGGGAAGCAAGAAGGTGCTTCACCCATCAATGTAGGCCTGTGCTGTGACAGTGCCACGCAAAACAACAAGGGGTGCAAGCCCACTCCATGAAAAACACGACCACACCATAACACCACCGCCTCCGAATTTTACTGTTGGCACTACATACGCTGACAGACGACGTTCACCGTGCATTCGCCATACCCACACCCTGCCACAAAACGTTTTTCCACTGTTCAATCGTTCAATGTTTACGCTCCTTACACCAAGCGAGGCGTCGTTTGGCATTTAGCGTCTTGATGTGTGGGTTGTGAGCAGCCGCTCGATCATGAAATCCAAGTTTTCTCACCTCCCGCCTAATTGTCATAGTACTTGCAGTGGATCCTTATCCAATTTGGATTTCTTGTGTGATGGTCTGGATAGATGTCTACATATTACACATTACGACGCCGTTCAACTGTCGGCGGTCTCTGTCTGTCAACAGACGAGGTCGACCTGTACGCTTTTGTGCTGTACGTGACCCTACGCGTTTTCACTTCACTATCACATCGGAAACAGTAGACCAAGGTATGTTTAGGAGTGTGGAAATCTCGCGTACAGACGTATGACACAAGTGGCACCCAATCACCTGACCACGTTCGAAGTCCGTGAGTTCCGCGGAGCGCCCCATTCTGCTTTCACGCGATGTCTAATGACTACTAAGGTCGCTGATATGGAGTACCTGGCGGTAGGTGACAGCACACTGCACCTAATATGGAAAACGTATGTTTTTGGGGGTGGCCGGATACTTTTGATCACATAGTGTAAACATAATCGAATGCAGTCGAATTAGATGATGCTACGGGACGGGGGATTAGGTTAGGCAATGAGATACTGAAAGTAGTAGATGAGTTTTGCTACTGTTACAAGAAAGTTTATGGCGATAGCCGCAGTAGAGAGGATACGAAATGTAGACAGGCAGTTGCAAGAAAAGAGTTTGTTGAAAAGAGAAATTTGTTAATTTCGAATTTTAATTAAATCTTAGTGTGTGTTTTCCGAAGATACTTGTCTGGAGTGTACGGGAGTGAAATATGGGCGATAGTCAGTTCAGACAAGAGGAGAACAGAAGCGTTTTGAAATTTGGTACAATGGAAGTCCCAGTAGAACGACACAGCCAACTCTGTGAAGAGTCGAACTCCTATGTACAGCGTCGTGTCTCCCGAACCGTGTGTTGTACAATGATATAATGTTGCAGATACATTCTTATATTTAGATTAAAGTTCAGTCTTGATCACGTTATGTCTGTTTTAATGAGTAACCGGTTTCGGTTTTTTCTATAAAACCATCATCAGACCCATTGGCTCCCTTGGGTTGGTAGGTGGAGCTCTCCTTGCTGCTGTGCACTCAACTGATCAGTTGAAACGAGAATGAGATTTTCACTCTGCAGCGGAGTGTGCGCTGATATGAAACTTCCTGGCAGATTAAAACTGTGTGCCCGACCGAGACTCGAACTCGGGACCTTTGCCTTTCGCGGGCAAGTGCTCTGGCCACCAGACTGTCCAGACATCAACATTATTGAGCATATCTGGGATGCCTTGCAATGTGCTGTTCAGAAGTGATGTCCACCTCGTAGTACTCTTAGCGATTTATGGACAGCCTTGCAGGATTAGTGGTGTCAGTTCCTTCCAGCACTACTTGAGACATTAGTCGAGTCCATGTCACGTCGTGTGCGGCGCTTCTGCGTGCTCGCGGGGGCAGGCAGGTGTACCAATTTCTGTGGCTCTTCAGTGTAGTTACCTTTGAGATGCGTTTATGTTAATCAACAACGCTTTTAAGGCGAGAAAGACGCCATGATCAACACCTTGCCTGCGAAAGGCAAAGGTCCCGAGGTCGAGTCTCGGTCGGGCACACAGTTTTAATCTGCCAGGAAGTTTCATATCAGCGCCTCCGCTGCAGAGTGAAAATCTCATTCTGGAAACATCCCCCAGGCTGTGGCTAAGCCATGTCTCCGCAATATCCTTTCTTTCAGAAGTGCTAGTTCTGCATGGTTCGCAGGAGAGCTTCTGTAAAGTTTGGAAGGTAGGAGACAAGGTACTGGCAGAAGTAAAGCTGTGAGTGCCGGGCGTGAGTCGTGCTTCGGTAGCTCAGCACTTGCCCGCGAAAGGCAAAGGTCCCGAGTTCGAGTCTCGGCCGGGCACACAATTTTTAATCTGCCAGGAAGTTCCAATTTGAAACGAGACTCGTCCGACCAGGCAACTTCTTACCATTCATCAACAGTCCAATGTCGGTGTTGACGGGCCCATGCGAGGCATAAAGCTTTGCGTCGTGCAGTTATCAAGAGTACACGAGTGGGCCTTCGTCTCCCAAAGCCCATATCGATGATGTTCCGTTGAATAGTTCACACGCTGACACTTGTTGATGGCCCAGCATTTAAATCTGCAGCAATGTGCTGAAGGGTTGCACTTCTACCACGTTCAAACTTACTTATGTCTTGATAACCTGCCATTGTAGCAGCAGTAACCGATCTAACAACTGCGTCAAACACTTGTTGTCTTATACAGGCGTTGCCGACCACAGCGCCGTATTCTGCCTGTTTACATATCTCTGTATTTGAATACGCAAGCCTATACCAGTTTCTTTGGCGCTTCAGTGTATATTTGTGAGTTTAAGAAGTTTGCGTTGTACTAAATTAGGTACGATATTGCTTGTTGGGTTTTATGAAGTGTATTGCTTCCAGTGTATGTAGAGAAACGTTGAGAGTGTGGTATTAGGCTATCCCTGAAGTAATCGTGCGGTTTGATCTGCCTGTTGCAGGTAAGGAGCACCGCTGATAATCCGAGAGTGTTCCCGTAATATTGGCAGACGCCTCGCGCTCCGGGTAAGTAGCTGACAGCGCCTTGCACCGGCCCAGACATCGTCCAGTCGACGATGTGGTCACCAGGGTCGCAGCAGCAGTTGGAGTCGGTTTGGTAACGAAATCGACCTCGTCCATCTCAAAGGAACCAGTCCTGTATTTGCCGTTAGCTGTTTTCCGAATCCCTGAGAAGCTGACAAGGAGAGGTACCCAGGATGGTGTCAACTTTTTAAAATCATTTATACAGTCATGTAGTTTAAAACCTCAGGTATCACACCCAGCAGCCATTCACCCTAGTGGCCCTTCGTTTGCGAAAAAAAAAGAGTCGATGTTTTGCTTGACACTCAATAGCATTTAAATAGAACTATAATTCTTAGCCGGCCGCAGAGGCCGCGCGGTTCTGGCGCTGCAGTCTGGAACCGCGAGACCGCTACGGTCGCAGGTTCGAATCCTGCCTCGGGCATGGATGTGTGTGATGTCCTTAGGTTAGTTAGGTTTAACTAGTTATAAGTTCTAGGGGACTAATGACCTCAGCAGTTGACTCCCATAGTGCTCAGAGCAATTTTTTTTTTATAATTTTTAGTGGTTCCATGGTAACAGTACATGTTTTATATTGCAGAAGAACCTTTTAAATTGCAGAAGAATAACAAATATAAGGAATTGTTTCAAAATTTTTTATCTATTAATTTATGTAGGCTACAAAGAGGCGGACAGTTTTATTGATTAGAAGCAGAATACTATTCTTTCTCTTTTTTTCTATTCCTGGAAAGTTTGTTTATGTTGGTTCTAACATGAGAACTGTTCTAATTTGGCAAAATCTCTCCGGCTCCGAAATTTCTTTTGAAAAATGTATGGCCTCCTTACAGACCTCGACGTCCCGTCGACAGCGAGGTCATTAGAGACGGAGTACAAGCTCGGATTAGGGAAGTATGGGGAAGGAAAGCGGCCGTGCCCTTTCTAAGGAACCATCACGGCGATTTAGGGAAATCACGGAAAACCTAAATCAGGATGGCCGGACGCGGGATTGAACTGTCGCCCTCCCGAATGCGAGTCCAGTGTGCTAACCACTGCGCCACCTCGCTCGGTCGGACCTCATATGCATCCAGTGCAAAACTTAAAATGTGGATATGTTTCTGAAGGAATGTTTGCCTCTGCCTGCCTGGTGCTGAAAATCTTCTCAAAGCCAATAAAATAAAATAAAAGGTGACAGATATGGGGGCGGCATGGTGGCCATGCCTCAGAATGAAAAAAAAGGAAAAAAAACAAAAGAAATGGTGTAGTGGATTGGGTAAGGCATCCATGTACAGAAAGTCATGGGTTTGAATCCCGACGTGTGCATTACGTATTTTATTTTAAAATCTTAATCGAAATTACTTGGATCATTATTTTTATTTTAGTAATTGGTTAATATGTAATCTTTTTCATTTCTGTTCCTTCGTCACGTCAGTTTAATCATCATATCAACTTCTTTATTTGATTTCATTTCTCTTCCTATGATTCTATTTTCCACTTGAATTCTTTGTTCACGTGAATTTCATTAGTTTTATTTGTTAATTTTCATTTCACTTTATTTCATCAGTCTATTTTTTCGTCCCTATTATTGCCTTGACTATTTCTATTCCTCATGTTGCGTGAATTTCGTTTTACTTACAATCGCTTCTGTCGTTTAAATATTCATCTGCATTGTTTTGTCTATACCGCGATAAGAATATAGGTTATGTTTTAAATGTTTGTATGACGATCACCATCCAAAAAAATGCGCATCTTGTAACGAAAAATACATTTTTGACGCCATTGCACAGTCAATGTGCAGTAAATATGTTATTCCGTCTTTTGTTTTCTTAACGGATAGATCGCCATTTTAAGATTTTTAAATATTATAATAGATAAGTATAATTAAATTGACATTCACAAATATGTCGAGTGAAAATAGAATGATACAAAGAAAAAACGAGAGCAAATGAAAAATTCGTATGATGATTAAAATGATGTAAGAAAGATATAGAAAAAATCTTTTAAACCGATTAATTGAATAAAAACAATGATCAAGGTCATTTAGATAAGGATTTAAGAATAAAAATGTGTAGCACACATCTGGATTCGAACCCACGTTTTTCTGCACAGGAATGCCTTACTCTATCCATTACACCACGGAACCTGAAGCTACGAGATTTCTACAGTATTTTAAGGCTGTTGGGACTCACGCAAAATAAGGATTTTTTTCGTGAATTACTCGTAAATGAGGCCCCCAGCAGGATGAATGGCTGCAGGATGCGACACCTGAAATCTTAAACTACATCACCGTATAGAGGTTAGATGGTTTCAAAACGTCGGTCAGTCCTACTGCTGGGGACCTCTCTTTGTGAGTCTGGATGGTGGGGTGGGGGTGTTACTCGCTGTCCAGAGCTGTACGAGTGTGTGTTCACGAAGGAGGCCGCGCCGTGTCGGAAACGTTCGTTCCTCAGATTCTCGAGTATTGTCCCACAGGATGGGGTTCTTACCAAGTACTGGAGAGCTTACTGGTTTCGTCCGTGCACCACAGCTGCGACCCTCTGTTAGCCGCGGCCAGCGTCCATCAAACGTTTTCCAAGCTGTGGGGTTCGCGTGACACAATCACCACCATGTACTCGGAAATGTTAGTTGGCACATCCTGATTAATACTCTGTACTGCTTGTAATGGTACTTGAATTACGTAACCATTACGGCACCTCACCCCATCCTCTTGATACCAGCTTCTACTGTGTTTCTGTAAAGTAGTTAACGTATTTCTGAGACAACATTCAGATTTGATTTCATTTGTAAGCGTATCAGTCCGTCGCTGACATAGAAGACTGCAAACCTTCTTTCCTTCCCGTCTGGGCAAGCTGTGCAATGACTAGAGTACATGTAAAGCTTACTGGGACAAGGTAAATGCTAGCTACAATCAAGTCGTTAATTCGATCGTAATATTGGCATTTTAATTTGATATTCCCCACAACTGACAAAATTTACAAAAAAAAAAAATGTGAATCTCTTTGTCCACACACACACACTCCTGAGAGTGGCACATTAACAATTTGCAATTACGCGTCCCCATTACCGGCAGCTGCGTTGATAAATACTCGGCACCTCGCAAAGATAGCTTCTAGATCGAAAATATTAGGTAAATTGTTGAAAGTGGTTAGGCGTTGCTGAAAAATCTCGCTTTTGAGCACACAAAGAGCTCTAACCGCAGAACTCTGCACGGAAAACGCGTTGGTGCAATGCTGCGACACAGACCGTATATCTCCATTCGAAGACGATGGCAAGACGCCGTCTCCAAGTCCGTACCGCTCGATGGCTGAAGGCGAAGTCCCCACAATTCTCTCGTCTTCCACGCGTACGGAAACGCGGCTGAAGAATACTCAGTTTCGGCCAATGTCGAACGCTCTATCATCGCCGAAATCGCTCCACTGACATCTACCCAATGATCGAGTAGGTCATAACGCCCCTAGGCAAACCAAGTTCCCGTCTTCGCCACGTGTTGCCCAGCACAGTTGGCTCTGGATGCTGGTTACCCCCAAAAGCTCCGTATTGTCCCACGTTTCCGGTGACCGCTACCTGCCGCCCACGGCGGCCCGGCGACCTACGGCCATCTGCAGACTTTACATTCCACAATCCTCAACTTCCGATACTTTTGACCAACGCTTTAGGTTAGTGGCTCAATCATGCCGACATGCAGGGAATACTGCTCCAGAGTGCCTCATATTTATGATAATTAAATAGAGTCATGATCTGATTCCCTGGCCACTCCCTTTATTATAAATATTAATGTTGGTAGGCTAACGTGTAAGTGCCCATGTCCTGGCACTTTACACATTAATGTAGAGGTACTTTGATACATCGATATGTTTATATTGCAATGATATTATTCTTATGTGAATTCTTTCTTTTGTCACTATGATCTTTGTCGTACTTGTAACTCTGATTTTTGGGCGCTTAAGCGGTTATTAGATAGTCAAGTCTTGGTCGTCATGTTGAAAAGACGCAAATTGTAGTCAGTTTATAAAATGTGAACCTTAACAGTGAGGAAGATATTTTCAAGTATGTTTTATATTGTGAAGTGATGTTTTGTGTTACGTGATATTGCAACAAAAGTAATAAAAAAAAGTGTAAATTCGGAGTGCTTATTACTTTTTTATATCACCATTGTGCTAACTTGCAAAAGTTTAATCTTCAAGAATGGTTTATGAAACACATCTATAAAACTTCTGAATATCGCCGAATAACACCCAGGCCTCTTTGCGTCCGAGCTTGGAATCATCTCTACCTAGATTTTCGACGATTGAGCCATGAGTTAACAACGAGGCCAGCGTGGGAAACACGAAGAGATGAGTGCCTAGTTTATCCGTTATTTCATGAAATGGCTTTATTAACTGTGCTCTAATGACACCTGCCACATAATATAACTGTTGTTGCCCGAAAATGCAATATTTAGCACCGTGAGCAACACTATAATCATAATTAAATTTTACCTTTGTTGTGGTAGGGTTGTTAGATGCTGCACCAGTGTAAGCAAGGGACGAAAGCAACGATTTGACATGCGAGGCAGGTTTAAATTTTTCACTGCTCCAAAGTCAACATCTGATGCCATGTGGCTTCCAAACTGTGGTTAAATACATCCCGAGATTGAAACACTGGTTTGGAACACGTATCTTATCAACATGAAGAGTACGACGGGGTGGGGATCTCTTCTGAACAGCACGTTGCAAGACATCCTAGATATGCTCAATATTGTTCATGTCTGGGGAGTTTTGTGGGCAGCGGAATTGTTTAAACTCAGAAGAGTGTTCCTGGAGCCAGTCTGTAGCAGTTCTGTACGTGTCGCGTTGTCCTGCTATAATTGCCTAACTACGTCGGAATGAACAATGGACAAGAATGTATGCAGGTGATCAGACAGAATGCCTATGTAGGTGTTACCTGTCAGAGTCGTATCTGGGGATCAGATATCACTCCAACTGCGCACGCTCCACAGCATTACAAAGAAAGCCTCCACTAGCTTGAACAGTCCCCTGCTGACAGGTAGGGTCCATGGATTCATGAGGTTGTCTCCATATCTGTACAGGTCCATCCCCTCGATACAATTTGAAACGAGACTCGTCCGACCAGGCAACATGTTTCCAGTCACCGACAGTCCAACGTCGCCCATGCCAGGCGGTAAGCTTTATGTCGTTCAGTCATCAAGGGTACACGAGTGGGCCTTCGACTCGGAAAGCCCATATCGGTGATGTTTCGTTGAATGGTTCGTACGCTGACACTTGTTGACGGCCCAGCATTGAAATCTGCGGCAAGTTGCGGAAGGATTCCAATTCTGACGTGTTGAACGATTCTCTTCAGTCGTCGTTTGTCCTGTTCTTGCAGGATCTTTTTCCGGCCGCAGCGATGTCGGAGATTCGATGTTTTACCGTATTCCTGATATTCACAATACACTCGTGAAACTGCCGTACGAGAAAATCTCCACTCCATCGCTACCTCGGGGATGCTATGTTCAAAAGGGTTCAATGGGCTCTGAGCACTATGGAACTTAACTGCTGTGGTCATCAGTCCCCTAGAACTTAGAACTACTTAAACCTAACTAACCTAAGGACATCACAGACATCCATGCCCGAGGCAGAATTCGAACCTGCGACCGTAGCAGCAGCGAGATTCCGGACTGAAGCGCCTAGAACCGCTCGCCCACAACGGCCGGCGGATGCCTGTAACACCAAGTTGAAACTCACTTAAATCTTGATAAATTGCCATTGCAGCAGCAGTACCGATCTAACAAATGCACCAGACACTTGTCGTCTTATACGAGGTGCATTCAAGTTCTAAGGCCTCCGATTTTTTTTCTCCGGACTGGAAAGAGATAGAAACATGCGCATTGTTTTAAAATGAGGCCGCGTTCATTGTCAATACGTCCCAGAGATGGCAGCACCGTACGGCAGATGGAATTTTACCGCCAGCGGCGAGAATGAGAACTGTTTTAAATACTTAAAATGGCGACGTTTTCCTTACTTGAACAGCGTGCAATCATTCGTTTTCTGAATTTGCGTGGTGTGAAACCAATTGAAATTCATCGACAGTTGAAGGAGACATGTGGTGATGGAGTTATGGATGTGTAGAAAGTGCGTTCGTTGGTGCGACAGTTTAATGAAGGCAGAACATCGTGTGACAACAAACCGAAACAACCTCGGGCTCGCACAAGCCGGTCTGACGACATGATCGAGAAAGTGGAGAGAATTGTTTTGGGGGATCGCCGAATGACTGTTGAGCAGATCGCCTCCAGAGTTGGCATTTCTGTGGGTTCTGTACACACAATCCTACATGACGACCTGAAAATTCGAAAAGTGTCATCCAGGTGGGTGCCACGAATGCTGACGGACGACCACACGGCTGCCTGTGTGGCATGTTGCCAAGCAATGTTGACGCACAACGACAGCACGAATGGGAGTTTCTTTTCGTCGGTTGTGACAATGGATGAGACGTGGATGCCATTTTTCAATCCAGAAACAAAGCGCCAGTCAGCTCAATCGAAGCACTTAGATTCACCGCCACCAAAAAAATTTCGGGTAACCGCCAGTGCTGAAAAAATGATGGTGTCCATGTTCTGGGACAGCGAGGGCGTAATCCTTACCCACTGCGTTCGAAAGGGCACTACGGTAACAGGTGCATCCTACGAAAATGTTTTGAAGCACAAATTCCTTTCTGCACTGCAACAAAAACGTCCGGGAAGGGCTGCGCGTGTGCTGTTTCACCAAGACAACGCACCCGCACATCGAGCTAACGTTACGCAACAGTTTCTTCGCGATAACAACTTTGAAGTGATTCCTCATGCCCCCTACTCACCTGACCTGGCTCCTAGTGACTTTTGGCTTTTTCCAACAATGAAAGACACTCTCCGTGGCCGCACATTCACCATCCGTGCTGCTATTGCCTCAGCGATCTTCCAGTGGTCAAAACAGGCTCCTAAAGAAGCCTTCGCCGCTGCCATGGAATCATGGTGTCAGCGTTGTGAAAAATGTGTACGTCTGCAGGGCAATTACGTCGAGAAGTAACGCCAGTTTCATCGACTTCGGGTGAGTAATTAATTAGAAAAAAAATCGGGGGCCTTAGAACTTGAATGCACCTCGTATATGGGCGTTGTCAGACGCAGCACCGTATTCAGCATGTTTACATATCTCTCTGGTTGAATGCGCATGACTGTAGCAATGTCTTTGGCGGTTCAGTGTATTTTGATCTGGAGACACACTGTTACCACCTGTCTTTAATGAAAAATACCATACCATAAGGTTTCCGCCTGGCGACATTGTAGTAATGGCGTCGCGTCTCCCACCTGTTCGCAGACTCATTCCACGGATTATGAGAGTTCGCTGTAGGTGGCTGCACAGATCGGGCGTGAGTGAGTTTCCGTACTGCGTTGCGCTCTGCGTGTGCAAGTGCACGGACTCGTTACGCCTGCTGGCTCAACTGACACGCAGAAAGGTTGCGCGGGTCCCGCCGTCGTGGCGGAGATCCCGGCGGTCGTAAAGGCGCGCAGCGCCGCCACGCCGGGACGCTCCCGCCCCCACTGGCGCCAGACAGGCGCGACGCGACGCCGCCCCCGCAGAGTAGGGCGTCGTGACGCCGGGGCCCGCTGTGCATCCCCCCCCCCCCCCCCCCCCCCCCAGCACTACTGCGGGCACCCGCGGGCTGCGAGCTAGTGGCACACGCCTGACTGCTGTGTCTCTCTCTCTCTACTTATACCGTGTTCATCGTCAGAATAGACCTGGTGTAAACCTTACACCATGTACTCTTCCGTGTTTGCTGGAATCTTGTTAGATTTCGTGTCACGTGGAACGGAAGCGAAGCTGTCTCGAGTACAGTGAAATATGATACTAGTGTAACATTCTTTAAATTTTTTTGTTGTAACATTCTTCTAAAATTTATTGAAATACATTCCTGAGCTAGGAGTGCATACAAAACTGGAGTTATCATGTGGCGTGTTGTAGGTGCAAGTGGTGTGCTTCCTCTGTGTCATTGTTAGCAAAACTTTATACCGAGTGATTGGGCAATACAACTCCAAATACCAATAAATAAATACAGTCACTACAAAATATATTCAGTTTCTTAAGTACTGAATCCTCTGGCCCTGTTCAGAACTATAACTTGGTCCCTGTGTACGTAAAAAATAAATAAAATTCTCTCACCTCTAAAGCAGCAACGATGGATCGCGTTATATTCTACTCTCTCATGAACAAGAATAAAATATGCTAACTACAGGCACAGCGGCGTGAAATGCTCCCCGTAATACTTCGAAGTATACACTACTGGCCATTAAAATTGCTACACCGTGAAGATGACGTGCTACAGACGCGAAATGTAACCGACGGGAAGAAGATGCTCTGATATGCAAATGATTAGCTTTTCAGAGCATTCACACAACGTTGGCGCCGGTGGCGACGCCTACAACGTGCTGACATGAGGAAAGTTTCGAACCGATATCTCATACACAAACAGCAGTTGACCGGCGTTGCCTGGTGAATCGTTGTTGTGATGCCTCGTGTAAGGAGGAGAAATGCGTACCATCACGTTTCCGACTTTGATAAAGGCCGGATTGTAGCCTATCGCGATTGCGTTTTATCGTATCGCGACATTGCTGCTCGCGTTGGTCGAGATCCAATGACTGTTAGCAGAATATGGAATCGGTGGGTTCAGGAGGGTAATACGGAACGCGGTGCTGGATCCCAACGGCTTCGTATGACTAGCAGTCGGGATGACAGGCATCTTATCCGCACGGCTGTAACGGATCGTGCAGCCACGTCTCGATCCCTGAGTCAACAGATGGGGACGTTTGCAAGACGACAACCATCTGCACGAACAGTTCGACGACGTTTGCAGCAGCATGGACTATCAGCTCGGAGGCCACAGCTGCGGTTACCCTTGACGCTGCGTCACAGACAGGAGCGCCTGCGATGGTGTACTCAACGACGAACCTGGTTGCACGAATGGCAAAACGTCATTTTTTCGGATGAATCCAGGTTCTATTTACAGCATCACGATGGTCGCATCCTTGTTTGGCGACATCGCGGTGAACGCACATTGGAAGCGTGTATTCGTCATCGCCATACTGGCGTATCACCCGGCGTGATGGAATGGGATGCCATTGGTTACACGTCTCGGTCACCTCTTGTTCGCACTGACAGCACATTGAACAGTGGACGTTACATTTCAGATGTGTTACGATCCGCGTCTCTGCCCTTCATTCGATCCCTGCGAAACCCTACATTTCCGCAGGATAATGCACGACCGCATGTTGCAGGTCCTGTACGGGCCTTTCTGGATACAGAAAATGTTCGACTGCTTCCCTGGCCAGCACATTCTCCAGATTTCTCACCAAATGAAAACGTCTGGTCTATGGTAGCCGAGCAACTGGCTCGTCACAATACGCCAGTCACTACTGTTGATGAACTGTGGTATCTTGGTGAAGCTGCATGGGCAGCTGTACCTGTACACGCCATCCAAGCTCTGTTTGACTTAATGGCGAGGCGTATCAAGGCCGTTATTACGGCCAGAGGTAGTTGTTCTGGGTACTGAATTCTCAGGATCTATGCACCCAAACTGCGTGAAAATGTAATTCCAAGTACATTCTAGTATAATATATTTGTCCAATGAATACCAGTTTATCATCTGCATTTCTTCTTGCTGAAGCAATTACGAGGGGCGTTCAGAAAGTAAGCTCCGATCGGTCGCGAAATGGAAACGACTATGAAAATCCGATAAAGCTTTGCACAGATGTGTTGGGTAGTGTCTCTAGTATAACCCCAGTTAGCATCACGTCGCTCTTCTCATTTCTGAGCTCGCAGTGAGTGCGTAAAAATGTCTAGAAAATAGTGTCTGCCGCCAAGTACGAGGGCCTGGTGAGAAATTTCGCCTGAAGCTATGCAGCTAACATTACATAACTGTCGTGCTGTTTCTTCTTCAAGACAATTCTCAGCCGCATTCTGCAGGGGCAATGAAGATGCTCCTGCATCGTTTTCAAATGGGAATGTGAGATTACCCACAATACAGTCCGCAATTGTCTCCCCCTGAGTTTCATCTCTGGTCACATGAACCGCTGTCTTTGAAGACAACATTTTGACACAGACAACAAGGTGTAGGCCAGCGTGGAGAGTTGGCGGAAAGCACTGGCGGCTGCCTTCTATGATGAGGCTATTGAAAAGTTGGTACAACGCTATGACAAAAGTCTAAGTCAGAACGGCGACTACGTAGAGAAGTAGCTGAAAGGTGTAGCTAATTGTTACAAGTAAAACATTTCTGATGTTCACTGTGGTTTCAATTTGGCAATCAATCGGAGCTTACTTTCTGAACAGGCCTCGTATAATGGCCAGTAGTGCATATTACATTCTTTTGGATGATAAATGAAGACATTTCAAAAATTCAATGTCTTTAAATTACCTGGACAGGGAGGCGGTAGTGATTTTAGTGAATTACTAAGTTCTATTCGATGTTAAGTTCGGCTTTTCAGACCATTTGACAATTGAAATTACATTACTCAGAAAAATTATATCCTTTGTAGTGAATGAATCCTTTCTTTGCTGACTTAGTCATAAACATTGAGATTTGTCCAGCAAGTATTATCTGACATCACTAAAAAGCAACAAGACTAGTATCAAATCACATATACTTGTGTTAACAAATCTTAGAAACATTACAAAAGGAAAATATCTAACTAGCCTATAAATTAAATCTGGGGTACTCAACATATATCTCACTCTCACCAATTATCAGCGAACTCATTTAGACTAACGCGCTGGCAAAAGGAAAGTAATAGGAAATTAACATCTGCACCTTAACTGCGCGAAGACTTCGGCTTCCACATTTATATTTCCAATAATACATGTACTCGTAAATCTTCTTTGTAATATCAGTCCAGTAATCCTTTATTGTCACAATTAGATTTACATTCCATTATAAAATCACTCATAATTTTTAGCTATCTATTTTACGTGCGGTGTAAAACAAAATACTGGTATGAGAAAAAAAATCCTACATTATAATGTAACACTTGGTATCTCTACAGAGCACACCACAAAAACTGCCTACTCCATCCTCTTTCGCTCACAGACTGCTACACATTCAAAGGTGTGCGCCAAACGCTCTCTCACTCCATCGCTACAGTCACACACCAGAATTAGAATCTTTGGCTCTGCGGTCGTACAAAGTCAGCGAACCGCTTTATAGAGCCCATCAGAGACGTACGTCGTTTGTAATATAATTGTTTGATTTCAGTTTACATTAGTATCATTGCAACATTCGGGTGCCACATATAAGTGTGCCCCAGTAGACTCCTTTCAGTAGGAATACGTAACGCACACATCGACTGAACCATAATACGGGAAAACTGCAATAGCAAACTTCTTTTCCAGGCGTGTGCTGAATGTTCTGCGTGTGTAGTGTACGAGAGCTGACAGCCATTCCCCTTATTTTCAATCAAATGATAAGACAGAGCAGAAGATTGTCCAGAGAAAATGGTACAAGTTAAAAAAAACTTTCACTCTAATTGAAATTAACAAATCCGTTCGAGATTCATGTGTTTCTCGTATTTCCTTTTTTAATTTTAATTTTTTTCCTCTGTATTTCTTTCTTTTTCCTTGGTTTCAGTAGTGAAATATTCCAACAGTTTCAGACGTGAGGCTGTGAAACGTTGTAACGAGTGCATGCAGCAGCTGTAGTCAAATAAATTCGGGGATGCCATTTTCTACCGGGTGGTAATAATTGAACTTCGCCTATTTAACGCGTTATAACACGGAAACTAATTACCGTGAGAGTACCAAACGTGGTAGCATTAATGTCCAGAGTATGGGATCCATCATTTCATGCACCACAGCGCCACCGTCCAGTTCCAACTATGACCACCAGGTGCCATGATCAGTCATCGTGATTCATCGTCTCACACACCTGACCAGTCGCAGTGCACGTGTCGACGTGTCAACATGAGCTTGGACAAAAGAAGCAGGGCATTATTGGTGAAGCTCTATTATCAGAGCTACACTAATGCTGCACCTGTAATTCGAGAATATCGTCGGCTGAAAGGATTACGAAAGGCTCCTCTTTCTCCACCTGCGGTGCAGAGCATGAAGAAGAAGTTAGAATCAACTGGAGAATTGGCCATCGCCCCGCGAAGAAGCGACGATCGGTTGCATGTTGTTATGGCAGACAACGGTGCGTGCAATTCTCGATCGTCAGACAGTGCACCTGCAGTGTCATTACAGTTGAACAGCCCATTGTCCACTGTATGGAAGGTGCATCTAACCACTTTCAAATGGTTTCCGTAAAAGATCCATATCGTACAGCAGCTAGCACCACAGGACACACCTCGACGTGTTGACTTTTCTCTCAAAATGGTTCAAATGGCTCTGAGCACTATGGAACTTAACTGCTGTGGTCATCAGTCCCCTAGAACTTAGAACTACTTAAACCTAACTAACCTAAGGACATCACACAACACCCAGTCATCACGAGGCAGAGAAAATCCCTGACCCCGCCGGGAATCGAACCCGGGAACCCGGGCATGGGTACTGTCAAGTTTTGTGTGAACTGATATGTATGTGGCAGTCACTGCAATGTCACGTACCCTCTCAATTGGTGAATTATTATTTTCCTGTCGATGCCCGTTTCAACTACTTGAACCTAACTAACCTAAGGACATCACACACATCCATGCCCGAGGCAGGATTCGAACCTGTGACCGTAGCGGTCGCGCGGTTCCAGACTGTAGCGCCTAGAACCGCTCGGCCACTCCGGCCGGTTGACTTTGCTCTCCATTTTCTCACAAGGATTGAAGTTGACGAGAGCTGGTCCTGGACCATCCTAGGGACAGACGAAGCTCATTTTTCTCTGAGGGATGAGGTGAACACACAGAATTACCGAGTGTGGGGACCTGCACCTCGGGTCACTGTGCATGAAGTTCCTCTGTATGGTGAACGTGACACCGTATGGTACGGCTTCACGGCTACGTTCATCATTGGCTTACTCTTTATTGAACAGGCTGGCGCTCAAGGACCAAAGACGTGCAGTGTGACTGGGCAGCGTTACTCCGATATGCTTCGCCAGCATGTCATACCCGCCCTACTGGAGAGAGACGCATGCAAAATCGCTCGTGAAATTCACCCGCTTCTCCGAAACACATTTGGAATCGATCGAATTATCAGCCGGCAAGATCACCTGATCTGACCCCTTGTGATTTCTGGTTGTGGGGCTACCTGAAGGACAGGATTTACTAGAGGAACATTCACACATCTGCTCATCTGAAGAGCAACATATCAGGAGATGTAGCCAACGTACCTATGGACACGCTTCGTTCTTCTGTGCAGAATCCAATCCTGCGCCTTTAGACTCTTCTTGATACTGATGGGCGCCATATTGAGCCCCTTTGTAGCAGTAGTGGTACCGGTATGTAATGGTAGGATGTACCGAAGCAACACATTAAAAGTATTTCAGTTGAACTGGTTGTGCATTATTTCTCTTCCCCATGTTCTTGACATTAATACTACCATGTTTGGTAATCGTACGGTAATTAGTTTCCGTGTTATAACGTGTTCAGTAGTGAAAGTTTAATTATAACCATCCGTGAAATTTAACTGACGTCAGTGAAGTTAAACGGTTTTGTAACGACAATAAAAGTAATGCCAAAATAGCTAACCATCCGTCACAAGAGTTCACATTTAACAAGCGATTGAGATAAGGCGCTCCAGACTCTGTTTCTTTTCTCTTTTCTTTTAGTGTTCAGCCCTGAGGTTGGTTTGCAGCAGCTCCATTCCTCTCTTCTGTCTGCCTTCCTCTTCATTTCCACGTACGTGTTACATCCAACGCCATTCATGATCTGTTGCATGTGTGATATCCTTGGTCGCCCCCGCCGATTCCTTCCCTCAATAGCTTCTTCTGGTATTGTTCCAATGATGTTGTTGTGTCGTAGGATGTGCCCTACAAGTTTGTCTCTTGGATGTGACTGCTCAGAGGTCTGGATTCCTGTACTCTTCGAAGCATCTCTTCATTTGTTACTTTGTCTCTCCAGCCGATCTACATCATCCTTCTATAGGACCACATCTCCAGGACCTCTAGCCGTCCTCTCTTCTCTTCCAATTGTGCAAGTTTCACATTCGTATAGGGCCACACTTTAAAATAACCTTTCACGATACTTTTCCATGTTTTCGGACTGATAGTGTTCTGGTGAGTAAGTTCTTTCTCTGATTAAATGCAATTTTGGGCTTTTGTATTCTGCTCGCAATTTCTTTCCGGCTTCTACCATCCCTTGTGATTTTGCTTCCCAAGTAAGTAAATTCCTCTATCACTTCCAGCTCCTCTCTTCCAATTCTCACTCTCAAAGGTTCATATTCTGATCCTGTACTGCATACCATCACTAGCTTTTTCTTGGTTATTCTCATTCCATACTGATTGCATAGAATTTTTTCCCTTGTTCTGAGGACTTGCTCTAGATCTTCTTTTTTCTCCGTGACTATAGCAATATCATCTGCATAACATAGCATGTCTATTTTCTGCCCATTAATTTTGATCCCCTTAAGAACTGGAGCATGGAATATCAACATATATCTTTGCTAGTGGATAATGAGGGTGTACAAAGACCAGTGGTTGGAGACCACCAAATCATTGTAGCCGAGGCTGAGATAGACTAAGTCGCATGTTTAGACAGTTGTTAGAGGAATGAAAGGTGTGGGGAATGTATGTAAATGTTGGGAAAACGCAGTACTTGCTCATAAGAGCGGACGAAAGTTATCGAAACTCGCAGTACGTGGGCGTCACAATGAATTCAAATGGAACAGATATTCAAGATGTTATAAACTCCATACATAAGCAGATACATTCAGTATTTTCGAATGGAAACATAGGGAAGGTTACAAAGAAGCTGCGTACATGACTTTCGTGGAAAGCACTGGATAGAGAGAGGAGAGAGAAAGAGACAAACTGAGAAGGGGTGAGGAGGAGATGGTGAGGAGGAGATTGAGGGGATGAGGAGGAGATGGACAGAGGAAGGAGAAGCGGATGGGCACTGGGGAGAGGAGCAGTTGGGCAGAGAGGGGGAGGGAGAAGATGCAGTAGTAGAAGACTGGATAAATACGTAGTCGGGCAATACTTTTTTCATATAATTATCAACCAGTTTAAAAATTTAAAAGTGCTGTCATAATGTACTCATCATGAGGTGTGACATTACGTTAAAGATTTAACACAATAAGTCAAGTATTCAAGTCAGAAACTGAGGCAGTGTAAGTCATGGCACACAAATTAGCCACTATTGCCATATTTGCACATAATTTCGAAAATTTTTATTTCTGGTACCGCCTATAAAATGATGAAAGAAAAAAGAACAGTTATTGTGTAGTACATTTTCGCTGTTCCAGGAGGCATTCTCATGTGTAAACAGAACGTTTGACGCGGCTTTATATGTAGGAGTTATTTTCTTTCAAGAGTGGAAGGTGTCTGTAAGAAGGAGTCTGCGGGTGAACGCCACTTCCGCAGCAGACAGCTGTCACAACACACGCGACGTGTAAACAAGAACCGACCACTTGTGGCAGTCGAGTCTCGGTGCAGGAATAATAGGCCAGGGGTGCTGCGGTAGGCGGGCTCTCTTGAGAGACCTGTAGTCGAATGGGACAGGGAAGTCGCTCGTGTAACAGGCGGGCCCTCTAATACACTGAAAGCCATACGTGCTGAATGAAGTGCAGTGGAGTCTGTGAGGGGAGGGGAACACCGAGCCGCGTGGAGCACGGCGACTCTCCAGGGGGCAGGCGTTGTCGGGGGTGGGAGCCGTGGGACGTCGTGGGACGAGACGTCACGCCAGCGCCCCCCCCCCCCCCCGGCCTGTTGCGTGTAATCAGCAGAGTGTCTGCCACTCGCGTGCTCTTGTTTCCAGCTCGAGAGCCAGGCAGGAAGGCAGGGGGGCTGCAGAGGTCTGAAATTTTTATGGCGTCAAGGTGGCGGCCGTGGCCCACCACAGCCCACGGCTTGTCGCCGAGCAGTTAGCGCCGCACTCGTAAAAGGCGCGACGGCCAGGCGTAGCACCTCAGGGGCAGGCCGGCCAACCCGCAGGACGCGTCCCCCTGCGCTTTCAAAACCCAGCCCTGCTGCCACTGTATGCGCCACGCGGCCGGTCAAATGCGCCGCCAGCCGCCGGTGGAATGGGGCCGTCCTCAAACAATGCCAGGGCCCTCGTAAACGATCAAACATTTTTTCAAACTATGTTTTACATATATTTCACAGTGTACGGCCCTGTCTGACGAGTTTCTCAAGCTCACATCGTGCTTGACGTGTTTGCCAGAAATTCTGATTGGTGGAAAGTTTGACAAGATGGCGAACGTCATTTGTGACGATGTTTTGCAACATACGTCTAGTGAAAAATCGTGAAAAATTGTTTTATTACAATTTATCTCATTATATGCTGAGTTTCCATAACCATGAAAACTGCAGTCAAGTATAATAACAAAATAACACTTTTTCAGAGAAAAAGTTAAAATTACTAAAAACCTTATTTCGTTTACTACGCCAGTTCCACGTCCAGCCTGCAAATGGCCAAAACAGAGAAAAGAAGCACAGTCAGCCAAAATGAAAATCTACTGGCAAAAGAGGAAAAAACAATCAGGGAAGAGATAAAAATCTTTGTGGTCCATAGCAGGCCGAAACCATAGCAAAATAATAATAATGAAAGTTTGACAAGATGGCGGACGTCATTTGTGACGATGTTTCGCAACATATGTCTAATGAAAAAATGTTTTATTACAATTTATTTCATTATATGGTGAGTTTCCACAACCATGGAAACTGCAGTCAAGTATAAAAACAAAATAACACTGACGATTACCAAAATGGTAGAGCTATAGCGTCTTTCCCAGCCATATATACCGAATGGAAAGATTATGAACAAAAAATAATATATCAATTGTTTGTGGATACAGTCAGAGACAAGCGGAAGTGGAGTGAAATAAAACAAATTGAAGATCACCAGTTCTTCCACGGACAATAAGGGCTATATTTTCCTACATTGTGATATTTTAATATTTTCATATGTTGTGATATTTTAATGAAATGTCTTAGAGGGATACGTAGGAGAGAGTAAATTTTCGCACACTTGTGTATTCTTCTTCGATGTGAGGGCAAAGTAAAGCTAAACAAGTTATCGAACGTTTCACTGTCCATCCGCAGAAAGCTGGTGTAACCATCAGGTTCTGAATGTAACATTTCCATTATCATATTTTCAGCTATATATTTCTCATTTTTAACAATTCGCTGGACCAGCGTCTTTAATCACAAAGCCAGAGGCAGTGTTGTTGTTGTTGATGTGGTCTTCAATCCGAAAAGTGGTTTGACGTAGCTCTCCATACTACTCTCTATGCTTTATCCGAATTTGTAGCCGTTCCCACTTGTGCCAAAATACAGCATACATGAAAAGCTTGCCGGCCGGTATGGCCGAGCGGTTCTAGGCGCTTCAGTCTGGAACCGCGCGACCGCTACGGTCGCAGGTTCGAATCCTGCCTCGGGCATGGATGCATGTGTTGTCCTTAGGTTAGTTAGGTTTAAGTAGTTCTAAGTTCTAGGGGACTGATGGCCTCAGATGTTAAGTCCCATAGTGCTCACAGCTATTTGAACCATTTCAACGAAAAGCTTCTGCTTGAAAAGTAAGGTTAAATTGACAAGCTTTCTTGCTATGTGTACGGGATTGTTTGACACATCCGTGGCTAGATAAGAATGATCTAGACAGACAAGTTTGCACCTTTAGGAGGGCTTTAACAAGTTTAGAAAAAATTTCATTATCCATTGGAAGAAAGATGGTGTAATCATCGGCCTCTGAGAGTAATATTTCTTTTAGCAGATATTCATGGGCAAATCTCTCATTTTAAGCAACTCGCTGGACATGATTCTTGTTTTCTACTACTTCTTTCTTAAACACAGTCCCAAAGAATGCCAGAAATGCTTTGTATGCATTTGTCGCTGTTCTCACAGCTGTCGAAATACTTAAAAATCGGACCGCATCTGCTTCAAAGTGAGGTTAAACTGGCAAACGTTGGAAAATCCGTGGCTAGATAAGAGCAGCTTTGTCAAAGACGTTTGATCGTTTACGGGGGCCTTTACTCTGGCCAGTCTGTTGTTCATCAGCGATGTGAAACTAACGACTGAATTTTTGTACTGTTACTGGGTGTCCAGCTGGGTGCAGTCGTTCTCCTAACACGATGTTTCGACAGTGTATCTTGTCGTCATCTTCAGGTGATACCTGCAGAATGAGCATTTCTGCTACATCCCGCGTCATTTATATTCTTATCGACCTCCCACCCCCCAATCCCTTCATCCACTGCCGGCCGCAAGCCGCGACGAGTTGAATGGTGTGGTGGTGGTGGTGGTGGTGGGGGGGGGGGGGAATGGGTGGGGAGGGGGGGAATGGGTGGGGAGGGGGGAGAAGGTCGTGTCCGGGAACTGGGCGCAGACTCTGACCCCTGAGTTCTCCTGTGGTCTGCGTCGCTGTGATTTTAGTTGGCTCAGTGCTGTGTAACCGAGCTGTGCTCCACCATGTTTTGGGCTGTGCACGTGGAATGGGCTGTGTCCTCTGGTCCAACTGAGTCGATCATTGACTGGAAATGGTTATGTTCGGCTACTTGGAGACCATATACTGCCATTCAAGGACTTCATGTTCCCAAACAATGACGGAGTTGTTACGGATGACAACGCTACGTGTCAACGGGACACAATTGTTCGTGGTTGGTTTGAAACACATTCTCAACAGTGTGAGTGAATGATTTGGCCACCCAGATCACCCAACATAAATCCCATCGAACATTTATGGGACATAACAGAGAGGTCTGTTTGTTCACAAAATCCTGCACTGGCAACAGTTTTCGCAATTATGGACGTCTGCAGAGGCAGCATGAGTCTGTATTTCTGCAGGAGCTTCCAACGACTTCTTGAGTCCATCCCACGTCGAACTACTGCTCTACGTCGGAAAATAGGGGGTCCCACGACGATGTTAGGAGCCACCCCATGACTTTTGTCACGTCGGTGTAACGTTTCCACTACTCTGTGTCTGGTGAGGACACGAGTCAGCACTAACATTCGGCTACCAAAATTATTCAAGCTATAGGAAAATATTACTTCGAGTCTCGTAGAATATTCATCAGTCGGAGACAAGTTCATAGGGCTTAAAGCTGCGCTTCAGAGGCGAGACTACTCTGTGGGTCACCGTGGTTCAGGGGTAGCACTTTGGCTAGCGATTCTAGTTCTCAGTCCCAGATTCCATCCTAGGCACTGCATAAATTTTGAGTTAAAATCATCAGCAAAGTTGCCCAAAGTCATCCTCCTTCTGCCAACTTCCTCGTCAAAGTGAGAAGAGGAGCGTGCCGAGTGTCAGGGCACCCCTCTTGCCGCTGTGTTGGCAAACTGCCTCTGAAAGGCGGCAGAATCAGGAATGATCACTGGCGTGAAGGTGCAGAAGGCAACGGAAAGCACTGCATCAAAGACACAGAATGTGTATCCATAGGACACGTGGCCTCCGACTGAAATGTATCATGAGGGTCTCTCCATTGATTAAGGATTCTGGGTTACTTCCCCATTCACATTTCTGGTAGCGTACAGCCAATTGACAGGCAACGTTATGAAAGAGACTGAATAGCTAACGAAAATGTAACATACTACGAGTTTGAGAGTCGAATATCAGAAGTCTGAATGTGGCGGGGAAGCTATACAATGTGAAAAGGGGGAATTCGAAAGCTCAGTCTAGACAAAGGAAGTACTCAGGGAAGAGAAATGGGAAGTACTGTGGTAGCATCAGAAAACTGTGAAACAGGAGTAGGATTCTACATGATTAGGAAGTGTGTTATTTTGATCCTTTCTATCATAGGGTTATTCTCATCAGAATCGACTGCAACCAACGCCAACAAAATCAATTAATGTGTACGTGCAGATGTCACAGGCAGAAGTAACAGATAAAAAGAGTACGTGAGGACAACGAAGAGGTAACTTAGTACTTAAACGATGGAGGTAATCTAATAATAATGTGGAATTTAACCACAGTGATTGGGGAAGTAACTGAAGACAGTGTTATCGGAAAATATGGGCTAGGTAGTACCACTGAGAGAGGAGAAAGACCTATCGAGTTCTGCCGGCCGGAGTGGCCGAGCGGTTCTAGGCGCTTCAGACTGGAACTGCGCGACCGCTACGGTCGCAGGTTCGAATCCTGCTTCGGGCATGGATGTGTGTGATGTCCTTAGTTAAGTTTAAGTAGTTCTAAGTTCTAGGGGACTGATGACCTCAGAAGTTAAGTCCCATTGTGCTCAGAGCCATTCTTTTTATCGAGTTCTGTAGTAAACATCAGCTCATTACAGCGAATATAATCAACGCTATTTTGTCAAACGTTTTCGTTTTAAGAACCGTTGCTATAGTACAGTTATAAGATTTGTAATGAAAAAAGCAACCAGACATAACCATACTTTTGACGTCATGGAGACTCAATTATAAACCTTATGAATGAATACCCTGTTCAAAAGCCAGAAGATGAGGAAGTATGCTTGGAGAAGGCCAGTAGACACTGGAAGACTCCAGGTGGATTACGTTACCCTCAGACAGTGATTTGGAAATCAGACATTGGATTGTAAGGCTTAACCAGGAATGGATATGGACTGAGACTGCAATTTAGTAATGGTGAAGAGTGGCTGAAGTTTAAGAGAATCGTCAAGGAGGAGCAGTGGGATACTGACTTACTGAGGAATGATGATGCTCGTTTGAAGTTCTTTGAGGCTGAAGTACAGGTAGATACTGACTTACTGAGGAATGATGATGCTCGTTTGAAGTTCTTTGAGGCTGAAGTACAGGTAGATACTGACGTAATGAGGAATGATGATGCTCGTTTGAAGTTCTTTGAGGCTGAAGTACAGGTAGATACTGACATAATGAGGAATGATGACGCTCGTTTGAAGTTCTTTGGGGCTGAAGTACAGGTAGATACTGATGTAATGAGAAATGATGATGGTCGTTTGAAGTTCTTTGCGGCTGAAGTACAGGCAGATACTGATGTAATGAGGAATGATGATGTTAATTTGAACTTCTTTGAGGCTGAAGTACAGGCAGATACTGGCGTAATGAGGGATGATGATGCTCATTTGAATTTCTTTGTGGCTGAAGTACAGGTAGATACTGACGTAATGAGGAATGATGATGCTCGTTTGAAGTTCTTTGAGGTTGAAGTACAGATAGATACTGGCTTAATGAGGAATGATGATGCTTGTTTGAAGTTCTTTGAGGCTGAAGCGCAGGTAGATACTGACGTAATGAGGAATGATGATGTTCATTTGACCTTCTTTGAGGCTGAAGTACAAGTAGATACTGACGTAATGAGGAGTGATGATGCTCGTTTGAAGCTCTTAAGACTGAAGTACAGGTAGATACTGACATAATGAGGAATGATGATGCTTGTTTGAAGTTCTTTGGGGCTGAAGTACAGGTAGATACTGATGTAATGAGAAATGATGATGGTCGTTTGAAGTTCTTTGCGGCTGAAGTACAGGCAGATACTGATGTAATGAGGAATGATGATGTTAATTTGAACTTCTTTGAGGCTGAAGTACAGGCAGATACTGGCGTAATGAGGGATGATGATGCTCATTTGAACTTCTTTGTGGCTGAAGTACAGGTAGATACTGACGTAATGAGGAATGATGATGCTCGTTTGAAGTTCTTTGAGGTTGAAGTACAGATAGGTACTGGCTTAATGAGGAATGATGATGCTTGTTTGAAGTTCTTTGAGGCTGAAGCGCAGGTAGATACTGACGTAATGAGGAATGATGATGCTCGTTTGAAGTTCTTTGAGGCTGAAGTACAGGTAGATACTGACATAATGAGGAATGATGACGCTCGTTTGAAGTTCTTTGGGGCTGAAGTACAGGTAGATACTGATGTAATGAGAAATGATGATGGTCGTTTGAAGTTCTTTGCGGCTGAAGTACAGGCAGATACTGATGTAATGAGGAATGATGATGTTAATTTGAACTTCTTTGAGGCTGAAGTACAGGCAGATACTGGCGTAATGAGGGATGATGATGCTCATTTGAATTTCTTTGTGGCTGAAGTACAGGTAGATACTGACGTAATGAGGAATGATGATGCTCGTTTGAAGTTCTTTGAGGCTGAAGCGCAGGTAGATACTGACGTAATGAGGAATGATGATACTCGTTTTAAGTTCTTTGAGGCTGAAGTACAGGTAGATACTGACTTACTGAGGAATGATGATGTTAATTTGAACTTGTTTGAGGCTGAAGTACAGGCAGATACTGGCGTAATGAGGGATGATGATGCTCACTTGAACTTCTTTGAGGCTGAAGTACAGGTAGATACTGACGTAATGAGGAATGATGATGCTCGTTTGAAGTTCTTTGAGGTTGAAGTAGAGATAGATACTGGCTTAATGAGGAATAATGATGCTTGTTTGAAGTTCTTTGAGGCTGAAGCGCAGGTAGATACTGACATAATGAGGAATGATGATGTTCATTTGACCTTCTTTGAGGCTGAAGTACAAGTAGATACTGACGTAATGAGGAGTGATGATGCTCGTTTCAAGCTCTTAAGACTGAAGTACAGGTAGATACTGACATAATGAGGAATGATGATGCTTGTTTGAAGTTCTTTGAGGCTGAAGCGCAGGTAGATACTGACGTAATGAGGAATGATGATGTTCATTTGACCTTCTTTGAGGCTGAAGTACAAGTAGGTACTGACGTAATGAGGAGTGATGATGCTTGTTTGAAGCTCTTAAGACTGAAGTACAGGTAGATACTGACATAATGAGGAATGATGACGCTCGTTTGAAGTTCTTTGCGGCTGAAGTACAGGCAGATACTGATGTAATGAGGAATGATGATGTTAATTTGAACTTCTTTGAGGCTGAAGTACAGGCAGATACTGGCGTAATAAGGGATGATGATGCTCATTTGAACTTCTTTGTGGCTGAAGTACAGGTAGATACTGACGTAATGAGGAATGATGATGCTCGTTTGAAGTTCTTTGAGGTTGTAGTACAGATAGATACTGGCTTAATGAGGAATGATGATGCTTGTTTGAAGTTCTTTGAGGCCGACGCGCAGGTAGATACTGACGTAATGAGGAATGATGATGTTCATTTGACCTTCTTTGAGGCTGAAGTACAAGTAGATACTGACGTAATGAGGAGTGATGATGCTCGTTTGAAGCTCTTAAGACTGAAGTACAGGTAGATACTGACATAATGAGGAATGATGATGCTTGTTTGAAGTTCTTTGAGGCTGAAGCGCAGGTAGATACTGACGTATGAGGAATGATGATGTTCATTTTACCTTCTTTGAGGCTGAAGTACAAGTAGATACTGACGTAATGAGGAGTGATGTTGCTCGTTTGAATTTCTTTGTGGCTGAATTACAGGTAGCTCCTGCAATAAAGAGGAATGATGATGCTCTTTTGAAGTTCCTTGACTCTGAAGTACAGGTAGATAATGACGTAATGAGGAATCATGACGTGCATTTGATGTTTCGTAGGCTGTAGATACTGCGATAATGGATATGCAGTAGGCAACCTCAGCTGAAAAGGAACTGCGAACGTCTCTAAAAAGGGGAGTCTTAAAAGTTGGACACACAGATGTAGATACAAGGAAGGTAACGGCCAAGAAACGTTGAGTAACAGAAAAAAATACTTCAGTTGATCGACGAAAGAAGGAAGACCAAAATGCTCGGGAAAAGACAGGCACATGTCAATACAAGACAACCAGAAGTGGACACAGTGCAGAACTCCATTGTACAAGCCGTGCGTCCACCGTCGGCTTTCCGCGTTCAGTGACAATGAACCCTTCGAGTAAGCGGTCGCAAGTTCATTCTTTAGTAGGGGCTCATCTGAAGGTGTTGTCTTAACAATTAGGAAAAAAGGTTAGCTGCTAATGACTCTCACATACATCAGAAGAAAGACAGAAAATGTGATGTCTCACAAAACGGACTTCATCGACATTCAAGAAATGTTGAAAAGAAACCATTAACGTGCACAACGAGCACCGAATGAAAAATGGCGCGTCGCAGGGACCATATAGGTTCGCACCATCAAGATCGATGGGAGTTACAAACCATGCAGGACGTTCAGCTAGGTACCAACTGTGCCGGCCGCTGTGGCCGAGTGGTTCTAGGCGCTTCAGTCCGGAACCGCGCTGCTGCTCCGATCGCAGGTTCGAATCCTGTCTCCGGCATGGATGTGTGTGATATCTTTAGCTTAGTTAGGTTTCATTAGTTCTAAGTCTAGGGGACTGATGACCTCAGATGTTAAGTCCCACAGTGCTTAGAGCCATTTGAACCAGGTACCCATTCTTAAAGAATACGTAGAGAATCATATTGGTGTAACGGGGTGATGAGAACTGATGGAATGTGGTTGCATGCAACCGAATGAGAAACTGTCGTGGAGCTTATCGTGAAACTGGCTGTCCTTTAAGGCGTAGCTGCCGATAGTCCGATAATATATTTTATATGCATGGTAAAAACAAAAATCCCGAGGCTGAATTTGTACAGTGGTTCCAGGTGGTACCAATTGTAATGTCACACACTTTTCAGTATGCATAGTTTTCTGTAATGGAAAACCTAGTAATCAGGCCCAAGCAAGTTATTTTTACAACCTTTTGACCAAAAGCAGTGTTCACACAACTTGTTGTTCTCTAGCACCCATTTTCCCACTCTTGCCTGCTATGACGTAAATATTCCCTCGTGCCTTTGCAAGATCACGCACACGAGAAGGAATCGTAGGGAGCGGAGCACCTCCAATTTCTCGCAGCACAATAAATAACTTGAAAGGCAATTTTCCCATCCAGATTAACAGTCGGCCTAATCGTATACGAGTACGTTAAGGTATTGATGTTAGTTGATCTTGATACAACTCTCTTGGTATCTTTGATTTTCAGTGTTCCTTTCATATGCATTTCCTCTTTAATTCCTTGTTGGTCGTAGTTGAAAACAAACTCCTTATTGTACGATGGGATAAGTTTTTTTATGTTGTTTACAAACTTGGGGCCGATTCGGCTGTTTGCTGTGCATCGTCAAGTTGACGCATTATTTTAAATTTCTTTGTCTTAGGTCTTCCATGTCTACATCTACACGATTACTCTGCAATTCACATTTAAGTGCTTGGCAGAGGGTTCATCGAACCACAATCATACTATCTCCCCACCATTCCACTCCCGAACGGCGCGCGGGAAAAACGAACACCTAAATCTTTCTGTTCGAGCTCTGATTTCTCTTATTTTATTTTGATGATCATTCCTACCTATGTAGGTTGGGCTCAACAAAATATTTTCGCATTCGGAAGAGAAAGTTGGTGACTGAAATTTCGTAAATAGATCTCTCCGCGACGAAAAACGTCTTTGCTTTAATGACTTCCATCCCAACTCGCGTATCATATCTGCCACACTCTCTCCCCTATTACGTGATAATACAAAACGAACTGCCCTTTTTTTGCACCCTTTCGATGTCCTCCGTCAATCCCACCTGGTAAGGATCCCACACCGCGCAGTAATATTCTAACAGAGGACGAACGAGTGTAGTGCAAGCTGTCTCTTTAGTGGTCTTGTTGCATCTTCTAAGTGACCTGCCAATGAAACGCAACCTTTGGCTCGCCTGTAGCACTGTCTGAAGTTAGGCAAGCAACCACTGCTTTTCTTGAAATCGCTGTAATCTACGTCACGCGCAATTTGATCTGCATAACGCAGAAGGTGACTATCATGCAATTCCTGTAAATTGTATCGAGCATCATTGAAACACGCAGACACAAGTTTCTGTAACAATTGCGCCTTGCTCTCCCTTGAGTATCCGTAGTTTTTATTAAGCAGTACAAGGTCATATTTCTCTGGACTTATTGGAAATATGTTCATAATTTTTTTTTTTTTTTATACTATGCTGAGTACGATGCTCCACCCTCTCCTTGGCCAACTATTGTCGTTTACCACGTTTCACTGGAGACTCAATTTATGGCTTCCTGTCCGACAGATGAAATACATGGATCGACACCTGTTTCAGTATCTCGTTCACTTGTTAAGCACGTACAGACACCATTGCACTCATCAGGTACATTAGCCGCACAGTCGAGGGTGTACACTTTCCATACTCATCTTGCAGTAACGCTACAGCTACATCTACATGGATACTCTACAAATCATATTTAAGTGCCTGGCAGAGGGTTCATCGAACCACGTTCACAATTCTCTATTATAGTGCGCGTAAAGAATGAACATCTATATCTTTCCGTACGAGCTCTGATTTCCCTTATTTTATCGTGGTGATCATTCCTCTCTTTTAGGTCGGTGCCAACAAAATATTTTCGCATTCGGAGTAGAAAGTTGGTGATTGGAATTTCGTGAGAAGATTCCGTCGCAATGAAATACGCCTTTCTTTTAATGATTTTCAGCCCAAATCTTGTATCATTTCTGTGACACTCTCTCCCATGTTTCGCGGTAATACAAAACGTGCTGCCTTTCTTTGAACTTTTTCGATCTACTCCGTCAGTCCTATCTGGTAAGGATCTCACACCGCGCAGCAGTATTCTAAAAGAGGACGGGCAAGCGTAGTGTAAGCAGTCTCCTTAGTATATCTGTTACATTTTCTAAGTGTCTTTCCAATAAAACGCAGTCTTTGGTTAGCCTTCCCCACAACATTTTCTATGTGTTTCTTCCCATTTAAGTTTTTCGTAATTGTAATACCTAGGTATTTAGTTGAATTTACGGCTTTTAGATTAGACTGATTTATCGTGTAACCGAAGTTTGTCGAGTTCCTTTTAGCACTCATCTGGATTACCTCACACTTTTCGTTATTTAGGGTCAACTGTCACTTCTCGCACCAGTTAGATATTTTTTCTAAATCGTTTTGCAGTTTGTTTTGATCTTCAGATAACTTCATTAGTCGATAAACGAAAACGTCATCAGCAAATAACCGAAGATGGCTGCTCAGATTGTCTCCCAAATCGTTTATATAGACAAGGAACAGCAAAGGGCCTATAAAACTACCATGGGGAACGCCAGATATCACTTCTGTTTTACTCGATGACTTTCCGTCAATTACTACGAACTGTGACCTCTCTGACAGAAAATAAAAAATCCAGTCACATAACTGAGACGATATTCCATAAGCACGCAATTTCACTACGAGCCGCTTTTGTGGTACAGTGTCAAAAGGCTTCCGGAGGTCCAGGAATACGGAATCGATCTGAAATCCCTTGCCAATAGCACTCAGCATTTCATGTGAATAAAGAGCTAGTTGTGTTTCACAGAAACAATGTTTTCTAAACCCATGTTGACTGTGTGTCAATAGACAGTTTTCTTCATGGTAATTCATAATGTTGGAACACAATATATGTTCCAAAATCCTGCTGCATATCGACGTTAACGATATGGGCCTGTAATTTAGTGAATTACTCGTACTACCTTTCATGAATATTGGTGTGACCTGTGCAACTTTCCAGTCTTTGCTGTAGGGATCTTTCGTCGAGCGAAGGGTTGTATGAGATTGTTAAGTATGGAACTAATGCATCCGCATACTCCGAAAGGAACCTAATTGGTATACAACTAATATTTCATCTGCCTCGTCTTTCTCAATCTGCGAAATTCCTTGGCTTCCTTTTGACCAAATTTCAACTTCGTCTGCAGTTGTTGTGGATCTGTGGCAGTGTCTGTTTTGTTATCGTTGCCATTGCTCCGCTTTGTATCAACATCACCAACTGTGTGGCACTGTTGTCAGCTACTCGTCGGCTAAGCAGTTCAACTACGCTCCGTAGCCTCATGCTGCGCTCACCACTGGACACCTCCAGTTCCGCCCCCAGTTGCCATTAGCGACCAATATTGTGGTTGCGAGGTAGACAGCATGTGGGGCGTCGGATGCTGTAAACATCGTTGGCCTTTTGCGACCTCGCACTCCAGGGCTTCCTTGTGAGTCACGCCCTCGTTGACAGGGCTGCTTATTTCAGGGACCCACCACCGCAGGCGCTGGAAAAGCCGGTGACAGAGCTCGGCACGCAGTGCAGCTCAAACGCTGTCACGCCACACGCAGCGTGGAAGCGGACGAGGTCGAGAGGTCTGTGACGTCACAG
The DNA here is from genome assembly GCF_023898315.1 of Schistocerca nitens. Classification (NCBI taxonomy): domain Eukaryota; kingdom Metazoa; phylum Arthropoda; class Insecta; order Orthoptera; family Acrididae; genus Schistocerca; species Schistocerca nitens. The sequence continues at coordinate 70,438,482 of NC_064623.1, read as the reverse complement.
CATGTAGTTTCGCGCCGCGGAGCATCGGTAGACGCAACAGATTTGTGCAGTGTCGAGAGAAAACGTCGCTAACGAGATGCCAGCTCACTCCCCTATAACTGCTCCATGTGAATACATTTACCAGTCAGTTGTACACATCAAAAATAGCGTAGGTAATTACTGCACAAACAGCTCGGTCCATGACCATGCAACAAGATATAGGCTCACATTTACCAAGAAAAAAGAAATATAAAACAACAGTTTCTACCATGGAATAAAACTGTACAATAAATTACCAAAACAGATGAAAGAAATTGCCAAAATACACTTATTTAAAAAGGCAGCTAAAAAGTACCTGTCATGCAATACATTTTATACGTTGAAGGATTACTTAGATAAAACAGAGTAGGGGTTTAATAAAAAATGTTATACAAATAAATAATAATAATAATGATTATAATATATCCAACATTCCATATAACAGCTTCACTTTATGTTCCTTTCCTTCCTTTTCGCCGCGCGGGATTAGCCGAGCGGTCTGATGCACTGCAGTCATGGACTGTGCGGCTGGTCCCGGCGGAGATCCTCTCTCGGGCATGGGTGTGTGTGTTTCTCCTTAGGGTAATTTAGGTTAAGTAGTGTGTAACGTTAGGGACTGATGACCTTAGCAGTTAAATCCCATAAGATCTCACGCACATCTTTCTTTTTCTTTTCTAGAAATACTTACCCCCAAGCTATGCATAGCACAATACTAACACCTCATCCTCTTTCTGAACTCAACACATCACTTTCTGCCTCAGTTTTTCATTGTTCAGGATATCAAATGGGAAGTTGCGGTACAGAAAATGGTCCAGAGATCACGAGTGTCTGTGTGTGTGTGTGTGTGTGTGTGTGTGTGTGTGTGTGTGTGTGTGTGTGTGTGTGTGTCGTAAGTGAAGTGTTATGAAACAATGGGTGTATAGTGTGTGCAGTGACTGATAGTGAAATACGAGTGAGCAATATGGCATTACATTATTTAATAAGTTATTTGTAAAAAGTAGAGCAGGAGTAAATCTAATGATTGTCTCTAACTAGAAGTCTATAAATATATGTGTGTACGAATTAGCTTATTTTAAATTCTAAATTTGTGAATACTTTGACATGTCCTATATCCTTGTAAAAAGAGATCTACGGATGAATAGAGCTACTACTACTACTACTACTACTACTACTAGTACTACTGCTATAAAAGTAAATTCGGACATACCTTACGCGACTCTTACAAGACCATCACTTCTCCGAAAATATAAACACAATGCAGGGCCGTACGAGGAGCCATTTACCATGGTTTGATGTGATCAGCATATCGGAAACCCGCCCCCCTGCCGGCAGGTGAATCCTGGTGACGCCACTGGTCTTTTACTGATTCAGCTCCTCATCTTGCCTTACGAAGCTGAGTCGACTACGTTCCAAAAGTCACTACTGCGGAGGAGACCTGAGAAGGTACCAGCCATTGAACCCAGCCCCTTCTGCACGTAAGGCAATGACGGTAGTAAGGCGGATGGTCAAAGAGGATGTTCACGGATGATGCTGTTGTCTGCAGAAGAATCGCAACACTGAAAGAGACCCCTTGTGTGTGAGGTCCAAAGTTCGCTCTTTAACAAGGCTAATTAGAAAGTGTTCTGTTAACAATTATGAAAGGAAAAATATTAGCTGCTAGTGAATATCCATGTTCATCTGGAGGATGACGGAAAACGAGAGTCCCGTAGGTGTAGAAATCAACCTTCTTTGGGAGGTACGTATTACGATTCACAAAATGGACATTGTCGAAATTCAAAAAATGTTCAAAGCAAACTATTAACCTGCACCGTGAACACCGAATGAAAAATGATCACAAAGGTTCGAACCATCAAGATTGAAGGCGAATTCCTTGAGACTTATAAACCGTGCAGGACATTGAGCTAGGTATCCTCTCTAAAAGAATGCGTATAGAATCATAGTGGTGTAACGGGGTGACGAGAAGCGATCGAATGTGATGCCATCCAACCGCAAGCGAAACAGCCTGTTCTGCAGCTTATCATGAAACTGGCTGTCCTTTAAGGCGTAGCTTCAGATAGTGCGATAATATGTTTCATGGGCACGGAGAAAACATCCAGAGGCCGAATTTGTCCAGAGGTACCAGGTGGTATGAATTTCAAAGTCACACGCTTTTCAGGAGGAATAGTTTGCTCTAAAGGAGTATGATGTTTTTACACAGACCAGGAATCGAGTAAAAGCAAGTTATTTCATCTTGATACAACTCTCTTGGTACCTGTAATTTCCAGGGTTCCTTTTGTGCGAATTTGCTCAGCAAATCTCTTACTGAGCGATGATATAAGTTTGCTTCTCTCATCTAAAAATTTTCGGGCCGATTCCGCAGTTTGCTGGGCATCTTCAAGTTGACGCTTTGTTTGAGATTTCGTTATCTTAGGTCTTCCAGTTCTGTAGCACTGTTTGAAGTTGTGAAAAACATTCACTACTTCTACATCTATACTCCACAAGCCACCTGACGGTGTGTGGCGGAGCGTACCTCTATCGGTTCTCCCTTCTATTCCAGTCTCGTATTGTTCGTGGAAAGAAAGATTGTCGATATGCCTCTGTGTGGGCTCTAATCTCTCTGATTTTATCCTCGTGGTCTCTTCGCGATATATACGTAGGAGGGAGCAATATACTGCTTGACTCCTCGATGAAAGTATGTTCTCGAAACTTCAACAAAATCCCGTACCGAGCTACTGAGCGTCTCTCTTGCAGAGTCTTCCACTGGAGTTTATCTATCTTCTCCGTATTAACGCTTTCGCGATTACTAAATGATCCTGTAATGAAGCGCCTTGCTCTCCGTTGGATCTTCTCTGTCTCTTCTATCAACCCTATCTGGTACGGATCCCACACCGGCGAGCAGTGTTCAGTGGGCGAACAAGTGTACTGTAACCTAGTTCCTTTGTTTCCGGACTGCATTTCCTTAGGATTCTTCCAATGAATCTCAGTCTGGCATCTGCGTTACCGACGATTAATTTTATATGGCCATTCCATTTTAAATCACACCTAATGCCTACTCCCAGGTAATTTATGGAATTAACTGCTTCCAGTTGCTGACCTGTTATATTCTAGCTAAATGATAAAGGATCTTTCTTTCTATGTACTCGCAGCACGTTACACTTGTCTACATTGAGATTCAATTACCATTCCCTGCACCATGTGTCAATTCGTTGCAGATCCTCCTGCATTTCAGTACAATTTTCCATTGTTACAACCTCTCATACTACAGCATCATCCGCAAAATGCCTCAGTGAACTTCCGATATCATCCACAAGGTCATTTATGTATATTGTAAATAGCAACGGTGCTACGACACTCCCTTGCGGCACACCTGAAATCACTCTTACTTCGGAAGACTTCACTGCATTTCTCAATGCTGCGTTCTGTTATGTAGGAAGTCTTCAATCCAATCACACAATTGGTCTGATAGACCATATGCTTCCCTTGAAATCACTGTAATCCATGTCGTGCGCAATTTCATATCCATAACGTAGTAAATCAGTATCTTGTAAATTCTGTTCACCAACCCTGAAACGAGGGAAAACCAGTTTTTGTAACAGGTGCGCCTTCTTCTCCCTAGAACATCCCTAGTTTTTCTGATGCGTTACACAGTCGTACTGCTACGGACTTATTCGAAATGTGTTAATACACTCCTGGAAATTGAAATAAGAACACCATGAATTCATTGTCCCAGGAAGGGGAAACTTTATTGACACATTCCTGGGGTCAGATACACCACATGATCACACTGACAGAACCACAGGCACATAGACACAGGCAACAGAGCATGCACAATGTCGGCACTAGTACAGTGTATATCCACCTTTCGCAGCAATGCAGGCTGCTATTCTCCCATGGAGACGATCGTAGAGATGCTGGATGTAGTCCTGTGGAACGGCTTGCCATGCCATTTCCACCTGGCGCCTCAGTTGGACCAGCGTTCGTGCTGGACGTGCAGACCGTGTGAGACGACGCTTCATCCAGTCCCAAACATGCTCAATGGGGGACAGATCCGGAGATCTTGCTGGCCAGGGTAGTTGACTTACACCTTCTAGAGCACGTTGGGTGGCACGGGATACATGCGGACGTGCATTCTCCTGTTGGAACAGCAAGTTCCCTTGCCGGTCTAGGAATGGTAGAACGATGGGTTCGATGACGGTTTGGATGTACCGTGCACTATTCAGTGTCCCCTCGACGATCACCAGTGGTGTACGGCCAGTGTAGGAGATCGCTCCCCACACCATGATGCCGGGTGTTGGCCCTGTGTGCCTCGGTCGTATGCAGTCCTGATTGTGGCGCTCACCTGCACGGCGCCAAACACGCATACGACCATCATTGGCACCAAGGCAGAAGCGACTCTCATCGCTGAAGACGACACGTCTCCATTCGTCCCTCCATTCACGCCTGTCGCGACACCACTGGAGGCGGGCTGCACGATGTTGGGGCGTGAGCGGAATACGGCCTAACGGTGTGCGGGACCGTAGCCCAGCTTCATGGAGACGGTTGCGAATGGTCCTCGCCGATACCCCAGGAGCCACAGTGTCCCTAATTTGCTGGGAAGTGGCGGTGCGGTGCCCTACGGCACTGCGTAGGATCCTACGGTCTTGGCGTGCATCCGTGCGTCGCTGCGGCCCGGTCCCAGGTCGACGGGCACGTGCACCTTCCGCCGACCACTGGCGACAACATCGATGTACTGTGGAGACCTCACGCCCCACGTGTTGAGCAATTCGGCGGTACGTCCACCCGGCCTCCCGCATGCCCACTATACGCCCTCGCTCAAAGTCCGTCAACTGCACATACGGTTCACGTCTACGCTGTCGCGGCATACTACCAGTGTTAAAGACTGCGATGGAGCTCCGTATGCCACGGCAAACTGGCTGACACTGACGGCGGCGGTGCACAAATGCTGCGCAGCTAGCGCCATTCGACGGCCAACACCGCGGTTCCTGGTGTGTCCGCTGTGCCGTGCGTGTGATCATTGCTTGTACAGCCCTCTCGCAGTGTCCGGAGCAAGTATGGTGGGTCTGACACACCGGTGTCAATGTGTTCTTTTTTCCATTTCCAGGAGTGTAATTGCTTCCTCTTTGTGCTGTGGATGATCTTCAATGTATGTGCGCCAAGGAAGCAGGCTGGCATGCTGGTGGGAGCAGTATTATGCTATGGGAGACATTCATTCTCCTGCAGCTTGCATTGTACCTTCGGTAGCTATCTTAAGCACGCTGATAGCTGCGAACCCCCTGCGCCCCTTCGCCTTATGTTTTCTTTTCTCTGCCTCGTGATGACTGGGTGTTATGTGATGTCCGTAGGTTAGTTAGGTTTAATTAGTTCTAAGTTCTAGGGGACTGATGACCATAGATGTTAAGTCCCATAGTGCTCAGAGCCATTTGAACCATTTGAACCTTATGTTTTCCCCGAGGGCGATGGCATCTTCCAGCCGTATAGTTCTCCGTGTCTCGGAGCCAGATCCGTGATACAGTGGTCTGAGGAGCATTATAGTCAACTGACGTTGATGTTTCGGTGACCAATCTCGTGTGATGTAAATATTATGGAACCCATATGGGTCGCTATGGGGCGCCATCACCGCGTACGCAAATCAGCGGCCCGTTATTTACGCAAGTTACGTGACCTCTGTGTAGACGTCTCATGCCACATACCTCCGCAAACTTACCAATAAACTGTCGTATCCCTGATACGCAGACCCAATGATGTATTTCGTTTCAAAGACGGACAATCAGTTTATTAAGGGGCTCCGGAAAGGCTCAAAATCATGAAAAGTTCAATTTTTACTTTTTTGCGTTTTCTGAATCTGCAGACTATTACCTTTTAATAGATATATAATTTATTCAATTCCGAAGACTACAACTATTTTTAAATTTTTTTTGAAATGTGTTCTACATGGGCGTGACCCACTGTGGCGCTGTTAAACTGCTGTCAAATGGTGTTATTATTAACGTCCGTGTTCATCAGGTACATTTTAGTGATGTGAGATAAAGTATGTGTTGTGGCTAACCTGTGATGGTTCAATATATATCGCTGGTGTGATTGTCGATTGTTTCATGTTTATTTACTCTGTCGTTATCTCGAAAATATTCGTAATTAATTCTGTTTCTTGAGTCTCTGTTTTGTTGAAGTATAATAATGAGTAAAAGTAAAGTTATTAGAAATCCTCTGAAGGCTTTTAAGAAAAGGAGAAATGTTGGAAAGCCAAAGGTATGTGTTATTACTGTAAACAATAAAGACGATGAAAATCCCCAACATAGCTTGTGTCCCAAAGAAGAAGACAGTTGGTGTAAATATAACAAAGGATTGCTAACTGGTGAAGTGTACACTCATAAGCATAGTCTGCCTCATGCAATAATGGAGGTGATAAAACCTATTTTCAGAGACTTAGCAGCACCTGAACTGTTGAAAAAGTGTATTCACGGAAAAACTCAAAACCCCAATGAAAGTGTAAATAGTGTTATATGGTCGAGAATCCCCAAGACTGTATTTGTTGGAATAGAAACACTTCACTTTGGTGTGTATGATGCTGTTGCGACTTTCAATGATGGCAACATTGTAAGGTGCAAGGTATTTAGAAATATGGGAATGAAGATAGGTTCTAACATGGTACGAGCGATGCTTGCTTTAGACAAGGAACGCCTTCGGGCTGCAGACAGGGCTGTAAAGAGTCTAGAAATACAAGCGAGAGTAAACAGGAGGAGTAACAAGAGGAAGCTGGAGGAGGAGTTTGCAGAGGATGAAGATAATCCATCCTATGGACCTGGAATGCACTAAAAAGTTATTCCAATCTTTGTCGCTCGATTCCCAAAACTTTTATTTTCTCATACTAATTACATGTTTTCTAAGGATCTTCCAAACATATTTGTTTCAAACTTTCAGTAAATGTTACACAGTACCTTCTGCATAATTTAACACAGCCTTTTTCCAAAAAACTGCATATTTTTGAATATATAGATAAAAAATTGCAAAAAAATATTGTGAATTTTCATTACAATTGAAAAAAAATCATCTTTAATAACTGAACAAAAATTTTGTAAAATCCCTGTGTTAAGTTGTAGCCTATATTCCAATAAATAATCTGTAAAAAGTTCAACTTCCTACCTCAAATACTTTGTGAGGAAAGATGTAATTTATAAGCGTTATTTTAACATTGCAAGTATAGGGCGTTCCGGAGCCCCTTAAGTAGGTGGTCATAATGTTTCGGATCATCCGTATGTGTGTCTTGACGCATCTTTAGTCTTCTCACAAGAATTAATCGTTAGCTGAGTCCTGCTTCTCGTCTGGATACACCTCTTCTGAATTGGTAAACAGGCCATAGCCGGAAATACAGCGCCATCGGGCGTCACAAATACACTCTACAAGTGCTACTGCTATTTTCATCTATAGCAATGTTTTCTCCTTGTTCTGAAATGTTATTTCACTGATTTAACGATCTGTTCTGTAATTTTAAATTTTATATACATTTGACCTAAATATTAACAATAAATTTGTCATATTTTAGGCTTTTGAAAAATACAGACTATCTTACAGAGGACGCGCGCATCTAGCGCAAAAAGGGGGGAACAAAATCTAACAAATTTTTATATCTATATAAGACCGGTGTTTTACATTTTATAGCTAGTTTGACAACGCATGAACCTGTATTCAGTGTATGCCGCCTTTAGGTATGAACTATAGGTATTTTGCATAAATTCAGTTAGATTACTAATAAGCTTGGTTAAATAGTGCACTTATTTTTAGCTTTTAATATAAATTTTGTTTTGTATTGTTATAGAATCTGAAGATGGTCATTGCATGGCCGAAACCGGTTATGACTGTGTCATAAGAATCTGATTGCGTCCATAAATAAACAAAAAAATTTTTACAAAATGATCAATCACTTACTCCATGACAAAATGTCGTTTTTGCCAAACTGGTCGTCTGTGATCCTTGTGTCAGTCGTGCTTTCTGACTATCTTAGAATGATGGAGGTCAACATCTTCGAGGTGTGTGTTACCAAACTGAGGGTCCTAAATTGTTCACACGTGTTTGCAATTGCTTTCTTTAGCATTGGCACTATCATACATATTTTCAGTCTGTTGGGTGCTCTCCGGTTTTGCATAGAATTCGTACGAGATGGACCAGTTCTTTATGTAGCTGTTGTCTAGCACCCTTGATGAGTGCTGCTGGTTTATCATCAACGCCAGTGGCTTTCCGTTTTAGCTGCACGACTGAAAGGTCGAACTCATCGCGCGAGATGTAACCTCCCATCGACTCCATTATATTTTATTCTTCAGTTTCCAAAGAACTGTTTGGTTTATAGGCGGATTCTAGCTTTCCTGCCTTGATCTCTTTGCACTGGCACTCCAAGAATTGTTGTTTAGCCTTTTCTGACGTACGGTTGATTTCGTTCCTCAGTGCTCTCTACAGGAGGAACGTTAATAAGACCGATAAACTGCAGTGACTGATTCCTAACTGGAAATGGAGGAAATAAGGTCCTGTGAGTATGTGTCCGGAAATACATCGTTGCCACAGTAGATGGTGTTGACTAATGACAATTCCTCTGACCGCATGCCGTGTGTTCCTGGTATGTTGCAGATTGTGGGACTGACGGAGCGTACTGTAAGCAGCAGAATGGTCCGTTATTCATGTCGGGAACAAGCCGAGATGGTGTTTGTGTACGGCCCTGAAAATGGAAACGGTCGAGAGGCAGCACGGGTATACCATAACAAGTACCCTCACAGAGGCCAACCACATCATACAACATTCAGGCTCTTTTCGGGTGTTTTTGTGACCGCTTCAAAAATGGTTCAACTGGCTCTGCGCACTATGGGGCTTAACATCTGAGGTCATCAGTCCCATAGAACTTAGAACTACTTAAACCTAACTAACCTAAGGACATCACAAACATCCATGCCCGAGGCAGGATTCGAACCTGCGACCGCAGCATCACCACGGTTCCAGACTGAAGCGCCTAGAACCACTCGGCCACAACGGTCGGACTGACCATTTCAAACAGAGGAAAGTTCTTGGAGACGGCGGACTTTGCGTAAACGAGATTGTTCTCCAGGATATTGAGACGAACCCGTAGACGCTCCAGGAAAACGGGCCGACAACATGGTGTAAGCTAAAGTACGATTATGTGTATCTTGCATAATATCCCTGTCACGTGCAACACGTGCAAAGATTATCAGCAGCGGATTTCCCTCCATGGGAAGGATTTTGTTGATGGTTTTTGCTCCAGACCATCGCTATTATGGGATTTCTGTCATGAGGGTACTTCAACACGAAGCAACCTTTACCAGAACTGGTATCATCTATCCGCATTATCGTAATCTGTGGGCTACAGACTGAACCGTGAATTTACTTTCAAAACCTTAAGAATTTACTTTATTTACTAGCGATTCATCAAGAACATTAACACATTTAATCACACTATGTGAGCGTGGAAGTAGTTGCCAGTGGGTATCTGATGAAAACAAATCAAAATTCTCTCAAGAAATGGAAATTTTATTCCTAAAAGCCCTTTTTTTAAACAGATTTGACATTATAATCAGAAAGCACCCTCAAAATATCAAGTTACAATTTTATTCAGAGGAAGAAGGAAAAAATATTGACAGTATGCGCTTTCGGGCTGAGAACCTTGCCGCTGCCTTTTTACACAGACGTAGTCACGACCGCTCACAACAACCTCTTAAAGACTACACTGGCGCAAATCTGCAATACGCCAGATTACTTTAAACTAAAAATTTCAATAACTCACACAAGCACATAAACTATGCACCCCGTAGGAGGGATGGAAATGGTACAAAACACTAACATTAAAAAAACTAACTTGCCACCGAAGGTGCAACTTGATTTAAAAAAAAAGCTCTTGCGGTGGAAGGGTGTGCACTTTATATACTAAAATGACCATTTAAATAAAAAAATACATGAAATGTAGTGTTACATAAAATATACAAACATGCCTTACATTAAACATATACCGCATCTCAAGATGATAGGCAAGATAAAAACATATTTCAGGAATTCGGCCGTTACACCGAATCCGACAAACATGACAGAGGCAGACCGACAGACAGACAGGCAGACAGACAGACAGACACTTACTACCTAACAAATGTTGACTAGAGACAGACGAGCAAGCTGGGGACGAGAGACTGACTAGGCGAGCTCATAGCGCCCCTTAAATGCTCATGAACAGGCAACTTTTCCCCTTTCCCACCAGAGGGAGACACCAAAGCTGCGACTGCCACAGCGCCGCCACCGCCAGAAACGGAGGGCGACTGCTTCTCACAACGCGCTGCGGTGCTCTCTTCAAAACAGCATTTTTTTCCACGGCTTACAGACAATCCTTGGGAAGTTGTTGAGGCATCTCGTCATCATCAGTTCGGCATCAATGTGTGGGCAGGGATTCTTGACGCCCACGCTCTTTGACCGGTTACTATTCCACAATGCTTCAACGGAAGAATGTACCTGGATTTTGAAAGGTGGCTACACTGAGTCACAGCGCCAGAGATTGCGCCAAAGAGTATTATTCAGCCGCCTCCACTGGCAGTGCTTGTTGAGATGTAGCAGTGGTGAGTCGTTGTTGAGATGTTGCGGTAGTGAGTGCTTGTTCAGAACTTGTAGAATTGTTTTGATGGGCTAGACACCAGATGTTGTTGGATTGGGGATGCTGTATTGATCAGTGTGTGCTTTTCGTCAATATATATGAAGGTAAAAAAAATCCTTTTTTTTATTATGTCAATATCTTAAACAATAATGCCTCTTGGTCACAGGTTCAGTCAACAAAGCATCTGGCTCGTGTTCTTGTTTTAGTCTGTATTTCTGGTTTCTATGTGCAATTATAGTATTTCTGCGTTTTTTTTAATTACTTCAGTATAAATGGTGTTTAAAATATCTAGTCTTATTGAGGAAGAACCGTGCCAGATCTGTACGTTGAATCACACTTCCACACACAGAACAGCGACACTTGTGCCTTGTTGCTTCGTAGGTTTCATAGTTGCTGGGGACTTAATTAATTGTGTTAACGGAAATTTCATTTTTTGTTGTTATGCTATGCAGTCAGATTGCGTACAAATACCAGTCAGGGCCAACCGGTTACGAGACTGCGTAACCGGACAGTCAGCTACTAAAAATTAAAAATTATTTGCATTTTTTATTTAACTAAGCCCCCATGCAATTTCCTGTGGACTACTCTGCCTAGGCTGCTTGACATGTTACGTTGTTTTTGCATTACGGGGCACCACCCACTTTCGCATTACAGTTTGCCGACGTCTCACCGACATCTTCCCCGGACATCGGATAGGACGTGGAGGACTTGTACCACAGCCTACTAGGTCACCGGACTTAAACCCCTTGGATTTTTACCTCTGAGGTCGTCTGAAAAGCGTTGTGTATGCCGAAGCATTTCCTTATGAGCAGACCCTTCAACAGCGTGTTCCCGACGACTGTGACGGTGTTCGGAGAGAGACCAGAACGTGCGAAAGAGTTCGGGAATCCATGATGCGATGTGCGGACACACGCGTTGCGTCCCTTGGAGGCCACTTCGCATATGCAGCTGTGTATTGTCTTCCGGTACGATTTGTTGTCGTTACACTCACGCAGTCCGTTTCCAGACAGATGTTCAAAGGACCCTTTTACCTCCATTTCCAGTCAACAATCCGTCCCTGCGGTTTGTCGGCTTTTTTAATGTTCACCCTATATTGCCTTTGTCCTTCCTCACTGTTGTCTTGCTTCAGGTTGCGTCTTAACTGCGTTTTTGCTATTATGCCTTCTGTAATATGCCAACATGAGTAACGTAGAAGTAAATATCCCCGGAGTAGTGAAGCGACTCAAATCACTTAATAAAAGCAGGTCTTCTGGTCCAGGCTGTATACCAATTAGGTTCCTTTTGTAGTATGCTGATGCATTAGCTCCATACATAGCAATCATATACAACCGTTCAATCGTTCAAATGGCTCTGAGCACTATGGGACTTAACATCTGAGGTCATCAGTCCACTACAACTTAGAACTACTGAAACCTAACTAACCAAAGGACATCACACACATCCATGCCCGAGGCAGGATTCGAACCTGCGACCGTAGCGGTCGCGCGGTTCCAGACTGAAGCGCCTAGAACCGCTCGGCCACACAGGCCTACAACCGTTCGCTCGACGAAAGATCAGTACCTAAAGACTGGAAAGTTGCACAGGTCACACCAATATTCAAGAAGGGTAGTACGAGTAATGCACTAAATTACATCTACATCTACATCCATACTCCGCAAGCCACCTGCCGGTGTGGGGCGGAGGGTACCTTGAGTACCTCTATCGGTTCTCCCTTCTATTCCAGTCTCGTATTGTTCGTGGAAAGAAGGATTGTCGGTATGCCTCTGTGTGGGCTCTGATCTCTCTGATTTTATCCTCATGGTCTCTTCGCGAGATATACGTAGGAGGGAGCAATATACTGCTTGACTCTTCGGTGAAGGTATGTTCTCGAAACTTTGACAAAAGCCCGTACCGAGCTACTGAGCGTCTCTCCTCCAGAGTCTTCCACTGGAGTTTATCTATCAACTCCGTAACGCTTTCGCGATTACTAAATGATCCTGTAACGAAGCGCGCTGCTCTCCGTTGGATCTTCTCTATCTCTTCTATCAACCCTATCTGGTACGGATCCCACACTGCTGAGCAGTATTCAAGCAGTGGGCGAACAAGCGTACTGTAACCTACTTCCTTTGTTTTCGAATTGCATTTCCTTAGGATTCTTCTAATGAATCTCAGTCTGGCAGCTACTTTACCGACGATTAATCTGATGTGGTCATTCCATTTTAAACCACTCCTAATGCGTACTCCCAGATAATTTATGGTATTAACTGCTTCCAGTTGCTGACCTGCTATTTTGTAGCTAAATGATAAAGGATCTATCTTTCTGTGTATTCGCAGCACATTACACTTGTCTACATTGAGATTCAATTGCCATTCCCTGCACCATGCGTCAATTCGCTGCAGATCCTCCTGCATTTCAGTACAATTTTCCATTGTTACAACCTCTCGATACACCACAGCATCATCTGCAAAAAGCCTCAGTGAACTTCCGATGTCATCCACCAGGTCATTTATGTATATTGTGAATAGCAACGGTCCTATGACACTCCCCTGCGGCACACCTGAAATCACTCTTACTTCGGAAGACTTCTCTCCATTGAGAATGACATGTTGCGTCCTGTTATGTAGGAACTCCTCAATCCAATCACACAATTGGTCTGATAGTCCATATGCTCTTACTTTGTTCATTAAACGACTGTGGTGAACTGTATCGAACGCCCTGCGGAAGTCAAGAAACACGGCATCTACCTGTGAACCCGTGTCTATGGCCCTCTGAGTCTCGTAGACGGATAGCGCGAGCTGGGTTTCACATGACCGTCTTTTTCGAAACCCATGCTGATTCCTACAGAGTAGATTTCTAGTCTCCAGACAGGCCCATATCGTTAACGTCGATATGCAGCAGGATTTTAGAACATGTATTGTGTTCGAACATTATGAATTACCTCGAAGGAAACGGTCTATTGACACACAGTCAACATGGGTTTAGAAAACATAGTTCCTGTGAAACACAACTAGCGCTTTAAATGGTTCAAATGGCTCTGAGCACTATGGGACTCAACTGCTGTGGTCATAAGTCCCCTAGAACTTAGAACTACTTAAACCGAACTAACCTAAGGACAGCACACAACACCCAGCCATCACGAGGCAGAGAAAATCCCTGACCCCGCCGGGAATCGAACCCGGGAACCCGGGCGTGGGAAGCGAGAACGCTACCGCACGACCACGAGATGCGGGCAACTAGCGCTTTATTCGCATGAAGTGCTGAGTGCTATTGACAAGGGATTTCAGATCGATTCCGTATTCCTGGATTTCCGGAAGGCTTTTGACACTGTACCACACAAGCGTTTGGTACTAAAATTGCGTGCTTATGGAATATCATCTCAGTTATGTGACTGGATTTTTGATTTTCTGTCAGAGAGGTCACAGTTCGTAGTAATTGATGGAAAGTCATCGAGTAAAACAGAAGTGATTTCAGGCGTTCCCCAGGGTAATTTTACAGGCCCTTTGCTGTTCCTTATCTGTATAAATGAGCAGCCGTCTTCGGTTGTTTGCAGATGACGCTGTCGTTTATCGAGTAATAAAGGCATCAGAAGATCAAAACAAACTGCAAAACGATTTAGAAAAAATATCTGAATGGTGTGAAAAGTGGCAGTTGACCCTAAATAACGAAAAGTGTGAGGTCATCCACATGAATGCTAAAAGGAACTCGTTAAACTTCGGTTACACGACAAATCAGTCTAATCTAAAATACCGTAAATTCAACTAAATACCTACACTGCTGGCCACCGTAAATGCAACACCAAGAAAGACAAGAGGTAGCACAACAAAATTTATTTTGTAGATAACATGTTGACCAAGTATCAAATGATTACGTTTACAGACGTCTGTGACATGTGGTTCCTGCCAGAATCAGTAGCCAGAGTAGCCGCCATTGTTGGAGATCACCGCTGCCACACGTCTCGGCATTGAGTCAAAGAGACGTTGGATGTGTTCCTGGGGTACAGCAGCCCAAGCAGCTTCCACACGTTGCCAAAGATCATCTGGTGTGGCAGCTGGGGATGTAATCTGGGTCACTCGTTGAGCAACCATGGACCACATGTTTTCTATCGGCGAAAGATCCGGAGAGCGAGCCGACCAGGGAAGCAATTCAATCTGGTTATTGACGAAGAACCTTTGGACAATGCCTGCCACGTGTGGTCGCGCATTATCCTGTTGAAATATGGCTGTGGCCGAGCCCTGAAGGTAAGGAAGGACAACTGGCTCCAGCACCTCGGCTATGTAGCGCCGGCTGTTTAAAGTACCGGCAATGCGTACTAGAGGCGTGCGAGAGTAATATCCAATACCGCACCATACCATAATACCCGGTGCAAGACCAGTGTGGCGGTGCATAATGCAGCTGTCCAGCATCCTCTCTCCACGGTGTCTCCACACTCGAATCCTACCATCGTGGTGCTGCAGACAGAAGCGTACCTCGTCAGTAAAGACAACGTCATTCCATTCTGCCGTCCACATCCGTCTGTCATCACACCATTGGCGACGGAGACGTCTGTGGTTCTGCGTCAATGGTAGACGAAGCAATGGACGTCTTGAGGACAGACCACTCTGCTGTAAACGGCGTCGAATGGTACGCGCAGACACTGGATGATGCGTTACAGACGCAATGTGCTGTGCTATGGTTCGGGATGTCACTGAGCGATCCGTCACTGCCATGCGCACAATTTGCCTATCAGCACGTGCAGTGGTGCACCGAGGTGAATGCGATCGACCACGTCGGTCCGTCGTACCCTCCTGCATCCAACGGTCACATATCCGCATTACAGTTGTTTGGTTTCGTCCAACACGACTAGCGATTTCTCTGTATGATAATCCACAATCTCGGTAAGCCACTATCCTTCCTCTGTCGAACTCGGATACTTGATCAAAAGATGTTCGCTGTTGTCTACGAGGCATAACTGATCGTCTTGTGAAACAACCACAACGTAAACACACGTGCCGAACGTACACTCGTCGAAATCGCCAAGCCTTAAATGGCGCTATGAGGTGGCGCCACAGGCGCGCGTGATGTGCGTCTGCGCTGAAATTCTAATCAGTTGCATATCTCATCGCTGCAAACTCATTGTGTAAATTTCACTTGATTCGGATGCTTCCTTCAGGGTGTTGCATTTACGGTGGCCAGCAGTGTAGGTATTACAATTACGAACAACTTAAATTGGAAGGAACGCATAGAAAATGTTGTGGGGAAGGCTAACCAAAGGCTGCGTTTTATTGGCAGGACACATAGAAAATGTAACAGACCTACTAAGGAGACTGCCTACACTACGCTTGCCCCTCCTCTTTTAGAATACTGCTGCGTGGTGTGGGATCCTTACCAGAAAGGACTGACGGAGTACATCGAAAAAGTTCAAAGAAAGGCAGCACGTTTTGTATTACCGCGAAACATGGGAGAGAGTGTCACAGAAATGATACTGGATTTGTGCTGGAAATCATTAAAAGGAAGGCGTTTTTCGTTGCGACGGAATCTTCTCACGAAATTCCAGTCACCAAATTTCTACATCTACATCTACATCTACATCTATACTCCGCGAGCCACCTTACGGTGTGTGGCGGAGGGTACTTATTGTACCACTATCTGATCCCCCCTTCCCTGTTCCATTCACGAATTGTGCGTGGGAAGAACGACTGCTTGTAAGTCTCCGTATTTGATGCGAAAATATCTTGTTAACACCTACCTACATAGGGTGAGACGATCACCACGATGAAATAAGGCAAATCAGAGGTCGTACGGGAAGGGCACAGGTCATCCCTGTTTTCAAGAAGGGACGTCGAACAGATGTACTGAACTATAGACCTATATCTCTAACGTCTATCAGTTGTAGAATTTTGGAACACGTATTATGTTCGAGTATAATGACTTTTCTGGAGACTAGAAATCTACTGTGTAGGAATGAGCATGGGTTTGGAAAAAGACGATCGTGTGAAACCCAGCTCGCGCTATTCGTCCACGAGACACAGAGGGCCATAGACACGGGTTCACAGGTAGATGCCGTGTTTCTTGACTTCCGCAAGGCGTTCGATACAGTTCCCCACAGTCGTTTAATGAACAAAGTAAGAGCATATGGACTACCAGACCAATTGTGTGATTGGATTGAAAAGTTCCTAGATAACAGAACGCAGCATGTCATTCTCAGTGGAGAGAAGTCTTCCGAAGTAAGAGTGATTTCAGGTGTGCCGCAGGGGAGTGCCGTAGGACCGTTGCTATTGACAATATACATAAATAACCTTGTGGATGACATCGGAAGTTCACTGAGGCTTTTTGCGGATGATGCTGTGGTATATCGAGAGGTTGTAAAATTGTACTGAAATGCAGGAGGATCTGCAGCGAATTGACGCATGGTGCAGGGAATGGCAATTGAATCTCAATGTAGACAAGTGTAATGTGCTGCGAATACATAGAAAGAAAGATCTCTTATCCTTTAGCTACAATAATGCAGGTCAGCAACTGGAAGCAGTTAATTCCATAAATTATCTGGGAGTAGGCATTAAAAATGGCTCTGAGCGCTATGGGACTTAACTGCTGAGGTCATCATTCCCCTAGAACTCAGAACTACTTATATCTAACTAATCTAAGGACATCACACACATCCATGCCCGAGGCAGGATTCGAACCTGCGACCGTAGCGCAGACTGTAGCGCCTAGAACCGTTCGGCCACTCTGGCCGGCTAGTAGGCATTAGGAGTGATTTAAAATGGAATGATCATATAAAGTTTATCGTCAGTAAAGCAAATGCCTTACTGAGATTCATTGGAAGAATCCTAAGGAAATGCAATTCGAAAACAAAGGAAGTAGGTTACTGTACGCTTGTTCGCCCACTGCTTGAATACTGCTCAGCAGTGTGGGATCCGTACCAGATAGGGTTGATAGAAGAGATAGAGAAGATCTAACGGAGAGCAGCGCGCTTCGTTACGGGATCATTTAGAAATCGCGAAAGCGTTACGGAGATGATAGATAAACTCCAGTGGAAGACTCTGCAGAAGAGACGCTCAGTAGCTCAGTACGGGTTTTTGTTGAAGTTTCGAGAACATACCTTCACCGAGTAGTCAAGCAGTGCATTGCTCCCTCCTACATATGTCTCGCGAAGAGACCATGAGGATAAAATCAGAGAGATTAGAGCCCACACAGAGGCATACCGACAATCCTTCTTTCCACGAACAATACGAGACTGGAATAGAAGGGAGAACCGATAGAGGTACTCAAGGTACCCTCCGCCACACACCGTCAGGTGGCTTGCGGAGTTTGGATGTAGATGTAGAAGATATAGGTGTTCATTCTTTCCGCGCGCTGTACGAGATTGGAATAATAGAGAATTGTGAAGGTGGTTCGATGAATCCTCTACCAGGCACTTAAATGTGATTTGCAGAGTATCCATTTAGATGTAGATGTAATCCATTCTTTTCCATGACTTGCTTTCTGTCTGTCATGGGCTTCATTAGCTGCTCGTAGGACACTGTAACAGAGGTGAGCTCTATCGTCTAGTCTGATGTGGTGCATGGTGTACCGTGGCAGGCAGCTCTCACCTGATGAGGGGAGACGGACAGGCAGCTGCAGCGGTCGAGATCGTGCTGCTTGGCTGCGGGAGTGGCCGGCGGCGCGGGGGGGGGGGGGGGGGGGGGGAGAACGGAGGCCTGGCAGGGGGATCGACCGACCGCCATTGTCCGTCCCCGACTGACGTCACCCCCAGCAGGTCGATACGGCTGCTCAACAGGTCCGCCCCAGCTGTGCCCAGGGCGCCTCGCCAGCCTACAACATGCGCGACCACTGTACTCTGTTCACCATAAGAGCACACCGGATGTAAACAAACACAAACGCCATGATTTGTCGGCGCTGTAGCACACGTACGCTGGTGTTGTTAGGCTAGAGGAAGCAGGTCCTATTCTTGCATTACTATCGGATTTTTTACTGTGGAGACTCGTCATCTAGCTTTAATTACAATCAGACCAACAGCCCTATCGAAAAATGAGTTATACCAATATTTTTCTTGTTTCATTCTAATCTAGGCTTTATGGAACAATTTGGTTCTAAAGCTCACCTCATTTAATTTTAGATTGTAGTAAGGACTGTCTGGTTCTAGGCTTCTTCGCTACGAACTGCTCACTTCGAAACTATATAGCTTGAAACGTATTTGTTCGGTCTTAATGAAATTGTGATATGTTGTAGGTCATACATATGTAGTGGAAAGCCGGCCCGGGTGGCCGAGCGGTTCTAGGCGCTACAGTCTGGACCCGCGCGATCCCTACGGTCGCAGGTTCGAATCCTGCCTCGGGCATGGATGTGTGTGATGTCCTTAGATTAGTTAGATTTAATTAGTTCTAAGTTCTAGGGGACTGATGACCTCAGAAGTTAAGTCCCATAGTGCTCAGAGCCATTTGTACCATTTTTGTAGTGGAAACCTCAAGCTACAGAGCCGCGCGGATTTGCAGCGCGGTTTGAGGCGCCATGTCACAGATTGCGTGCCTCCTCCCGCCGGAAGTTCGAGTCTTCCCTCGGGCATGGGTGTGTGTGTTGTTCTTAGCATAAGTTAAATGGCTCTGAGCACTATGGGACTTAACATCTGTGGTCATCAGTCCCCTAGAACTTAGAACTAATTAAACCTAACTAACCTAAGGACATCACACACATCCATGCCCGAGGCAGGATTCGAACCTGCGACCGTAGCGGTCACGCGGCTCCAGACTGAAGCGCCTAGAACATGTTAACAGAGGGGTTTAAATTATTAATGGGGCGGTGTAAGTCAGTTTAGATGATGCCGCTGCGCCACGTTCCAGGTCATTCACACTGATAACGCCGGACGTGCGAATATTTGAAAGATCTCACAAAAATCGTTAAAGCGAATTTTCGTGAGTTAGAAAAATTCCTATGGGCGTCGTTTTATACGTAGCAAGAAAGGCTTTGCACTGAGGAGAAAACAACGGATCGGCTTTTCAGGAAAAATTGAGAGGGTCAATAGCTGCCCGAATAGGATAGTAGTGAGCGTTTACATGTTTCATTATACGAACACTGGACCATTAAAAGTTTTATGAAAATCAACAGGCGTTTTATAGGTGGTCGGATCCCGTTCTGTATAGAGACTGTTTCACAGTTCCTATTAGAGGTTTTCAGGGGTTTGTAGAGGGAACGTAGTAGGTAAAGTTTTGGTAAGGACCCAGTGTCCGGAAATGTATCGCTTGGATGTACAGCCGGCCGTGGTGGCCGTGCGGTTCTAGGCGCTGCAGTCTGGAGCCGAGCGACCGCTACGGTCGCAGGTTCGAATCCTGCCTCGGGCATGGATGTGTGTGATGTCCTTAGGTTAGTCAGGTTTAATTAGTTCTGAGTTCTAGGCGACTGATGACCTCAGAAGTTAAGTCGCATAGTGCTCGGAGCCATTTGAACCATTTTTTGGATGTACAGGGTGGTTACAATTAAACTTTCACTTCGTGAGCCAGTGCAGACGGAAAATTATTTACGGTATTGGTACCCAACTTTGTAGGATTTGTGTTGTTAGTAGTGTTAGTGTGATGATTTGCCGTTAGACCCCGGTACTGGTATGACGACGTAGCTTGGAACACAAACATGTGTGCAGTACAGTTGCAGACAGTCAACTTGGGTCTGGACAAGGTGAGCAGGGACTTACTATCAACGCATTAAAGGAATACGGAGAGGTCCTGTTTTGAAGAACATGATTCGGAAGTTCGAATTAACTGGGGAATTTGGGGATTGCTCCTGGGAGAGGTCGACCACCAATTGCACCACAAACTGAAGACTTTGCTGTTGCAGTGGCTGAGTATGCGAAATGCGCTCTGTGATCTTAAGTAGTGGACGAGCTGTGTCATGACAGCTGGACATTCCATGGTCCACAGTTGTTTCGGGCAGGAGTTGGGCGGTCTCTAGAGCGATTCTGGTCTGTCGTAGATACAGATGTGTTGTGACCGTAGAAAATTTTAATTTTTATTCTTGCTTTTGTGACCATAACAAGAGTCCAGCCGACATTAAGAAATAGTCTACCAGGAAGTAGGGACAAGATAAGTGGCGGAGGCTGCCAAGTATGGCTTGTCGATCAAATAACTTAGTGTTTGACTTCCTGCCAGAGGAAGCTGCATAAATCAAACTTGCGCAGTGGAAGACGCAAACACCAGGGCGATAATACAGCAAGAGAGAGTGTCAGTCACGCGAGGAAAAGACTCGTGTGGAACCAAATTGTGTGCAGCTAGAAACGAAAGTGTGTGGAACCGAAGGCATTCTTGCGCAAGCCGACCAATTAGAAACGAGAGTGTTATGTGGAACCGTAGGCATTCTTCTGCAATCCGATCACTTAGAAATGAAAGGGTCGTGTGAAACAAATTAACTCGTGTGCACCCAAGTACATGAGAAACGAAATAAAAGGCCAGGTAGCGGAATAGCTAGAAGGAGAGATTCAGATGCAGATTCAGAGCCAGTGCCGGCAGTCTGGAGATTCCGCAGCGAGACGCCAGCGGGGCCGAGTAGGCCCACAGCAGTCGATACAGCTGATAAAGACTTCAACTATGAGAAGACGGTGATAGACTCTGGTGGACACTCAGGAACTGCAGGTCAAGTAGGATTTTTAGAGTTTCATTGGAATAGCGTTGAACAGAGGCTGTCAGTCTTTCTCTCAATTACTTAGAGAGATTTCAGTGCTAACCAAGAACAACTGATTGCTTTGTACTTGTTCTTTATATGTTCCGGCAATTAGCTTTGAAGTAGCAAGTCCGAATAAATAGACTGAATCTTACTAAGGGGTTTATGGTCCAACACCTCACATAAGTATGTGTGAGAATAAACTTGATAGAAACTAACCAATCTTTTCTGCCTATTGCAATTCTGTAACTTATTTCCAGGAAACTTATTTGCTTCAAATCAAGGAGATTCTCTCCCTCTCATCTTCGATATAAAGGCTGACAGCAATTTATAACTAACCCATTGTTGTTAACGTTCCGATTGAGCTACGCAGTTCGCACTTACTTCATTCTCGTATAGTGAGGCTGTGCCGGGACGCGACAGATGGTCGTCACATTGAGCAACATTTGTAACCTCAAGTGTAAACGTGGTACGCAGTTAACAAATGTTACCCTCTCATATGGAAATTAAAGTGTGTTTCTTTCAGTGGTTTATTCGTTATGTCTCTTCCGCATGTCCTTGAAAATGTTTGCACAAAGTTCCAGTCTCCTATGATCACTCGTTTGTCATGGGGGTCCCTTTCAAGTACCAAAAGTTTAATTATTAGTTTGGTGCATACGTTCGTAGCGTTTTTGTTTCACATGTTGGTATTCCGGTTGCTATGGATATATTTATCGACTGTCATTTTTTATTTGTAGTTTAATGTTGCCATTTGAGTTTGCATATTGTCATTTTGTCATTGGGAGACAGTGAGTGCAGCTGTGGACGCTAGAAAATGGAGCGACAACTGGAGAAATTGTAACGTTTCCGACATTCTTCTACTTGATTAGTTTACTCATACTGTGTGTGAAGAGGCGATCCGTATTTACTTTCTTAGGAGAAGAAAAACTTCTTAGCCAAGATCGCTATAAAACACTGTATTGGGGTTTCGATAATACTATGCTATCGTCATCAGATCTGTAATAACATTACACAAGATGCTACAAACTGTTATACAAATAATGCCAAATTAGCCCATAGATGAATCAATGACAACATACCTCCGTATAGGTCAGTAAAAACATCTTGTGCCAGCTGCACACAAAATCTTTCCATTAAATCTATATATGCACAACACATCACATGAATGATGTGTTGGCACGTCAAAAGTAAAAGTTAAAATACCTATGTACACAAATCGCCACAACTTTGCACTGCCAACAGCCAATGCATGAGATGAACTGACGACAAGTACGAGAGACGTTGCTACTGGGTATAGTTTCTACCATTAAAAGTCAAATACGTAATTTAAAACCAACCATGATTCCACATATAAAAGTTCTAAATTGCTGAAGAAACTTCTTGGTTGTTTATTCCTGACACGACATGGTTAAGACATTCTGTACAGCATATTTACGATAAATGCATTATATCTTCGCAGAACTGCAAGTGCCTTTATGACGGCGCCAACATAAATACTAAATAAAAATAAACTTTTTTTAAATATTATAAGAAGAAGTTAGACTGAATGCAAAAAAGCTTTCAGGAAATTATTAAATACAGGAGTGTTCAACCCAAAGTCTGTAGCTAGCGCAACTAATCTTAAAATTATGCTATTATAGTGCAACAAACCATGCTTACAGCAGGGAAGGATTAGGCGATATGATTGCCTGTATCTGCTCTGAAAACCATGTGATTTCTGACAGTCGCGTAATCGAAAAGTTACCCCAGCTTTGGGAGAGTCTTCTAAAGAGCGACGGAGAATATGTTATTTACGACTGAAGTTCTTGTTATGTGTGAATGTTGTGTTTGTTAAACTAATGGAAAAACGGTACCTAACACAATATAACCACGCTGTACAGTCAGTTTGATGATGGGACCTTTTCAAATTTCACGTTTCCCGGCACGCACACATCGTGAGAGGAGGGCGCCGTCTTCAGTCCCTGTTGTACGAGATGCATTCAAGTTCTAAGGCCTCCGATTTTTTTTCTCCGGACTAGAAAGAGATAGAAACATGCGCATTGTTTTAAAATGAGGCCGCATTCATTGTCAATACGTCCCAGAGATGGCAGCACCGTACGGCAGATGGAATTTTACCGCCAGCGGCGAGAATGAGAACTGTTTTAAATACTTAAAATGGCGACGTTTTCCTTACTTGAACAGCGTGCAATCATTCGTTTTCTGAATTTGCGTGGTGTGAAACCAATTGAAATTCATCGACAGTTGAAGGAGACATGTGGTGATGGAGTTATGGATGTGTCGAAAGTGTGTTCGTGGGTGCGACAGTTTAATGAAGGCAGAACATCATGTGACAACAAACCGAAACAACCTCGGGCTCGCACAAGCCGGTCTGACGACACGATCGAGAAAGTCGAGAGAATTGTTTTGGGGGATCGCCGAATGCCTGTTGAACAGATCGCCTCCAGAGTTGGCATTTCTGTGGGTTCTTTGCACACAATCCTGCATGACGACCTGAAAATGCGAAAAGTGTCATCCAGGTGGGTGCCACGAATGCTGACAGACGACCACATGGCTGCCCGTGTGGCATGTTGCCAAGCAATGTTGACACGCAACGACAGCACGAATGGGACTTTCTTTTCGTCGGTTGTGACAATGGATGAGACGTGAATGCCATTTTTCAATCCAGAAACAAAGCGCCAGTCAGCTCAATGGAAGCACACAGATTCACCGCCACCAAAAATATTTCGGGTAGCCGCCAGTGCTGAAAAAATGATGGTGTCCATGTTCTGGGACAGCGAGGGCGTAATCCTTACCCATTGCGTTCCAAAGGGCACTACGGTAACAGGTGCATCCTACGAAAATGTTTTGAAGAACAAATTCCGTCCTGCACTGCAACAAAAACGTCCGGGAAGGGCTGCGCGTGTGCTGTTTCACCAAGACAACGCACCCGCACATCGAGCTAACGTTACGCAACAGTTTCTTCGTGACAACAACTTTGAAGTGATTCCTCATGCTCCCTACTCACCTGACCTGGCTACTAGTGACTTTCCAACTATGAAAGACACTCTCCGTGGCCGCACATTCACCAGCCGTGCTGCTATTGCCTCAGCGATTTTCCAGTGGTCAAAACAGACTCCTAAAGAAGCCTTCGCCGCTGCCATGGAATCATGGCGTCAGCGTTGTGAAAAATGTGTACGTCTGCAGGGCGATTACGTCGAGAAGTAACGCCAGTTTCGTCGATTTCGGGTGAGTAGTTAATTAGAAAAAAAAATCGGAGGCCTTAGAACTTGAATGCACCTCGTAATTATGACGCCTCGTACCATTTTCGCCCGACTACAACAACGTTTGCGGGAACTGGTGGCTTCGTAACCAGGACGGTCGGCTGTGGTGCTCCACGCACGCGTCGCACCCTGCACTCTGAAGAGGTAGTCCTCCGTCAGGTAGGAGAGGACCCGACGACGGATACTGGCAACACTGCCCATAATCATGGACTCTCATAGACCACTCAGGTCACAGCTCGTCCCCATTCAGTGTGCGTATCGAGCAGCGTGAGATTCCAAAGCGACCTTCAAACGTACACTCCTGGAAATGGAAAAAAGAACACATTGACACCGGTGTGTCAGACCCACCATACTTGCTCCGGACACTGCGAGAGGGCTGTACAAGCAATGATCACACGCACGGCACAGCGGACACACCAGGAACCGCGGTGTTGGCCGTCGAATGGCGCTAGCTGCGCAGCATTTGTGCACCGCCGCGTCGGTGTCGGCCAGTTTGCCGTTGCATACGGAGCTCCATCGCAGTCTTTAACACTGGTAGCATGCCGCGACAGCGTGGACGTGAACCGTATGTGCAGTTGACGGACTTTGAGCGAGGGCGTATAGTGGGCATGCGGGAGGCCGGGTGGACGTACCGCCGAATTGCTCAACACGTGGGGCGTGAGGTCTCCACAGTACATCGATGTTGTCGCCAGTGGTCGGCGGAAGGTGCACGTGCCCGTCGACCTGGGACCGGACCGCAGCGACGCACGGATGCACGCCAAGACCGTAGGATCCTACGCAGTGCCGTAGGGGACCGCACCGCCACTTCCCAGCAAATTAGGGACACTGTTGCTCCTGGGGTATCGGCGAGGACCATTCGCAACCGTCTCCATGAAGCTGGGCTACGGTCCCGCACACCGTTAGGCCCCAACATCGTGCAGCCCGCCTCCAGTGGTGTCGCGACAGGCGTGAATGGAGGGACGAATGGAGACGTGTCGTCTTCAGCGATGAGAGTCGCTTCTGCCTTGGTGCCAATGATGGTCGTATGCGTGTTTGGCGCCGTGCAGGTGAGCGCCACAATCAGGACTGCATACGACCGAGGCACACAGGGCCGACACCCGGCATCATGGTGTGGGGAGCGATCTCCTACACTGGCCGTACAACACTGGTGATCGTCGAGGGGACACTGAATAGTGCACGGTACATCCAAACCGTCATCGAACCCATCGTTCTACCATTCCTAGACCGGCAAGGGAACTTGCTGTTCCAACAGGACAATGTACGTCCGCATGTATCCCGTGCCACCCAACGTGCTCTAGAAGGTGTAAGTCAACTACCCTGGCCAGCAAGATCTCCGGATCTGTCCCCCATTGAGCATGTTTGGGACTGGATGAAGCGTCGTCTCACGCGGTCTGCACGTCCAGCACGAACGCTGGTCCAACTGAGGCGCCAGGTGGAAATGGCATGGCAAACCGTTCCACAGGACTACATCCAGCATCCCTACGATCGTCTCCATGGGAGAATAGCAGCCTGCATTGCTGCGAAAGGTGGATATACACTGTACTAGTGCCGACATTGTGCATGCTCTGTTGCCTGTGTCTATGTGCCTATGGTTCTGTCAGTGTGATCATGTGATGTATCTGACCCCAGGAATGTGTCAATAAAGTTTCCCCTTCCTGGGACAATGAATTCACGGTGTTCTTATTTCAATTTCCAGGAGTGTATTATACACGGATCAGCCAGAACAATATGATCTCCTATCTAATAGCAGGAATGTCCACCTTCGGCGCGGACAACCGCGGCGGCGCGTCATGGCGTGGAAGAAATGAAGCCTTGGTAAGTTTCTGGTGGGTCATGGCACGATATCTGCACACGCAAGTCTCCCAATTCCCGTACATTCCGAGAAGTTGGGCATTGAGCTCTAACGCCACCTTCAATCACATTCCAGATGCGTTCGATCGGGTTCAGATCTGGCGAGATGCGGGGCCAGCACACCAATTGGAACTCGCCACCGTGTTCATCGAACCACTCCATTACAGTGCTGGCCTTGTGACATGGGGCGTTAAAAAAATGGCTCTCAGCACTACGGGACTTAACATCTGAGGTCATCAGTCCCCTAGGCTTAGAACTACTTAAACTTAACCAAGCTAAGGACATCACACACATCCATGCCCGAGGCAGGATTCGAACCTGCGACCGTAGCAGCAGCGCAGTTCCGGACTGAAGCACATAGAACCGCTCGGCCACAGCGGCCGGCTGGGGCGTTATCTTGATGAAAAATGACACTGCCGCGTGCCGGCCGTTTTGGCCGAGCGGTTCTAGGCGCTTCAGTCTGGAACCGCGCCACCGATACGGTCTCAGGTTCGAATCCTGCCTTGGGCATGGATGTGTGTGATGTCCTTAGGTTACGAGAATGAGATTTTCACTCTGCAGCGGAGTGTGCGCTGATATGAAACTTCCTGGCAGATTAAAACTGTGTGCCCGACCGAGACTCGAACTCGGGACCTTTGCCTTTCGCGGGAAAGTGCTCTGCCATCTGAGCTACCGAGGCACGACTCACGCCCGGTCCTCAGAGCTTTACTTCTGCCAGTATCTCGTCTCCTACCTTCCAAACTTTACAGGAGAGCTTCTGTAACGTTTGGAAGGTAGGAGACGAGATACTGGCAGAAGTAAAGCTCTGAGGACCGGGCGTGAGTCGCGCTTCGGTAGCTCAGATGGCAGAGCACTTGCCCGCGAAAGGCAAAGGTCCCGAGTTCGAGTCTCGGTCGGGCACACAGCTTTAATCTGCCAGGAAGGTCCTTAGGTTAGTTAGGTTTAAGTACTTCTAAGTTCTAGGCGACTGATGACCTCAGATGTTAAGTCTCATAGTGCTCAGAGCCATTTGAACCTTTTTTTTTTTTTTGACACTGCCGTCTGGAAACGTGATCGTTATGAAAGACTTTACGCAGTCAGCAACCAATGTACGATACTGCTTGATCGACGTGGTGCCTTGAACGAGCTCCATGGGACCCATAGATGCCACGGTGAATGTTCCCCAGAGCATAAAGAAGCCGCCAGATTCTTCAAATGTGTGTGACTTCGTAAGGGACCAAACTGTTGAGCTCATCGGTCCCTAGACTTACACACTATTTAAACTAACTTATGCTAAGAACAACACACACACCCATGCCCGAGGGAGGTCTCGAACCTTCGGCGGAAGGGGCCGCGCAATCCGTGACATCGCGCCCAAACCACACGGCCACTCTGCAGAAATTCAGTAACTTAGTTGTGCGAACCAAGCCGATAACTTTAAACATTCTAAAGTGTACTGCACTTTTAATTTTCTAAAGTTGCATTGAAAAATCTGCATCTACATTTATTTCTACATGGATACTCTCCAAATCTCATTTAAGTGCCTGGCAGAGGGTTCATCGAACCACCTTCACAATTCTCTATTATCTTCCGTACGAGCTCTGATTTCCCCTAATTTATGACGGTGATCGTTTCTCCCTATGTAGGTCGGCGTCAACAAAATATTTTCGCATTCGTAGGAGAAAGGTGGTGATTGAAATTTTGTGAGAAGATTGCGCCGCAACGAAGACGGCTTTACTTTACTGATGTCCACCCCAAATCCTGTATCATGTCCGTGACACTCTCTACCCTATTCTGCGATAATACAAAACGTGCGGTCCTCCTTTGAACTTCCTGGATGTACTCCGTCAAACCTGTCTGGTAAGGATCCCACAATGCGCGGCACTATTCTAAAAGAGGACTTACAAGCGTTGTGTAAGCAGTCTCTGTTGTAGATCTTTTACATTTTCTAAGTCTTTGGTTTGCCTTACCCTCTCCATTTTCTACGTGTTCCTTCCAATTTAAACTGTTCGTAATTGTAATTCTTAGGTATTTAGTTGAATTTATGGCCTTTAGATTTGTCTTATTTATCGTGTAACCGAAGTTCAACGGATTTTTTTTTAGCACTCATGTGGATGACGTCACACCTTTCCTTATTCAGGGTCAATTGTCAATTTTTGCACCATACAGATATATTTTCTAAATCGTTTAGCAATTCGTGTTGATCTTATGATAACTAGGCGGTACGCGACAGCATCATCTGCAAAGAACCTAAGACGGCTGCTCAGGTTGTCCCGTAAATCGTTTATATAGATGAACAGCAACGGGCATATAACACTACTTTGGCGAACGCCTGAAATCACTTCAGTTTTATTCCTTGACTTTCCGTCACTTACTACGAACTGTGACCTCTATGACAGGCAATCACGAATCCGGCCACATAACTGAGACGGTATTCCATAAGCACACAATTTCACTATAAGCCGCTTGTGTGGTACAATGTGAAAAGCCTTCTGAAATCCCTTGTCAATAGCACTCAACACTTCATGGGAATAAAGAGCTAGTTGTATTTCGTAAGGAAGATTTTCTCTAAATCCGTGTTGAGTGTGTGTCAATAGACCGTTTGTTCGAGGTAATTCATAATATTCGAACACAATATATGTTCCAGACTCCTGCTGCATATCGACGTTAATTTATGGGCCTGTAATTTTGTGGGTTGCTCGTGCTACCTTTCTTGAATATTGGGGTGACCTGTACAACTTTCCAGTCTTTGGGTACGGATCTTTCGTCGAGCGAACGGTTGTATATGATTGTTAAGTATGGAACTAATGCATCACAATACTCAGAAAGGAACCTAATTGGTATATAATCTGGACCGGAAGACTTTCTTTTGTTAAGTGATTTAATAATTTTTATAGACATATTCATGTACGGCATTCAGAAATTTTTTGGGTGCTTTCTGTCCTCTTGTGTAAAAACCGCATGGTAGCACTTACGTATTTCGCAGATTAACCGTCGTTAGTCTTTTAGAGACCCATACATAAAAAAGGAGATAAATTAAACTGCCAGAATTACCGAGGAATATCTCTGCTAAATACTACTATGAAGTGTTCTCCAAGATCCTAACTAGAAGGCTTACTCCCTATATGGAAGAGAGAATTGGAGACTATCAGAGTGGCTTTAGAAGAAATAGTACAACAACTGATCAAATATTCATATTACGCATACTACTTGAAAAATGTTACGAACATCAAATACATCAGCCTTATATCGATTTTAAACAAGCCTGTGATAGCATCTCAAGAGTGTTTACTATAAAAGTCTTGATCACAGTTTATTTATTACGGTGACCGGTTTCAACCACTACTGTGGACTGTAGTGATTCTCCAGCGGGAGGAGGTCCTTACTCATTGGTCTGAAGATGACCACAGTAATGGTCAAAACCGGTCACCGTAATAAATAAATTGTGATCAAGACTGTTTTTCAAATTCAAATGGCTCTGAGCACTATGTGACTTAACATCTGAGGTCATCAGCCCCCTAGAACGTAGAACTACTTAAACCTAACTAACCTAAGGACATCATACACATCCATGTTTCAGAATAGCCGACAAGGAGTTTGAAAGGGTGAGAGACTTCAGGTACCTTGGATCGACTATCATAGACAAATGACATCAGCAGCGAGGTGAAAACTAGAATAGCAACAGACAACAGATGCTACTTTGCCGCACTATCCATGCTTAGGAGCTCAATTCTATCACGAAAATCTAATATCCTTATTTACAAAACAGTTATAAAACCAGTTGTTATGCATGGTGCCTAGACATGGGCCTTGACTGCAAATGAGGAAAGGATCCGTAGCATTTCGGAGATAAAGGTTCTGCGTAAAATATATTGCCCAATATACGATCAAGAAAATTGGCGCATCCGTACGAATGCAGAATTAGAACACCTTTTTGAAGAACCTGACATTGTCACTACCATTAAAATAAGAAGACTGGGGTGGGCAGGGCACGTGGTCAGAATGGAAGAAGACAGCATATAAGAGGATTTTTTATGGCAAGACTGGAGGCAGACGGCGGAGCGGACGCCACAGAAAGAGATGGGTGGATGGAGTTGAAGACATGAGAAAGCTGGGTGTCAGAGGATGGAGACGGAAAGCCATGGATCGGATAGAATGGCAGGATATTGTGATGCAGGCCAAGCCCTTCAAGGGCTGTAGAGCCGAGTAGTAGTAGTAGTAGTAGTAGTCTTTTCTCTGTTCCTACTGACAAACTTTACCATCAGATTGTTGTTGTTGTTGTTGTGGTCTTCAGTCCTGAGACTGGTTTGATGCAGCTCTCCATGCTACTCTATCCTGTGCAAGCTTCTTCATCTCCCAGTACCTACTGCAACCTACATCCTTCTGAATCTGTTTAGTGTATTCATCTCTTGGTCTCCCTCTACGATTTTTACCCTCCACGCTGCCCTCCAACGCTAAATTTGTGATCCCTTGATGCCTCAGAACATGTCCTACCAACCGATCCCTTCTTCTAGTCAAGTGGTGCCACAAATTTCTCTTCGCCCCAATTCTATTCATTACCTCCTCATTAGTTACGTGACCTACCCATCTAATCTTCAGCATCCTTCTGTAGCACCACATTTCGAAAGCCTCTATTCTCTTCTTTAAACTATTTGTCTCCACTTTTTACTTCCATACATGGCTACGCTCCATACAAATACTTTCAGAAACGACTTCCTGACACTTAAATCTATACTCGATGTTAACAAATTTCTCTTCTTCAGAAACGCTTTCCTTGCCATTGCCGGTCTACATTTTATATCCTCTCTACTTCGACCATCATCAGTTATTTTGCTCTCGAAACAGCAAAACTCACTTACTACTTTAAGCGTCTCGTTTCCTAATCTAATTCCCTCAGCATCACCCGATTTAATTCGACTACATTCCATTATCCTCGTTTTGATTTTGTTGATGTTCATCTTATACCCTCGTTTCAAGACGCTGTCCATTCCGTTCAGCTGCTCTTCCAGGTCCTGTGCTGTGTCTGACAGAATTACAATGTCATCGGCGAACCTCAAAGCTCGAATTTCTTCTCCATGGGCTTTAATACCTACTCCAAATTTTTCGTTTGGTTCCTTTACTGCTTGCTCAATATACAGATTGAATAGCATCGGGGAGAGGCTACAACCCTGTCTCACTCCCTTCCCAACCGCTGCTTCCCTTTCATGCCCCTCGACTCTTATAACTGCCATCTGGTTTCTGTACAAATTGTAAATAACCTTTCGCTCCCTGTATTTTATCCTTGCCACCTTCAGAATTTGAAAGAGAGTATTCCAGTCAACATTGTCAATAGCTTTCTCTAAGTCTACAAATGCTAGAAACGTAGGTTTGCCTTTCCTTGATCTATTTTCTAAGATAAGTCGTAGGGTCAGTATTGCCTCACGTGTTCCAACATTTCTACGGTATCCAAACTGATCTTCCCCGAGGTCGGCTTCTACTCTGTTCGCAACACACTTTGCAGGCAGTATCTACCTATATCGCTGATGTAATTGCAAAATACGCTGCTGGCCACCCAAAATGGAACACCCTGAAGGAAGCATCCAAATCAGTTGCAGGGTGCGTTTGCGGCGAGAGAGATGCTCATAAGCATCTCTGTGCAGGCGCACTTAACAGTCACCACTGCAAGAGCTTTATAAAGGGAGAGCTGGAAGTCGGCCGTGAGGACGAACTGGAACTGCGGCTGTTTTGCGTCACCTGCTGCTGTATGCCTCGTAGAAGACAGTGACCGTCTTTCGAGCACGTTTCGGAGTTCGACTGAGCAAGAATAGTTGCCTATAGGGATTGTGGATTATCGTTCAGAGAAATCGGTAAATGTAAATGTCGTATGACTAGAGCCTTCCGTCGGGTAGGCCGTTCGCCGGGTGCGAGTCTTTCGATTTGACGCCACTTCGGCGACTTCCGCGTCGATGGAGATGAAATGATGATGATTAGGACAACACAACACCCAGTCCCTGAGCTGAGAAAATCTCCGACCCAGCCGGGAATCGAACCCGGGCCCTTAGGATTGACATTCTGTCGCGTTGTCCACTCACCTACAGAGGGCGGATAGCGAAATTGGTGGTCGTGTCGGATGGAACTGAGCAACTGTGATGCGGATCTTTTATAGCTGGATGCAGGAGGGAACGGTGAACCGACGGGCCGATTGCAGCCACCTCGTTGCGTCGCCACACGTGGTCGCAGGCGTACTGTGCGTGTGGCGGTCATGGACTGCTCTGTCACATCACGAACCGTATCCCAACAAATTCGGTCTGCTGCGCAACAAGCAGTGTGCGCGCGCACCATTCGACGTCATTTACAGCAGAGTGGACTGTCCGCAATGCGTCCATTGGTGCGTTTGCCACTGAGTCGACGTCAGAGGCGTCTGCACCGGCAATGGTGCGATGAACGACGGACGTGGACGGCCGAATTGGCCGACATTGTTTTTGACGACGAATCCCGACTCTGGGCGCACCACCACGATGGTCGGATTAGAGTCTGGAGACACTGTGGTGAGACAATGTTGAACTATTGCCTTATGCTTCACCCTACTGATCCTGCACTCGGTATTGTGGTTTCGGGTGGTACTGAATTCCACTTTCGCTGCCCCCTAGTATGCTGTGCCGGTACACTAACCAGCCAGGTTTAAGTCTCTGAACTGTTGGAGCTTGTTGTCCTCCCGCATCTTCGGAGCCTGCCGACGCCCCCATTCCGACAGGATAATGTGCGACCACACTTGGCACACAGTGTCTGAGACTTCTCCATCGTCCGTCAGATAGCATTGCTGCCTCTACCTCCCTGTTCGCTCAGTGTTTCACGTATCGAAAACATCTGGTCCATGATTGCAGGCCGGCCGCTGTGGCCGAGCGGTTCTAGTCGCTTCACTCCGGAATCGCGCTGCTGCTACGGTCGCAGGTTCGAATCCTGCCTCGGGTATGGATGTGTGTGATGTCCTTAGGTTAGTTAGGTTTAAGTAGTTCTAAGTTCTAGGGGACTGATGGCCTCAGATGTTAAGTCCCATAGTGCTTAGAGCCATTTTTGGATGATTGCAGAACGACTGGCCCGGGATACACCACCCGCTGCTACATCAGATCAACTCAAGCAATATGTGGAAGCAGTATGAAGTCCTGCACCCCAGCGACACAGTGTGTATTTGAATCAATTCCGAGGCAATACTTCATACTGATTTCATCATCTTCCTCCCTTCGCATCGGGCTATATTTTCAGTCGTGAGATCGTTGTACAACGTGTTACCTCCCAAATCAATCTGGCTGTGATACCTCTGGTCCTTCATGGTGTTCAGTTTTGGATGGCCAGCAGTGTATATCATTGTCCGAACCATGGTTTAGGGCAGGCCTTCACAACATACGTGCTCGCGGAGCAAGCTGTGAGCAGCAAGGCGCGAGCACGGAGCAGCGCGAGCACGCTACCCCCACTACCGGACCAGAGCGGAGAGTGGGGAGAGTCACGTGGGGCACACAACAGCTGCCGCCAGTCAATGTAAATCCGCGGCCACCTGCAGGGATATCACTCACGAATTATTACTGCGACAAATGAAACAAATAAAGGGGAATGTTCACGTGCCACATAATTTTATTAGTTTAGTGTATGCCTCTACATTCGCATTAATTTGTGAACTGTTACACAATAAAAGGTGTCACTGAAGTGTGGGATTCTCGGTTATCTTGTACTTTTTGCCCTTTACAATTGCGTCTATCTTCGGAGTAATTGTTCTTGTGCATTTTAGGCGCAGCGTGCAGTTTAAATTTCGATCAGACAACGCGTTTCTCAGGCGCGTCTTGTTACATTTCATTGCATAGAACAGTTGTTCACAAACATACGTGGAACCGAACATTGATATTATTGTAGCCGCCAGTTTGTGCAAACGAGGAAATGTATCCTGAGGGAAGTGTCTGTAGAATTCCAAAATGTTTTTCTCGTTCTGAAATTTGTCTCTGTATTCTCTGTCCCACTGCAGGTCAATAATTTCTTGTTGCAGCTCAGGACGAATCTCTTAAATATTCGCTGAATATGGAGAGAAACAGATCAAAATCACTGTCTAGTGCTGTCAGATCTTGAAAGCGCTGATCAACTAAACTATGTGAATAACGTTCACAGTCTTTGTGAACATCTTGCATGGATGATAATTTAGGAAAATGAGCTAGGTTTCCTGTTTACAGCTGACTCACCCAAAGTGTCAATTTCATTTTAAAATCTCGTATTCGATGTATGAAATGAGTAATTAGCAGATCTTTACCTTGTAGTAAAATGTTCAAAGCATTCAGATGGCTAGTTAAATCTGCTAAGAACGCGAGATCACATTCAAACGTGCGCGCGCATATCCCCTCCCTCCCCCCCCCCCTCCCTACTCAGCGACCTTGCACCTGCTCGCGAGCACGTGCGTGAGCAGACGCGAGTACTCGCGCTCAAAACCGGCCAGTTGTTAAGCCCTGGTTTAGGGCATATGATGTCATAAAATTGCGTTGCGTGAAAAACTGGCTTTCGCTTGAAATGGGGCTCAAATTTACCACTCTGTATTCATACAGTGTTCTATAATGAGATGAGTTAGCGACTTCCAACGAACTTTAAACATAATTTCAAAGCTTTCCTGAACTTTCTCTCGCTTACGTGCTTCAAGTCAACTATTTAACACGTTAACTCATTCGTAGAGCAATCGGAAGTTTGAAGCTCTTTTATACATTCGAATTCGATTCTCTAAGGAATAATGATAATTTACTAATACAGAACAGTGTTGAGCCGTGCGTGGCTCGTGTTCGTGCCATCCCTTATTTAACATCCTGTTTTTCTTACTGTACTGCCACCTCGCTATGTTAATTTTCAATTACTCGTGTCACTGAGTTGCTGCCTCGCCTGCCCGTATTGTCTTTGCTGGACTGCTATTACTTCCCGGTCGTCGTGTGTTGTGGGTTAGCTCGGATCCGGCAGCGTTTGAGTTATCACGCGGCACAAGTTCAGTCGAGGCGCGGAAGCAGTGAGATCCCTACCGCCATGACTCGCCAGACGGTTGCTGACACGCGTGATTGGAGTGGGGACTACTATGGTTCGTCGTCGGTCGGTCTCCACGCCGTGTCGGAGGGTGTGTCGCTGCTCCCATTGACACGAGGTTCGTGGCTCACCGACCCTGGACACGAAAGTTGAGTTTTGATTTAACCTACCAGCAATTTAAGACTGTTCACATTGTGTCGCTTGGAGTACGTTGTCGGCCGTTGGGATACTCCCGCGAGCAACAACGTGGTTTTCAAGTTGGAAAATTCTAACCACCCTCCGGTGGAGTTTCACTGTGTTCGGTTATTCGAATTGAAGTGCACCAGTGGAATCTTCTGCCTTGTGGCTGTTAACGTTCCGGTTACCTGCCCCGGGTGTTGACCTTAAATTTCAGGCAGTGTAGTTTCCTCATCGAGTTGTTGCTGTCCAGCACGGTGTGTAGTTTGACAGCTACGTGTATGATTGGTTGTGGGCTCCAATATCTTCTACGTTGTTCCGTTGGACTCCCTGTTGTGCCCTGGTCGGGTGATGTGGAAGTTACCTTGTCTGTGAGTCCGCTGACTGCCGGTCGGTTGGGTAGTCGTCGGATCGCAAATGGTTGGCCCGACTGCCTGCCTCACCTAAGCGAGCGCTGGTGTTCGAATTACAGGCCGACTCTCTAACATCTGTGTGCCCTTGTGTGGACTGCCATTATTTTTTAAATTTGTTCTTGTTGTTGGTACTTGTATGGCTTCTACCCAGTTTTGTGTTTTAAATTAGAGTTGTTTTACTCTTAAGGACTTCAGCCTAGTTTAAAGTACTGTTTCACGTAAGCCGTTTGGCATTTTTTTTTTAAATTCAATTTTTAAATCTTCGGCCTTCAGCAGATTTGAATTTAACTTGTTTACTTCAACCTACTGAATTTTTAAGTCTTCGGCCTTCAGCCGGTTTGAGTTTCACTTATTTGTGCTTAAGGCCTCCAGCCTAAACTAAAGAACTGTTTCACGTAAGGACGCCGACCGAAGTGGCCGTGCGGTTAAAGGCGCTGCAGTCTGGAACCGCAGGACCGCTACGGTCGCAGGTTCGAATCCTGCCTCGGGCGTGGATGTGTGTGCTGTCCTTATGTTAGTTAGGTTTAACTAGTTCTAAGTTCTAGGGGACTGATGACCTCAGCAGTTGAGTCCCATAGTGCTCAGAGCCACGTAAGGACTTTGGTATTTTTAAAAAATTAATGTTTTGGAGTTTTAAATGTTCGGCCTTCAGCCGATTTGAATTTAACTTATTCACTTCAGCCTAACTAAAGAACTGTTTTAAGATAAGACTTGCCTTTTAATTTCCTGATTATACTTGTGTTTTAAGTTATTGCCCTTCAGCCGTTTATAAATTAAAGTGGCTTTCAGCCGGCAATTAAGTCCCAAAGATTAAAGCTGTGTGTTGAAAAAATTTTTTTGGGCTCTTGTAATTTTGATCAAATAATTAAGTTGTATGTTCAAGTGCAACTGACAGTCCCTTACTTTGGCCCCTTTCCACAATTTATTCTATCTGTCCTGTCCTGCGGGTTTAGCTGGGCATTTCAACTGTAATACCATAGAAGAGCAGTACAACAGCTAAAAAGAAAACAGCGGTTTTACGGAGGATGGGATGCGAGACTGCCTGTAGGACGCGATGTGCGACAGTTTGTGACGGCACGGCGATCCCCGACCGCGTGCACATCGTGCCGTCACAAGTAGGAGGCAGGTACAGAAGGACTCCCGCCATAAATCTGCTGGCTCAGACTGTCCAACGTTTCGACCGCAGTCCCGCGCGCCCTCTTCGGGGATTTGCTTTGTGCTGACGCTGCTCTGCTGCGCCGCTACTGCCCACTTCTCTCTCCCCCCCCCCTCCCCCCCTCTCGAGGCAGGCTTACCCGGTAATCTTTCCATCCGTTACTTCTTCTACAGTTGAGAGCTCCGATATTGGCTACTGTGAAGGTTCGGCATAGGAGAGGAATTCGTGGCAGGCCACTTAAAACCAGTTAGAAGAACGATGACTGAAAAAAAAAATCCTCTTCGGACTGGTGTGATGCGGCCTGCCACGGCTTAGGTTACTTTCTTCTGGCACCCTCTTCACCTCAGAGCAGCACTTGCGCCCAACGTCATCAGTTATTTCTAGGATGTGTTCCAATCTCTGTATTCCATTGCAGTCCCACTGATCTTATTTTCCAGTTTCGTATCACATGTCTTTCAGCCTGTCCCTCCGTGTTGACAATGTTTCCCACATATTCCTCTCGTTGCCTATTCTGCGGAGAATTTCCTCACTTCTTATCTTATCAGTCCACCTAACTTTCGCTATCCTCCTATAGCACCAAGTCTCCAACACATCGATATTCTTCTTTTCCGGTTTGCCCACACTCCATTATCCAGTTCCATACAGTGCTGTGCTGTGCTGCATGCATAGGGTAAATACGGGAGAGATGGAGCACATTTTCGAAATCGCATATGTTAAGTCCCATCGTCCACTTTTAGTAACTTCTTTTGTATAACTGAAAACGTCAGTTGTCTATGACATACCAGTTTTTCAATTTTTTTCAATGTGACATTTAAACATAATATTTTACATTACGGCCTCTATTCCATTTGCTATGGTTGATGTGTCACATCCCAAAAAACCGTAAAACTGTCCTGTTTTTTAAGTCAATTATATCGTTTTTTCTTCACCCCACAGCATTTTTATGACCGTTATGTTGTGGGGTGATTTTTTCCACCGTGTACGAACTCTAGGGATTGATCACCGAGAGGATACAGAACAAAAAAGGGGTAATGAACTTAGGTCTGGAAATGCATGGTTTCTGTGCTAGAGACCATTTACTTAATCATACTTTGTTACAGAGACTGCGGTCTAATACGCGCTGTACCAGCAGGTACCACGCAGCAACTGTTGCAGTATTCATGCTTTCCTCCTAGAGGGTGGTGGTGTTCCTCATACGTCATACCCTAGCCCCCTTCCTGCAATAGTAATTGGTAATGTTGTGTCTGATTCATATATATATATATATATATATATATATATATATATATATATATATATATGTGTGTGTGTGTGTGTGTGTGTGTGTGTGTGTGTGTGTCTGTGTGTGTGTCTGTGTCTGTGTGTAAATAAACAAACATAAAAATACATTTTGGTGTGTTAAAAACAGGTTTTTTTGATGATATTTCATTTATACATGTAAGTAGTTTACTATTTACGTAACTTGTTTATTTATTGAAGCTGAAAATATTTGAACGAAAATACCAACCAAAGAGCAATGTTTTCACTTATTTAAAACTGTTATTAGATTTGTGCGATAAGTATCCCTAACGAAAAAAAATGTGACATATGTACCGGATTTTATTGCGGTATGTATCACTATCTCTAGAGGAGAGACGCCGCACGGTATAAATTCATGACTTTGATAGCCAAGGAGGCCATACTAGAATCAAAACACGCCCAATAGAGCGCACTGTGAATACAACTCAAACATTTGGAAATGTTTAACTGTTTAGCTTAAAGAACTAATAGTGACGCTGAAAAGGTTTTGAAGGGATATTTATAGACTTACTTCAGTTACCCACTAGCGCCTCTGTAAAACTTACTCGATCGGAAAGTAAACACTTATTATAGCCTTGCGTCCACAAACTACAGTGCCGATAAGTGCCCACTCTGTCTGTGTCTGCGGAAACTACGTGACGTGCGGAGTATATACGACATGCGGCGCTTCTACCCGATTTGCCCTATGAGATTCTCAGAAATTTGTCCTCAATTTAAGGCCGATGTTTGACACTTGCAGCTCCTTTCGCACCCCATTCCAGAGATCGAAAGCTCCATGCGGTGAGAGGGTATTCGCTCGCCACCTGCTGTGTCCGAGTGCCGGAAACTGCTGTGGTGTCCAGGGGCAGCACCCGCAACCCGCACGACGACTACGCTGCACACGCAAGAAGCGACCTGCAGGCGGTGGTTTAGAGTGGAGTGGTTAAGGGCGAGCAGGAAATGGCCAATCAAACTGCCTGCGAGCAACTATTGAGTCCGACTATCCGTAATGCCTGAGTGTTAAACACTTTGCTGGAGCGGTCAAGAATTTGCCAAGTCGCGGAGATGCTGCTCTAAAGTGTGTTCCTGAAGTCAGCGGTTGGTGATCCTGCGTGATCAAGCAAGTTTTCCAGTACGTAAAATGTACAAAATTTAGAAGGTGGAATTCTGATGAAGATTTCCCAGCCGAGTGTAGTGGAGCGAGCATGTGTCTGATGGGCAGAGCCATTATATAACATCGCTGAACCAGCAGGTACTTGCGCACGCTAGGGCGTAATGGACGGGACGTTCTTTCCGAGGTTCAAAGGAGACCAGTAATTTCGCGTAACACATGCCACAAATTCTACATAGTCCGCAGCTCGTGGTCGTGCGGTAGCGTTCTCGCTTCCCACGCCCGGGTTCCCGGGTTCGATTCCCGGCGGGGTCAGGGACTTTCTCTGCCTCGTGATGACTGGGTGTTGTGTGATGTCCTTAGATTAGTTAGGTTTAAGTAGTTCTAAGTTCTAGGGGACTGATGACCATAGATGTTAAGTCCCATAGTGCCCAGAGCCATTTGAACCATTTTTGAAATTCTACATAGGAAAAATCGGTAGAAACGTCACAATTAGACATAAAGAGCGCACCAAAGAAAGCGTCCATTCCCGGTAGCTGAGAGATCAGCGCGACAGTGTGTCACTCCTAAGGGCCCGAGTTCGATTCCCAGCTGGGTCGGAGATTTTCTCCTCTCAGGGATTGGGTGTTGTATTATTCTAACCATCATCATTTTATCCCCATCTACGCGCAAGTCGCCTGAGTGGCGTCAAATCGAAAGACTTGCACCCAGCCCTAGTCACACGACATTACCAAAGAAAGTGAAAACAAACCATCCATAATTTTTTCAACACCTGCAGGTAGAAAAACACGACGTAAAGCCCAAAACGAGGAACTAGAAATCCCCCATATTACCAAAACGGAGCAATCATGACCATCCTTGAGGAAATAGAGATATATTCACATGCATATAGCAGCCCCACAAATTTAATGAATGAATAAGCAAACTAAAAGTTCCAAATGTTCATAAAAATTTATTCACTTTACAAAGCAAGAAAACGGGAAAAGTAATATATCAAAGACACTAAATAATAAATATACATAGCAACAGCGATAACAACATGAAGAGTATACAACAAGGATATGACACCAATAAAATATCACAAATCGTAGACAATCACGAAAACGTTATGGAAAAATAAAAATATAACTCAAAAAACTCAACTAAAAGAGATTCCAGTCAAAAACGTAATTGGGACCAAACCTATAAAAAAATTAAAAATAAAAATAAAAGAACCGAATTTCCACACATGACGTACTTATAATGGTAACTATGTCAACATGTAATCTCAATGATCCACTATTCAAGATGGAAAAAAAAGCCAACATAAAGACCGGCTAAAGTCAGATATATGTCTCCCGCGAGAAACTAATAATTACAACAAAAAGACACGACATGGCACCACAACCACGATATTACATTTAAGGTAAAAACACCAAACGAATGTATTATAGGTTTTCCGATCACAGTTACAGACGATTATATTAAGACCATCACTTACTTATATATTTACAGAGCAGCTGATGACACTCATAATAATCGTTGAGGCGCTGCGGGCCACAAAGAACGAGGCGTTTCAAACAGAATGATCTGATTTCAAAACTCCATATTTATTGATAAAAACATACGACACACATGGAATGAATTGAAAAATACTCACAAAATCTTAGTTTCTGTTGCGAATGCTGTATTTGTCCACCAGCAGCAGCACGAACAACATCTAGACGATAGCTAAACTCGTCATGTACATTGGAGAACGCCTATTTGAATGATTCTCAACATCATGTATAGCCAACGAGGCATGTTCATTGTTACTATAAACTGCTTTATGTCTTACTTTTATACAGATAATTTCATAAAACGTTTTACCGTTTTTTCCATTTTTTTGTTGTTATTTTCAAGCTTTCTATGGGAAATGAAAATTTTTATTATATATTAAATATCTATTAATCATCTGTTATTAAGAGCATATATCTCAAGAGAAAACAGAGAAGGTTATATTTGTGCAGTAATTTAATATTTATTTTATTTTTCAACATGAAAGAAAGAATTCCACAATTTATGCACCAATGTACCTTTTTATGTGCAAAATAAATACACCTTCAAGAGACAAACTTTCTGACACTTCGTTTACATAGCTAGCATCAACTCACCATATCCGCTAGTAGGTTACATGCGATTGGCAAGAAATTCGAGCAGACATCATGTTTCAGATGCAGAAACACACCTATCAACTTTCATTTACGTCACACAACTCCTTCTTGGTGCTGTGATTTTCTTCCGTCAGTGTATGTGTGGCAGCTACGAGCAACCAATGCCATACTATCTCTTCAGTTATTTTGACATATTTCTGCTCTTTAATATAAGTACTTAATTGGAATTCATAGCTACGTTTTCAGACCTTCCCAGTTGGATGTTTTGATGCTGTCACGGTCAGAGCTTACCTCACTCAGGTCGCACGCCCTCTTCCCTTGAGTGAGTGAGTGTTGGTAGGCCTGCCTACATGTGATTGGCCGCCGGCGGGTGGTGTTCCCCCCCCCCCCCCTTTCCCCTTCGCCATCCTCGCTCGTTTGATTAGTCGTCTTCTGGCGTGTTCCGTCTCCGACCCCTCCCCGCATTCTCCCGCCGAACAAAGCGCCGGGGAGTGGGGGGGGGGGGGGGGGGGGAGCAGGTGCCCTCCTCTCAGTGAGAATTATTCACGAGAGGGAGCGTGTCTGAGACGCAGTGACCGTTCATGGATGAGAGGCAACGAAACTCATCTGCATGTCTCAGTCACGTCAAAGCAGTCTCGCTGAAGCGACACGAGATGTGCCGGAGACCTGCCGACAAAAACACTCTCGCAGTTCAAGATAAGATTTCGAAATCAACTCAGCGTCGGAACTTCTGCAGTCTCTCAGTAGCAGACGACAAGCTATTTATACGCTACTCCGCATTAAAACTGCATCACCGTCAAGATATCATGCAACACATGTCTAACCGGCATAAAGTGTACCATACAGGGTGTAAATTTTAAGTTGACAAACCAGAATAACTCGAAAAATTTCACACGAAAAAATGTGTGGAATCCAAAGTTGATTATTTTCGAGGGCGACATCTGCTGGTGCTAAAATTAGTCAGCCACCCCAGCCCCCTGGTGGTGGGGCGGGAGGCAATTCCAAAATTTCAAATAGGAACCCCCATTTTTTATTGCAGAATCAGATTCTACGTAAAAAAACTACGTACATTTTATCTTAAACATTTGTTTTCATTTTTGGTAGTTGGCGCTGTACTTCAAGAAAATCCATGTTCTCATTTTTTTGTGGAAAATGGTTACATATAAATAAAAAAGTACTTATTTACTTCGTGAATTTTGATTCGCTAAAACTAAAACTCTCCCTGTCTCCCCATAGGCTGGGGTTTGAGAGAGAGGAATTAGAGTTTTACAAATGTTGACCCACATATTAATTTTTTCTGCGGGATCAACATTTGTAAAACTACCTACAGTATATAAAGAGTAGGAGTGGACCCAAAATTGAACCCTGTTGGATTCCCTTTGTGATTTTACCCCAGCCACTAAAATTTTCTACCTTTTCGACATTTTCTGAATGTAGGGCACTTGCTCTGTTACTAATACACCTGGAAGGTGGAAGGTCATTAATATAGAATCTAAACACAAAGGATCCCAAAACACTTTCTTGGGGCTGCAGTTGCGCTTACTTCTACATTTACCGACCATTTTCTATCCAGTCTAGCATGCTGCATCTTTACTACTAAGAAATTCTCGGTCCTGTAAAGAAATTCCCTTTGACACCCGATAGAGTCATACTGTTAATAATACACCCTGCTCACATCCTGCCACATTGGACGTCTGGTTGTGTATAAGACTGCACCTGAAGATCATAACCTTGGCCTGTGAAATACAGTAGTGGCATTAATTGTGTGTTTGTGTTAAATCTTATGAGACTTAACTGCTAAGGTCATCACTCCCTAACCTCGAACCTCCGCAGGGACCAGCCGCACAGTCCATGACTGCAGCGCCTGAGACCGTTCGGATAATTCCGCGCGGCTGGCATTAATTCTCGACACTTTGTAGAGATTCGTTGAATATTACGTTCAG
Organism: Schistocerca nitens; assembly: GCF_023898315.1. Classification (NCBI taxonomy): domain Eukaryota; kingdom Metazoa; phylum Arthropoda; class Insecta; order Orthoptera; family Acrididae; genus Schistocerca; species Schistocerca nitens. The sequence goes on along the minus strand of NC_064623.1, from coordinate 70,394,925 downwards.
CTGTTTATTTTAGTTGAAAAATACGATATAATTCACTACAAATTTTCAGATAACGTTCGTTAATGTCCACTATTTGAAAATTATAGTTCAAATATAAAAATTTAATTAAAAATTTAAAAGAAGCAATCAAAATACTCGCAACACAACAATTTCAGAAAGTTTGGAATTACTTGGCATAAAAGTTACTACAGTGTTTCTTACCATTTTTTGGTAACTTAACAGCACCAGGCGCATTATTTCAGGAACTGTTAGGCCTACACCTAACATATGCCTACCTGTCCTGAGTCAATATCACCCCCAAAAATACGACGAGAAGCAGCCTTGGTAAGGGAATACAACAAGATCGAAGCAAACCCTGAACTACCGGCGCACATCGATATACCTGATGTCAGTTTCAAGAGGCTTCGTTCAAGACATCCCCCTCTTGCTCTCGGCAGCCTCACTGGGGCTGACATCAACTCTTGGAGAAGAGAATGGCTCCAAAATGCCCCAACAACTTGCCATATAATGCCTTGTATTACTGAGGCAGTTCCTGAGTTTGATCAGCCTCTCAAGATCTGGTCAATTTTGAACCGACTAAGATCTGGGCATGGAAGATGTGCTGACTCACTTTTCTAACGTGGACTGAAGTCTTCGCCACCATGTGACTGCGGCGCGGCTAACCAGACCATTCAATACAGCAGAGATGAATACAGTGCCACAGTGGGGACTTCGAAGAATCCGTCATGGCATACCAAAAATCCATTGAATATATAGAAAGACTAGATGTTTGTCTGTGAATATATGTATATTATGTAGTGTAGAGTAACGTGATCCAATACTGAAATGTACTTAAATGCCATTCACTAAATAAAATAAATAAAATGTGGGATATCATTTTGATGTTATCCCTGGTTCGACTCTTCGCAGCATCGAGTGTACCAGATGTCACAGATCTCCTGGTTCGATCACTCCGCACCAAGGACTGACGATGGCCTGAAGGAGCTCCCTCTTGTTACTGGGATTCCATCGTGAAACCCTGATTTTAAGCCTTGACCACAACTTTTAAATTGGGTTTGAGGTCGGGGCTGTTGCGAGGCCATGCATTACACTAATCGGTTGGTAATCAAACCATTTCTTATAGATTTTCACGGAATGACATGGTGCACTGTCTTGCTGAAATATGTACCGATGGTTGTTACCTTCGAACAAGAAAACAGTTTCAACACTTCTTTATTGTTAGACGTCCAATGCCATGACTTGGCATGCATCCCCACGCCACATCACTGACGGGATGCTTCTTAGTGACAAGTTTGCACTGAGGCAGTATATGTTCGCCTGGTCGACAACGAACGAATTTAATTCCATTGCTTCGAAAGATTCTGATCTCAGTTTCGTCACTCCTAATGACTCGAGCCCAGTCTGCTTGCGACCATTCCCTATATGCTAACGCCCAATACATACGTTTCTGCCTCTGCGTTTTCTTCAGATAAGGCTTTTTCCTTGGAGTCCTCGCTCGCAAACATTTTCTGGAAAGTTTCTGTCCGGAGACTCGACCAGAAACTTTAACTCCTGAAATCCGCAAGATAGCATTTATGTCTTTTGCGGCACGCCAACGATATTTCAGAGAAAGACGGCAGATTCTACGACAGTCTTGAGTAGTCAATATTGGTTTCCTGCCCGTTCTTGGAGAAGTCATCATTGACCCAGTTTTTTCATACCTGTTGCAAATTTTCTTCACATCTGACTTTGTAGCGCCTCCGCCAATCTCTACGCTAATTCTCAATACGTACAACCTTCTTCACTGAGTATTACTGCCTTACACCGGTTACCTGGTGGACACTCAGCACGTTTCAGTACTGGAGACATCGTTTTCAATCCGTCATCCTTCCCAATTGAACTCACACCAAATAAACCATACACTTGAACAACAACAACACGCTGCTACTACTGCAATTACAACAATGATCAGAAGGCTTTTCCTCACTGGATAAAGCAACAATAACACGCTTGCATTGATTTATTTGTCAGAGCAGAAAACATTGATACAGTCATTTTTGAAAGGGATTTACTCCAATATCTTAACGAAGGGAAACATTCTGCGGGTGTGTATGTGGAATATAACACTATGGTCTGTGAAATCTATAAAGAACAGAATCAAATGGATTTTTTGTCATTATTGCAGTTACTAAGTCTTGCAGTATCAATGAAAAAAATAAGCTCAATAGGAGCAAGGCCCCTTTCTTGAGGAAGTAATAAGGTTTGCTTAGTCATACTTTCAATCAACGTACATACAAAATGGTGTCATTGATCATCATCATCCTCAACAGCAGATGCAGGAGCAGCATTGTTGCATACAGGCCGTTTCATCAAATCATCACAGAAATACCTATATAATCAAGCGAAATCAGTAGGACACACTTTATGTGATCCAGTGTTCAGTGGCAAAAGAAGAAAAAAGAAAAAATAATCATAGGAAGACGTGACGCAATATGCACCAATAAAAGTAATAATGTACTTTTAATGCAGCTATGAAAACATTGTACCGACCTGCATTTTTCACCGGTATTTTTCTTAATGCAAGATTCTTTCTTTTACAGGTACTATCCCCCTGACCTTAAACACTTGGTGTTTTTATAACATTCTATTCGTAAATGGCAACATGACGTTCTCCTTTCTTTCTTTTCTTCGTACTTTCACTATGTTCAAACTCATTACTTGATGCTACTTTACATCTCACGACACATTTCCATACATAATTACAGTTGAACTACGGAAAGCAAAATGCAACGCTCAGAGCATTAGGTGTTCGGTAGATGGCCCGCAAAGCTGATTACCTCTCAAATGACGTCGCTGAAACGAAGTCGCCAAAAAATTGCAATGTATGGAATAACACCTTTTTCATGCAAAAAGATGCATTTATGTGCATATAATCTGGTACTGTTCTTAACTCATTTGGTCAAAATTTGGAGTAAGACCCTTTCACAAATGACTGTATTAATTACAAACAGCTGCACAAGCAGGTAAAACAGTGAAGTCTTTTAATCGTTGTCACATAAAGTCTTTTTCTTCATTCTTAATAAAAGCATATAACATCACATTGCCTAGAAATGATAAATGTGCAATAGGGCATAACATATACAAAAAATAAAAGTATAATTAATTAATTCAATATACCAAAAAACTTACTTACACCTCGTGATGTTAAAACGAATGAACGTTTCAACATACTGTGCAGAATTAACTCCACTACTGTAGATGCATTAGTAAATAAATAAAGGAAGAACTAAAACAGTTGAAACTCCAGATAGGAATATGAACGATGTAGGAAAAGACAGATTGCTACTTACCTTAAAGAAGACACGTGAAGTTGCAGACAGGTAAGATTAAAAGACACTTACATGCAGCTTTCAGCTACGGGCTTCGTCAGTACAAGGGACACACCCACACCATTCACACACGCATGCAAGCACACCTCACGCACAGACGACAGCCAACTCCAGCATTCTGGCTCTAGATGCAGGAGTTGGCGGGGGTCTGTGCGTGAGGTGTGCTTGAATGTGTGTGTGTGTGAATGGTGTGGGTGTGTCTCAAAACAATGGCTCTAAGCACTATGGCACTTAACATCTGAGGTCATCAGTCCCCTAGACTTAGAACTACTTAAACCAAACTAACCTAAGGACATCACACACATCCATGCCCGAGGCAGGGTTCGAACCTGCGACCGTAGCAGCAGGGTGGTTCCGGGTTGAAGCGTCTAGAACTGCTCGGCCACAGCTGCCGGCGTTGGTGTGCCTGCAACTTGATGAGTCAGTAGCAATCTGTCTTTTCCTAGATTATAAATAATGGATGGCCGGTACTTGGAGGGTAAGCAGGAGTGAAGTCGGACGTTTCACGCTCGCCCCATAACGCCTTGCTTTTCTCGTGTTGCAGGTAAGAGCACGCACGGGACACCGCCGGCTGTTGCCATGACGCGAGGCGTGAGTGGAGTGAGTACTCAGTCTGCAGACCACAGCCTGCCCACGCCTTGCTCCTCCCTCTGTTCTCTACGCACTGCCTGCGTCGTTCTTCGAAGAATCAGTACGCCAGGAGATGTCCTATTCTGTAGGACCAACTATACGGTAATGCTTTCGCAATGTCACTGTTATTCTACACTAACGGGAAAAAGAAACTGCAACACCAAGAAGGAGTTGTGCGATGAAACGCCCGCTAAACCCACAGGCCAGAACAGGTAATTAGGATTGTGGGAAGGGGCCAAATAGGGTGTCGGTCAGATTCACTCAAAATTGCAATTTATTGTAATTTAATATCACCTTTAAACCAAAACAGCACATAGCCGAACCTTTAGAACTACGACTTTCAAAAGGCCAATTATTTCACGGATGAAGGCCTTATAACAAGAAATCTTAAAGCAACAATATAAATCTCAAGTGGTAAAAACATGCACTTTAAACTACAAATAAAATAACTATATATATAAACGGAGAAACTAACTGATGTATCGAGGAAGAGGAGACTACAGTTTTTTGGACACATATTCAGAATGGATAACAACAGACTAACCAAGCGGATATTCACATTACTCAATAGCTACAAATCCAAGCCAGCATGGTTCATAGAGACTGAAAAGGACATTGAAAATGCTGGAGTTACAATAGACACAATAGAAAACAGAACACATTTCAGAAATGCAGTTCAAAAGGCAGAATTTCAGGAGAGAAAGAGAATAACTAGACGAAAGTGGACTCAAGAAGAAAGGGAACAACAATCTAAAAGGATGAAGGAAATTTGGAAACTGAAGAAATCTAATACAATGAAGAGTAGCCAAAGTTGATTCATCGTACCCTCCAAATGGGTTATTCGAGAGAATATATATATATATATATATGTGTGTGTGTGGAATACAATGGGCCGAAGGTCCACAGTAAAATTTTCAAGATATAAAAAAATAAATTACCATAACCTTTCAAAGACAGAAGGCCGCAATTTTTAATAAGGACAAGGGTTTAAGTGGCTGAAGGCCCACAATTGATTTCCCAAAATTCAAAAATACATAAAATCGAGTAAAAGCAAGAATTTTTTAAATCATTGGCTATGATAGATTATAAACACACAATTAATCACTGGATAGAGGAAAAATAAAGAAAACGGCACTCACAAGCCTCCAGTCACGTCGGTCTGCCCTCGTTCACTTAGGTGAGACAGGTGGTGAGCCCAACTACACTCCTGGAAATGGAAAAAAGAACACACTGACACCGGTGTGTCAGACCCACCATACTTGCTCCGGACACTGCGAGAGGGCTGTACAAGCAATGATCACACGCACGGCACAGCGGACACACCAGGAACCGCGGTGTTGGCCGTCGAATGGCGCTAGCTGCGCAGCATTTGTGCACCGCCGCCGTCAGTGTCAGCCAGTTTGCCGTGGCATACGGAGCTCCATCGCAGTCTTTAACACTGGTAGCATGCCGCGACAGCGTGGACGTGAACCGTATGTGCAGTTGACGGACTTTGAGCGAGGGCGTATAGCGGGCATGCGGGAGGCCGGGTGGACGTACCGCCGAATTGCTCAACACGTGGGGCGTGAGGTCTCCACAGTACATCGATGTTGTCGCCAGTGGTCGGCGGAAGGTGCACGTGCTCGTCGACCTGGGACCGGACCGCAGCGACGCACGGATGCACGCCAAGACCGTAGGATCCTACGCAGTGCCGTAGGGGACCGCACCGCCACTTCCCAGCAAATTAGGGACACTGTTGCTCCTGGGGTATCGGCGAGGACCATTCGCAACCGTCTCCATGAAGCTGGGCTACGGTCCCGCATACCGTTAGGCCGTCTTCCGCTCACGCCCCAACATCGTGCAGCCCGCCTCCAGTGGTGTCGCGACAGGCGTGAATGGAGGGACGAATGGAGACGTGTCGTCTTCAGACTTGAGAGTCGCTTCTGCCTTGGTGCCAATGATGGTCGTATGCGTGTTTGGCGCCGTGCAGGTGAGCGCCACATTCAGGACTGCATACGACCGAGGCACACAGGGCCAACACCCGGCATCATGGTGTGGGGAGCGATCTCCTACACTGGCCGTACACCACTGGTGATCGTCGAGGGGACACTGAATAGTGCACGGTACATCCAAACCGTCATCGAACCCATCGTTCTACCATTCCTAGACCGGCAAGGGAACTTGCTGTTCCAACAGGACAATGCACGTCCGCATGTATCCCGTGCCACCCAACGTGCTCTAGAAGGTGTAAGTCAACTACCCTGGCCAGCAAGATCTCCGGATCTGTCCCCCATTGAGCATGTTTGAGACTGGATGAAGCGTCGTCTCACGCGGTCTGCACGTCCAGCACGAATGCTGGTCCAACTGAGGCGCCAGGTGGAAATGGCATGGCAAGCCGTTCCACAGGACTACATCCAGCACCTCTACGATCGTCTCCATGGGAGAATAGCAGCCTGCATTGCTGCGAAAGGTGGATATACACTGTACTAGTGCCGACATTGTGCATGCTCTGTTGCCTGTGTCGATGTGCCTGTGGTTCTGTCAGTGTGATCATGTGATGTATCTGACCCCAGGAATGTGTCAATAAAGTTTCCCCTTCCTGGGACAATGAATTCACGGTGTTCTTATTTCAATTTCCAGGAGTATATATATATATATATATATATATATATATATATATATATATATATATATATATATATATATATATATATATATGGAATACATTGGGCCGAAGGTCCACAGTAAAATTTTCAAGATATAAAAAAATAAATTACCATAACCTTTCAAAGACAGAAGGCCGCAATTTTTATTTTTGTATTTTTTTTCTTAAATAAGGACAAGGGTTTAAGTGGCTGAAGGCCCACAATTGATTTCCCAAAATTCAAAAATACATAAAAACCAGTAAAAAGCAAGATTTTTTTAAATCATAGGCTATCATAGATTATAAACACACAATTAATCACTGGATAGAGGAAAAATAAATAAAACGGCACTCACAAGCCTCCAGTCGCGTCGGTCTGCCCTCGTTCACTTAGGTGAGACAGGTGGTGGGCCCAACTACACTTGATCCGTCGGAACCCAACCAGGAGACAGCCACGGACCGACCGACACAACGACTTGTTTGCCACCAATCAGTACATGAGAACTCAAACACAAAAGGTTACGAACGTGTTTATCCACAATGAAATACACTCCTGGAAATTGAAATAAGAACACCGTGAATTCATTGTCCCAGGAAGGGGAAACTTTATTGACACATTCCTGGGGTCAGATACATCACATGATCACACTGACAGAACCACAGGCACATAGACACAGGCAACAGAGCATGCACAATGTCGGCACTAGTACAGTGTATATCCACCTTTCGCAGCAATGCAGGCTGCTATTCTCCCATGGAGACGATCGTAGAGATGCTGGATGTAGTCCTGTGGAACGGCTTGCCATGCCATTTCCACCTGGCGCCTCAGTTGGACCAGCGTTCGTGCTGGACGTGCAGACCGCGTGAGACGACGCTTCATCCAGTCCCAAACATGCTCAATGGGGGACAGATCCGGAGATCTTGCTGGCCAGGGTAGTTGACTTACACCTTCTAGAGCACGTTGGGTGGCACGGGATACATGCGGACGTGCATTGTCCTGTTGGAACAGCAAGTTCCCTTGCCGGTCTAGGAATGGTAGAACGATGGGTTCGATGACGGTTTGGATGTACCGTGCACTATTCAGTGTCCCCTCGACGATCACCAGTGGTGTACGGCCAGTGTAGGAGATCGCTCCCCACACCATGATGCCGGGTGTTGGCCCTGTGTGCCTCGGTCGTATGCAGTCCTGATTGTGGCGCTCACCTGCACGGCGCCAAACACGCATACGACCATCATTGGCACCAAGGCAGAAGCGACTCTCAAGTCTGAAGACGACACGTCTCCATTCGTCCCTCCATTCACGCCTGTCGCGACACCACTGGAGGCGGGCTGCACGATGTTGGGGCGTGAGCGGAAGACGGCCTAACAGTGTGCGGGACCGTAGCCCAGCTTCATGGAGACGGTTGCGAATGGTCCTCGCCGATACCCCAGGAGCAACAGTGTCCCTAATTTGCTGGGAAGTGGCGGTGCGGTCCCCTACGGCACTGCGTAGGATCCTACGGTCGTGGCGTGCATCCGTGCGTCGCTGCGGTCCGGTCCCAGGTCGACGGGCACGTGCACCTTCCGCCGACCACTGGCGATAACATCGATGTACTGTGGAGACCTCACGCCCCACGTGTTGAGCAATTCGGCGGTACTTCCACCCGGCCTCCCGCATGCCCACTACACGCCCTCGCTCAAAGTCCGTCAACTGCACATACGGTTCACGTCCACGCTGTCGCGGCATGCTACCAGTGTTAAAGACTGCGATGGAGCTCCGTATGCCACGGCAAACTGGCTGACACTGACGGCGGCGGTGCACAAATGCTGCGCAGCTAGCGCCATTCGACGGCCAACACCGCGGTTCCTGGTGTGTCCGCTGTGCCGTGCGTGTGATCATTGCTTGTACAGCCCTCTCGCAGTGTCCGGAGCAAGTATGGTGGGTCTGACACACCGGTGTCAATGTGTTCTTTTTTCCATTTCCAGGAGTGTATGTATTAGCTATCAAAACTACACACCATGTAGGACAGCGACAACAGGTGAGGAAATTACGTTAGTGGTCAGGGCAGGTGACCCGAACACTAACGGCTACAAGGCAGAGAATTCCACTGGTACACTTGAATTGTAGTCAACCAATATAGTTAACTGCACCGCATGGCGGCTAAATTTGAGCAATAGAAACACTCGGTGTTGCTCACAGGAAAACCTCCGCAACAGCAAACCACCCAAACGAACCAGACAACATGAACGGACGTGGCTTGGATAGTTGAAACCACTACTCAACTTTGACGTCCTGGGTCGTTGAGCCACGAAGCTCGTAGCGATCGGACAGCTCCACACACGCTCAGACACTGCACAGGGGCTGCCAGCGGACCCAGCCGACTGCACCGCGCGGGGATAACTTACCTGGTCCGCAGCAACCGACCGACTCCTCTCAGAATGCCGACAACATCTAAAATAGTCGTCAGTGGAAATAACGCCAACTACACACACAACCTGACAAGCACGAAGACCTGAACGATACCCAACAGTAACGAAGCACGCACGAAGACAAATCGGGAGTCGATGCACACACATTCACAGCCGACTCATGAACGATCGGCGAGCCAAAACGCGTCGTCCGGTAGGACGACCGACCAACGATCCACCGAGACCGTGGCCCGGCTCAAGTGATGCGTGGCGGCAATGGTCGGGCGAGCCATGTCGACGCAGACCTCACTGCTGCTCCAACCCGACTGCACTAGTGCTGCACTGCAACTCTCCGACTGGCAGGTCCGGACTGTGCACCAGACGCGTTCCAACTGACTGGCAGCCCGAACTCGCTTGCGACGGACAACGGCCGGGAAGTAATAGCAGTCGAGCAAAGATACTAGGAGAGTGGATATATCGATACGCGCTGCTAGCGCCGCTCACGGTCAGGCAAAGCAGCAACTCAGTGACAGTTGTAATATAAATTAACGTAGTGAGGTGGAAGTACGTTAAAAAGGATGGAGCACGAGCCACGCACGGCTCATGCGACATAAACTGAAGTTGGTAGGTATGTTTCTACATATGAAAGATGACGTCTGTTCCAATTTCGCACCAGTCGCATAAGACTGGCACTAGTTTGCTTTGAAGACGCGCTGCAACGGTCGTGAGTGTTAGTTACCTTCGAGACAGGATGTGGTGAGTTGATGTTGGATGTTCCTTCTGTGATATCGCAGAAAGAGTTGGCAGCAATGTAGCCACTGTACGTGACTGTGGCAACAGTGATCAGCAGAATGTACGCTCGCAAGAAGACCGGCCTCCGGACGGCTACGTAGCACTACCGAGGGGGAAAACCATCGTGTTCGCCGTATGGCTCTGGCGCTTCGAACTACATCTGTAACAGCAATTTGAGCAACAGCTGGAAATACAGTGACACAATGAACTGTTACAAATCGGCTACTTCAAGGACAGCTCCGACACAGACCCCCTGTTGCGTGCGTTCCACTGACCGCAAACCACCGCCATTGGCGACTTCAGTGGTGTGAAGCGAGAGCTCAGTGGAGGGCAGGATGGAGGTATGTAGTGGTTCAAATGGCTCTGAGCACTATGGGACTTAACTTATGAGGTCATCAGTCCCCTAGAACTTAGAACTACTTAAACCTAACTAACCTAAGAACATCACACACATCCATGCCGGAGGCAGGATTCGAACCTGCGACCGTAGCAGCAGCGCTGTTCCGGACTGAAGCGCCTAGAACCGCTCGGCCACAGCGGCCGGCTACAAACACCATTCCAGGGGATGTTTTCCAACAGGATAACGCTCGCCCACATACCGCTGTTGTAACTCAAGATTACAGCCGGCCGCGGTGGCCGTGCGGTTCTAGGCGCTCCAGTCCGCAGCCGCGCTGCTGCTACGGTCGCAGGTTCGAATCCTGCCTCGGGCATGGGTGTGTGTGCTGTCCTTAGGTTAGTTAGGTTTAAGTAGTTCTAAGTTGTAGGGGACTGATGACCACAGCAGTTGAGTCCCATAGTGCTCAGAGCCATTCGAACCATTTTTTTGATCGATCACCAGATCTGTCTCCAATAGAGCACATATTGGCTATCATCGGGCGGCAACTATAGCGTCATCCACAAACAGCAGCAAACGTCCCTGTATTGACCGAACAAGTGCACCAGGAATGAAAGACCATCCCACAAATTGACATCCGGCACCTGTACAACACAATCCATGCACGTTTGCATGCCTGCATTCGTCATTCTTGCGGTTACGTCGGTTATTAATCTATCGTCCGTACTTTTCACATTTACAATGGCGTATCGCACTCTTACATTAACCTGTGACCTTGCAACGCTCATCACTTAAATATATTGCCTAGACAAATATGTCTTCGAAATTTCGTTACTTTAGATTAATTATTTTATGGTACTGCGATTTTTTTCCCGTCACTCTATTTCCTTTTGAACACACTCGTGCAGTTTCGGCTTTGTAGCCACCGCCAAGTGATTCTGCTATTAACATACACGTTTAGCATCGCAACAGCATTATAACCCTGCAAGTTGGGCCATGGAAACTTATACCGAGTATAATGTTCAGTTATCGGGGGTTGTCTTTCCTACCTCACTGTCTAAGTGTTATAACTTTATGTTCCTAGATGCCTGTAATTAATCATTACTTACAGCATCGTCAGCATGCCGTAACCTGGGAGTGTCCAAACTATACCGCTCTGAATATAAATACTGAGTGTATAAGTTACATCCAATAAGTGAGAGTTACTTGCATTGCAACTCTAAACTGAACTTGAAATTCATTAAGTGATTACTAATTGAGTGTTAACATAAAAAATAATAATCGCCAACTCTTGCGTATTAAATCTCCATGCTTTCGGAAAATGCAGATTATGGGTTATATAAAAAAAAATACAAATGATCACTGTTCTCCTATTACATCACACATAAGTTTATCTCGGCCCTACAATTGTCTCTTCCCCACGCATTGGAAAACGGAGCTCTGATTTGATGGCAGAATTAAACTGAGCTGTATTCTACTGAAAGAAATCACTGCGTGGCTGATAGTCGTAAAATTCACTACGGCTCCTTGCCAGCGAGGTGGCAAGAATGCAGTTAGCTGATCACGCAGTAGTTCAAGGCGTGCAAGCAAAGTTATTTTATGTTCTCCTTTCAAACAGCTGGAGGAAAGCTTAACGAACTGAATGCAAATTAATGGGAAAATTGTTTCAAATTTAAATTATATTGCAACTTTGAAACACACAGGCTTTGGATCACATTACATGAGAACTATCTAATTTTCTTCAGTGAAACTGATTAACGCAGGAACCAAAGAACAGTCTGTATTCAAGTTGCATGAACTTTTTCCTTTAAATTTTCTTTTGAAATACTTTTAACCGAAAAGGAAGGATAAAGAATAGTTATCAGAACTCCAAGAAGATCACTGATAATTTTGAAATGGATACCCACATAGATATTATTGATCGAAATTTCATCTTTACAATACCGTAATACACCACTGGACATTAAAATTGCTACCCCAAGAAGAAATGCAGATGATCAACGGGTATTCATTGGACAAATATATTACACTAGAACTGACATGTGATTACATTTTCATGCAATTTGGGTGCATAGATCCTGAGAAATCAGTACCCGGAACAACCACCCCTGGCCGTAATAACGGCCTTAATACGCCTGAGCATTGAGTCAGACAGAGCCTGGATGGCGTGTACAGGTACAGCTGCCCACGCAGCTTAAACACGATACCACAGTTCATCATGAGTAGTGACTGCCGTATTGTGACGAGGCAGTTCCTCGGCCACCATTGACCAGACGTTTTCAATTGGTGAGTGATCTGGAGAAAGTGCTGGCCAGGGCAGCAGTCGAATATTTTCTGAGTCCAGAAATGCCCGTACAGGACCTGCAACATGCGGTCGTGCATTATCCTGCTGAAATGTAGGGTTTCGCAGGGAGGGTAGAGCCACGGGTCGTAACACATCTGAAATGTAACGTCCACTGTTCAAAGTGCCGTCAATGCGAACAAGAGGTGACCGAGACGTGTAACCAATGTCACCCCATATCATCACGCCGGGTGATACGCCAGTATGGCGATGACGAATACACGCTTCCAATGTGAGTTCACCGCGATGTCGCCAAACTCGGATGCGACAATCATGATGCTGTAAACAGAACCTGGATTCATCCGAAAAAATTACGTTTTGCCATTTGTGCACCCAGGTTCGTCGTTGAATACACTATCGCAGGCGCTCCTGTTTGGGATTCAGCGTCAAGGGTAACCGCAATCGTGGTCTCCGAGCTGATAGTCCATGCTGCTGCAAACGTCGTCGAACTGTTCGTGCAGATGGTTGTTGTCTTGCAAACGTCCTCATCTATTGATTCAGGGATCGAGACGTGGCTGCACGATCCGTTACAGCCATGCGGATAAGATGCCTGTCATCTCGACTGCTAGTGATACGAGGCCGTTGGGACCCAGGACGGCGTTCCGTATTATCCTCCTGAACCCACCGATTCCATATTCTGGCAACAGTCATTGGATATCGACCAACGCGAGCAGCAATGTCGCGATACGATGAACCGCAATCCCGATAGGCTACAATCCGACGTTTATCAAAGTCGGAAACGTACGCATTTGTCCTCCTTACACGAGGCATCACAACAACGTTTCACGAGGCAACGCCGGTCGACTGCTGTTTGTGTATGAGAAATCGGTTGGAAACTTTCCTCATGCGAGCACGTTGTAGGTGTCGCCACCGGCGCCAACCTTGTGTGAATGCTCTGAAAAGCTAATCATTTGCATATCACAGTATCGTCTTCCTGTCCGTTAAATTTCGCGTCTGTAGCACGTCATTTTCGTGGTGTACCACTTTTAATGGCCAGTAGTGTATTTCATTGCGAAAACATTTTAAAGCAAAATCTAGAAAAGTTTGAATTTGGCTTCTCGTTTAGAAATATTAGTACATGTTTCACTGTATTCGAAAATTCAGCTCCTATTGGGGTGAAACAAAGGATGGAACTTTTTACAGAAACATTTCATTGTGTGAGCATTTTTGAAGCTGTACCTATGAAAATTAGTATTTGTCTTTCCTGTTACAAATAAAAATAGGTGTTTCAATGTTTTTGGAAAATAAGGGATCAACATTTTAAAGATAATATTTCGTTACATTAAAAATTTTTTAAAACTAAACATAAGAAAATTGGTATTTCGTTTCTCGGTTAGATATAAAGAACACAAAAGGCAGGACTATCAAAAACCTTGGACTCCAGCTACCGGAATCGCGGAAAAAAGAATGCTTCTACGACCTTAATTAGCGTGAAACGTTTGGACGGTGTTGCAGTTTGTGAAAAGCATAAAAATTTGATTACAGAAAAACAGAAAAAAGATATATCTGTGCGGACCATACAGGCTACGTAAGGGAACTAGTGAGTGAGAAGCTAGTGTAGAAGTGTACGGAAGACCAGCCGTTTTAGTGTATTCGCTAATTTGTTTAGTGCATATTGACAACTGAAGGATCAATATGAGAAAAAGTACACGAATTTTATGGAATTGGATTCTTTGGGGGAAGAAACCAAACAGCGAGGTCATCGGTCTCATCGGATTAGGGAAGGATGTCGGCCGTGCCCTTTCAAAGGAACCATCCCAGCATTTGCCTGGAGCGATTTAGGGAAATCACGGAAAACCTAAATCAGGATGGCCGGACGCGGGATTGAACCGTCGTCCTCCCGAATGCGTGTCCAGTGTGCTACCACTGCGCCACCTCGCTCGGTGAATTTTATGGCTGCGGATATACGCTGAAAAGCGAAAGGAACTTGTACCCCTGCCTAATATCGTGTAGGGCCCCGGCGAGCGCGCAGAAGTGCCGCAACACGACGTGGCATGGACTCGACTAATGTCTGAAGCAGTGCTGGAGGGAATTGACACCATAAATCCTGCTGTGCTGTCCATAAATCAGTAAGAGTACGAGGGGGTGGAGATCTCTTCTGAACAGCACGTCGCAAAGCATCCCAGATATGCTGATCAATGTTCATGTCTGTGGTATTTTTTAAACACAGAATAGCGTTCCTGGAGCCATTCTGTAGCAGTTCTGGACGTGTGAGGTGTCGCATTGCTCTACTGGAATTGCCCAAATCCATCGGAATGCACGATGGACATGAGTGGATGCAGGCGATCAGGCAGGATGCTTACGTACGTGTCACCTGTCAGAGTCGTATCTAAACGTATCAGGGTACCCATGTAACTCCGACTGGACACGCCCCACACTACTATAGTGCCTCCAACAGCTTGAACAATCCCCTGCTGACATGTAGGGTCCATGGATTCAAGAGGTTGTCTCCATACCCGTACACGTCCATCCGCTCGATACAATTTGGAAGGACACTCGTCCGACCAGGCAACATGTTCCCTGTCATCAACAGACAATGTCGTGACGGGCCCAGGTGAGCCGTACAGCTTTGTGTCGTGCAGTCATCAATGGTACAAGAGCAGGCCTTCGGCTCCGATGATATTTCGTTGAATGGTTCGCTCGCTGACACTTGATAACCCAGCATTGAAATCTGCCTTCAATTTGCAGAAGGGTTGCACTTCTATCACGTTGAACGATGCTGTTCAGTCGTCGTTGGCCTGCTCTGACAGGATCTTCTTCCTGCCGCAGCGATGTCGGAGATCTGATGTTTTCCCGGATTCCTGATATTCACGGTACACTCGTGTAATGGTCGTACGGAAAATTCCCCGCTTCATCGGTAACTCGGAGACGCTGTGTCCCATCGCTCGTGCGCCGACTGTTACATCACGTTCAAACTCACTTAAATCTTGATAACCTGCCATTGTAGCTGAGTAACCGATCTGACAATTGCGCCAGATAATTGTTGTTTTCTATAGGCGTTGGCGACCGCAACGCCGTATTCTGCCTGTTTACATATCTCTGTATTTGATCACACATGCCTATACTACACTCATGCTCATAAATTAAGAATAATTGCAGAATGTGGTGCCACACAATGTGGCACTACACAAAACTGGCGCTAATAGCATAGGCACATACGGAACACACACGACACAGATCTGTAAGTCCACGGTATTGGTGATAAGTTCAGAAAACCGTCCCGAGTCACTTGTGCTACAAAACGCCACTGTTTCCTGCGCATGTACCCCGACATCAGTACGGGATATGATCACCGTGCACACGTACACAGGCCGCACAACGGATTGGCATACTGTGGATCAGGTGGTCCAGCAGCTGCTGGGGTATAGCCTCCCATTCTTGCACCAGTGCCTGTCGGAGCTCCTGAAGTGTCCTAGGGGTTTGAAGAATTGCAGCTATACGTCAACCGAGAGCATCCCAGACGTGCTCGATGGGGTTTAGGTCTGGAGAACAGGCATGCCACTCCATTCGCCTGTCTTCTCTTTCAAGGTACTCCTCCACGATGGCAGATCGGTGTTGCCGTGCGCTATCATCCATCAGGAGGAAGGTGGGACCCACTGCACCACTCAAAAGGGGGACATACAGATGCAAAATAACGTCTCGATACACGTGACCTGTTACAGTTACTCTGTCAAAGACATACAGTGCTGTACGTGCACCAATCATAATCCCACCCCACACCATCAAACCACGACCTCCATACCGGTCCCTTTCAAGGACGTTAAGGAGTTGGTATCTGGTTCCCAGTTCACGACAGATGAAAATCCGGCGAGAATCACTGTTCACACTACACCTGGACTCGTCCGTGAAGCCAGCCGCGGTGGCCGAGCGGTTCTAGGAGCTTCAGTTCGGAACGGCACTGCTGCTATTGTCGCAGGTTCGAATCCTGTCTCGGGCATGGATGTGTGTGATGTCCTTAGGTTAGTTAGGTTTAAGTAGTTCTAAGTTCTATGGGACTGATGACCTGAGAAGTTAAGGCCCATATTGCTCAGAGCCATTTGAATCATTTTTTTCGTCCGTGAACATACCCTGGGACCATTGTTTCAATGACCATGTACTGCGTTCTTGACACCAGGCTTTACGGGCTCTCCTCTGACCAGGGGTCAGTGGAATGCACCTTGTAGGTCTGCAGTTCAATAAACCATGTCTGTTGTCTGTAGACTGTGTGTCTATAGACAACTGTTCCAGTGGCTGCGGTAAGGTCCCGAGAAAGGCTACCTGCAGTACTCCCTGGCCGTCTGCGGGCACTGATGGTGAGATATCGGTCTTCTTGTGGTGTTGTACACTGTGGACGTCCCGTAATGTAGTGCCTGGACACGTTTCCTGTCTGCTGGACTCGTAGCCATAATCTTGAGATCACACTTTGTGACACACGGAGGGCCCATGCTGCGATCTGCTGTGTTTGACCAGGCTCCAGTCGCCCTAGTATTCTACCCCTCATAACGTCATCAATATGTGTTCTTTGAGCCATTTTCAACACACAGTCTGAAAACGTCTGCACACTTACTCCCTGGACTGTTGTTTGACATGCACCAACACAGCTCTGTGTATGTGGACTGCTGCCTGCGTCACCGTGCGATGACCGCAGATCAAACGCACCGCATGGTCATGCCCCGAGGTGATTTAAACTCGCATACCGCCGACCAGTGCGTTGTTTCACCAAGTATGAGCATTATCCTTAATTTATGAGCATGAGTGTAGTTTCTTGGGCTCTTCAGTGTACAACCGTATTCCACCCCAGCAAAGAATTCCGCGGCAGCTGTGCATCTGTCTGTGCAGCTATGCGTGTACAGCAGTTATTCAAGTGATACCGATTTCCGGTCCTAAACGTCAACGCAGTCAGGCGTTTTACTGGCGTCAGATACTCACCACTAATCTGGCGAGTGTCTGCGCGACGCCCGTGGCTGGACCAGCTGCGACGCGCTGCTCCGTCACTGCCTGCCTGTTGGCGCACGCACGCATGCACGCGCGGCACGCATCTGGTGTCTGCGAGTCACTTCTCTGCCCCGCTGTGTGTGTGTGTGTGTGTGTGTGTGTGTGTGTGTGTGTAGGGACGGCCCTTCGAGCCCTTACACCCCCTGTGTGATGTGATGGCCGCAGCTGAGCCGTCAGCCGCTAAGCACTCCCTCTCTCCGACCCCACGCTGACGCGGTGCTTATATCCAGCCAGACAGCTTACTCTGATGGCAGGCTGGATCCAGGGCGCGCGTCCCGGCTGGATCAGCGGGGCCAAAGCGTTTCCAGCCGGTCGCAACGCTCTCCAGTCTCTGCCACAGTGTCGGCGCTCGCATATGCAGTGCCCTATCTGGTCAGATGCATCAGGACACCCTAAGTAATGCGGAATTATCCACTGCCATCGGAGACTCGAGATTAAGCTTAAATTACAAGCAAACCATTTGGCCTCTCGCAAAATATACCGATATTTTTCTTGTTTTATTGTGCGTTAGGCTATATGGAGCAATTTCGTTTTAAAGTTAAATACACTCCTGGAAATTGAAATAAGAACACCGTGAATTCATTGTCCCAGGAAGGGGAAACTTTATTGACACATTCCTGGGGTCAGATACATCACATGATCACACTGACAGAACCACAGGCACATAGACACAGGCAACAGAGCATGCACAATGTCGGCACTAGTACAGTGTATATCCACCTTTCGCAGCAATGCAGGCTGCTATTCTCCCATGGAGACGATCGTAGAGATGCTGGATGTAGTCCTGTGGAACGGCTTGCCATGCCATTTCCACCTGGCGCCTCAGTTGGACCAGCGTTCGTGCTGGACGTGCAGACCGCGTGAGACGACGCTTCATCCAGTCCCAAACATGCTCAATGGGGGATAGATCCGGAGATCTTGCTGGCCAGGGTAGTTGACTTACACCTTCTAGAGCACGTTGGGTGGCACGGGATACATGCGGACGTGCATTGTCCTGTTGGAACAGCAAGTTCCCTTGCCGGTCTAGGAATGGTAGAACGATGGGTTCGATGACGGTTTGGATGTACCGTGCACTATTCCGTGTCCCCTCGACGATCACCAGTGGTGTACGGCCAGTGTAGGAGATCGCTCCCCACACCATGATGCCGGGTGTTGGCCCTGTGTGCCTCGGTCGTATGCAGTCCTGATTGTGGCGCTCACCTGCACGGCGCCAAACACGCATACGACCATCACTGGCACCAAGGCAGAAGCGACTCTCATCGCTGAAGACGACACGTCTCCATTCGTCCCTCCATTCACGCCTGTCGCGACACCACTGGAGGCGGGCTGCACGATGTTGGGGCGTGAGCGGAAGACGGCCTAACGGTGTGCGGGACCGTAGCCCAGCTTCATGGAGACGGTTGCGAATGGTCCTCGCCGATACCCCAGGAGCAACAGTGTCCCTAATTTGCTGGGAAGTGGCGGTGCGGTCCCCTACGGCACTGCGTAGGATCCTACGGTCTTGGCGTGCATCCGTGCGTCGCTGCGGTCCGGTCCCAGGTCGACGGGCACGTGCACCTTCCGCCGACCACTGGCGACAACATCGATGTACTGTGGAGACCTCACGCCCCACGTGTTGAGCAAGTCGGCGGTACGTCCACCCGGCCTCCCGCATGCCCACTATACGCCCTCGCTCAAAGTCCGTCAACTGCACATACGGTTCACGTCCACGCTGTCGCGGCATGCTACCAGTGTTAAAGACTGCGATGGAGCTCCGTATGCCACGGCAAACTGGCTGACACTGACGGCGGCGGTGCACAAATGCTGCGCAGCTAGCGCCATTCGACGGCCAACACCGCGGTTCCTGGTGTGTCCGCTGTGCCGTGCGTGTGATCATTGCTTGTACAGCCCTCTCGCAGTGTCCGGAGCAAGTATGGTGGGTCTGACACACCGGTGTCAATGTGTTCTTTTTTCCATTTCCAGGAGTGTATATACGAAAGTTGGAACTTTAATAGTGGTAACTACTTATTTGCAGTTCGTACAAAATAGAGAAGTGTTTCAAAGTTTTACTGACCTTCAAAGTAGTCACTAGCATTGGGTATAACCTGTTGCAGCGATTTGGAAGTCTTAGGATACTCTTAGCAGTGCCGGTTGTGTTGGCAGTTCGAGCGGCGCGGCCTATTGCCCGAGGAATTTGTAGCAGTTCTCCAGCTAATGCCGTCAAGTGTTTATTTCAGCACAGAAATCGAGTTGAACTCACGAGAACTGAAGTCAGGGAAGTGCAGTAGGTGGTATAGCACTTAGCAGGCACATCAGTCAAACAAATCAGTGACAGCTTGCACTGTACGTGCTTGAGCACTGTCCTGCAGAATGATGGGCAGGTCCAGCAGAAAGTGTCATCACTTCTATCTCTAAGCTGGTCGTAGGTTGTGTTTCAAAAATAAGTTTTCAAAAAACTTCAAATAAATAGTTGCCACTATTAAAGTTCCGGCCCTCGTACTTTTTATTTTAGATTGTAGTGAGGATTGTCCGGTTTTCGGCAACATCGCTACGAGCTGCTCTCTTCAAAACTATATAGCTTGAAATGTGTTTGTCCCATGTTAATGAAATTGTAATAAGTTATAAGCACATACAATGAAGCGCCAAAGAAACCGGTATAGGCATGAGCGTTCAAATACAGAGATGTGTAAACGGGTAGAATACTGCACTGCGGTCGGCAACGCCTAAATAAGGCAACAAGGGTCTGGCGCAGTTGGAAGATCAGTTAATGCTGCTACAATGGCAAGTTATCAAGATTTAAGTAAGTTTGAACGTTGTGTTATAGTTAGCGCACGAGCGATAGGACACAGTATCTCCGAGGTAGCGATGAAGTGGAGATTTTCCCATGAGATCAGTTCACGAATGTACCATGAATATCAGGAATCCGGTAAAACATCAAATCTCCGACATCGCTGCGGCCGGAGAAGATCCTGCAAGAAGGGGACCAACGACGACTGAAGAGAATCGTTCACCGTGATAGAAGTGCTACCGTTCCACGAATTGCTGCAGATTTCAATGCTGGACCATCAACAAGTGTCAGCTTGCGAATCATTCAACGAGACATCACCGATATGTGCTTTCGGAGCCGAAGGGCCACTCGTGTACTCTTGATGACCGACACAAAGCTTTACGGCTCGCCTGGGCTCGTCGTGTCTGTTGATGAACATGTTGCCAGGTCGGACGAGTTTCCTTCCAAATTATATCGAGCGGATAGACGTGTACGGGTATGGACACAACCTCCTGAATCCATGGACCCTACATGTCAGCAGGGAACAGTTAATGCGTGTGGAGGCACTGTTATTGTCTAGGGCGTGTGTGGGTGGAGTGATATGGGACTACTGATAGATGTAGATACGACTCTGACAGGTGACACATACGTAAGCATCCTGTCTAATCGCCTGCATCCATTCATGTCAATTATGCATTACGACTGATTTGGGCAATTCCAGCAGGACCCCACACGTCTAGAATTGCTACACAGTGCCTCCAGGAACATTCTTTTGAATTGAAGCAGTACCACTGGCCACCAAACTCCCCAGACATGAACATTATTGAGCATATTTGCGATGCAGCGAGCTGTTCCGAAGAGATCTCCGACCCGTCGTACTGTTTCGGATTTATGGACAGCCCTGCATTATTCATGGTATAAGTTCCGTCCGACACTACTTCAGACATTAGTCGAGTCTATGCCACGTCATGTTGCGACACTTCTGCGCGCTCGCTGCGGCGCTACACGATATGAGAGGGATGTGCCAGTTTCTTTGGCTCTTCAGTGTATGTGGTATGACGGCTACTGGGCTGCAGCACGGGCTAATCCAGAGGAGCCCCAGCAACACCGAATATACAGTGACGCAGCAAATATCGTGGGATAGTGGGGTACAGATGGCGCAGGTGTTTTGTACGCGCACGACGCTCCCCCTGTGACAGCAGCTGAGAATTAGTTGTGCAAGAGATTTGCGTAACGTGCAACATCAATGTGAGATGAAATCCTTCGAATGGGGTCGGTGACTGTCGGCAGGGAATTTCGGTTTCGGCAGGGGTCCAGTAATTCGGCTTCATACTTTCAGTCGTGTCCAGAATGTATCGTGAATGGCTGAACAAGGTTTCACAGTGCACAACAGACCAACTACCGGCCGTCCAACGACCCTCGATTGCCCTGCCCGTCGATGTTTGAGACAGATTGTTAGTAACGGAAGAGGGGCAACAGATCACGGCCTCTCAGTGGACAATCCGTAGGAACACGGGTTCAACGGGGTATGGGAGCCGGCGCCGCACAAGGGTGCCACTGTTAGCCCGACATCATCGCGCACAACAGCTTGAATTTGTCCCCATTCTCCAAGGATGGACACTGCAGCAATGGCGTAACGAGACATGGTCGGACGAGTCACGATTTCAACTGCACCATCGCGGTGGGAGGCACCTTGTTTGGCGCAGACAGCACGAATCGATGGATTCAACCCGCCAAGAAGGTGTGGTCGAGGCGGTTAGGGTTCGAGGTGCATTTTCCTGGTAAGGGATCGGCCGCTAGCTGTTCTGGAAGGGTTTTGAATGCGACCAGGCGATAAGTAAAGTTGCGAGAGACAAGAAGCAGCAGAAAATCTGTCACAAATGTGGAATATTTCATCTGCACGACATATGTGTTGTCAAAATGCGTATTGCCGATATTTCCCCTTGTAAACAAAACACTGAAGCCGGAGCGGCAATACTTGTATTGCCAATCGAATGGCACTCTGTTAGGGACATGATTGGGGCAGTTCAGTTCACGACTGGCGTTGTCGTCTGCTGCAATGGTGAGCAGCCAGCAGTGTCCACAAGGCCATCCAATTGTATCGCGTGCATCTTCGAATGCACAGCAACTTTCACCAGATCGCCACCTTTCCCTAATGCACACGAGTGTCGTCTTCTCGTGTTGTCAGAAGTAGACATTTTAACTGTCTTTTCCCGCAGACTTGACGCTGAAACTCCAGTAAAGTCAAATTATATAGGATGTAACAGGTGCAAGTGCAGATATTTGTGTTGGTAACTGAGGATGGTGTACCGAACAATATTACATGAGTATTTGCGTCATTTGCTGAGTAATAATTACAGCTATTACAAATCGTATATTTTTAGGTTATGGAAGATATGATACTATGTGAAGAGTTTGACAGA
Source organism: Schistocerca nitens (assembly GCF_023898315.1). Lineage (NCBI taxonomy): Eukaryota > Metazoa > Arthropoda > Insecta > Orthoptera > Acrididae > Schistocerca > Schistocerca nitens. Next base: position 70,372,306 of record NC_064623.1, on the reverse strand, counting down.
GCACTGGAAGATCTAAGTCGAAACAAGGCCCCGGGAGTAGACAACATTCCATTAGAACCACTGATATCCTTGGGAGAGCCAGCCCTGACAAAACTCTACCATCTGGTGAGCCAGATATATGACACGCGAAATACCCTCAGACTTCAAGAAGAATATAATAATTCCAGTCCCAAAGAAAGCAGGTGTTGACAGATGTGAAAATTACCGTACTATCAGTTTAATAAGCCACGGCTGCAAAATACTAACACGAATTCTTTACAGACGAATGGAAAAACTGGTAGAAGCCGACCTCGGAGAAGATGTTTGGAGTCCTTAGAAATATTGGAACACGTGAGGCAATACTGACCCTACGACTTATCTTAGTAGATAGATTAAGGAAAAACAAACCTACATTTCTAGCATTTGTAGACTTAGAGGAAGCTTTTGACAATGTTGACTGGAATACTCTCTTTCAAATTCTGAAGGTGGCACGGGTAAAATACTGGGAGCGAAAGGCTATTTACAGTTTGTACAGAAACCAGATGGCAGTTATAAGAGTCGAGGGGCGTGAAAGGGAAGCAGTGGTTGGGAAGGGAGTGTGACAGGGTTGTAGCCTCTCCCCGATGTTATTCAATATGTATATTGAGCAGGCAGTATTGGAAACAAAAGAAAAATTCGGAGTAAGAATTAAAATCCATGGAAAAGAAATAAAAGCTTTGAGGTTCGTCGATGACATTGTATTTCTGTCAGAGACAGCACAGGACCTGGAACAGCAGTTGATCGGAATGGACAGTGTCTTGAAAGGAGGATATAAGATGAATATCAATAAAAGAAAAACGAGGATAATGGAATGTAGTCGAATTAAATCGGGTGATGGTGCGGGTATTAGATTAGGAAATGAGGCACTTTAAGTAGTAAAGGAGTTCTGCTATTTGGGGAGCAAAATAACTGATGATGGTCGAAGTAGAGAGGATATAAAATGTAGACTGGCAATGGCAAGGAAAGCGTTTCTGAAGAAGAGAAATTTGTTAACATCGAGTATAGATTTAAGTGTCAGGAAGTCGTTTCTGAAAGTATTTGTGTGGAGTGTAGCCATGTATGGAAGTGAAACGTGGACGATAAATAGTTTGGACAAGAAGAGAATAGAAGCTTGCAAAATGTGGTGCTACAGAAGAATGCTGAAGATCACGTAACTAACGAGGAGGTATTGTATAGAACTGGGGAGAAGAGAAATTTGTGGCACAACTTGACTAGAAGAAGGGATCGGTTGGTAGGACATGTTCTGAGGCATCAAGGGATCCCCACTTTAGTATTGGAGGGCAGCGTGGAGGGTAAAAATCGTAGAGGGAGACCAAGAGATGAATACATTTAGCAGTTTCAGAAGAATGTATGTTGCAGTAGTTACTGGGAGATGAAGAAGCTTGCACAGGATAGAGTAGATGGAGAGCTGCATCAAACCAGTCTCTCGACTGAAGACCACAACAACAACAACAACATTTTTAGGTTGACTAGTAATTCCAAATATGTGTTGCAATAGCAACCCATTAATGCTAATTTTTCTCTGGACAGCAGGTCACGTGCTGAAGTACGGACGCGTGGACGCAAGGAGGTTAGTCTATATAGACAGGCGTAGTCCACTGTGTGGTGCCGTGACGACCAAGCAGAAAAAAATCAGGTCTTGAAGTTTGGGCCATGTTTGTATATGCTGAGCTGCTCGGGGACCATTTCCAACTGTTTATGGCCTTCCAACACCGTGACGTTGCTGCGGTGTTTCTATACAATAACACGCCGCCTGCATCCACGAGCTGACCAGAATTGGCTGCCGTTCTACAAACGATTTGGTGTCAGCTACTTCCAGACGAGTACCAGTAACTCGTAGACTCTCGTCCACGGCGCATCATTGGCGTCCGCAGGTCCAGAGGAGGCACTATGCGATATCAGGTGCTCGTCATATGACATTTGATAAGTGAGTGTGCACAACTGTACCCGACACGGCGTGATTTACGTTTTGCGGGGAACAAAGAAGCGACCGCAAGTACAGACGGATACACAGCGCAGTGTTTACTTCCATGTTAATCGTGCAATTGAAAGAATACAGCTCCACTGTACAAACGCGAGTATCTTCTAATATTCATTGCCACGTTAAAGGTTCAAAACTCCGGCCGGCACCATCGTCGAAAACTCGGATCCTTGTGAAGCTTTAACGTGGTAATGAATAGCTGAAGGCGCACTCGTTTGCACAGTGGAACTAGTAATACAGCAAATAATACAAGCACGTGTCGCGGTTTGGCAGTACCATTAATGGTGTAGTCACATCGTTAACGCGCAAGTGGCTGACACGAAACAGGCGATCGGGAATGGTACAAAGGTCGCTGTTGTTTCAGTCCACAGTCGCCTTGACGCAGCCCTGCACTCCCACCTCTTGTGAAACACCGTCTCCACTGTAGTACACCCTCTGCCTAGCATCCCAACTACCTCATACACCTATGCTACGTGTCATCCTGTCATGGTATCTCTTCCCCTCTGCGACCTTTTCCTGTTCTCAACTACGCCTCATCTCATATTGCAGGGGGTTCGCAAATCCCCTTTACATACATCTAGGACTCGTGGAGGAGATTGAGTACATAATCCAGAATGAGATTTTCACTCTGCAGCGGAGTGTGCGCTGATATGAAACTTCCTGGCAGATTAAAACTGTGTGCCCGACCGAGACTCGAACTCGGGACCTTTGCCTTTCGCGGGCAAGTGCTCTACCATCTGAGCTACAGAAGCACGACTCACGCCCGGTCCTCACAGCTTTACTTCTGCCAGTATCTCGCCTCCTACCTTCCAAACTTTACAGAAGCTTCATATCAGCGCACACTTCGCTGCAGAGTGTAAATCTCATTCTGGAAACATCCCCCAGGCTGTGGCTAAGCCATGTCTCCACAGTATCCTTTCTTTCAGGAGTGCTAGTTCTGCAAGGTTCGCAGGAGAGCTTCTGTAAAGTTTGGAAGGTAGGAGACGAGATACTGGCAGAAGTAAAGCTGTGAGTACCGGGCGTGAGTCGTGCTTCGGTAGCTCAGATGGTAGAGCACTTGCCCGCGAAAGGCAAAGGTCCCGAGTTCGAGTCTCGGTCGGGCACACAGTTTTAATCTGCCAGGAAGTTTGAGTACATAATATTTTGAACAGAAACCAATGTCCGGAAATATACCGTTTGCGTTCTACGACAGTTTCAATTCAGAATTTTAGCTCATCCATTTCTGCTTGAGGAAATGAATGACACATGACGCAGTACAATTACACACATCAAAAAAAGTTATGCATCACCCCGGTTCCCAGGACTCCTGAAGATAGACGTTGACTGTGGATACTGTATCACAGATACAGTCTCTTTGACTGTTCAGAGATGTCACTAAACCCGCCTAATGTACTGCAGTCATAGTGGCATCGTCAAATGTTAAATGCATTTTACGATGCCACTATGGCTGCAGTACATTAGGACTTAGTTTTTATAAAACAAAAAAATGGTTCAAATGGCTCTGAGCACTATGGGACTTAACATCTAAGGTCACCAGTCCCCTAGAACTTAGAACTACCTAAACCTAACTAACCTAAGGGCATCACACACATCCATGCCCGAGGCAGGATTCGAACCTGCGACCTTAGCGATTGCGTGGTTCCAGACTGGAGCGCCTAGATCCGCTCGGCCACATCGGCCGGCTTTTATAAAACAGATCTGATGATGGTCATTATAGACCGAAACCGGTATTCTGTTAATAAAATGTTTGTGACCATAGACGTAAATTAAAGGAAACTTATTGTATATACGGGTACTGTTTTATTCGCGATAGCGTCGGACCTTGTGAAACTTAACATTGTTCCAACTCCCCTTAAAGGTACACGAGTGGGACTTCGGCTCCGAAAGCCCATATCGATGATGTTTCGTTGAATGGTTCGCACACACTGACACTTGTTGATGACCCAGCATTGAAATCTGCAGCAATATGCGGAAGGGTTGCACTTCTGTCACGTTGCACGTTTCTCTTGAGTAGTCGTTTGTCCCGTTCTTGCAGGATCTTTTACCGGTCGCGGCGATGTCGGAGATTTGATGTTTTACCGTATTCCTGATATTCACGGCATACTCGTGAAATGGTCGTACGGCAAAATCGCCAGTTCATCGCTACCTCGGATATCCTGTGTCCCATTATTCGTGCGCCGGCTATAACACCACGTTCAGGCTCACTTAAATCTTGATAAGCTGCCATTGTAGCAGCAGTAAGCACTCTAACAACCGCGCCAAACACTTGTCTTATACAGGCGTTGCCGACCGCAGCGCCGCATTCTGCCTGTTTACATATCTCTGTATTTGAATACGCTTGACTACGCCAGTTTCTTTGGGCTTCAGCGGACACGGCTTGTAGCGGGCTGCGTGAGTTTCTCTTTCCTCGCCGTCGTCACATACCACGAATCGGTGCGAGTTCGACAGCCACCCTGGCTGCAAAATTCTCCAGATTCAGCGTCCAATGAAATCAACTGAATGACAGTTGCTGAGAGTCTGGTCAGCCGCTGCAATTTGTGAACTCTGGCTTGGAGTTGAAGCAGCATCGAATGACGTACCCATATCTGCCATCCAAGTTCAGTTCGCACATTTTGTTACTGCCAGGAGCAGCAGTCCTGTCTACTAGATTTTGCGATAAGTATATCCTCAGGTCACCCACAAATTTAATCACTTTGTTTCGTACTGTACTGCACACTGAGGTGACAACAGTCATGGGAGTGCGATACGTAGATATACGGATGGTTGTAGTATCGCGTACACAAGATATAAAAGGGCAGTGCATTAACGGAGCTGACATTTGTAATTAGGTGATTCATGTTGTGGGGCGGCGGGTAGGAAATTATAATTGTTATATAAATATTTGTTTGAATTTAGAAACACTGCATTTCCTATTATTTAGAATGTTATTTATGCTGTCTTTCGCCGTTATCAACACTGGCTCTCTAACTACAATATTGGCAACCAGAAAGTGATTAGCAAAACGTGAAGCCTCTAATTAGAATTCCTAGTGCCCACTTCATCTGAGAATACACTTATAGTTACAGCTTATAGCTCTGAGGAATTAGGAGATTGTCTGGGATTTATAATCAAAAACTATCGTGAAAAAACTTTGGTTGGTTGGTTGTTTGGGGAAGGAGACCAGACAGCGTGGTCATCGGTCTCATCGGATTAGGGAGGGATGGGGAAGGACGTCGGCCGTGCCCTTTCAGAGGAACCATCCCGGCATTTGCCTGGAGTGATTTAGGGAAATCACGGAAAACCCAAATCAGGATGGCCGGACGCGGGATTGAACCGTCGTCCTCCCGAATGCGAGTCCAGTGTCGTGAAAAAACTTTCTCTACATTCGGAAAATCACAGATAAAACAAAGAATCCACACAATCTGACTAACAGAGCAGTTCAGAGTCTAATGCGCTGATGCAACTATGAATGTCCAAATTAAATATTTAAATGAATGCTCGCCATAATTTTATGATAATGTTTCATCGAACGCCACGCTAAATAATGGTAGAATGTTTGTCCCGCGGCGGCACGTGAAAATACGACAATACGCAAACTGAAGCTAGATAATGAAAATCATCCCAGAATTAACACTTCACTCGAAAATGATTACATGGTTACGCGTATCTGGAGTAACTTAATACGGCATCCGAGGCTGTTTGTAGCAATGATACCGACGCGACGCGACGCGACTTCCGACACATATGGTGTGCTATTCAGCGTCTGGAGAGAACTGGGGCCTTCCTTCCTCGCGCAGCGTTCTTATATATAAAGCCGCGGTGCGGACGGCTAAGGGAACGCCTGATCAAATCGGCTCTTCCGACTAGCCGCTGGGCTAGTAATGCACCACTTTAAGTTATTGAATAAATCCTAGCTTCTTTTGCTGATGGCTGATGAAGCTCTCAATTTAAATGTGCATTCAACACACAGGTAAGTAATCATAATAAAAGTTTGACGTGGCTAAGTTAAATATTTTGGGCGAGAGAAATAATTTAATTACACTGCACGCAGTAGACGAGCTCTGAACTGGCCCTTTGGAGATACGCTATCGCTATAGTTTTATAGTTATTCATATGAAACTTCTCACATCTTTATGGTTATAGCGGATCTCCATTCTACTTAAATATAAACATCCTAGCCTTATTTATTAGCCTACTTGATCTATCTTGCTTCCTTAATTTTTAAGACAAAAACCAGAAAATCTTGAATTTCAACTAAAATCTTAAATTGTGAGATCCAGAAGACTGTTTCTATTAAATAATTATGAAAAAGGAATCTAAATATAAATTTTTAATTCTGTAACTCTTTTCTGTTGCGCAAATGATTTTTACAGAAAAACATCCAAATTTCGAAAATGGTTAAAGTTATCGAACTGATATTCAACACATATTAATTTAGTATTACTCCTGACATGCTAGAAACGTTTTACCTTATTTGCTTGATTTTAAAATTATTGCGCAACATTTATGACGTCAGAGCTAGTTACAGCGGACTGGCTGGCACACAATGGAAAGACTGATATGAATTTATTACGGCGTTAGTAGGCTGCTTCCCTACAATGTGAAAACGCTTCTCACGTGATTATGGATACGCGGCGGGAATCGGAAGACTTTGAACGCGGAATGACAGTTGTAGCTACACGCATGGAACTTTACATTTCGGAAATCAGGGAATTCAATGTTCCGATCTCCAAAAGGCCAATAGTGTGCCGAGAACACCAAATTTCGGGCATTACTTCTCACCACGGTCAACGCGCTAGCCCTACGGCCTTCATTTAACGACCGAGAACAGCGATGTTTGCATACGGTAGTCATTGCCAACAGATAAGCAAGACTGCGCGCAATAACAGCAGAAATCAGTTTGGGGCGTACGGCGAAATTTGGCGTTTATTGGGCTATGGCTGCAGAAGACAGACGCGAGTGCCTTTGTTGACACCACGACATCGCCTGCAGCGCCTCTCCTGGGCTCGTGACAATATCGGTTGGACACTAGTCTGGTGAGTTGAGCTCCGGTTTCAGTAGGTAAGAGCTGTGGCGCAGACCCCATGAACCCATCGACACAAAGTGTGAACAATACACAGTGCAAGTTGTCGCTGACTCCATAAGGGACTGGATCGTCTGCATGTTCTACCATTAATGGCTGTCGGTGTCCCGAACCAACAGTTGAATTTTTATGGATGGGAATGTGCTATGTCACCTTGCCACAGTTGTTCGCAAATGGTCCCAAGGCCGTTCTGGACAGTTCGAGTGAATGGTTTTGTAATGTTTCTCCTGGGTGCACATGAATATGAAATGTACAGATTACATGTTTTTACGATAAGTATTGTATGAGTAACTTGCGAGTTTTTGCAAGGAACAATATATTATGCTACAATGTATGCATATTCCATGGAATTGAGATTCTGTGTTTGAACTCTGACCTCTTTTGTCATTACTACTCTTTCTCTTGTCTTATGATGTGGACGCGAACCGTAAGGAGCGTTTAACGAAGGTTCATCTTGCTGTATCAGCCAGCATAAATTATTTACAAAACTGAAAATAGAGTTGTTTGTGACTTAAAAATTGCGTCCGTGTTGAAATCATTTGTAATCCTATGTGTTGCTTGTGTACAGTAGACATGAGCCTTAACAGAAATTCTTCATTGTTAGGCGCCATCTTAAAAAATAATTAAGAACTTTCTTTTAGGTCATCGTCGAGACGTGCCGCCGGTTAGAAAACTAAACCTTTCTTTCAGATTCTACGAGCCTGGCGGCCGCTGCAAATAACTTAATAAGATTCACTTTCTGATTTTCTCAGAGTTGCGAAATAATATCCCAGGCAGGAAGGCCTGGTCACAGGATTCTAGTTCTGGTATAAGATTTTATTTGCAAAAGCTACGCTTGTTATCTTGTATTGGGAATCAAGACGAAACCACGATTTTGAGTTACGGAATTTATTGTTGCACAGTGAACGGACTGGTGAAATATTCTCTGGTGCTATAAGCACACGACTTTGACAAGGCATGTATTGAGGAATATCGGTGGTGTTTTAATAGGTAAACAAATGAGTATTTACAATTCGGTAACCCCTGAGAACTGAGCTAGTTTGCTGAGTGCTTATACACGTCGGGCTAAACTACATATTACATTGTTAATAATGTTCCTCCATTTGTTATTTCTCTTTTATGCTGAGCCATTGCATTAATGCGTTTCTTGTTTATATAAGTTCAAAAAAATGTTCAAATGTGTGTGAAATCTTATGGGACTTCTAAGGCCATCAGTCCCTAATCTTACACACTACTTAACCTAAATTATTCTAAGGCCAAACACACACACCCATGCCCGAGGGAGGACTCGAACCTCCGCCGGGATCAGCCGCTCAGTCCATGACTGCAGCGTCTTAGACCGCTCGGCTAATCCCGCGCGGCTTTTATATAAGTCACGGCTCATATTCATTCTATTACATTACACTGATAGTAAAGAAAAAGAGTCACAAATATTTTCATTTAATTACATAACAGTTTGGCCAACCAGATCGCCCTGCAGGAATCCCGTCGAACATCTACGGGACATAATCACGATGTGAGTTCGTGCAAAAAAATGCTGCCCCGACAACACTTTCGTAATTATGGACAGCTATGGCTCAGTATTTCCGCAGGGGATTTCCAAAACGTTGTTGGGCCCTTACACGTCGGTTTGCTACACTACGCCGGACGAAAGGAGGTCCAATTCGATATTAGGAGGTATCCAATGATTTTTGTCACTTCATCGTATTCACAAAATAAGTAATTTTTTTTTGTTTTCCCCTCTTCCTGATGTCTCTTTTTTAATGTCCAGTAGTTATAAACATATTATTGCTACAGTCTAGACTGGCGACTTTCCTGACAACTACTATTCCCTATTAAATGACAGTCGGTACAGCATATAGCAAGCATCACCTGCCCTATAGTTACCCTACACTTGCTCCAACTGCTTTCCTCACGAGCTCGGCCTGCCCTGATCCCACTGTTCCATGTATCAGAAATGATTGTATGCTGCCTGCGGTAACCTGCCGACTCTAAAATGCAGACCTCCACGCGTACAGTGATGATAAATTCCTGTAATGCATATCAGAATCTCACTTTCCTCGAAACCCAATTGACAAATGTTTATAAAATGCGCGTGGCACACTGTGGCTCTCCGGCAGCGATGCGGACGCGTCATTAGTGCGGCGTTTTTAGGACGGGAGGCAACTCGGCTGTCCGTCGGAGCGAGCGATCGCCCTCCCACTCTCCCACCCACCATGTGGCGGTGCTGGAGGCGGGCGTGACGGCGCCGCGGCCGTGCCGTGTGCCAAAGAGCTGGAGATGGATGCGCGTTAATATTGCAGCGATAAAACCGCTCAGCTCTGCCGCGGTGCGCGGAACACCAGAGGGGAGGACAGGACTGAGGCGAAGATTAATGGCTGCTGCCGGCGGAGGGCGCCGGAGTGATGGCGCAGAGAGCGCGGCGCTGCGGGGATTCCCCGTTCCTGCCCCGCCCCCTCCAACCCCGTCCCTAGGAACGGGGAAGTCCCGCGCCTGGCGTCACGGCAGTGACGCAGCCGAGACAGATGCGTCGCGCTGCTGCCGCGGACACGTGACCTGTGTGTGTGTGTGTGTGTGTGTGTGTGTGTGTGTGTGTGAATCAAGCCGCAGCTCCCTGTCCTCCTGAGTGCAGCCATGCCTCACGGACAATACAAGGTGGTTTTTAGAGTTCCGTAACTCCGTAAAGGAATCCTCATACGGTCACTTTGTTGCCGGTCTGTCTGTTTGTGCGACTGTTTAAGCCCTCTTCTTCTCGCGAACGGGGAGAGGTATCAAGTTGAAGTTTATGTCAACTACTGAGACCTACGGTTCCTTGGCAGTGTAAAAATCAAAAGACATGGCCACGTGTAAAGAATCCTTTCTCTCAGGAACAGGTAGAGGTGTCAAGTTGAAATTTATGTCAATCTGGCGAATCGGACAATGCTTCACAGTTGCTAAATATGTATGGGAATTGGATTTACGCCCTGATCTCCAGCTCCCTCCCTCTCCCTATTTCTCTCCCTGTCCCTTGAAAGGTTCCTTCTGTTTAGTTATGCATCGTCACCTTTTTGTATCTCTATCTATGCTAAGAGTGTGCTGGAAGTGTGTGTGGCCAAGCCGCCTCATTGACACGTTCTTGCCCGTTTGATACATTGCTCGGAAGGACTGAATTTTAAGCGGCTGGCCCGACGTTTAGTTAAATGATCTGATGATTCTTATGTTATTATTGCGCAACGGATAACGCGGGGGAGAGCTCAAACAACCAAGTGGGCAAGACAGTAAAGGCCATGCTCTATCATGATCTATAAGGACACCACTTTGTTGGTAACAATGCTCTCTACACAGGACTGGGGTTTGTAATGACCACTAAATCCATGACATCAAGTTTATAGGACATTTATTGTCTAGATTCCCAGAAACCTTACAAACTTAATATATTTATTATCTATATTCCCCAAAACTTAACAAATTTAATAATTGCAGTAAACAAAGTCAAGTCAAATAACTTCTAGTTCTGTCTCGCACTGAAGGTGCTTAAACTAACAGGCATCTCATTTCTACACTCCTGGAAATTGAAATAAGAACACCGTGAATTCATTGTCCCAGGAAGGGGAAACTTTATTGACACATTCCTGGGGTCAGATACATCACATGATCACACTGACAGAACCACAGGCACATAGACACAGGCAACAGAGCATGCACAATGTCGGCACTAGTACAGTGTATATCCACCTTTCGCAGCAATGCAGGCTGCTAGTCTCCCATGGAGACGATCGTAGACATGCTGGATGTAGTCCTGTGGAACGGCTTGCCATGCCATTTCCACCTGGCGCCTCAGTTGGACCAGCGTTCGTGCTGGACGTGCAGACCGCGTGAGACGACGCTTCATCCAGTCCCAAACATGCTCAATGGGGGACAGATCCGGAGATCTTGCTGGCCAGGGTAGTTGACTTACACCTTCTAGAGCACGTTGGGTGGCACGGGATACATGCGAACGTGCATTGTCCTGTTGGAACAGCAAGTTCCCTTGCCGCTCTAGGAATGGTAGAACGATGGGTTCGATGACGGTTTGTATGTACCGTGCACTATTCAGTGTCCCCTCGACGATCACCAGTGGTGTACGGCCAGTGTAGGAGATCGCTCCCCACACCATGATGCCGGGTGTTGGCCCTGTGTGCCTCGGTCGTATGCAGTCCTGATTGTGGCGCTCACCTGCACGGCGCCAAACACGCATACGACCATCATTGGCACCAAGGCAGAAGCGACTCTCATCGCTGAAGACGACACGTCTCCATTCGTGCCTCCATTCACGCCAGTCGCGACGCCACTGGAGGCGGGCTGCACGATTTTGGGGCGTGAGCGGAAGACGGCCTAACGGTGTGCGGGACCGTAGCCCAGCTTCATGGAGACGGTTGCGAATGGTCCTCGCCGATACCCCAGGAGCAACAGTGTCCCTAATTTGCTGGGAAGTGGCGGTGCGGTCCCCTACGGCACTGCGTAGGATCCTACGGTCTTGGCGTGCATCCGTGCGTCACTGCGGTCCGGTCCCAGGTCGACGGGCAGGTGCACCTTCCGCCGACCACTGGCGACAACATCGATGTACTGTGGAGACCTCACGCCCCACGTGTTGAGCAATTCGGCGGTACGTCCACCCGGCCTCCCGCATGCCCACTATACGCCCTCGCTCAAAGTCCGTCAACTGCACATACGGTTCACGTCCACGCTGTCGCGGCATGCTACCAGTGTTAAAGACTGCGATGGAGCTCCGTATGCCACGGCAAACTGGCTGACACTGACGGCGGCGGTGCACAAATGCTGCGCAGCTCGCGCCATTCGACGGCCAACACCGCGGTTCCTGGTGTGTCCGCTGTGCCGTGCGTGTGATCATTGCTTGTACAGCCCTCTCGCAGTGTCCGGAGCAAGTATGGTGGGTCTGACACACCGGTGTCAATGTGTTCTTTTTTCCATTTCCAGGAGTGTATTTAAACACTGGGAAAGAGGATGGGTTACGTTGCTGCCCTTGTGGTCCGACTGCTGGGACAGTGATCGAAATTCGCACCCAAGATTACTACTAGGACCGAATAACAAAAATTCTCTTTGGCGGAAAAACGGGGGAACAAAGCAGACACAAACATCTCTCATATTCACAAAAGAAAGCAAATTCTTAAAAAATAAAACGTCCTGTGAAATACGGCACACGCAAATAATCAATTGACAGCACACGTAAGCATCCTCACCTCAACTAATTTCCAGGAACGAACTGGAAGCTCACTGGAAGTGCAATTCGGCACCACGTGGGTGACCGATACCAACAGCTACTTCTTTGTACTCACCCCTCTGTTCGTTCTTGCTTTCCATACTCTACAATCTTTCACAATCTCAACCTATATTCTTTGTCAAAGTAGTTAGGACGTGCTGCTTGCAAATGGGGGTTAAAAAGGAACCATGAACAAAATTTATGAGATGGGCTAGAAAAATTTTACGTCACACGCTTAGAATCTTAAGTATGTCACACACGCATCTCCTACCAGGTTTCACACGGAATCGTCATCCAAATTACTCATCAGCCATTACGACCACGTATTAATTAGGCGGGGTGAGGCCCAAGGTTACTTCAACATTCCAAAAAACGCTGCTTCTAAAAGTGAAACTATACGATTCTTTTTTAGAGCTATTGCTCCTTTCGTGTTCTGAAGGCACCAAGTGATTCCAACACTATAAATGGATAATGCGATCCCCCATGCTCGCCTCTGAGAAAGAAACCCTAACTGAAAACTTTAATTGTAAAGGAAAAATTTCTCAAAAAATGAATGAATGGCCGTAACGACACGCTAATTATTACAGTCCCGAAAAAGAGCGGATTAGTAACAGTGTAAAACATAATACCTCATCCCACGGTGAAACTGGCTGCAAAGACGGAGATCGCCCTCGATTCCGTCCGCTCAGTTCAGCCGCTGCCCCAGGAGTGACTATCATGGCGGCTCTCAACGGCCGTTCCCTTACATGGAGGGGAGGGGAGGGGGACCTGTTCAAAATGGTTCAAATGGCTCTGAGCACTATGGGACTTAACATCTGTGGTCATCAGTCCCCTGGAACGTAGAACTACTTAAACCTAACTAACCTAAGGACATCACACACATCCATGCCCGAGGCAGGATTCGAACCTGCGACCGTAGCGGTCACGTGGTTCCAGACTCAAGCGCCTAGAACCGCACGGCCACACTGGCCGGCGGGGGACCAGTTACCAACCCCGCACTACCCCCTGCCAAACAGGAGCATCATCTCTGTCTTTACTCCAGGCTTAGGTTATCACTAAACCGACCTACATGGTGGCCACATCTCTGCTTTGGCACTACCAGCAGACGAAGTCTTAATACAAACCTCAGACTTAATCAACCCAAGGCAACGTAGTGGGATTATGGAAAGGAAGTGCATTTATGTAATTATGAATTGAATTAAATAAACAGGTAGTCCACTTCTTCACTCGAGATATCACACTATTTAAACTAAAAAATAATGTTGAACGTATATTAAATATAATGCAACATAAAACTAATTGTAATCAGATGGAACAAACTGTTCCCTCTCACCCTTTCTTCTTCTCATCCTATTCTCCCCTATCTCTGTACACCACCTTCGCCCCGCCCCTGTAGATTTCGTAACCAACTCTCTCTCTCTATCCACCTCCGCTTATTTATACCCATTTCCTGCCTATCTCTCATCCATCTCCTCTTCCTTCCGCTCTCAGACCTTATTTGTTGTCGCTGATTGAGAATAGAAGTCAATATGAAGCGGTAAATCTGTTCCAGTTGCCGAATCAGTGAGGCTAATAGCTTTAATGACAGTATTTTCGCGTGGTTCTAATCTACGAACAGGCAGGATTATATAGTTAGTCATAAAAGTTAATTTAAGTAGTGTGTACGTCTAGGGACCGATGACCTTAGTTTGATCCCTTAGGAATTCACACACATTTGAACATTTTGGATCCTGCTCATATTGTAAATTTATTGATCTAATGGAAACAATTAGGCCTCTTTTAGGTTGTCCACATCGAAACTGGTATCAATGACCATGACGCAGTCGTGGTAACCACAACTAAAACATCATCATCATCATCATCATCATCATCATCATCATCATCAGTGTTCTGCCTAAAGGCAGGTTTTCACATGGTAGTTCTCCAGGCTGTCCGGTCTTCTGCCATCCTCTTCAGGTCTGCATAATTTCCTCTTCCCTTTATGTCGTCTATCACCTTGTATCTTCTTCTTCCTCTCAGTCTTCTCCCACAAACCAGTCCTTCCAAACATCTACTAGCAAGCACTCCCTTCTCAATGAATGTCCCAACCAGTTCTTTTTCCATTCTCTTACAACCTTCAGCAGACATCTTCTCTCACCAACCCTTTCCAATACTCTTTCATTACTCACTCTTTCCATTCAGCTTATTCTCTCCATTCTCCTCCACATCCACATCTCAAATGCTTCTAACCTTTTTTCATCCTCTCGTCTCAGTGTCCATGTTTCTGCCCCATGTAGTGCCACACTCCAGACAAAACATTTGCCAAGCCTTTTCCTTAGTCCTTTATCTAATTTTCCAAATAAGAGTCTCATCTTTCTGTTAAATGCCTCCTTCGTTATGGCAATTCGAGTTGACATCTCAAGTCTTCAGTTATTGTGCTTCCGAGATATTTAAATTCACTTACTTGGCTAATGGTAGATTGTCCTATTTTAATATTGGACAGTCTGCGTCTTGTACTTGTGACCATACTCTTTGGTTTTGCTGTGTTTATTTGCATCCCATATTCCACACAAGCTTCATTCAGATCTTTGAGCAAGTTATTCACTGTCCGCTCACTTTCTGCCACTAATACCATGTCATCAGCAAATGTTACAAATTCTATTCTCTTTCCACCAATACATATTCCTCTTTTCCCATCTAAACTTTTCGCAATAATCTCTTCAAGGTATACGTTAAACAACAGTGGGGAAAGGCAACAACCTTGTCTAACACGTCGTCCAATGCTGCTTCCTTCAGACATTTCATTTCCAATCCGTATCCTTACTTTCTGGTGTAAATATAGATTCTGTATCAGTCGTCTCTCTTTCCAATCTACTCCTTTCTTCTTCAAGATATCCATCAGCTTGTTCCACTGAACTCTCTCAAAAGCCTTTTCTAAATCTATAAAAACAGCAAAGATTTCTCTACCCTTTTCCATATATCTTTCCCCTACAGTTCTTAGCAGGCCAATAGCATCTCCTGTTCCTTTTCCTCTTCTAAATCCGAACTGCTCCTCTGCAATCCAGCTTGCCATTTAACCTTCTATTCAGCACTCTCAACAAGACTTTAGCTGCATGAGAAATTAGACTGATGGTCCGGTGCTCTTCACATTTTTTAGTATTTGTCTTTTTCTCTATTGGTATCATAACTGTTGCAGCGAAGTCCTCAACTAAAACAAACACAAAGAAATACATGTTCAGTAAACCAGATTAAAAGGCAGTAGAGTAATATCTCAGTGAGGAACTTGAAACTTTCGGCATAGGGCAAAAGTGTGGAGAGGAACTATGGCTGAAGCTTAAAAGTGTAGTTGACCATGCACTGGATTGATTTGTATCCAGTAGAACAGTTCATAATGGGAGGGAACCTCCATGGTATATAGTGACTGTAAAGAAACGTCGAAATTCAGACTACTGCATAATAGATGTAAAACAAAGCACAGCGCTGTAGATAGATGCTGAATGAAGTGCGTTTGGTAATCAAGAGAGCAATGCGTGAAGCCTTCAATAACTAACCTCGCAGAATATTGTCAAATGGTCTTTAACAAAATGCAAACAAATTCTGGTGCTCGCGAAGGCTGTTAGTGGCATCAAAGTTAATGTTTAGTTACTCGCGAGTGAGACAGGCACTGAAATTGAGGGTAGCAGGGCAAAAGCTGAAATGCTTAACTCCATTTTCAAACGATGATGTACAAAGAACTCAGGAGAACTGTGCCGTGCTTCCGGGGTCTCCTGCAACGCCGCCGACCCGCAACGTATCAGCGCTATGCGGGTCGTCGTCCCAGCTCCGCAGGCGCACCGGCTGACGTCAACCGAACTTCGCCCTATCTGCAGGCAGCAGGCTACATCAGAGGGCGCGCAAGAGCAGCCTTAGCCAGTCCGAGCCCACATCGCTAGACCAACAGCTATCGGGTAGTCGTCCACCACGCGGTATAACTGCTCTCGCCAGGCGAGCAGCAAGCAGTTCCGCCATTAGAATATCGCCAGCACCACGCTGGCGCCTGGACTAGACCTTGCCCTTGCCACCCGGGACCACTGCGCATCGGGACTCGCTGCTTCGGCGGTGGACTCTGGTACTGGAACTGCTTGTACTGCACGCGAGCTGGGACTTTCTGCCTACTGTGCATGTCCAAGAAGATAATCTGTCTCGTTTGCAAGAGAGCTATCAGAAGATAGTCTCTCGCAAAGATTTACTTGTGTTATTTTCAACTTCAACTTGCCAACTAAGTCATTCCTTTTATTTTCAAGAACGACTTTTGTTACTTGTTTTGAATTGCTAACGGATCGAAGAACTTGTGTTAGTGAACATAAACCGATTGTGTCAATAAATTGTTTTCTTAGTGTAATCAGCTGACTGATTGTGAAAGTGCCCCAACCCGGGACACTTCAAATGGCTCCAATTTAACCCTCGTACAACGAAAAACATGACTGAAATTAATGTGGTGCTGAGATACGCCTGCAATCGTTAAAATTGAACGTAGCTCCAGAGCCCGATAGAATCCCTATCGGATTCTGTATTTGAGGCGAGTTAGCCCCTCTAGGAACTATAATCTACCGTACGTCTTCGAAAAGACGTGTTCAATAGCTGGAAGAAGGCGCATGTCTCAGCCGTTGATGAGAAGGGTAGTAGAAGTGATCCACAAAATAGCCATCCAGACAACAATTTGTTGTAGAATATTAGAATATATTCAAACATATTTAGGCATCTTGGACAGAATGACCTCCTCCACACCAAAAAATGACCAATGAAGACATCAGTGCTGTTGCCTTCCAGAGACCAGTACTATGTGATCAAAAGTGCACGGATACCTGGCTAAAATGACTTACAAGTTCGTGGCGCTCTCCATCGGTAATGCTGGAATTCAGTATGATGTTGGCCCATCGTTAGCCTTGATGACAGCTTCGGCCGGCCGGGGTGGCCGAGCGGTTCTGGGCGCTTCAGTCTGGAACAGCGCAACGGTCGCAGCTTCGAATCCTGCCTCGGGCATGGATGTGTGTGATATCCTTAGGTTAGTAGGTTTAAGCAGTTCTAAGTTCTAGGGTACTGATGACCTCAGCTGTTAAGTCCCATAGTGCTCAGAGCCATTTGAACCATCTGATGACAGCTTCCACTCTCGCAGGTTCTGGAAAGTTTCTTGGGAAATGGCCGCCCATTCTTCACGGAGTGCTGCACTGAGGAGAGGTATCGATGTCCGTCGGTAAGGCCTGGCACGAAGTCGGCGTTCCAAAACATCCCAAAGGTGTTCTATAGGATTCAGGTCAGAACCCTGTGCAGGCCAGTCCATTATAGGGGTGTTATTGCCGTGTAATCACTCCGCCACAGGCCGAACATTATGAACAGGTGCTCGATCGTGTTGAAAGAGGCAATCGCCATCCCCGAATTGCTCAACAGTGGGAAGCAAGAAGGTGCTTAAAACATCGTGATAGTGCCACCCAAAACAACTAGGGATGCAAGCTCTCTCCAGGAAAAACACGACCAAGCCATAACACCACCGCCTCCGAATTTTACTGTTGGCACTACACACGCTGGCAGATGACGTTCACCGGGCATTCGCCACACCCAGACACTGCCATCGGATCGCCACATAGTGTATCGTGATTCGTCACTCCACACAACGTTTTTCCATTGTTCAATCGTCCAACGTTTACGCTCATTACAACAAGCGAGGCGTCGTTTGGCATTTAGCGGCGTGATGTGCGGCTTATGAGCAGTCCTTCGACCATGAAATACAAGTTTTCTCACCTCCCGTCGTCATAGTACTTGCAGTGGATCCTCAGGTAGTTTGGAATTCCCGTGTGATGGTCTGGATATATGTCTGCCTATTAGACATTACGAACCTCTTCAACCGTCAGCAGTCTCTGTCAGTCAATAGACTAGGTCGGCCTGTACGCTTTTGTGCTGTACGTATCCCTTCACGTTTCCACTTCACTATAACATCGGAAACAGTGCACCTAGGGATGTTTAGGAGCGTGGAAATCTCGCGTACAGACGTATGACACAGGTGACGCGCAATCACCTGACCACGTTCGAAGGCCGTGAGTTCCACTTAGCGCCCCATTCTGCTCTCTCACAATATCTAATGACTACTGAGGTCGCTGATATGGAGTACCTGGCAGTAGGTGGCAGCACAATGTACCTAATATGAAAAACGTATGTTTTGGGGGTGTCCGGATGCTTGACATAGTGTATGTGTTATAAAGGAATTCATATCATGGTCTACATACGAGACGTGGCCATCATTTATGTAATGACAGACGTGATTTCTGGCTTAAACTGTTTTAACCCTAATTCGTGAAGATGGTCTGTGACTGCAGATGGTCGATATTTGGTTTTTAAATAAAAAAACAGCTGATGGTCAAACATGCATTTTATACAATGTGTGATATCACTTAATTGGAGACTAAATAAGAAATGAAGCTGGAGAAACAATTGCCAGCTGCTCGGTATCTGGGCGTAAGTGGCAGTTGTTCAGTAACTGGTATAGATTTCCGAAATCTGCTGTCAGCCTTTGGTATGATCAGTCCAATTTATCAAATGTTCAAAATCCGTATGGAGATGTGGCAAAATGTTTCAAAATGTATGCTTCCGACATCCAGGTCATCCGTAAAATCACTCCAATTCTATCCCTCTCTGCTTCTGAGAACTGTAGAGATCCACCGCCTGCATTTTCTTGGGTCTTCGTTGCGTCTTCTTCTATCTTGTTCTTGAGCTAACAGCCGCATCACGGGGAAGCTGGAACTTGCCACTTCGTATGTTTAAAAATTTATTTTTTTTGGTCATCAGTCTACTGACTGGTTTGATGCGGCCTGCCACGAATTCCTTTCCTGTGCTAACCTCTTCATCTCAGAGTAGCACTTGCAACCTACGTCCTCAATTATTTGCTTGACGTATTCCAATCTCTGTCTTCCTCTACAGTTTTTGCCCTCTACAGCTCCCTCTAGTACCATGGAAGTCATTCCCTCATGTCTTAGCAGATGTCCTATCATCCTGTCCCTTCTCCTTATCAGTGTTTTCCACATATTCCTTTCCTCTCCGATTCTGCGTAGAACCTCCTCATTCCTTACCTTATCAGTCCACCTAATTTTCAACATTCGTCTATAGCACAACATCTCAAATGCTTCGATTCTCTTCTGTTCCGGTTTTCCCACAGTCCATGTTTCACTACCATACAATGCTGTACTCCAGACGTACATCCTCAGAAATTTCTTCCTCAAATTAAGACCGGTATTTGATATTAGTAGACTTCTCTTGGCCAGAAATGCCTTTTTTGCCATAGCGAGTCTGCTTTTGATGTCCTCGTTGCTCCGTCCGTCATTGGTTATTTTACTGCCTAGGTAGCAGAATTCCTTAACCTCATTGACTTCGTGACCATCAATCCTGATATTAAGTTTCTCGCTGTTCTCATTTCTACTACTTCTCATTACCTTCGTCTTTCTCCGATTTACTCTCAAACCATACTGTGTACTCATTAGACTGTTCATTTCGTTCAGCAGATCATTTAATTCTTCTTCACTTTCACTCAGGACAGCAATGTCATCAGCGAATCGTATCATTGATATCCTTTCACCTTGTATTTTAATTCCACTCCTGAACCTTTCTTTTATTTCCATCATTGCTTCCTCGATGTACAGATTGAAGAGTAGGGGCGAAAGGCTACAGCCTGTATATGACCCGTCTCTCCCTATAGCGTACCCCTACTTTTTTCAGTTTTAAAATTAGGAAGCTAGTACTTGTCACGTCTGCAAATACGGAGTGGACCCTCGAGAGTCGAAGCCTGGCAAGCAACAGGGATATTGTGGATGAACGTAGAAGTAACAAGACCGCGAGTCAAATGAATTAGACGAGTCTCTTGACAGACGAGTCTGATGAGCACAAGTTGGTTGTTTGGTTGGTTGGTTGGTTGGTTGCTTGAGTTGGAGGAGGGGGACCAAACAGCGAGGACCAAACAGGGAGATTATCATTCCCATCGGATTAAGGAAGGATGCGGAAGGAAATCGACCGTGTCTTTTCAAAGGAACAATCCCGGCATTTGCCTGAAGCGGTTTAGGGAAATCACGGAAACCGTAAAGCAGGATGGCCAGATATGGGTTCGAACCGTCGTCCTCCCAATACCAGTCTAGTGCGCTAACCACTGCGCCATCGCGCTAGGTGAGCGACGAGCACAAGTAGTTTGGACGCATCTTTAGTGCGCTCACGTGTGCGGCACATTTCATTTCCCCCAAGCCATGTATCTCTTGAAAGCAGAGAATACTCCTCTAGACTTCCCCTTACGGCCGGTCACCAGTGTGGATACAGTATATCCCCTCGCTGTTCGCTCCGCTCCGCTCCCCTCCCCCACAGCGGCTGCAGCCCCTGGGACTCCCTTCTGAGGAGACTCCTAATTAACAGCGGGCTAATCTGGCCGGCGGACACCAGAGGTTCCCACGTGACCAACCGTCCAGCTCATTACGTCGCGTCGCAGCGGCCAGCTAAGCCGGGATCACGCTGCGGCCGCAGTAAATATGGCCGCCGGAAACTTGGTTCCTGGCACGGTCGCCTCTCTGCCACCACAGATTCCCTCTGCAAGGCGCCCCCCACTCGCGTCTTTCGGAGAGCTAAGCCGCCTCCAGGCAGCCAGTACTGGCCCTACATAACACAATACACAGCAGGGCTCACCTAGCACCAGAAACCTGCCACCGCCTTGTACAGCCCCTGTCATAGGTCTCACATTGGATGGCGCTATCTTACGTGACGAACAACGTACTTCTTCACATTGGGAAACAATTTCATATTCGTTAGTGGAACTGTAAGTCCATCTTTACACAAATGGCTGCAGGACCTCGGTTGTTCAATATTAAATGCCGAATCAAAACACCTGCAGCCGTCTAAATTTCCAGTTTTTAGTTTGTTTGAGAAACCAGTTTCAGCCCTACATTACGCCATCATCTGGCACCTGATGATCGAAGGGATACCAGTGCTAAGACGAAATCTAAGGATACCAGTCACTGAATGCTGGCCTCTATTTTGACTGTACCAGAGGTACGATTCCTCTTATACGTCGGTCAGGGGGCTTGAAGATGGCGCAATGTACCGCTGAAACTGGTTGCTCAAATAAAATAACAACTGGAAATTAAGACGGCTGAAGCTGATTTGATTCGACTATTTTTTCATTAGTGGAAGATCAGGCAGTTCCTGATTTGTGAACTTGTTCGAAATCATAGCATTTTTTGACAGTTGAACATTCGTCACACTAAAGAATTCCACGATACGTTCCATAATCTATACTGCTCTATAAAGACAATACGTTGTTTAACGTTGTTCTCAAAGATCTCCAGGAGTTCTCGATCGATTTACTTCAAACTTTTACACGATGCTCCAATACACATCTAGACAGACATAGGCTATATATTTTGTAACATACATAAAATATATAAATATATGTTTAATAAATAAAAGGGAAACACTATTTGCAGAAATCTCTCCACCGATTTACTTCAGGTTTTTACGTGATACTCTATTAAACATTTTAACAGATATTGGCCATAAATTTTTAATGTATGTGAGATGTGAATATGCATAAATGTCTGATAGGGAAATACTGTTCGCAAAAATTTCGAAAACTTCTTGACTGTTTTATTTCAAATCTTCACACGATATGTTAATAGACATTCAGACAGACATACGCTACATATTTTGAAAATGTGTAATATATAAATATATATAATCCGTAAAGATGAGACATTGTTTAGTGAAAATCAGGTGGACATACGCTATATAACTTTTAAAACAATAATGTACAGGTTTTCTGTTGACACAGTCTGTGAGAAAGAAATGCTGTGCTGTGAAAATGTGCCGTTTAGGTTTCTTTCTCACATTACGTGTTCACTTCAATAGGACATTTAAACCGTTAGACAAACTGGTTCTCACTAACATATTTTCTTCCGCGCATACACACATCAAAAAAAGTTTTGCATCACTCCGGTTCCCAGAACTCCTGAAGACAGACGTTAACTGTGGATATTGTATCACAGACACAGTCCCTTTGACTGTTCAGAGATGTCTCTAAACCCTCCCAAAGATGTATGCAACCATGTGTGAACACCACCTATTAGGCGGAGGGGTCCTACAGCCGATCAGTTCCAGTCATTCCACCAGGAAGGAGGTACACGGCTACTGTTGTCTGTAGTTCAACCATGGCTAGACGGTCAATACCGCGGTTCTATCACGTCCGCATTGTTACTTTGTGCCAGGAAGGGCTCTCAACAAGTGAAGTGTCCAGGCGTCTCGGAGTGAACCAAAGCGATGTTGTTCGGACGTGGAGGAGATACAGAGAGAGAGGAACTGTCGATGACATGCGACGCTCAGGCCGCCCAGGGGCTACTGCTGCAGTGCATGACAGCTGCCTACGGATTATGGCTCGGAGGAACCCTGAAAGCAACGCCACCATCTTGAATAATGCTTTTCATGCAGCGACAGGACCTCATGTTACGACTCAAACTGTGTGAAATAGGCTGAATGATGTGCAACTTCACTCCCGACGTCCATGGCGAATTCATCTTTGCGACCACGACACCATGCAGCGCGGTACAGATGGGCCCAACAATACGCCGAATGGACCGCTCAGGATTGGCATCACGTTCTCTTCACCGATGAGTGTCGCATATGCCTTCAACCAGACTATCGTCGGAGACGTGTTTGGAGGCAGCCCGGTCAGGCTGAATGCCTTAGACACACTGCCCAGCGAGTGCAGCAAAGTGGAGGTTCCCTGTTGTTTTGCTGTGGTATTACGTGGGGCCGACGTACGTCGCTGGTTATCATGGAAGGCGTCGTAACGGCTGTACGATAGTGGATGCCATCCTCCGACCGACAGTGCAACCATATCGACAGCATATTGGTGAGGCATTCGTTTCCATGGACGACAATTCGCGCGACCACCGTGCACATCTTAATGAATGACTTTCTTCAGGATAACGACACGCTCGACTGGAGTGGTCAGCATGTTCTCCAGACATGAACCCTATCGAACATGCGTGGGATAGACTGAAAACTGCTGTTTATGGACGACGTGACCCACCAACCACTCCGAGGGATCTACGCCGAATCGCCGTTGAGCAGTGGGACAATCTGGAGCAACAATGCCTTGATGAACTTGTTGATAGTATGCTACGACGAATACAGGCATGCATCAATGCAAGAGGACGTGCTACTGGGTATTAGAGGTACGGGTGTGTATAGCAATCTGGACCACCACCTCTGAAGGTCTCGCTGTATGGTGGTACAATGTGCAATGTGTGCTTTTCATGAGTAATAAAAAAGGGCGGAAGTGATGTTTATGTTGATCTCTATTCTAGTTTTCTGTACAGGTTCCGGAAATTTCGGAACCGAGGTTATGCAAAACGTTTTTTGATGTGTGTATAAACTTGAAAACAGAAATTGCGTCGACAACAATGAGCTTTTTTCTTTTTCGTTTTTCGTCCTCACTGTCTTCTTACAGAAAACAGGAATGTTCTATTTATGACTTATCGCCTACGGAATCTCAGTTGTCCGAAATTTTGTAATCTTAAGCATTTGCAGATTAAAGCGATGCAAAATCCTCTCTGAACGTATTATTATCACAAACCCAGTGGCGGGAGATGTCCCTGTCATACCCAATATACCAATCATTCCAATCGATGTACCCACTGTATTATGTGACTTCAATTCTCAACCAAGGCTTTGTTCTCAGTAACAATGAACAAGGCCCAAGGTCAGAGGAAGAAAGCGAAGAGGAGATGGATATAGGGTGGAGAGGGCAGAGGATATGGGTCGGGAGGGTGAGAAGCAGATGAGAGAGAGAGAGAGAGAGAGAGGGGGGGGGGGGTGATGGACAAAGAGAAGGGGTAGGTGGAGGAGATGGTCAAATAGAGGGGGAAGAGGGGTAGACAGAGGGGGAGAGCAGTCTTAGCCAGTCTTAGCCAGCCCACATCGCTAGACCAACAGCTATCGGATAGTCGTCCACCACGCGGTGTAACTGCCCTCGCCAAGCGAGCAGCAAGCAGTTCCGCCATTAGAATAAGTGGATTAGGATGTACATCCAATTCCAGTGCGTATTTAACAACTGGGAAGCACTGCCAGGTTCGCTAGTACAATTATAAAACTCAGTATCATAAGGTTATCTCAGATATTAAATAGTAATGCGCAAAGAAAGTCGTTTTTATTTTTTGTTTATTGATAAAATCCTGAATTCAGAGATTTCCCTCCCAGCGTAACAATACAGTCCCAACTTATTACAATGAGTAATGCTCAAACTATCTCTTCAAGATGTTCCTCCAGGTACTTCCATCTCGTGTATTCTCGTCTTACGCACCAAATCTTCTCATTGTCATCTGTATATTTTGAAGCTAGGTGGTCATCGGTCGTCCACCTCTTCTCTTTCCCTTATTTCTGATCCCGATATCAGTTCTCGTATTCTTATTTCCTCCCTTCTTCTCTCATGACCTTACCACTGTAATTTCCTTCGACCCATCACATCGCATATTCCTTTTTATACTTGTGTTGTCTTTATCAGTTCAGTGTTCCAGTCCTAATATCGACTTCAGTGTGAGTCTTTTTGTTCTGTTCATTACTTTCGTGATGCATGAGATTAAATTGAACATCGCAACAGCCTTGCTTTATTGCTAATTTTTTTATTAATTTCTAAATCTGAATTTCCCTCCTTTTGTAAAACTGACCCCAGTTAGCAAAAGTTATTGACGTTTTCAATTTTTTCCTTTCTATGTACATTAATGCAGTCAGTTTTCTTGCAGAACAGTTTTAATTGTATCGTAATTTGCTGTAATATTGAACTTGTACGTCAGCTCACCTGGCTTGTCAAAGAATCTGTCAATTTGATCTTTACTGAAACGTACTCGCTGCAGACTGGATGATTTAGCAGTTGTCAGCCTTATGCTTCCAAGTCTTTTCGTAAAAGTCTAGTAAAAGTCTTTATCCACTTTCATTTTTATGTTATTGAACCGATACTTTTTTTTTGCATTTGCTCTGCATATTTGCCTACTAGATAGAAGAACTCATTTTTACTCAAGGTCAGAAGGTGACTATCTCCAACGGAGTCGAAACAACTGGCCAACAAAGCCCCCCCCCCCCCCCCCGCCTCCCACATGTTGCCAAAGTTCGTGAACCCTAGTCGCCTGGAAAATAGTGGCCTGGTCAGATGAG
Organism: Schistocerca nitens; assembly: GCF_023898315.1. NCBI lineage: Eukaryota > Metazoa > Arthropoda > Insecta > Orthoptera > Acrididae > Schistocerca > Schistocerca nitens. The sequence continues at coordinate 70,346,818 of NC_064623.1, read as the reverse complement.
TCCAAATTTCAGCTGGTAAGAACTAATGGTAGGGATCGAGTGTGGCGAAGACCCCACGAAGTTGTCAACAAGGCGCTGTGCAACCTGTTGGTGGCTCTATAATGGTGTGGGGTGTGTTTACAGGGAATCGACTGTGCCTCTGGTCCAACTGAACCGTTCATTGACTGGAGGTGGTTATGTTCAGCTACTTGGAGACGATTTGCAGACAGTACTAGACTTCATGTTCCTAAATGACGAAGGAATTTTTGTGGAAGGAAATGTACCATGTCACTGGGCCACAACTGTTCATGATTGGTATGAAGAACCATCTGGACTGTTCGAGCGAGTGTTTGGATCATCCAGATGGTCCGACAAGGATCCCTTCGAACAATTATGGGACATAATCAAGAAGTCAGCTTGTACACCGGTAACTGTTTCGTAGTTATTGACGACTGTAGAGGAGGCTTGGCTCAATAGTTCTCCAGGGGACTTCAAACGACTTGACAGCATGGTACGTCGGGTTGATGCACAACACCGAGCTGTAGGAAGAATCCGATGACTTTTCACAGCTCAGGATACATCCTTCTGCTTTAATCTCTTTGTTTAAAAATTAGAAGTTGATTAATTTGTTGACATGGCACTCTTGACGTGAATGAAGAAAGACGTGGCTCCCGCCAACGGGTTTAGCAGCATCAGCAGCAGTGGTTGTCTGGCGAGCAGTTGCCGCAGCACGGGTAGGGGGCGGGGGAAGGAGCAGGGCCGGGTGCTCCAGAGAGAGGCGAGCCAGCCACCCCGCTGGAACGAGGCCCGCCGTACATGTGTGCGTCTACTGCCTAGTGTCTCTTGTCTAGTGGGCTGGGCCGGTTTTCTTCCAGAGGCGAATGGATTGCTGCGAGGCGACGAATATATCGCCGGCGGCTGGCAGCGCAGCGCGGGTCTGCTCTTTACTCGCTACCCTGCCACCCCCTCCCTCCTCCTGCCCCCATCAGAGTGAGTAGTCGCCCCTCCTCGAAAGTCTCTGGCTCGCCGCGCGGCCCCATAAATATCCCATCTGCGCCCCCTGCTACCACTGCAGCCTCGCCTAAGACGGTGTACTGCGTGCGTCCTCTTAAGCGTATCTACAGCCGCTACCATCTCTGCTCACGTACGCAGAGCGTATCGTGTACTTTGTCGGGCTGTTCCCACAGCGGGCAGTGCTCTTATCTGTTTACTCCTGTCTGAAACACGTACTGACACTGGCTGTGAGCACTATGGCACTTAAATTCTGAGGTCATCTGTCCCATAGAACTACTTAAACCTAGCTAACCTAAGGACATCACACACATCCGTGTCCGAGGCAGGATTCGAACCTGCGACCGTAGTGGTCACGCGGTTCCGGACTGTAGTGCCTAGAACCGCTCGGCCACCTCGGCCGGCAACACATACTGACAAGTGACGCCTTGAGTGCGAGGGCGCAAAAGCCCAATGATGTTTACGGCATTCGACGCTCCCCACATATTGTCTACCATGCAACCACAAAACTGGCTGTTAATGGCAACAGTGGGCGGCACTGGAGGTATTCAATAGTGAGCACAGCATGAGGCTACGGAGCGTAGTTGAACTGCTTAGTCGACGAGTAACTCACAACAGCCTATACTACTAGTGGTGTTGGTACAAAGCAGAGCAATGGCAACGATGGCAGGTCCGCAGGAGGGCTTCTGTAAAGTTTGGAAGGTAGGAGACGAGATACTGGCGGAAGTAAAGTTGTGAGGACGGGGCGTGAGTCGTGCTTGGGTAGCTCAGTTGGTAGAGCACTTGCCCGCGAAAGGCAAAGGTCCCGAGTTCGAGTCTCGGTCCAGCACACAATTTTAATCTGCCAGGAAGTTTGTAAGTTTCAATAACAAAACAAACATTGCATTATATCTGCGACAACAGATGCCGTAGTTGACATATCGTCGGAAAGAATTTCTCAGAGTGGCAGATGAAATTCGAAGATAAGTCAGTGGAATGTGTGGTGTCGTGTATGCTCGACTATGCAGACAGTGTGAATGAGGATTACTATGACGACAAATAAAGTGATACTGAAACGGGTATCGAGCCGAGTAAAAAAATGGCTCTGACCACTATGGGACTTCTGAGGTCATCAGTCCCCTAGAACTTAAAACTACTTAAACTTAACTAACCTAAGGATATCACACACATCCATGCCCGAGGCAGGATTCGAACCTGCGATCGTAGCTGTCGCGCGGTTCCAGACTGTAGCGCCTAGAACCGCTCGGCCACTTCGGCCGGCCGAGCCGAGTAGCTCATCATCCTTATTGGACACGATACCACAGACTTCGTCTCCAGTGAAACGTAGTAAAGGACAATCTTTGTCCAAGGAGCAGTACTAAACAAAACTACGTACATGGAAGATCATCCGCAGCACAGTAAAAAAACAATTATGAACATGCTTCGAATAAGTCCACAGCAATATGACCATTTAGTGTTGTAAGGTGGCTATAATTTTGCACGTTACAAGCACTCATCTACATACTTTGCCGTGAACTACAACTACAATTAGATACCATTTGATAGGTTGTACATCGTATATATAAATATTTAAAGGAGACTGACATTGTCACGTACGCCTTGTAAACAATTGTTAACGCTTATTGCATGAAAGGTGACAGAGTGTCTTTATTATAAAATGGCGTAATGAATGATTGCCTATACTAGTAGAGGTTGGAACGCCAGTGGAGATGAAATGGCAGGCAGAACTCAACCTCTTGGTGGGAGGCCCACACAGGTGTTGGTCCTGCTTAAACACAGCAAGTAGCTAGACGGACGTCGTGGCAACTGAGCTCTGGAGCACGGTAGGGTGACGGCCGGCCGCTATTGTAGCAGCGACGGATAATACTTCCGAATTCTGCAGATCTTGGACACAGGTGAGAGGAACGAAGAAGCGGCACCTCGGAAACCACTCAGGCTGGGTTATTTCTAGTGGTGTACATGTTCCGCTTTTAACCTGCCCATGCTTGCCCGGTGGCCAGGCGGGCAGGCCGCCGCGCGTTGTCAACAGAACGGGCAGGCTGCTTCACTCCCAGCCAAGCCAAGCACAACCCAACCCGGCCAGGCTGCGGGAAACTTGCTTGCCTGCCCATATTACTGCTGAGCTGCGCTACGCAGCCGTTTAGTCTTCGCGCGTCATTGTCGTATTATGAACGTTAGTTAAAAGTTTTTATTTTACCTGGGCAATATATATATATTAATTTCAGGTCGAAAACTGTTCGCTCAGAACATGTTTCAAGACTGTGATTATACTATAAGCAAAAAAATGGTTCAAATGGCTCTGAGCACTATGGGACTTAACATCTTAGGTCATCAGTCCCCTAGAACTTAGAACTAGTTAAACCTAACTAAACTAAGGACATCACACACACATCCATGCCCGAGGCAGGATTCGAACCTGCGACCGTAGCAGTCGCGCGGTTCCGGACTGCGCGCCTAGAACCGCGAGACCACCGCGGCCGGCCTATACTATAAGCCATGCATGGAAGACGCTGATGTATTTCGAGAGCTTTGACAATGTTACTGCCCTGGTCTGTGACAAACGTAATTTTGTCAATGTCTTCACGAGAAACACCCATAGTTTCTAAGCGATCTTCCAACTCGTTTCGAATATTCGAGCCAGTTTTTGGGCAGTCAGGAAACGCAGAGTACATAGGTACATATTTATTCAAACACCAGTCTGAATTTATGTAATGCATTGTCACGGACATGTAATGCACCCCTTTGTAATTGTCCGTCCATAGATCAATTGTACTGGCACATATACCAGAACGAATCGCATGCATTATATCTGGGAGCATTTTGCTGCGCACTTAATCAGCTAAGGTTTGAACTTTCCTAGCTACTGTCACTCGGGAAGGCATAATATTTTTAATATCAACTGAGCCATATTTTTTACCTATGTCGATCAGTGTCTGCCCTAAAGTAAGAAATCCTTCCCCCTCTATACTGCTAAATGGTCTCAGGTCCTTAGCACACATTTCGGCCACTAAATCTTTGTCCTCTTTCAAGATATTTACGGAGTGAGGGAACTGCTTGTCAAATTTGCACACATGTCGTAATATACTCGAGGTTACATAGTTTGCATTGAGACACACCTACCGATTTATTTGAAGCGGCCTCATAAACACACAAAAACGTTTGCCATGCTGCACTTGTGCTCTGTTTCGTTATCAAAATGTATTCGCCAGTAGTCAATATTTTTTCAATCTCACTAAAGTTCGACCTATTCATTGTGCTGCCCCCACCGTTGCGATAAACGAACTGCTGGCTAACTACCTGGCTACTCTAGTCACGGTAGCTTGAGAGTGCAACCTGTTGTCAGGCGCAGCAAGCTGGGTGGGTTCCGTGAAGCTTGGCAGGCGTGCGGGAATCCAGGTAGCCCGGGCTTGCGGGAGCCCGTCGGCCGCATTACACACTATGCCTCAGTACACGCGCACTCTTGTGTTTACGTCGCGGCAGGCTGACCTGCATGAATGGTTGCAGAGGAGCTAGGGGCAAGCAGGCTGCAAGGGGAATTTGTACACCTCTGGTTATTTCCAAGGATTTTTACTCAGAAGCGTGCCATTGTACGAGTATAGGTTTTTCAAACTGCCTATTGGCTTCTGTCTCGGGTTCTTCGGCCGACGTTCATCTAATGATTTTTCTGACGTTTCGCCAGCACGAGTGGCTGGCATTGTCAAAGCTTCACCCTCCATTGCCGGTGGTGAACTGGAGCCGAGCTCGCGGGCGCAGGCTATATGTACCTGGCGCGCCAACGTCCGAGGGCTTCTCCGCGGTCATTTCCGGTGCGGTTCTCCTCTTGCTACCTGCGACGGTCGTTCGCTGCAGTACGGGAAGCCAGGATCCGTTGACCTTAAGGCTTTCCTCTTTCTTGTTCAAACTGTTCGCGTGTTTTTGTATTTCTACAGCTTCTCTGAACAAGCGCGTGTGATAGTGGTTCTCTACAGCCAGAACTTCCGTGTCGGCGAATTTTATTACATGGTCGGTCTCATTCAGTGCGTGCTCTGCCACGGCCGATTTCTCCACCTGCCCCAACCTGCAATGTCGCTTATGCTCTTTGATCCTGGTGTTAATGGATCATCCAGTCATTCCGACATAAACTTTTCCGCATGTGCATGGTATGCGGTATATTCCCGACATTGCAAGTGGGTCTCTTTTCTCCTTCGCCGATCTAAGACACTCTTTGATCTTCCTTGTCGGTTTGAAAATAGTCTTTACGCCATGTTTGCGCAATATACGGCCGATTCTGTCCGTCACTCTGGGAATGTATGGCAGAAAGGCCATACCCGACAATTCTTTTTCCGGTTCCTTGCTTCGCCGAGGGTTGGGCTCTATTACACTTCTAATATAATTTGTGAAGTAACCATTGCTCCTCAGGACAGTTTCCAGGTGTTGCATTTCTCGTTTGAGGTGTTGCGGCTCACATATTCGTCCTGCTCTCGTTACGAGCGTACTAATCATGCCTCTTTTCTGGCTCGGGTGGTGGTTTGACAGTTTGTGCAGGTATCGGTCCGTGAGAGTCGGTTTTCGATACACGCTGTGTCCCAGATCTTCGCCGTCCCTTGTGACCAGAACATCTGGAAATGGCAGTGTCTTGTCCTTTTCTACTTCCATGGTAAATGTTATGTTGGCATGGAGGCTGTTCAAGTGTCTTAGGAAGTCACTGAGCTGTTCTTCACCATGGCTCCACACCACGAAAGTATCATCGACGTACCTGTACCACACCTTAGGTTTGCAAGTCGCCGAGTCCAGTGCCTGTGCTTCGAATTGTTCCATGAAGAAGTTGGCCACCACTGGACTGAGAGGACTACCCATGGCGACGCCTTCCAGCTGTTCGTAGAAATCGCCATTCCACGTGGAATAGCTCGTGGTGAGACATGCATGGAAGAGCTTTCTGATGTCTAGCGGAAAAATGGAACCGATGTGCTCCAGAGCGTCACTGAGTGGCACTTTCGTAAATAACGAAACAACATCAAAGCTGACCAGGATGTCGTTTGGTGCAAGTTTCAGTTTCTTCAGCTTCTCAATGAAATGTCCTGAGTCCTTAATGTATGTGTCGGTCTCCCCCACGTGTGGCTGGAGCAGAGAGGCCAAGTGTTTTGCCAGTTTATATGTCGGTGATCCAGGAGCGCTAACGATCGGTCTCAGTGGAACGTTGTTCTTATGGATCTTGAGTAATCCATACAGCCGAGGTGGTAGGGCTTCTGTGTTGCGCAGGTTCCTCTGTATGTCCGCCGGCAGAGAAGACGCAGGTTGGGGCAGGTGGAGAAATCGGCCGTGGCAGAGCACGCACTGAATGAGACCGACCATGTAATAAAATTCGCCGACACGGAAGTTCTGGCTGTAGAGAACCACTATCACACGCGCTTGTTCAGAGAAGCTGTAGAAATACAAAAACACGCGAACAGTTTGAACAAGAAAGAGGAAAGCCTTAAGGTCAACGGATCCTGGCTTCCCGTACTGCAGCGAACGACCGTCGCAGGTAGCAAGAGGAGAACCGCACCGGAAATGACCGCGGAGAAGCCCTCGGACGTTGGCGCGCCAGGTACATATAGCCTGCGCCCGCGAGCTCGGCTCCAGTTCACCACCGGCAATGGAGGGTGAAGCTTTGACAATGCCAGCCACTCGTGCTGGCGAAACGTCAGAAAAATCATTAGATGAACGTCGGCCGAAGAACCCGAGACAGAAGCCAATAGGCAGTTTGTCAACAAGTGGCCACGAAAGCCTCAACAATTTTGTATAGGTTTTTCCTCGCAAATTTTCCGCGCTGGGCGGCAAAAGACTAAAATGTGGTTGGTCGGTGTTCGGCGTTTGGAAGAATCTGTAGAGAGGGAGAATATTCCATGGGTCCAGGAATATGATTCGTTTTCCGGAATTACGAGGGTGGGGAGGCGAGCCTTGCTGGGAGGCCAGTGGTAGAGAGACGAGGTCTTCCGTTGTGAGCGCCCGTGTGTGACGGTCGCTCGGTATCAGCTTTGTTGATACAGACGGGGCTGCTGTCTTTGCTCTCAGGAGAGTTTATAGTTAGAACAGTTAGGCACTGTACTGTTGCGAACCTATACGATTGTGGACTTCACCTCCGAGTTGGAAGTCGTCTTTCAGTACGCAGGATTCAGTTCAAATGGCTCTAAGCACTATAGGACTTAACATCGGAGGTCATCAGTCCCCTCGACTTAGAAACTATTTAAACCTAACTAACGTAAGGACATCACCCACATCCATGCCCGAGGCAGGATTCGAACCTGTGACTGTAGCAGGCGCGCGGTTACAAACTGAAGCACCTAGAATCGATCCAGCGTTCAGTAACTGAGAGCACTTCCTCTGCCTATACTTACATTGAGAGGTTATCTGAACTCCGTCCTTGTGGCTGGGAATTTGCGTTTCTCGTCTGTAGAACACAGAGAGGAGAAGACAGTATTAGAGTATACTAGTCAGAGGACCGCCTTCTGCCGTCCTAGTGTTTGAAAGAGTTCATTTGTGGCTGGGGTTCTTCCATCGTCGCAGACGAGTACGAGAACCATCACTTCGACGCACCAGTCGCAGTACATAAGGTGTTATCGCAAATTGTTTCGGATTATTAGGGCTATACAAGCTAAACAGCTGTGATCACGTTAGTTTATTTCTACTGAGGTTCCACATCACCGTAGACCATCTTTGAAAGTAGTGTCTTCTAGTGTTTGGTACGTGGATGATGTCAGTCATCTCGCGTTATTAGTATTAGGTCGCGTAGTCATAATAAGGGGCAGAGATGGGCAATTGATCTCCAATTATAGTTAGGAAATATAGAAAATTGCACTTAAAAGGTTGATTTTAATCTATAATAAAAAAGAATATTGAGCAACAACGTTTATCATTTAGTAGTATTAGTTGCCTTCATCATTCGTTTATGTTTAGATTGTAATTAAAACTTAAAGAGAATTAAGAGATCCTAAGATGTGCTTTAGGGGATAGCCTGACAGGGCCAAATCATGATTTTAGTGTTTATTATTTTCCGTTGGGCACTTTCATTTGTACACCCGCCTCGTGGAGTGTATAAGAAAAACTACGGATATTCAAGGGAGGACAAGGCGCACTTGTTACAAAAACTGGTGTTGTTTGCACGTTTCAGGTGTACGCGATACAATTTACAGGATGTGCTTCATGTGACCTAATACGTTGTGCACATCAAATTGCGCGAGACTTAAATGACATTGATTTGAAGGGAAGCAGAGGATGGTTGCATAACTTCAAACAGTGCTACGGACTTGATGGAGGAAAGATAACGAAATTTCAAAGAAATTGCTTGGCGATGCACGGCAAACTGCGGAACCGACCCGACAATTTGTATATGAGATAAACAAACTTACCCCATCGTTCAGTAACGAATTTATTTTCAATTCCGACCAATTCGAATTTGAAGAAGAAATACATATGATAGGAAGCCTGGAAATTAGAGGCGCCAAGAGAATTGTATCAAGTTCAGCTAACATCAATGCCTTAAGGCACTCGTATACAATTATGCGGACTGTTAATCTGGATGCTAAATTGGTTGGAAAGCTATTTATTGTGCTGTAAGAAGTTCGAGGTGCTCCGCCTCCTACGATTCTTTCTCGTTGGCGTGATGTTGTAAGGGCAGTACGGGATATTTACGTCACAGCAAGCAATAGTGGGAAAATGGGCGTAAGAGAACTACAGCTGTGGCATGAGCATTACTTCTAACCAACAGCTGGTCATAATAGCTTGCTTTTGCTTGATTCCTGGTCTGCATATAAAAATCATACACGTTTAGTGCCAAATTTCTCTCATGAAAAGTGTATGACAATGCAGTTCACACCACCTGAAACCAATGGACGCATTCAACCTCTGGATGTTTTTTTTTTTCGTGCCTATAAAACATATTGTCGTACTACCTGCAGCTAAGCAGGTGAGCCAGTTTCACGATCAGCTCCACGGTAGACTGTTTCGCATCAGTTCTCATCATCCCGTTACGCCAATATGATTCTGTATCTATTTCTTAGGAGTGGATAGAAAGCTGAAAGTTTTGCATGCTTTGTAACTTCCAAGGAGTTCGCCTTCGGTTTGATGGTGCGAACCATTTTGGCGCGCTATTCATGGTGCAAGTTAACGGCTTGTTTTGAAAATTACTTGAATATCGGTGATGTGCATTTTGTGAAGTGTATTACTTAGATCCCATAGAAGGTTGATATTTGGACCCCATTTTCTGTCGCCCTTGTAATGCAAATGGTGCATTATCAGCAACTAATATTTCTCCTGTCGCAATTGTTAACACAGCACCTTCAAATGAGCCTTACTAAAGATTGAACTTGTGACCTCGCAGTCAAGGAGTTCCTCGTAAGCCTACCAATTTTCACAGAAGTGTGTGAGGGCAGCCGGGTACCAATGGCCCTCTCACCCAAGCAGTACTATGGGTTCAGCAGCGAGGAGGGTCAGTCATCCTTTGGGCATGTGTCATGTGTGGATGTCTGACACTTCTCATACCTGTAGCTGGTGATTTGAGGACTGTGCAGTATTGGGTCAGGTACCTCCATCCTATTGTGCTGCCTTTCGGCAGAGCGTTGTTCTGTTGAGAGGCTAATCCACAAGGTGCTAACCTCGTCAACAGCTGCCGCTTGGACGCAGGAAGTCACGGAATGGAGTGGCCTGCAGCATCGCCTGACATGGGTCGGAGTGGGCAGGTTTGGGGCCAGTTGGGACGTGCAGTCTATCGTCACAGGGACTTTTCTCACGCACTGGATGACCTCGGAAGGGCCAAAGTCGAAGTGTGGGCCGAGCTCGAGGCTGCGGCGTTTCCAGTTTCCGCGACAGCAGCTTCCTGTCTTCAGCAAATTGTGTAGGAGGTGTGTGTGTGTGTGTGTGTGTGTTTGTGTGTGTGTGTGTGTGTGTGTGTGTGCGCTCGCTGGGCTGAGGTGGCGGTGTGTTGTCTCCTCGCTGCCGCCTAGCTTTCCTCTGCTGCAGAGGGCAGACCACAGGGGGCCGCGTGTTCTTTGTTGTCCACGGCCCGCCCCCCCCTGTCCCTGCCTGCTGCACCCCCTCCATGGTGCGCCGCGCCGCGTGGCTGCCCACGCCTGTCATTACACTGATCGCCACGTTGACTGCGCCACTGGACACTCCCACCTGCTGTCACCTGATGCGGCGAAGCAGAGCTGGCCACGTGTATCTAATAACTCTCCCTCCCTTCGTCTCTCTGTCCTCTCTCTCTCTCTCTCTCTCTCTCTCTCTCTCTACATCTACATCTACATCTACATGATTACTCTGCAATTCACATTTAAGTGCTTGGCAGAGGGTTCATCGAACCACAATCATACTATCTCCCTACCAAACAGCGCGTGGGAAAAACGAACACCTAAACCTTTCTGTTCGAGCTCTGATTTCTCTTATTTTATTTTGATGATCATTCCTACCTATGTAGGTTGGGCTCAACAAAATAGTTTCGCATTCGGAAGAGAAAGTTGTGACTGAAATTTCGTAAATAGATCTCGCCGCGACGAAAAACGTCTTTGCTTTAATGACTTCCATCCCAACTCGCGTATCATATCTGCCACACTCTCTCCCCTATTACGTGATAATACAAAACGAGCTGCCCTTTTTTGCACCCTTTCGATGTCCTCCGTCAATCCCACCTGGTAAGGATCCCACACTGCGCAACAATATTCTAACAGAGGACGAACGAGTGTAGTGTAAGCTGTCTCTTTAGTGGACTTGTTGCATCTTCTAAGTGTCCTGCCAATGAAACGCAACCTTTGGTTCGCCTTCCCCACAATATTATCTATGTGGTCTTTTCAACTGAAGTTGTTCGTAATTTTTACACCCAGGTACTTAGTTGAATTGATAGCCTTGAGAATTGTACTATTTATCGAGTAATCGAATCCCAACGGATTTCTTTTGGAACTCATGTTGATCACCTCACACTTTTCGTTATTTAGCGTCAACTGCCACCTGCCACACCATACAGCAATCTTTTCTAAATCGCTTTGCAACTGATACTGGTCTTCGGATGACCTTACTAGACTGTAAATTACAGCATCATCTGCGAACAACCTAAGAGAACTGCTCAGATTGTCACCCACGTCATTTATATAGATCAGGAACAGCTGAGGTCCCAGGACGCTTCCCTGGGGAACACCTGATCAGTTTTACTCTATGATTTGCCGTCTATTACTACGAACTGCGACCTTCCTGACAGGAAATCACGAATCCAGTCGCACAACTGAGACGATACCCCATAGGCCCGCAGCTCTCTCTCTCTCTCTCTCTCTTTCTCCCTCCCTCCCTTCCTCTCTCTCTGTTCCTCCCTGTCTTCAGTGAAGTGAGAAAGCCAACTCGTGGGTGAGGATTCCGCGATTTCTCTCTCATACAGCTAAGCTACGGCTCAATGCAAGGCAGGATGCGAAGATCTATCAAGCAGAACGAACCCTCACAGTTAGTAAAATGTTCTGGACTATTAAGCCGTGCAGGCATGGCACAAAGGAACTACACTCATGCCCATAAATTAGGGATAATGCTGATACATGGTGAAACAACGCTCTGGTGGGCGAATTAGCAGGTTTAAATCACCTTGGGGAATGACCATGCGGTGCATTTGACCTGTGGTCGTCGCACGGTGGCGCAGAGGTGTGTTGGTGCATGTCAGAGTACGGTGCAGCGAGTAAGTGTGCATACGTATTCAGACGTGCTAATGGTGAATGTGTGTTGAAATGGCTCAAAGAACACATATTGATGACGTTATGAGGGATACAATACTAGGGCTACTGGAGGCTGGCCAAACACAGCAGTTCGTAGCATGAGCCCTCTGTTTATCACAAAGTGTAATCTCTAGATTATGGCAACGATTCCAGCAGACAGAAAACATGTCCAGGCGCTACAGTACGGGACGTCCACAGTGTAAAACACAACAATAAGACCGATATCTCACCATCAGGGCCCGCAGACGGCCACGGAGTACTGCAGGTTGCCTTGCTCGGGACCAGTCTACAGACGACTGAACACACATGGTTTATTCGCCTGGAGACCTACAAGGTGCATTCCACAGGCCCCTCCTCACAGGAGAGCCCGTAAATCCTTAAGAACACGGCCATTGGAATAGTGGTCCCAGGTTATGTTCACCGACGACTCCAGGTACAGTCGGAACAGTGATTCTCGCCGGGTTTTCATCTCGCGTGAACCAGGAACCAGGTACCAATCCCTTAATGTCCTTGAAAGGGACCTGCATGATGGTCGTGGTTTGATGGTGTGGGGTGGGATTATGATTGGTGCATGTACACCCCTGCATGTCTTTGACAGAGGAACTGTAACAGGAAGATGTATCAGGACGTCATTTTGCACCAGTATGTCCGCCTTTTCAAGGGTGTAGTGAGTCCCACCTTCCTCCTGATGGATGATAACGCACGGCCCCACCGAGCTGCCATCGTGGAGAAGTACCTTGAAACAGAAGATATCAGGCGAATGGAGTGGCCTGCCTGTTCTCCAAACCTAAACCCCTTCGAGCACATCTGGGATGCTCTCGGTCAGCGTGTCGCTGCACGTTTTCAAACCCCTACGCCACTTCAGGAGCTCCGACAGTGCAAGAATGGTACGATAGACCTCAGCAGCTGCTCGACTACCTGATCCAGAGTATGCTAACCCGTTGTGAGGCCTTTGTACGTGTGCGTGGTGTTCATATCCCATATTTATGCCGGGGTTGTTGCTGTTGTTGTTGTTGTTGTTGTTTTTGTTGTCATCTTCAGTCCTGAGACTGGTTTGATGCAGCTCTCCATGCTACTCAATCCTATGCAAGCTTCTTCATCTCCCAGTACTTACTGCAACCTACATCCTTCTGAATCTGCTTAGTGTATTCATCTCTTGGTCTCCCTCTACGATTTTTACCCTCCACGCTGCCCTCCAATGCTAAATTTGTGATCCCTTGATGCCTCAGAACATGTCCTACCAAACGGTCCCTTCTTCTAGTCAAGTTGTGCCACAAACTCCTCTTCTCCCCAATTCTATTCAGTACCTCCTCATTAGTTATGTGATCTGCCCACCTAATCTTCAGCATTATTCTGTAGCACCACATTTCGAAAGCTTCTATTCTCTTCTTGTCCACACTATTTATTGTCCATGTTTCACTTCCATACATGGCTACACTCCATACAAATACTTTCAGAAACGACTTCCTGACACTTAAATCTATACTCGATGTTAAAAATTTCTCTTCTTCAGAAATGCTTTCCTTGCCATTGCCAGTCTACATTTTATATCCTCTCTACTTCGACCATCATCAGTTATTTTGCGCCGGCCGAAGTGGCCGTGCGGTTAAAGGCGCTGCAGTCTGGAACCGCAAGACCGCTACGATCGCAGGTTCGAATCCTGCCTCGGGCATGGATGTTTGTGATGTCCTTAGGTTAGGTAGGTTTAACTAGTTCTAAGTTCTAGGGGACTAATGATCTCGGCAGTTGAGTCCCATAGTGCTCAGAGCCATTTGAACCATTTGAATCAGTTATTTTGCTCCCCAAATAGCAAAACTCCTTTACTACTTTAAGTGTCTCATTTCCTAATCTAATTCGCTCAGCATCACCCGACTTAATCCAACTACATTCCATTATCCTCGTTTTGCTTTTGTTGATGTTCATCTTATATCCTCCTTTCATGACACTCTGCATTCCGTTCAACTGCTCTGCCAAGTCCTTTGGTGTCTCTGACAGAATTACAATGTCATCGGCGAACCTCAACGTTTTTATTTCTTCTCCATGGACTTTAATACCTACTCCGAATTTTTCTTTTGTTTCCTTTACTACTTGCTCAATATACAGATTGAATAACATCGGGGACAGGCCACAACCCTGTCTCACTCCCTTCCCCACCGCTGCTTCCCTTTCATGCCCTTCGACTCTTATAACTGCCATCTGGTTTCTGTACAAATTTTAAATAGCCTTTCGCTCCCTGTATTTTACCCCAGCCACTTTTAGAATTTGAAAGAGAGTATTCCAGTCAACATTGTCAAAAGCTTTCTCTAAGTCTACAAATGCTAGAAATGTAGGTTTGCCTTTCCTTAATCTAAGATAAGTCGTAGGGTCAGTATTGCCTCACATGTTCCAACATTTCTGCGGAATCCAAACTGATCTTCCCCGAGGTCGGCTTCTACCAGTTTTTCCATTCGTCTGTACAGAATTCGCGTTAGTAATTTGCACATCTGTCTACACCTGCTTTCTGTGGGATTGGAATTATTATATTCTTCTTGAAGTCTGAGGGTACTTCGCCTGTCTCATACATCTTGCTCATCAGATGTTAGAGTTTTGTCACGACTGGCTCTCCCAAGGCCGTCAAGTAGTTCCAATGGAATGTTGTCTACTCCCGGGGCCTTGTTTCGACTCAGGTCTTTCAGTGCTCTGTCAAAGTCTTCACGCAGTATCGTATCTCCCGGGGTACATGCGCAGGAAACAGTGGCGTTTTGTAGCACATGTGTTTCGGGATGGTTTTCTCAACTTATCACCAATACCGTGGACTTACAGATCTGCGTCATGTGTGTTCCCTATGTGCCTATACTATTATACTATTAGCGCCAGTTCTGTTTAGTGTCACGTTGTGTGACACCACATTTTGCAATCATCTTTAATTTATTAGCATTAGTGTAGATCGTATTCACACATGTCTTAACGTGATCAATATAATGTACCAGTTTACAGTGGAGGAGCATGAGGGCGATAGCTTATATTTTCTTGATGTTTAAATTTTCAAGAAAGATGGTGGTAGCTTGGGGCACATGTTTTACCGAAAGTCCACGCGTACAGACCGCTATCTGCACCGAGATTTGAGCCACCACCCACAACAAAAGTGAGGCATCTTAAAAATGTTGGCGGATAGAGCGAGGAATATCTGTGTGCTAGAGCTACTTGACGCAGAATTAAAGCATCCCACCAATACATTGCTCAGGAATGGTTGCTCGTCCGCTGAGGAGAAAAGAGCGCCAAGAACACCACGCAGAAATCGTAGCGATCCACAAGCTCCTGTGAAATCGAAAGTTTTCCTGCTTTTCATTTAGGAAGTTACTGACCGTGTAGGAAAACTCTTTCAGAAACGAAACATTGCGATAATCTACAAACCCAACCAAAAGTTACAAGATAACCTAAGACTGGACAAGGATGTTCGCCAACTGCTGGAATAAAACAGGAATTATTATTAAATGTTTCCCTGAGACATCTAAGTCTCTACGATAATGATGGAAACAGACGAAATGAATTAAAATTTCTGCCTAGCAAGCAAGAAGACCCGGGTTCGAGTCCCCGCCGCAGCACAAATTTTAATTCGTTTCATCTGCTTCGATCTTTATCGTAAAACAGGAATTTGTAGGATTCCCTGTGGATGTGAGAAAGTGTAGGGGGGGGGGGGGCACAATAAAAAAACAGTCCAAAAACGACTAGAGAAGCAAAAGGGCAGTTGCGGAAGAGGGTAGAGAGACAGATCAGCTGTTGTGGAACATACCACGCAGCCAGGAACCCGCCACATTAATGATAGGACTCAAGTACTGGCAGCCATACAAGCGGATACCATAAAAGGCTATAGAGAGAGACCATCGAGATCGTATAACAGCCCAGGAATTAATAGGCAGGAGGAGCATATGAGATTGAATGATATTTGAATTCCGGTGCTGAAGAACATGTGTACCAGTCTTCCGCAATGGCGTGATAGCAGCAGCGGCCAACAGCGATCGACAACGGCTAATTGCGCTCGGGTGTCCAAAACATGTGACGCCATGGCACCGTGTGGAAGCACACGTAAAAGGAATTTTTTTGCTGCAGTCAGTAGTTAGCCAGGGTGTGAATTGGACACTCGATGGAGCTACGATCCACCCTGAAAGTGTATTCCGCAGGTCGGGACGAAACATTAGGTTTAAATGTGAAGTCTATTCGATCACGGAATAATAACCTGGAACATTTTGTTAATTTTGACGGTTTACCTTTAACAGTTAGTCGTCTGCAGCAATGGATATGTTGCAACTACAGCGTGGTCCATTGATAGTGACCGGGCCAAATATCTTACGAAATAAGCACCAAACAAAAAAACTACAGAGAACTAAACTCGTCTAGCTTGAAGGGGGAAACCAGATGGCGCTATGGTTGGCACGCTAGTTGGCGCTGCCATAGATCAAACGGATATCAACTGCGTTTTTTTAAATAGGAACCCCCATTTTTTATTACTTATTCGCGTAGTACGTAAAGAAATATGAATGTTTTAGATGGACCACTTTTTTCGCTTTGTGATAGATGGCGCTGTAATAGTCACAAACGTATAAGTACGTGGTATCACGTAACATTCTGCCAGCGCGGACGGTATTTGCTTCGTGATACATTACCCGTGGTAAAATGGACCGTTTACGAATTGCGGAAAATGTCGATATCGTGTTGATGTATCGCTAATGTGGTCAAAATGCCCAACGGGCGTGTGCTATGTATGCTGCTCGGTATCCTGGACGACATCATCCAAGTGTCCGGATAGTTACGTTATTTAAGGAAACAGGAAGTGTTCAGCCACATGTGAAACGTCAACCACAGCCTGCAACAAATGATGATGCCCAAGTAGGTGTTTTAGCTGCTGTCGCGGCTAATCCGCACATCAGTAGCAGACAAATTGCGTGAGAATCGGGAATCTCAAAAACGTCGGTGTTGAGAATGCTACATCAACATCGATTGCACCCGTACCATATTTCTATGCACCAGGAATTGCATGGCGACGACTTTGAACGTCGTGTACAGTTCTGCCACTGGGCACAGGAGAAATTATGGCACGATGACGGATTTTTTGCACGCGTTCTATTTAACGACGAAGCATCATTCGCCAACAGCGGTAAACAAAACCGGCATAATATGCACTATTGGGCAACGGAAAATCCACGATGGCTGCGAGAAGTAGAATATTAGCGACCTTGGCGAATTAATGTATGGTGCGGCATTATGGGAGGAAGGATAATTGGCCCCCACTTTATCGATGGCAATCTAAATGGTGCAATGTATGCTGATTTCCTACGTAATGTTCTACCGATGTTACTACAAGATATTTCACTGCATGACAGAATGGCGATGTACTTCCAACATGATGGGTGTCCGGCACATAGCTCGCGTGCTTTTGAAGCGGTATTGAATAGCATATTTCATGACAGGTGGATTGGTCGTCGAAGCACCATACCATGGAACGCACGTCCACCGGATATGACGTCCCCCGATTTCTTTCTGTGGGGAAAGTTGAAGGATATTTGCCATCGTGATCCACCGACAACGCCTGACAATATGCGTCTGCGCATTGTCAATGCATGTGCGAACATTACGGAAGGCAAACTACTCGCTGGTGAGAGGAATGTCGTTACACGTATTGTCAAATGCATTGAGGTTGACGGACATCATTTTCATGATTTATTGCATTAATGTGGTATTTACAGGTAAGCACGGCGTAACAGCATGCGTTCTCAGAAATGATAAGTTCAGAAAGGTACATGTATCACATGTGAACAACCGAAATAAAATGTTCAAATTTACCTACGTTTTGTATTTTAATTTAAAAAACCCAGCTGCTACCGACTGTTCGTCTAAAATTGTGAGCCATATGTTTGTGACAGCGCCATCTATCACAAAGCGAAAAAAGTGGTCCAACTAAAACATTCATATTTCTTTACGTACTACACGATATGTAAAAAAAATGGCGGTTCGTATTTAAAAAAACGTAGTTGATACCAGTTTGACCTATGGCAGCGGCATGTAGCGGGCCAACCATAGCGCCATCTGGTTTCCCCCTTCAAGCTAGACAAGTTTCGTTCTTTGTAGTTTTTTTCGTTTGACGCTTATTTCGTAAGATATTTGGCCCGGTCACGATCAATGGACCACCCTGTATGTCAGGCCAGTCCAGTTGGCTTCTTTAGTCGCCCGGATGAGTCTGGCTCTGCATCAACGGTCTGCAGCACTTGGTCTGGGCGTGCTGCTCTACTGTGGCGAGGCGGTACCGACGAGTCTGGACCTTTTATCATTACCGAGGCGCTGCCCTGGAACTGCAGGACTACGTGTGCGGAACGTGGCCGCCCCTTCCGTTCCCAGTGGACGGTCGGCGCCGCCACAGCTGGGAGCCCGCAGCAAGTGAGGCGTGGCGAGGAGGGGCTGGGTGCAGTGGCCTTTGAGGTGTGGCGAGCTGAGGTGGCGACCTAGCCTCATGTCTCGTAACGCAATTAGCGGCAGGAGCGCCCCGTTTGATGTGGGTGCGCCGGTCCACCAGGCAGAGAGCCTGTGGATGGTTCAGCCAGTCGCCGCCGCGGCGCTGCCTGCACTCCGTCCAGCTGTGTCTCTTCCGCAGGCCGCCATTTGGTGTGTGGCGGAGGGTAATTCTCGTGCCAGTATTCTTTCACCCCTGCCTGTTTCATTCGTGAGTGGCGCGTAGGTAGAACGACAGTCGTTAAGCCTCCCGTATCACCTCTGATCTCTGTGATTGTCTAGCCGCGGTCATTTCGCGAGAGATACGAGTGGGAGAAAGTAACAAGTTTCCCGACTGCTTTCGGAATTTCAAGAGAACGTAAGCTTTCGGAGTTTCGACAGTAAATCCCTCTGTGAAGTAGTAAGTATAGGGACCGATGACCTAAGCGGGTTGGTCCCTTAGGAATTCACACACATTTGAATTTTTTTTTTTTTTTTTTTTATCAGGGTTGCAGGGATCAGGTAGTGATACCGAAATTTCCCTCTGGAAGCCGCCTGGTAGAATTACAGAAAGCAGATGAGATGGCAGTTATAAGAGTCGAGGGAAGCAGTGGTTGGGGAGTGAGACAGGGTTGTAGCCTCTCCCCAATGTCATTCAGTCTGTATATTGAGCAAGCAGTAAGGGAAACAAAAGAAAAATTCGGAGTAGGAATTAAAATCGATGGAGAAGAAATGAAAACTTTGAGGTTCACCGATGACATTGTAATTCTGTCAGAGACAGCAAAGGACGTGGAAGAGCGGTTGAACGGAATGGATAGTGTCTTGAAAGGAGGATATAAGATGAACATCAACAAAAGCGACACGAGGATAATGGAATGTAGTCGAATTAAATCGGGTGGTGCTGAGGGAATTAGATTAGGAAATGAGACACTTAAAGCAGTAAATGAGTTTGGCTATTTGAGGAGAAAAATAACTGATGATGGTCGAAGTATGGAGAATATAAAATGTAGACTGGCAATGGCAAGGAAAGCATTTCTGAAGAAGAGAAATTTTGTCAGGAAGTCGTTTCTGAATGTATTTGTACGGAGTGCAGCCATGTACGGAAGTGAAACGTGGACGATAAAGAGTTTGGACAAGAAGAGAATAGAAGCTTTGGAAATGTGGTGCTACAGAAGACTGCTGAAGATTAGATGGGTAGATCACATAACTAACGAGGAGGTATTGAATAGAATTGGGGAGAAGAGAAATTTGTGGCACAACTTGACTAGAAGAAGGGATCGGTTGGTAGGGCATATTCTGAGGCTTCAAGGGATCACCAATTTAGTATTGGAGGGCAGCGTGGAGGCTAAAAATCGTAGAGGGAGACCAAGAGATGAATACACTAAACAGATTCAGAAGGATATAGGTTGGAGTATGTACTGGGAGATGAAGAAGCTTCCATACGATAGAGTAGTATGGAGAGCTGCATCAAACCAGTCTCTGGACTGAAGACCATAACAACAACAACACACCATTTGATGGCTTGCGGAGTATAATGGCTCTGGGACTTAACATCTGAGGTCATCAGTCACCTAGAACTTAGAACTACTTAAACTAACCTAAAGACATCACACACATCCATACCCGAGGCAGGATTCGAACCTGCGACCGTAGCAGCAGCGCGGTTCCGGACTGAAGCGTGGAGTATGATGTATGTTAGACTTTCCTATGAATGTAATACAAACATTATGCACCTTGTACCTGTGGTATTCTGATCTACTACCCTACTTTGTCATGCAAAGGAGTTTGGCCAATGAGGGAATAGATGTTTTCAGGTCAAGAAACGAAATAAGTTAGTATGGTGGGGACGTTGACGGACAACTTGTGGCTTGTTCCGAAATTCAGTGTTGCGTGGGGCGTGCGTATAAGGGCAGGAGAGGTCAGGGGGGAGGATGAAGACGCGTCTGAGTTATCTGCGGAGGTGAGGGGCCGAGGCGACGGCGCCCGGCCCCCCGTCTCTGGCTGCTGCCGAAGGCCGGGGCGTCTAAGCAGACGCTAATGGCGGAAGGAGGGGGCGGGGCGACGCGACAACGACGCCGTCCCGTCTGGTTAATTAGAGGGGGCGGCGGGTCTGACGCCAGGCGTCGCTCCAGCCCTGCCCTGGGGAGGCGGCGGACGCAGATAACGGCACCGCCTGCGTCTACTGCGCTGTGCTGGCGTGCGAGGCACCCAGGGTCGTCCCACTCACACCACGGCCGCTAGTCTTGTAGCACTGTACTACGTTCACCATAAGAACAAACCTGATCTAAGCATTACGCCACGTATTTTCTTCGGCGTTGTCTTGACTCTCATTGGATTTGGTCTCACGAGGAGAGGAAGCCAAGTTGTGACCAGTGCAGTGAAGTAGGACCATAAGGATACGTTTTATGCTGTGATGCTCACACATAGACAGCGATAATGTGCGGGACAACAGTTTTACGGGTGCATTAAACTTGGGACAGCACTGGCCAACCAGCGGTCCAACTAGCCTGCAATGATGTGAGCAGCTGCAGTTCAGACGTAAAAAGAGACGGGCAGAGAAACAATATAGCTCCGAATGACATTCAATATTTAGAGGGAATGAAATAATATTCCGCAAAACTCAAGCACTACCGCGCCATCTTACGTGACCAGACGGAAAGCATAAGTATGCTCTCGTTGTCACCTTACGTATTATTCTAATTACAAACAAGAGTGATGAAACAGCCGCGCGGGATGAGCGGAGCGGTCTGAGGCGCTGCAGTCATGGACTGTGTGGCTGGTCCTGGCGGAGGTTCGAGTCCTCCCTCTGGCAGGGGTGTCTGTTTTTGTCCTTAGGATAATTTAGGTTAAGTAGTGTGTAAGCTTAGGGACTGATGACCTTAGCAGTTAAGTCCCATAACATTTCACGCATACGAGGTGCGGCTAGAAAAAAACCGGACTGATGCTGGAAAAAACATTTATTTACAATTATTTACAATTTCATGTTATCTCCTTCAATGTACTCTCCTCCTCGGTCTCTACACCGCTCCATACGAATTTTCCACTGTTCATAGCAATGCTGCAGATCATTTTTGGTAAGTCCATACATTACTTCCGTCGCTTTTTCTTTTACTGCTTCAACAGTCTCAAATCTAGTTCCTTTCAAAGCTGACTTGACTTTAGGGAAAAGAAAAAAGTCACAGGGGGCCAAATCAGGTGAGTAGGGTGGATGATCTAAGATGGGAATGTTGTGTTTTTCCAAAACGTCTTCACTGACAACGCACTGTGAGCTGGGGCATTGTCTTGGTGAAGGATCCATGACTTTTTTCTCCACAAATCGTTCCGTTTTCTCCGTACTCGCTCACGTAGGGTAGCCAGGACGCTAATGTAGTAATGCTGATTCACTGTTTGTCCCTCTGGTACCCAATCAATGTGCACAATCCCTTTGATGTAAAAAAAAAAAACAATCATCATTGCCTTGAATTTCGATTTTGACATTCGTGCTTTTTTTTTGTCGTGGAGAACCAGGAGTTTTCCAATGCATCGATTGGCATTTCGTTTCGGGATCGTAAGTAAAAAACCACGATTCATCGCAAGTAATAACATTTTGTAAGAAGGTGGGATCACTTTCAATGTTTTCCAGGATGTCAGAACAAATCATTTTTCGGCGTTCCTTCTGTTCAATTGTGAGACACTTTGGAACCATTTTTGAACACACTTTGTTCATGTTGAAACTTTCATGAAGAATCTGCCTAACACTTTCCTTGTCAACTCCTGTTAACTCAGACACTGCTGTGATTGTTAAACGGCGATCTTGTCGAACAAGTTTACCGATTTTTTCAATGTTTGCATCAGTTTTTGCTGACAATGGTCTGCCAGTGCGAGTGTCATCACTGGCGTCTTCGCGGCCATCTTTAAATCGTTTAAACCACTCAAACACTTGTGTTCGCGATAAACAATCATCGCCGTACACTTGTTGTAACATTACAAACGTTTCACTTGCAGATTTTCCTAGTTTGAAACAAAATTTGATGTTAACACGCTGTTCTTTCTGTACACTCAACATTTTCCGACGCACAGACAAAACTTCAACTACTTAAAACAGACGCCACGGGCAGACTGAGTGCAGGAGGCAGATGAAACTCGAGCAGTAGGCGGAGCGAGAGTCACGTGACAGGCCACGCGACTTTCAGCCTTATTGCATTCGTTTTATTGTTTCACCAGTACTAGTCCGGTTTTTTTCTAGCCACACCTCGTATTTGAACATTTTGAGAGATGAAAGTTCCAAACGTAAACACAGGGTAATATTTGTGAGCGAGCTATGCGTGATGCAAAGCCATATTGCAGGATTTCACCGTACTGTTGAATACTGAAGCCACTGAAGGTATTAATTACAGTCAGTCATTTGGTAATCTCTTAGGCCCTTCCTTATCCGAATCCGAGAAGCACATTTCAGTACTGGAACTGTCATCTGCTACCTTGATAACGAGTCAATCAACAGCAGAATGCACGAAGCCACCCAGGCGCTGCATTTTCTCCTCTTCTTTCAATGACGTGTCAATCTATATCCCGCCAGTGTTCGACAGTGCCACGTGAAAAAGCTGTGGCAACTTTACAGTCTTGTTACTTCTCGTGGCAAATCCCTTAACTCGGCTCCAGATCACTTCTGTTGGATTCATATTATAGTGGTACAGTGGCAAATGTAAAAATGAAGCATTTTTATGATGTGCTCCATGCTGTGAAAATAACTGTTTTTCACCTATCAGAGTAGCCGAGCGGTTCTAGGCGCTTCAGTCTGGAATCGCGCGACTGCTACGGTCGCAGGTTCGAATCCTGCCTCGGGCATGGATATTTGTGATGTCCTTAGGTTAGTTAGGTATAAGTAGTTCTAAGTTCTTGGGGACTGATGACCTTAGATGTTAATTCCCACAGTGCTCAGAGCCATTTGAACCATTTTCAGCCATCACACTAGTTAATGCGAGACTAGATTTGTGGTATAAAACAATGATTATAGTCCAAATAAAGAGTATTTGGGTTTTCATCTTTTCCCTAAAAAAGTAAATTGTTCCGTTTTCTTAATCTGACAAGGGAACCTCCCCATCGCACCCCCCTCAGATTTAGTTATAAGTTGGCACAGTGGAAAGGCCTTGATAAACTGAACACAGATCAATTAAGAAAACAGGAAGAAGTTGTGTGGAACTGTGAAAAAATAAGCAAAATATACAAACTGAGTAGTCCATGAGCCACATAAGCAACATAATGGACAAAGTGAGCTTAGGAGCGCCGTGGTCCCGTGGTAGCGTGAGCAGCTGCTGAACGAGAGGTCCTTGGTTCAAGTCTTCCTTCGACTGAAAGTTTTGCTTTCTTTATTTTTGCATAGTTATTATCTGTACGTTCTTTCATTGACATCTCTGTTCACTGTAATAAGTTTAGTGTCTGTGTTTTGCGACCACATCGCAAAACCGTGCGATTAGTAGACGAAAGGACGTGCCTCTCCAATGGGAACAGAAAACATTTGATCGCAAGGTCATAGGTCAACCGATTCCTCCACAGGACAACACATCTGATATATTCTATACGACACTGGTGACGGCATGTGCGTCACATTACAGGAATATGTTGTCGACCCACCTAACTTGTACACTTGGCGAATGGTTAAAAAGATTCTTCTACCTTGCCCGATTTAGGTTTTCTTGTGGATGTGATAATCACTCGCAAAAAAGTGATGAAAACATAAGAGTTTTTCACATAAACTGAAAGTAAAAAATTAAACTTTTCACTCGATGGAAGATTTGAACCAATGACCTTTCGTTCCGCAGCTGCTCACGTTACCACGAGACCACGGCGCTCCTGCGTTCCCAACGTCCTTAATGTTGCTTATCTTCCCTTGAACTACTCAGTTTGTATATTTTGCTTATTTTTTCACAGTTCCACACAACTTCTTCCTGTTTTCTCGATTGATCTGTGTTCAGTTTTTCAAGGCCTATCCACTGTGCCAACTTATAACTAAATCTGATGGGGGTGCGATGGGGAGGTTCCCTTGTGACCAACCTTTATTAATGGTCTTTCAAAAATTATCGATAATTAAAAATTTATAATTGAAATGAAAACAGGAATTTCGCGTGCAATACGTAATTAAAAACAAGAAGACGTCCATTGTACCTAAAAAATGATGATGAATTTTACAATTAGGAGATGCCAATATTTCAAATTGGACAAGAAAAAAATGACTCAGGCGAGACGTGAACCAGCGAACCATGCCTTGCGTTACCGATACCACTATTCACATATGTGCATTTGTGTCTCAGCTGTATCTAATATAGTCCCTCGGAAATCTTCAAAGCCGATTATCTCCGCCAAGTTATGAAAAACATCAAGAACAGCCTATTTCTCGGCACATTTTAACAGTGTTCCACGCGCGTGTTTCCCTACGGAACAGGAAGCAGCCTAAGGTATTTTAATACTGCGTATTAAACGCGCGACAATCAGAGCACAACAGTGCAGAGACAGTGACTGTACACGGTTTTTGAAATAAAAACTACGTAGCTAAAGCGTGATTAAGTAAAACGTTGATGGCTGTTAATACATTTGAATATCTTAAAGTTTCATTTAACTTAACGTAGTAAAAATATATCTAATAATTAAGCAGCTACTTCCAAGAGTGTAACAACACCAATGTACGTTTGCTACGCCTTCTAACCAATGACTCGTTTGTCTTTGTGTACATCAGGTTTGTTCTCATGATGAACGGATTATACACTGAACAGACAAAAGTCGTCAGACCATGGGATAGCGATACGCACGTATACAGATGACGATAAAAGGGCGTAGCTGCCAGTGATTGTGGCCGCTCGACGGGATTTAATAGGCTATGAACGGGGAATGGCAGTTCGAGCTAGAGGCACGGCACCTTGCATTTCGGAAGTCGTCAGGGAATTCAGTATTTCCGAGAAAATTTGGAAATTTGTGGTAAGGTCTTATGCTAGCAAACTGCTGAGCCCATCGCTTCATAAGCCTACACCCTACTTAATATAACTCATTTTTGTACTTTCGACATTGCAGCACAGTCAGAAATAGTGATAATCTAATATATAAGAAACTATCAGCCT
The DNA here is from genome assembly GCF_023898315.1 of Schistocerca nitens. Lineage (NCBI taxonomy): Eukaryota > Metazoa > Arthropoda > Insecta > Orthoptera > Acrididae > Schistocerca > Schistocerca nitens. Next base: position 70,321,575 of record NC_064623.1, on the reverse strand, counting down.
CGATTGCGGTAATGGAACCAACCTTTACCTAGGTTTCAGACCAATTAATTGAGCCTTCTTCAGAAGATATACCTGAATCTATAATTTTTCTAAGAGGGCATGGTCTAGCCTATTCAGGCTGTTTTAGTTTTATTTCTCGTCTGTTGACTGACAGAGACCGCCGACAGATGAAGAGGGTCGTAATGCGTAATAGGCAGACATCTTGTCAGACAATCACACAGGAATTCCAAACTGCATCAGGATCCACTGCTATTACTGTGACAGTCAGGCGGGAGGCGAGAAAACTTGGATTTCATGGTCGAGCGGCTGCTCGTAAGCCACACATCACGCCGATAAATGCCAAACGACACCTCCCTTGGTGTAAGGAGCGTAAACATTGGACGACTGTACTGTGGAAAAACGTCGAGTGGAGTGACGAATCACGGTACACAATGTGGCGATCCGATGGCAAGGAGTGGGTATGGCGAATGCCAAGTGAACGTCATCTGTCAGCGCGTGAGGTGCCAACAGTAAAATTCGGAGCCGATGGTGTTATGGTGTGGTCGCGTTTTTCATGGAGGGGGCTTGCACCCCTTCTTTTTTTTTTTGCGTGGCACTATCACAGCACAGGCCTACATTCATGTTTTAAGCACCTTCTTGCTTCCCACTGTTGAAGAGCAATTCTGGGATGGCGATTGCATCTTTCAACACGATCGAACACCTGTTCATAATGCACGGCCTATGGTGGTTACACAGCAATAACATCCCTGTAATGAACTGGCCTGTGCAGAGTCCTGACCTCAATCCTATAGGACACTTGGAATTTTATGGGACGCTGACTTCGTGCCAGGCCTCACCGACCGACATCGATACATATCCTCAGTGCAGCACTCTGAACAATGGGCTGCCATTCCGCAACAAACTTTCCAGCACCCGATTCAACGCATGCCTGCGACAGTGGAAACTGTCATCAGGGGTAAGGGTCGGCCAACATCGTATTGAATTCCAGCAATACCGACGGGGGGCGCCACGAGCTTGTAAGTCATTTTCAGCCAGGTGTCTGGATACTTTTGATCACATAGTGTATCTGTCCGATATGATATTCATTCTAAGAGCGTGTGAAGAATTTTTGTGACTTTTGCAGTGCTTGGGAACTAATGATTAATGACCGCGAATCTTGTTATAACTATTAACAATAGAACGACATTAGAAATCGTTTTACAAATTTATCGACTGATGAAAGAAACCCAAATTAATTACCACCCTAACATTTAACAATTCTTATTATGCTTTGCATCTAAACCTACCCAGTTGTTACATTAGTATGCAGCGCTTGTGGCACAAGCGTCAGAGCTCGGGATCGAGGGAAAACAAACCAAGCGGGACAACGGCTACGGGACATTTTTAGAAGACGCGAGGTAGGCAGTTTGCCCCCAGCTGTGCTAGGGTAAGTGATAGCAGACAGTTCGTGAAAAAACCACCGTGTCTATTAATCCCAGCAAATATTTAAGGTGACAAGTTTCATTTACTGTGACCCACTGTGTAGCTTATGGATGTGGAATCCGCGTTTACTGTGAGACTACGCTTGATCACCGACCCAAACATTCGTTACAGCAGAACAGACGGAAATTCAGAACTGACGAAGAGTAAGGCGACGAGATTCAATGCCACGGAACGTGTGACACCGAACCCAGAGGACGCGTGATATGCGAAAGAGAAGCGCTGAGATGGAACCACCGGCTGAGACGAAGAAGCCTCAGACGCGCCGTCTACGCCTGTAATGTGGCGGCTGGGCTGCCCCAGGGAGTCGCAGCTTTCCCACTTGCGTGACTCAAGTTCACGTTTCTTACCGCACCAGCGGCAGTTAGTCACGAGGTTTAATTAACTTTTGTGGTCTGCACAGCGGCTTCTGTGCTGGGCAGTGTATGTGATCGTCGCAGCGATCACAGCGAGCTGACGGGCCGGTCAGTACGTCCGGTGCGTGGCATGGGGTGCTTACGACAGCGGCAGGTGCGTGTCGGCCGGTGGCACGCAACAGGTCGGCCGCGCCGCTGCGTACGCGCTCCCTGGCTGCGATTCCGCCCACCAGGACTTCCGGAAGCCGTACACACGGCTCCGCACTGTCGCCAGCCCAACTTCACGAGTAACGGACTAGGTTTATTACTCCATTCAAAATTTTGTTTGAGTCATCAGTCTTCTGTCTGGTTTGATGTGGCGTGCTAACGAATTCCTCTCCTGTAGCAGTCTTTTTATCTGAGAGTAGCATTTGCAAACTACGCTACTGGCCATTAAAATTGCTACACCAAGAAGAAATGCAGATTAAGGCGCTGCAGTCATGGGCTGTGCGGCTGGTCCCGGCGGAGGTTCGAATCCTCCCTCGGGCATGGGTGTGTGTGTTTGTCCTTAGGATAATGTAGGTTAAGTAGTGTGTAAGCTTAGGGACTGATGACCTTAGCAGTTAAGTCCCATAAGACTTCACACACATTTGAACAAGAAATGCAGATGATAAACGGGTATTCATTGGACAACTATATTATACTAGAACTGACATGTCATTACATTTTCACGCAATTTGGGTGCATAGATCCTGAGAAATCAGTACCCAGAACAACCACCTCTGGCCGTAATAACGGCCTTGATACGCCTGGGCATTGAGTCAAACAGAGCTTGGATGGCGTGTAGAGGTACAGCTGCCCATGGTACGATACCACAGTTCATTAACACTAGTGACTGCCGTATTGTGACGAGCCACTATTGACCAGACGTTTTCAGTTGGTGAGAGATCTGGAGAATGTGCTGCCCAGCGCAGCAATCGAACATTTTCTGTATCCAGAAAGGCCCGTACATGACCTGCAACATGCGGTGGTGCATTATCCTGCTGAAATGTAGCGTTTCGCAGGCATCGAATGAAGGGTAGAGCCACGGGTCGTAACACATCTGAAATGTAACGTCCACATCCACTGTTCAAAGTGCCGTCAATGCGAACAAGAGGTGACCCATACCATCACGCCGAGTGAGACGCCAGTATGGCGATGACGAATACACGCTTCCAATGTGCGTTCACTGCCATGTCGCCAAACACGGATGCGACCATCATGATGCTGTAAACAGAACTTGGATTCATCCGAAAAAATAACGTTTTGCCATTCGTGCACCCACGTTCGTCGTTGAGTACACCATCGCAGGCGCTCCTGTCTGTGACGCAGCGTCAAGGGTAACCGCAGCCATGGTCTCCGAGCTGATAGTCCATGCTGCTGTAAATGTCGTCGAACTGTTCGTGTAGATGGTTGTTGTCTTGCAAATGTCCCCATCTGTTGACTCAGGGATCGAGACGTGGCTGCACTATCCGTTACAGCCATGCGGATAAGATGCCTGTCATCTCGACTGCTAGTGATACGAGGCCGTTGCGACCCAGCACGGCGTTCCGTATTACCCTCCTGAACCCACAGATTCCATATTCTGGCAACAGTCATTGGTTATCGACCAACGCGAGCAGCAATGTCGCGATGCGATGAACCGCAATCCCGATAGGCTACAATCCGACGTTTATCAAAGTCGGAAACGTACGCATTTCTCCTCCTTACACAAGGCATCACAACAACGTTTCACCAGGCAACGCCGGTCAACTGCTGTTTGTGTATGAGAAATCGGTTGGAAACTTTCCTCATGTCAGCACGTTGTAGGCGCCAACCTTGTGTGAATGCTCTGAAAAGCTAATGATTTCCATCGTCTTCCTGTCGGTTAAATTTCGCGTCTGTAGCACGTCATCTTCGTGTTGTAGCAATTTTAATGGCCAGTAGTGTAAGTCCTCAATTATTTGCTGGATGTATCCCAATCTCTTTCTATACAGTTTTGGACCTCTACAGCTCCTTCTAGTACCGTGCAAGTAATCCCATAATGTCTTAACAGATTTCCTGTCACCCTGCCCCTTCTTCTTGTCAGTGTTTTCCACACATTCCTTTCCTCCCGGTTCTGCGGAGAACCTCCTCATTCCTTACCTTATCAGTCCACCTAATTTTCTCCACTCGTCTGTAACACCACTTCTCAAATCCTTCTTTTCTCTTCTGTTACTACTTTCCCACAGTTTATGTTTCACTACCACACAATGCCTCAAATGCACATTCTCAAAAATTTCTTCCTCAATTTAAGTCCTATGTTTGATACTAGTAGACTTCTCTTGGCCAGGAATGCCCTTTTTGCCAGCGCTAGCTTGCTTTTTATGCCCTTCTAGCACCACCCGCCATGGGTTATTTTGTTGCGTGGGTAGCAGAATTTTTTAACTTCATCTATTTTGTGACCATTAATCCTGATCTTCCTCGCTGTTGCCATTTCTGCTACTTCTCATTACTTTCGTCTTTCCTTGATTTACTCTCAATTCATATTCTGTACTCATGAGATTGTTCACTCCTTTCAGCAAATCCTGTAATTCTTCTCAACTTCGACTAAGGATAGGAATCTTAACACTGATAACTTTTCCGCCTTGAATTTTAGCTCCACTCTTGAACTTGTCTTTTATTTCCGTCATTGCTTGTTCGCTGTAAATGTTGAACAGTAGAGGTGAAACACTACATCCCTGAGTTACACCATTTATAATCCGATCGTTCTTGGTAGTCCACTCTTATTATTCGTTCTTGGTTTTTGTACTTATTGTATATTACACGGTTTTCCTTATAGCTTACCCCTATTTTTCTCAGAATTTCGAACATTTTGCAGCATTTGACATTGTCGAACGCTTTTTCCAGGTCGACAAATCCTATGAACTTGTCTTGATTTTTCTTGTGTCTTGTTTCCATGTCAGATGCAATGTCAGATTTGCCTCTCAGCTGACTTTACCTTCCCTAAAGCCAAACTGATCGTTATCTAATCCATCCTCAATTTTCTTTTCCAGTCTTCTGTGTATTATTCTTGTCATCAACTTGGATGCCTGAGCCTTGTCATCAACTTGGATGCCTGAGCTGTTAAGCTGATTGTGCGATAATTCTCGCACTTGTCGGCTCTTTCAATCATGGGAATTGCATGGATAGTGTTTTTCCGTAAGTCTAGTAGTATATCGCCAGTCTCATACATTCTACAGACCAACGCGAATAGTCATTTTGTTGCCACTTTCCCCTGTGATTGCAGAAATTCCGATCAAATGCTTCTGCCTTATTTGATTTCAAGTGTTCCAATATTCTAATATTGGGTCCCCTATCTCTTCTTTATCGATTCCTGTTTCTTCTTCTGTCACGTCATCAAGTAACTCCTCCCCCACATAGAGACACTCAGTGTAATCTTTCCTTAAACGGAACCAAAACGACGACAGCGAAGGTAGTTTCGGGAGTGCCTCAAGAGTGTGGTACGTAGCCGTTTATTCTCTTTTTCCTTCTGCAAGCTTTCTATACCATGCGCCGTCTATCCCATCCAATTTCCCATCTCCTCCTATCTTGCCAGTACTCCTCTTACTGAGTCCTGTCTCCATCGCACGACTCACACCATCGTCCCAAGGCTGCCAGCTTCTTCCTCTTTTTTGTGTAGTGGAAGTGTCCTATACCATATTTTAGAAGGCCATTTTTCCTCTGAGGTTGTTCTAAGATATCCATACCGTGTTAGGTGTTCGTTTTGAATTGCATTTTCCATATTCTTGGTAACACTCATCTGTTATTGCAGTATTTCGTTTCTTATTTTTTGCTCTTCTTGTTACTTCGCCGGCCGCTGTGACCGAGCAGTTCTAGGCGCTTCAGTCTGGAACCGCGCGACCACTGCGGTCGCAGGTTCGAATCCTGCCTCGGGCATGGATGTGTGTGATGTGCTTAGGCTAGTTAAGTTTAAGTAGTTCTAAGTTCTAGGGGACTTATGACCTCAGATGTTAAGTCCCATAGTGCTCAGAGCCATTTGAACCATTTTGTTACTTCACAACTTCGTCCCCGACACTCCATTTGCATTGCCATTAATTTCTTCTCATTGACCTTGAAGACCTTCCACAGTTCAGCACCGTACCGAGCAATGCTCGCAACTATAGTCTTGTATGTCCCCCTTTTGAGATGTATTGCCTTCCTCGAATTAACTCCGCCATATGCAAAACAGAATATTTTTATTTACCAAGACACCTATAAGTCATCTTCTGTGGGTCCTGTTTATTTAAAATATCATACATAATTAATGGTCGTTTATATCTTTTGGGCCTAAAAGGTATAAAATTTGCATTTTGTTTAATCTGTGTCTATTGCTCGCCTAAAAATTACACGGTTAGTGAAAATGGAAACTTACGTTCAGATTTTTGTGCCCCTTTTTATCGTTTTGACAGTACGTCATGTGCAAAATAGTCTTGAAAAAATTTGCTTATTTCTGAAATACTTTTTCGTGGATACTGGTTGTTTATCTCGCTAGGCTTATATTTTCCGTCCTGTTGTGCATCGCTGGAGAATATCACTTTCTACTGCTATTGTGTACACTGTCTTCCACACCTTTTTTAGTATTTCATGTTCCCCTCCCTCTCTCCACACGTATTTTGCATAACGTCAACAGGAGCCTCCAACTCGAACAAGGTGATTCGTTTTGACGTATGTTTATTCGATGTAATGGAGAGTAGCTGCCTAATTGCCACCTATCCCTGTCCTATTCCGATGTTTATTTTCTCGTTGCTTCCACTCTTGTCCGAAATGTCTGTCCCTAAATATACACTGCACAACAGAACTAAACGACCGCTCTTTCTAAGCCCCGTACTTGTCCCCCATGCCACCATATAATTTTGAAATTCGTCTCAAAGGTGCCTACTGCCTCCCTCTCTAGTCCCCCCTGCGACATTATCTTCGGGGTCGACGACGCTTCAGACAGCAACGTGTCGACACACGCGGAAGAAAGGTCACAGCTCAGAAGTTCATGTGACGTGTGAGGTGTGTTGATGACGTCACATTGACACCAGATTTCACCACAGCTCTGCCCAACGCCACCGTGGACGCGTCACACGATAGAGAGGTCGTCACGGCCCCTCTTACCCACATTTCACTACTTCTCTTGACGCCTCTGCAGTGGAGGTCGGTACCGCTACGTTCAGCGTTGAAATCACTCAGTTTCCTTGGGGGTGGCCAAGGAAAACATTTGAGATACGCAGCCGCTCTGGATCGAAACGGAAAGGCTTCAGGGAGTGGCATAAAGGGTGTCCATGAAACTATCGCTATCCTTGGGACGTTGATTCCCTGACATTTCGCAGTCGAAAGCGACGGTTCCCTAAGCGGTGAGCGACAGGAATAAGTCCTTGACAACTTTTGGCACTGCTTATACACTCAAACTTTTTAACGCTTGTCTGTGGGCATCGCAGGGCTGCATCCCCCAGTGGATATTATCGTACATCTTTGGACTGCAGCGCAACCGTAATTTTTGCTCTCGTGCATTGCTGCAACCACTAAAGACCGTACGAAAACCATTCGACGAAATTTGAACGTGGCCCGAAACAGAGAAGGGTCCTTGCGTTTTTTCTGTGCTCCTGTGGCGTGATCACAGAATGCTACTGGACACATGCGAGGATAAAACGGCAAAGGGTCCCCCTAAGACCCCCCAGTTCGGGAAAACCTTCGATGGCACATGCCTACATTTGTTGAGAAATTTAAAAATGTATCTTTATAGACAAAAATCGGCAAAGTGCCTCGAGGTGCCTGGCATGCCTCCAAGGCCAGTTCCCTGCCTGCGGGCGCCTAGGAGTATTTCGCAGGTTTCCTGTACCGGTGCCACCGATGGTTTTGCCAAACTGGTGGGAGGGGGGGGGGGCTCTTAGAGAGACTCTTAGCCGTTTTATTTTTGCTTGGGTCCAATGTCACATCACTCCATGATCACGCCATGGGAGGGCGTGCAACAGGACCGCTAGAAAAGCGTAAGGACTCTTCGCTGTTTCGGACCACGTTCAGATTTCGACTAATGGTTTTGAACGGACCCTAATTGTTCCACCATGTACCCCAGAGCGAAAATTGCGGTCGCGCTGCATTCTAAAGATGTGAGATCACCTTCGGCGTGGTTGCGGTCCCGTGATGTCCGTCCAGAAGGGCTGAACCGCATAGGTGGTGTCAACTGTGCGAAAGGTTGTCAAGAACGTTCTCCTGCCCACCTGGCACACAAACATTCTACCACAGAGTCACACAACCCATAGAAAAACAGTTTTATGTTTAGAGAATAAAACACCCTCAGTAAACTTTCCTGTCGATTTTCTCGAATTTTTTTTAGAGTTGTATCGAAATGCGTTGGCCGACTGATATTTGAACTCTGAACTTTACGCACCGTAAACATAAAAAATTAGAAAAAAAATCCAATGTCCGTGTGGCGTCGGTGTGATATCCAATGGAGAAACTTTAAGGAGGTGTAACTCACCAACGAAAGAAGTGGCTTTCAAAAGACTTAACTGATTCTTGAGTAGTGCTTCTCTTTGTGGGACCTTTACCAGTTTTGATTAACACGAGCGATAGTCATAAAGTTTTAATTACCAAATAGAAAAATATAAACTAACTGTCAATATTAAAAAGGAACTATTGTCATGATCTGCTAAGCACCGACGGAAAATTCAATTAAAGTTATAAAGTAACGAATTTTTTTGATTTTACCGTTATTTCTTGGTGGAAAATTTCTACTTAAGGTTGAATAAGTACAATGTTTCTGTTCAGCTGATTTTTGTTTATTTCAAACAAATTCTCGGCTTATTGAGCCATCTTTAGGAAACAACTGCCTAACGTCTGAAAGGGTCAGTAGTACCTAGGTAACGAAATATTATAAGCAAAGATACAATCCACTTTCAAAGAGTGTCGTGCTTCAGACTTTTTTTAATGTTGAAATTGCACTCTACGCAATAGACAAACATACAATAAAGGCTTTCACGACCGGATGTTTCAGCTGCTGAGAATTCTTCCCGGTTGTATGGCCGTGGTGCATGCAACTCTTCTATCCCTAACTGTTCGTCCGACTCAGAAAGACTGAGTAGAATCAGGAGCACCTCCGAAGATATCCAACGTAGCCTTGGACGAATAGTCAAGGATAGAAGAGTTCCATGGACCACGGCCATACAACCCACAAGAATTCTCTAGACAATGCTTAGCAAAATATATATTTAAACTACACAATATTACGGTTAAATGGTTGTAACGCTGAAGTTTGTGAGCTCTTGACATTGGCTGAAAAACGGTTAAACTGAACACTCTTCATTATGTTATGCAACAAACATGTGTCTTTTGATGCCAGCGGATTACTTACAAACGTATCTGTCAATGAATGCCTCGATATTTTGACAGAATTACTATACAGAGCAGGTGTCAACCCTGTACAAGTAGAAGACATAAAACTGGCCACTTAGTCGCGTTTACAAGAAAATTAATTTCAATTACAAGATACCCTATACGAACTGCAAGATGGCTTGGCAATGGGGTCTCTCTTCAGTCCCCTTTTAACAGAAAATCTTCAGGATCCATTTTGAAAAACAGTTCCTATGTAATGAACGTTGGTAGAGATATGTAGATGATGTACTGTGTCTGTAGACTGGTTCCAAAAGACGTCTGAACACATTCCTAGAAGATCTACACTCACAACACAAAAGCATACAGTTCACTGTGGAGACTAGTGAAAACTTCATTATCTTCTTAGTCCTCAAAATAGATATTATTAAAAACACATACAGTTTCAAAATTTACAGGAAATCCTCCACAATGAAGACAGTAATACCCTCGTATTCACAACACCCAATATCACACAAACACCCAATATCACACAAACATGCTTCCTTGCATTATGGAACATCATATTACATCCATACCAATGTTAAAAGAGAATTTTCAAACTGAATTAGACACCATTGAATGTAATGCATCAAGCAATGGCTATACTCCAGAATTAATTGAGAAGATTTTACACAGAAAACAAAGAAGAAAAATTTTGCCATGTTTGCATACCCCCTCTGCAGCAAAAGTCATACCTAAATCTAACCGATGTACTGATCCACATTTAAGAATGGTGTCCTACAAATTAGCCAAAACCCTCAAATCCAGCAGTTAAAAAACTTCATTCTATGGAGATCCACATGAATTGAAGATCCACAACTTAACTGCTGAATCGTCAAACAACTTACCACGCACCGGAGTAACATGTAAGAACCGGTCTGAGTAAACAGTGATAAAACTCGCCGCAGAAAGCTATAATGTAAGAGATGAATTGAGAAGTCAGTGGACGTTCTTCCAAGGTCATAGTAAGCTAGGTAAGATATATCCAGCCATCCAATCCCGGCAGCGGAACAACCAAGAAGAGTATAGAGTGTATGAGAACTGGCCACTCCATGACCAAAGCAACCGTTGCACAAATGGTAAATTACGGACGATGACCAATGCGACTGCGAAACACCGGAACAAACATGACTGCCCAAAAAGAAAATTCGCGAGTACCCGGAATCACTTCGTGGACGCAACACCTGCAGCTGTTAACTGGCTGGAGTGTTTGGACATCCAGCTATGATGGAAAATCGGTACCGCAACTTCTTATGGCTACTGCCAGTTCTCTAACTTTCATTATAACATGTACATACGTGTAGGGTGTATCATAATTAACAGCGTTAACGCATACAGTTGAAAGTACACGATACTAGGAAGCAAAAACTTCTCGGTAAACATAGGGTCGAAAATGCATACCTTAAGAGCTACGAGCAATTTTTCATCTTCGATACTGTAAAGCAAATCTCTTCTACTGCAAGCTCTTTGATTTCCATATTGTGGGAAGTCGTAGTATGGACCAAAAAAAGTGCAGCAAACATGTGCTCTAAAACGAATACCTTAAAAGTTACGAGCACTTGTTCATTAGAAGAGTTGTGTTTCAAAGTAGAGAAGATGAACGAGTGCTCATAGCTTCTAAGGAATGCATTTTAGAGCACATGTTTACTGCACTTTTTTTGGTCCATACTACGACTTCCCAAAATATGGAAAGAAAAGAGCTTGCAGTAGAAGGGATTTGTTTCACAGTATCGAAGATGAAAAATTGCTCGTAGCTCTTAAGGTATGTATTTTCGACCCTATGTTTACTGAGACTTTTCTGCTTCTACTATCGTGTACTTTCAACTGTATGCGTTTATGCCATTAATTATGATATACCCTGTATACTCACGGAAAAAGAAACAGCAAGAAATAATTAATGTAGAGTAATGAAATGTCGGGACTATATTGATCTAGGTAACATAATTGATTGATTAACGTTGCAACAGCACAGGGTAATATAAGCACGAGATAAGCCACTGCAAATGTGAAATGCTCGTACATTAATAACCGGAGTAACCACCAGAATGTTGAACGCAAGCATACGAACGTCCACACATTGTATTGTATAGGTGCTGGATGTCAGTTGGTGAGATGGAGTTCCATGCTTGTTCCAGTTGGGCGGACAATACACAGACGGTCAGTGCTGTTTGTGGGTGACTCCGGAGTTCTCGTCCAATGATGTTCCACATGTGCTCGACAGGAGACAGATGTGATCGAGAAGCCCAAGGTAACGTGACAACACTCTGTAGAGCATACTGTGTTACAACAGCTGTATGTAGGCGAGCGTTGTGCTGTTGGAAAAACACCCCCTGCAATGCTGTTGACGAATAGCAACACAACAGGTCGAATCAACAGACTCACATTTAGAGTTGCAGTCAGGCTGCGGCATCTGCTGTCATACGAAATCGCATCCCAGACCATAACTCCGGGCGTAACTCCAGCGTGTCTACAATGCAGACACGTTGGCTCAAGAAGGCCCTCAAGTGCCCTTCTCCTAACCAACACATAGATCACTGACACCAATACTGAATCAACTTTCATCACAAAACACAACAATCTCGACTCTGCCTTCCAATGACCTCTCGTTTGACGCCAAGGAAATCCCAAATGGTGGTGGTTTGGGGTCAGTGCAATGCACGCTACAGGGCGTCTGGATCGGAGCAGTTCTTGAAGTAACCGATTTGTAACGACTCGTTGTGTCACTGTGGTACCAACTGCTCCTCAAATTGCTGCTGCAGATGCAATACGATAGTCCAGAGCTGTTGGCCGAACACGATGGTCTTCCCTCCCAGTAGTGTCACGTGGCCGTCCATAGTCCGGTCTTCATTCGGCTGTACATTCTCATGACCGCCGGTGCCAGCAGTCATGTACAGTCGCTAGTTTAGTTTCGTTATGTCACGTTCCGTAGATCATTTTCACAATTACTTTACCGACATGATGTGGAACAAGTCAGATTACAAGATATACTACTGGCCATTAAAATTGCTACAACACGAAGATCACGTGCTACAGACGCGAATTTAAACGACAGAAAGAAGATGCTGTGATATGCAAATGATTACTTTTCCAGAGCATTCACACAAGGTTGGCGCCGGTGGCGACACCTACATCGTGCTGACATGAGGAAAGTTTCCAACCGATTTCCCATACACAAACAGCAGTTGACGGGCGTTGCCTGGTGAAACGTGATTGTGGTGCCTCATGTACGGACGAGAAATGCGTACCATCACGTTTCCGACTCTGATAAATGTCGGATTGTAGCCTATCGCGATTGCGGTTTGTCGTATCGCGACACTGCTGCTCGCGTTGGTCGAGATCCAGTGACTCTTAGCAGAATATGGAATCAGTTGGTTCAGGAGGGTAATACGGAACGCTGTGCTGGTTCCCAACGGCCTCATATCACTAGCAGTCGAGATGACATGCATCTTATACGCATGGCTGTAACGGATCGTGCAGCCACGTCTCGATCCCTGATTCAACAGATGGGGACGTTTGCAAGACAACAACCATCTGCACGAACAATTCGACGACGTTTGCAGCAGCATGGCCTATCAGCTCGGAGACTATGGCTGCGGCTACCCTCGACGCTGCATCACAGACAGGAGCGCCCGCGATGGTGTACTCGACGACGAACCTGGGTGCACGAATGGCAAAGCGTCATTTTTTCGGATGAATCCAGCTTCTGTGTACAGCATCATGATAGCCGCAACCGTGTTTGGCGACATCGCGGTGAACGCACATTGGAAGCGTGTATTCGTCATCGACATACTGGCGTATCACCCGGCGTGATGGTATGGGGTGCCATTGGTTACACGTCTCGGTCACCTCTTGTTCGCATTGACGGCACTTTGAACAGTGGACCTTAAATTTCAGATGTGTTATGACCCGTGGCTTTACCCTTCATTCGATCCCTGCGAACCCTACATTCCAGCAGGATTACGCACGACCGCATGTTGCAAGTCTTGCACGGGCCTTTCTGTATACAGAAAATGTTCGATTGCTGTCCTGGCCAGCACATTCTCCAGATCTCTCACCAACTGAAAACGTCTGGTCAATGGTGGCCGAGCAACTGGCTCGTCACAATACGCCAGTCACTACTCTTGATGAACTGTGGTAAAGTGTTGAAGATGCATGGGCAGCTGTACGTGTACACGCCATCCAAGCTCTGTTTGCCTCAATGCCCAGGCGTATTAAGGCCGTTATTACTGCCAGAGGTGGTTGTTCTGGGTATTGATTTCTCGGGATCTATGCACCGAAATTGCGTAAAAATGTAATCACATGTCAGTTCTAGTACAATATATTTGTCTAATGAATACCCGTTTATCATCTACATTTCTTCTTGGTGTAGCAATTTTAGTGGCCAGTAGTGTACAAAATTAAGGGGGAAGTCTTGATGGTGACTTGTTATACAAATGTTGTAACGAATTCTTACCTGGATCTTTTCTGGGAACAGGAAGCCTGGCATTGAGTATGGAATGGACAATAAGACCAGGAAAAGAAGTAAATAGGAGCCCTTGTGTCTGCGAATGATGTATACCAGTCTTTTGCACTGGCCAGAGAGTGGACCAAAAGCGATAACGTAGACTTTGCCCTGAGGGGAAGTCGGCTGTAAAACGCGGAAAATGTGGAACTGTTCTGTGCTTTATAGCACAAAGTAATTGTTTTAAGGTCATGTACGGATCTTTCTGGATACAGAAAATGTTCGACTGCTGCCCCGGCCAGCACATTCCCAGATCTCTCACCAACTGAAAACGGCTCGTCAATGGTGACCGAGCAACTGGCTCGTCACAATACGTCAGTCACTACTCTTGATGAACTGTGGTATCGTGTTGAAGCTGCATGGGCAGCTGTACCTGTACACTGCATCCAAGCTCTGTTTGACTCAATGCACAGGCGTATCAAGACCGTTATTACGGCCAGAGATGGTTGTTCTGGGTACTGATTTCTCAGGATCTATGCACCCAAATTGCGTAAAAATGTAATCACATGTCAGTTCCAGTATAATATATTTGTCCAGTGAATATCCGTTTATCACCTGCATTTCTTCTTGGTGTAGCAGTTTTAATGGCCAGAAGTGTATATATACACACATCAATAGTGCTAATATTAACATTACTGAAATTTTGAGTTCTACACATGCAACTACATTTAGAGTTAATTTTTTTTACCAGTTCTGAAACAGAAACTCGTCCATGCAATAGAAGGAGTTGTCCAAAAGAAATCGTTTTACGCTAGATTTAAGACTTGATCTGCTAGCTGCCAGGCACTTTATTTTGTTGGGCAAATGGTCAAGGGTTCTTGTTGCTGAATAATGTATTCCTTTCTGAGCAACTGACAGCTTCAATAACGGATAGGAAAGGTCATTATTTCCTCTAGTGTTGTACGTATGAACATCAATGTTCTTCACGAATTGAGATGGATTTTTTATAACGAATTTCACTAGCGAATATATGTACTCTGGTAATGTACATGTGCGCCAGTGAAAAAGACCAATAAAAAGGTGTTAGCATGTGGACGTAATGTGCTGTTCCAGTCTCTTCTGTACCTAAGGTCCATCACCGTTCCCTTTGGATCCCTACGTAATTCGGTGCTCTCCGATACACACGATCGAACAGCGGAGGAGTGGTACTCAAGCGTCAACTTTTAGGTTACAATATCTCCGGATGTAATTAACATTTTACAATGCAACAAACGGCACTGATTACGTATTTGTTTATATGTTCAGATGTGGTAACGAAACTAACCGGGTTCCATTAAAAAAAACGTAGGTTTGTGTTAAAAAACATACTTCCGTGCATTTTTTTATGGTTTGTATTAACCAATTACACTAGCCCCTCTCCTCACGTTCGGTCTGTGGAATCGATTCGTCAGTATTTGATATGGTTTACGAAATATATCCAGCGGTAACGTTAGGTGACTCACCCTGTATATGGATGTATCAGCTGGTACAGTTTCATATCACTTTAATTTATCTTTTACTAACTTAACCGTATGAACTTCTGAAATACACTGAAGAGCCAAAGAAACTGGTACACCTGCCTACCACCGTGTAGGGCGCACGCGAGCCGGCAGAAGTGCCGCAACACAACGCAGCACGGACGCGAGTAATGTTTGAAGTACTGCTGGAGGGAATTGACACAATTAATAATGCAGGGCTGTCCACATATCCGTAAGAGTACGATGGGGGTGAAGATCTCTTCTGAACAGCACTTCGCAAGGCATCCCAGGTATGTTCAATAATGTTCATGTCTGGGGAGTTTGGTGGCCAGCGGAAGTGTTTAAACTCAGAAGCCACTCTGTAGCAATTCTGGACGTGTGGGCTGTCGCGTTGTCGTGCTGGAATTGCCAAACTCCGTAGGAATGCACAATGGGCATGAATGGATGCAGGTGATCAGAGAGGATGCTTGCGTACGTGTCACCTGTCAGAGTCGTATCTAGACGTATCAGGGGTCACATAACTCCCGAGCCACACACGCCCCACACCATTACAGAGCCTCCACCAGCTTGAACAGTCCCCTGCTGGCATGCAAGGTCCATGGATTCATTAGATTGTCTCCATACCCGTACACGTCCATCTACTCGATACAATTTGAAACGAGACCCGTCCAACCAGGAAATATCTACATC
Source organism: Schistocerca nitens (assembly GCF_023898315.1). Classification (NCBI taxonomy): domain Eukaryota; kingdom Metazoa; phylum Arthropoda; class Insecta; order Orthoptera; family Acrididae; genus Schistocerca; species Schistocerca nitens. Next base: position 70,305,718 of record NC_064623.1, on the reverse strand, counting down.
TACATGGATACTCTGCAAATCACATTTAAGTCCCTGGCAGAGAGTTCATCGAACCACCTTCACAGTTCTTTATTATTCCAATCTCGTATAGCGCGTCGTGATCGTTCTTTCCTATGTAGGTCGGTGTCAACAAAATATTTTCACATTCGGAGGAGAAAGTTGGTGATTGTAACGTCGTAAGAAGACGAAAAACGCCTTCCCTTTAATGATTTCCAGCCCAAATCCTGTGACACTCTCTCCCATATTTCGCGATGATACAAAACGTACTGCATTTCTTTGAACTTTTTCGACGTACTCCGTCAGTCCTATCTGAGAAGGATCCCACAACGCGCAGCAGTATTCTAAAAGAGGACGGACAAGCGTAGTGCAGGCAGTCGCGGGTGTAGGCAGTCTCCTTAGTAGGTCTGTTACATTTTTAAGAGTCCTGCCAATAAAACGCAGTCTTTGGCTGGCCTTCCCGACAACATTTTCTATGTGTTCCTTCCAATTTAAGTTGTTCGTAATTGTAATACTTAGGCTTCCAGTCATCAAGACCAATGTCGCTATTTACGGGCCTTAAAGCTTTGTGTCGTGCAGTCATCAAGGGTACACGAGTGGGCCTCCGGCTCCGAAAGCCCATATCGATTATGTTTCGTTCAATGGTCCGCACACTGACAGTGGTTGATAGCCCAGCAATGAAATTTGCAGCAATCTGCGAAAGGGTTGCACTTCTGTCACGTAAAATGATTCTGTTCAGTCGTCGTTGGTCCCATTCTTGCAGGATCTTTTTCCAGCCACAGAGATGTCGGAGATTTGATATTTTACCGGATTTCTGATGTTCACAGTACACTCGTGAAATGGTCGTACGGGAAAATCCTCCGTGATGCTGTGTCCTACTGCTCGTGCGCCGACTATAATACCGCGTTCAAACTAACTTAAGTTTTGTTAATCTGCTATTGTAGCAGCAGTAACCGATGTGACAACTGCACCATATTAAAGGATGGGGCCCCTCTACGCCCACACCATCGCGGTGACCAAACGAAAAGTTCTACTGTCACCTCCGTATAGCATGTTAGTTTTCGAATCGTGAGTCACAGGATGCGGGCTTTGATGTTATCCATGCATCTGGGTAAGATTACTCATTGACGTGGTCCATCAGGAGACAGAAAGTGGACGAAAGCGATCGAAGCGTAGCGGTTTGTAAGGGCAGAGGGGAAAAAAGTGCCAAGGCAAACGCGAAGGGAAAAAAACCTCTGCGACAGTAGGACGGGTAGTAAGGGCAGTAGCGGCTTGCTAGCTGCGACAGTGCATGCAAGGTGCGGTTATGTTAGTGCGAGGTATCGTGCATCGTTACCTTTGTCGTTGCGGAAGCTCGTTGTAGAGCTTGCTGCAGCTGCTGCATCCCTGTAACAATTCAAGGTCGTCATACATTAGTGGGCGATCGGTAATAGATCGGCTCACAGTGTAGGGGATGTGTGTGGTTGGTTTGCATGCTGTGTACAATACGTTCTTCCTGCGATTGACTGTTTTTCGGCAGATCGAGCAACTGGGGCTACCAGTAGTAGCTGCGTTGCAGGGGCTCGCCAGTACTGTCGTGTTAGCGTGCTATGGGCCATAGATGTTTAGTTTCTTGCTAATAGTGTCTTTGGTCTACGAGGTGTGGCTAGAAAAAAACCGGACTAGTACTGGTGAAACAATGAAACGAATGCAATAAGGCTGAAAGTCGCGTGGCCTGTCACGTGACTCTCGCTCCGCCTACTGCTCGAGTTTCATCTGCCTCCTGCACTCAGTCTGCCCGTGGCGTCTGTTTTAAGTAGTTGACGTTTTGTCTGTGCGTCGGAAAATGTTGAGTGTACAGAAAGAACAGCGTGTTAACATCAAATTTTGTTTCAAACTAGGAAAATCTGCAAGTGAAACGTTTGTAATGTTACAACAAGTGTACGGCGATGATTTTTGATCGCGAACGCAAGTGTTTGAGTGGTTTAAACGATTTAAAGATGGCCGCGAAGACACCAGTGATGACACTCGCACTGGCAGACCATTGTCAGCAAAAACTGATGCAAACATTGAGAAAATCGGTAAACTTGTTCGACACTTTCCTTGTCAACTCCTGTTAAATCAGACACTGCTCTGATTGTTAAACGGCGATCTTGTCGAACAAGTGTCTCGTGTTTCTGTACAGTCGTGTGGACAGTTTTTGGAATGCCTGCAAGATGGTATCTAGCCGATATTCCCGGTGAAGATCCCCGGTGCTTGTGTAGCGCGGAGCGTTTCCTAAGATTCTGACAAGGGAACCTCCCCATCGCACCCCCCTCAGATTTAGTTATAAGTTGGCACAGTGGATAGGCCTTGAAAAACTGTACACAGATCAATCGAGAAAAGAGGAAGAACTTGTGTGGAACTATGAAAAAAGTAAGCAAAATATACAAACTAAGTAGTCCATGTGCAAGATAGGCAACATCAAGGATAGTGTGAGCTGAGGAGCGGCGTGGTCCTGTGGTTAGCGTGAGCAGCTGCGGAACGAGAGGTCCTTCGTTCAAGTCTTCCCTCGAGTGAAAAGTTTATTTTCGCAAAGTTATGATCTGTCCGTTCGTTCATTGACGTCTCTGTTCATTGTAATAATTTTAGTGGCTGTGTTTTGCAACCGCACCGCAAAACCGTGCGATTAGTAGACGAAAGGACGTGCCTCTCCAATGGGAACTAAAAGCATTTGATCGCAAGGTCATAGGTCAACCGATTCTTCCACAGGAAAACACGTCTAATCTATTCTATACGACACTGGTGACGGCATGTGCGTCACATGACAGGAATATGTTGTCGACTCACCTGACTTGTACACTTGGCGAATGGGTAAAAAGATTCTTCTACCTTGCCCAATTTAGGTTTTCTTGTGGATGTGATAATCACTCCCAAAAAAGTGATGGAAACATAAGAGTTTGTCACATAAACTGCAACAAATGAATGCAACAGTTTCACAGTCGCACAGTTTTCCCTGTGCTCTGCCAAAACATATGTTTTTAATGTTTTCAAATTTTTCCGTGTGTAGACCGTCAAATCCTGCATATGTCTAAGCAAATCTGAACATGTCCTGGAATTTCGGAGAGCGAAGTTGATTATGTGTGAGTGCCTGAACTTTGATAATTGTCTGAAAATTAAAAATTAAACTTTTCACTCGAGGGAAAACTTGAACCAAGGACCTCTCGTTCCGCAGCTGCTCACGCTAACCACGGGACCACGGCGCTACTGAGCTCACACTTCCTTTGATGTTGCCTATCTTGCGCATGGACTACTTAGTTTGTATATTTTGCTTACTTTTTTCATAGTTCCACACAACTTCTTCCTGTTTCCTCGATTGATCTGTGTTCAGTTTTTCAAGGCCTATCCACTGTGCCAACTTATAACTAAATCTGAGGGGCGTGCGATGGGGAGGTTCCCTTGTGAGTACTTCTCACGGAAACGTACTGGGCGTGCATGTAATGTTATTGGGTTGCAGTGCTGATGTTTGCGCAGTAGTTTCGGTCTTCTAGTGAGCAGAACGGCTTCGCACTTGTCGACGTTTACTCTAACAGTAACCAGACACTTGTCTTATATAGGCGTTGCCGACCGCAGCGCCGTAATCTGCCTGTTTACATATCTCTGTGTTTCATTCAAAATGGCTCTAAGCACTACGGGATTTAACGTCTGAGGTCATCAGTCCCTTAGAACTACTTAAACCTAACTAACCTAAGGACATCACACACATCCATGCCCGAGGCAGGATTGGAACCTGCGACCGTAGCAGCAGCGCGGTTCCGGTCTGAAGCGCCTAGAACCGCTCGGCCTCATCGTCACTGTGTTTGATTACGCATGCCTGTATTGCTTTCTGTGGCGCTTCAACGTATATTTCTGTGAGCCATACGCTGAATAAATAAATCGTGCTCGGCCACCATCACTACGGCACAGCGCGGGGCGAGTGAGAGGCGGCAGATCAGACGGACTCACTGGCCGACGATCAGAGCAGGGAGATGGAACGGCGGGCTTGCAGCGTTCATCAAAGTCACGCCGCTGGACGCGGGCACCGTTTCCGAGGAGGCTCCCCATTTCTAAAGCTGCCAGAGTCGGCGGCAGCCGCGGGCTGTCCGTGGCGTGTAGAGACGCGGCAGCGGCGTTGCCCGGCGTTCGTGTCGCAGCCGCACGCGGCGAGCAGTGCGTGCGGCGCTGTTTGATTTACTGGCTGCCACAGATAGGCCGGTACAAGTGTCGTTTGCCTATCGCGGCCCTAATGCCTTTATGGCCGGCGCACATTAATCCCGCGCTCTGCGGTTGTCGTGACACCCGCAAGTATTTCCGTTTGCCGCCGCCGCCGCCAATTGTACTAAACTCTGCGCCACCCAACACCACTCCAACTTTACAACTTTCCCTTTTTACTCCTCTTCTTACTTCCCCTTTTCCTCTTCTTCCTTCTCCCTTCGTCAGGAAATTTATGGGTGTTGTTACGTCTGATATCTTTCCTCAGCACCTATGTGCTATTGGTATACGAATTGTGATAAAAAATAACGGATTTTTTTAATTTCGCAGGCTTTGTACATCCAATTTAAAAAAAAAAGTCTTGTTGGTACACGTGTACTTGATGTACACTTACGCGCCGAAGAAACTGGTATAGACATGCGTATTCAAATACACTCCTGGAAATTGAAATAAGAACACCGTGAATTCATTGTCCCAGGAAGGGGAAACTTTATTGACACATTCCTGGGGTCAGATACATCACATGATCACACTGACAGAACCACAGGCACATAGACACAGGCAACAGAGCATGCACAATGTCGGCACTAGTACAGTGTATATCCACCTTTCGCAGCAATGCAGGCTGCTATTCTCCCATGGAGACGATCGTAGAGATGCTGGATGTAGTCCTGTGGAACGGCTTGCCATGCCATTTCCACCTGGCGCCTCAGTTGGACCAGCGTTCGTGCTGGACGTGCAGACCGCGTGAGACGACGCTTCATCCAGTCCCAAACATGCTCAATGGGGGACAGATCCGGAGATCTTGCTGGCCAGGGTAGTTGACGTACACCTTCTAGAGCACGTTGGGTGGCACGGGATACATGCGGACGTGCATTGTCCTGTTGGAACAGCAAGTTCCCTTGCCGGTCTAGGAATGGTAGAACGATGGGTTCGATGACGGTTTGGATGTACCGTGCACTATTCAGTGTCCCCTCGACGATCACCAGTGGTGTACGGCCAGTGTAGGAGATCGCTCCCCACACCATGATGCCGGGTGTTGGCCCTGTGTGCCTCGGTCGTATGCAGTCCTGATTGTGGCGCTCACCTGCACGGCGCCAAACACGCATACGACCATCATTGGCACCAAGGCAGAAGCGACTCTCATCGCTGAAGACGACACGTCTCCATTCGTCCCTCCATTCACGCCTGTCGCGACACCACTGGAGGCGGGCTGCACGATGTTGGGGCGTGAGCGGAAGACGGCCTAACGGTGTGCGGGACCGTAGCCCAGCTTCATGGAGACGGTTGCGAATGGTCCTCGCCGATACCCCAGGAGCAACAGTGTCCCTAATTTGCTGGGAAGTGGCGGTGCGGTCCCCTACGGCACTGCGTAGGATCCTACGGTCTTGGCGTGCATCCGTGCGTCGCTGCGGTCCGGTCCCAGATCGACGGGCACGTGCACCTTCCGCCGACCACTGGCGACAACATCGATGTACTGTGGAGACCTCACGCCCCACGTGTTGAGCAATTCGGCGGTACGTCCACCCGGCCTCCCGCATGCCCACTATACGCCCTCGCTCAAAGTCCGTCAACTGCACATACGGTTCACGTCCACGCTGTCGCGACATGCTACCAGTGTTAAAGACTGCGATGGAGCTCCGTATGCCACGGCAAACTGGCTGACACTGACGGCGGCGGTGCACAAATGCTGCGCAGCTAGCGCCATTCGACGGCCAACACCGCGGTTCCTGGTGTGTCCGCTGTGCCGTGCGTGTGATCATTGCTTGTACAGCCCTCTCGCAGTGTCCGGAGCAAGTATGGTGGGTCTGACACACCGGTGTCAATGTGTTCTTTTTTCCATTTCCAGGAGTGTACATGGATATGTTAACAGGCAGAATTCACTAGTGAATATCAGGAATCCGGTAAAACATCAAATCTCCGACATCGGTGTGGCCGGAAAAAGATCCTGCAAGGACGGGAACAACGACGACTGAAGAGAATCGTTCAACGTGACAGAAGTGCAGCCCTTCCGCAACTTGCTGCAGATTTCAGTCCTGGGTCATCAACAAGTGTCAGCGTGCGAACCATTCAACGAAACATCATCGATATGGGCTTTCAGAGCAGAAGGCCCATTCGTGTACACCTGATGACTTCATGACACACAGCCGGCCGATGGTGGCCGAGCGGTTCTAGGCGCTTCAGTGGGGAACTGCGCGACCGCTACGGTCGCAGGTTCGAATCCTGCCTCGGGCATGGATGTGTGTGATGTCCTCAGGTTAGTTAGGTTTAAGTAGTTCTAAGTTCTAGGGGACTGATGACCTCATATGTTAAGTCCCATAGTGTTCAGAGCCATTTGAACCATTTTGCATGACACACAGCCTCGCTTGGGACCGTCAACGCCGACATTGGACTGTTAATGACTGGTCGGACGAGGCTCATTTCAAACTGTTTCGAACGGATGGACGTGTACAGGTGTAGAGGGAACCCCATGAATCCATGGACCCTGCATGTCAGCAGGGAACGGTTCAAGCTGGTGGAGGCGAGTCGAGTGATGTGGGACCCCTGAAACATCTAGATACGACTCTGACAGGTGACACGTACTTAAGCATTTTGTCTGATTAGCTGCATCCATTCATGTCGTTGTGTATCCCGACGGGAAATTCCAGCAAGACAATGCTACACCTCACATGTTCAGAATTGCTACAAAGTGCCTCCAGGAACGCTCTTCTGAGTTTAACCACTTCCGCTGGCCAACAACCTCCCCAGATATGAACATTATTGAGCATATTTGGGATGCCTTGCAACGTGCTGTTCATAAGAGATCTCCACCCGCTCGTACTCTTACGGATTTTTCGACAGCCCTGCAGCACTACTTCAGTCATTAGTCGAGTCCATGCGACGTCGTGCTGCGGCACTTCTGTGTGTTAGCGGGTGCCCTACACGAGATTAGGCAGGTGCACCAATTTATTTGGCTGCTCAGTATATATTTGGACTTTCAGCTGTATATGTAGTTTATTTTTGACAGTCGAACAGGCTATTGTTGACAATTGAACGATGGGTCAAGGAATTTGCATTAAATTTTGCTTGAAATGTGGTATGAAGTGCAGCACCGCTTTCGAACTGTTGACGGTGGCTTTTGGGGAATGTCCTCCGAATAATACAACACTTTACGGTTGGTGTAAACGTTTCAAAGACGGACGAAGAGACGTTTGTCGGCGACGAGCGCCCTGGGTGACCAAGCATATAAATTACTGATGACAGTGTACAAGACGTAGAGAAAATGGTTCTGGAAAATCGCCGAATTACCATAAGAGAGGTTGCTGATGATGTCGGTATATCCTTTGGCTCACGTCAAGCAATTTTTTCCGATGTTTTTGGCATGAAACGTGTAGCAGGTTGTTCCGACATTGTTGAACTTCGAACGAAACCGACGTCATGTCGACATAGCTCAGAAATAGCTGAGTGAAATTGACGACGATCCAGGTGAAGATACATGGGTATATGGGTCTGACCTCGAAATCGACCTAGCGAGGTGGCGCAGTGGTTAGTACACTGGTCTCTCATTCGGGAGGACGACGGTTCAAATCCTGGTTTAGGTTTTCCGTGATTTCCCTAAACCGCTTCATGCAAATGCCGTGATGGTTCCTTTGAAAGAGCACGGCCAACTTCGTTCCCCACCCTTCCCTAATCCGCTGGGAACGATTACCTCGCTGTTTGGTCCCCTACCCCAAAATCCACCAATCAACCAACCTCGAAACCGACGCCCAATCGTCCTAATACAGACTGCCTGAAGAGCCGAGAGCGAAAAAAATTGAGGAAGTTCTATCACCTGTGAAGGTTCTTCTCACTGTTTTCTTCGACTATAATAGGATAGCGCATCATGAGTTCCTGCCTTAGCGTCGTGCGGTCAATAAGGGGAATACTATCTGGAAGTTAGAATTGTGACGAATCGCTTGTGTAAACTCCATCACAATAATGCTCCAGCTCATACCTCAGTGCGTTTTCGCTATGTTTTGGCAAAAAACAAAACCATTACGTTTCCTTGGCCATCGTACTCGCCGTATATGGCTTCCTGTGACCTCTTTCTAATCCAGAGGCTGAAGAGAACCATGAAAGGAAGTCGCTTTGCTGCCAGTGAGGAGATAAAAACAGAGTCGCTGAAGGAACTCAGCACCATACCCAAAAAATGAGTTCCATAAATGCTTACAAGACTGGAAAAAGTTCTGGCACAGGTGTATTATATCTGAGAGGGATTACTCTGAAGGGGACAAGATTGAAGTTGATAAATAAATAAAGACTTTAAGAAAAACAAAAATTCACTTTTCTTTTTTTATCACACCTCGTGTGCGTGTGCACGGATAACAGATCTGTTTCGCGTGTCTGCAAACCTATTACGCAGGTCGTGAAGTCTCTGATGGGTATCAGAGGCTGGTAAAGCAGCAGCTGTGACGATAAGCTCGCGCTTAGCGTGAATTCCTCCTACTGCAGTCCGCTATCAGTTCTGACGGCTTGCTGCAGATTAACGGTGTACATATTTCAGTGGCAGTCGTATCAACTTTGAGCTCACTTCTTTCGGCCTGTACGGTGACGCAGCACAGCAAAATAGGCACGATGACCAAAGCTGATAGCTTATAAAATGTAGACTCAGAATAGGGAGGAAATCATTTCTAAAAAACAGAAATTAGCCTCGACTGTAAATTTAACTGACACGAAGGTTTTTTTGTGTGAAGTGTAGCCTTGTGCGGAAGTGAAACGTGGAAAAATAAACGTTTCAGACAGGAAAAGAATAGAAGCTTCTGAAATATGATGCTAAGAAGAATTATTCATTTGTGTGTCCATATTGTTCGTAGTTGCTTTACAGTTCTTGAAGGTATTTTTTTTTTCTTTCTTTGCAGCTACAAAAATGCGTGATATTTTTTCGCCAGACGCTTTTAGTTTTGTCGAGGTAAAGCATCAATAGCCGTCTGTATTTATTTACATTTTGATTTAAGATCGAAAAACAGTTAGTTAACTGTTGGTTTGCACTTACGCTGATTTTCGCCTGATTTCTCGCTTACATCGCGAAATGCCGTCTGTTAGCACTTCATTGATTTTTTCTTTTTTTTTTTTTCTTTAGACATTGATATTTGTGGTTTAATTTTTAGTTGTTCTGCATGAGTTCACTTATTTCAGGAACATGAGCCAAGCTTTTCATGAATTATGTACAAAATTAAAATTGGAAGACATAATAACAAAGAAAAGCTGCAACACTATATACTGGTACATATACGTGGATGACATAATATGCATGGTAGATGAACCTAAAACCAGAATACAATAACTGTACAAAGACGTAAATACTGCATACAAGAACGTAAAGTTCACGATAGAAGAAGGACAAATACACATTTGACATATACAGAAAACCCACAACAAGCGACTTTATCTTAAGTGCAACCTCAAACCACCCTGAGAATCGCAAACAAGCATCAATCAGATACATGTTAAACATAATGAACGGGATCCCTCTAAACAGTTCTGGTTACCAGGAAAAAACAGCTATTTTAAGACAAATAGCTTTAAAAAATGGTCACAAAGAAACAATGGTAGACAAACTAAACAAAAAAATAAAGATACAGATAGTTAAAAACCTAACCACACTACACCAAGACATACAACGTGCACTACTTCAAAACAATGCCATACAATGACCTATCACAACAAATTCACACATAAAACAGGTAACATATTCGAAAAACAAGGCATAAACATTGCTTACAAAACAAACAACTCGATACAAAAGCACATCCCAAAACTGAAATCAAAACCAGATAGATACTAACAATCTGCTATCTGTCAGATCAGCTGCGGAGATTGTGAGAAGATATAGAGTGGAATGATTGGCAGGACATTCGACACAACATGTAACGAACACATCAGAGCATTTAAATACGGTACAAAATATTCAACATTTGCAAATTATCTGAAACAGGAACACCATAGACCAAGCGATATTGGAAAAAATATGAATATAATAAGAATCAGTAAAGACAGACACCTCCTCCCTTTCTCAGAAAATTTCCACATACACAAAGAATTAACACAAAATACATAGTTGCTCAATGATAAAATAAATATTGAAAACCAGAGTCTGTGTAAAATAAATGATGAAATTATATGAAGAAGAAAAGAGCCTTTTCCATACTTCACCCTCTCCCACTCTCAATTTCATTTCACTTCTTGCTCCTCACCTTCTCCTCAACTCGTGCTCCGTTACATTACTATACACTTATGTCCGCTCGTTTGGTTTCTCCCTCCTCCACCCCAAAAATATCACACTATCACTATTCCTTCCTTACTCTTACACAGTACATAAATACGCAACAACGTAATTAAATAAAACTACACACATACAATGAGCTAATAATAAAAGAAGTTTATAGGTGAAAGAGAAACGTGGCAGGGTTATGTTGGCAACACTACAAAACACAAACCACAACACATACTTAGAAGTATTAAAAGAAATAGAAAACATTGGTGTGCGTAAAAGCGTGCAGTGAGAAACATAAGAAATGCTTAGTGCTGCAGAACAGGTAAAAATTAGACCTCAACTATCACTGTGTAAAGCAGAAAAACATCAACGATGTGCTAGCGGACGGCATTTCCCGATGTAAGCGAGAAATAAGCTGAAGATCACCGTAAATACAAACCAAAGTATTGTTAACGAACTGTTGTTCGGTCTTAAAGCAAAACAAAGTGTTAGTACTTTAATTACAGACCACTGATGATGCTTTGCCTCCACAAAGCGAACGCATCTGGTGAAAAAAATCACGTATTTTTATAGCTGCAACGACAGAACAAAAATACCCTCAAGAACTAAAGAAAAATGTTGAGAATTAGATGAGTGCGTGGAATCATTAGTGAGTAGGCACGGAAATGAATTGAAGAGAAAGAAATTTACGGTACAGCTTAGCTAAAAATAGGAATCGCTTGATAAGACACGTTCGAAGATATCAAGCAGTCGTTAATTTGGTAATGGAGCGATGTGTGCGGGATAAAAATTGTGGAAGCAGATCAAGCCTCGGACTGAAGGCCTCAACAACAACAACAACAACGTTTACGTTTGACTGTTTTTCAACGTTCCACGAACTGCTCTCGTACCTTACACTCTGTTGAATAACATTTTAGTACAACATAGCCTGACATATTCTTGATGAGATCAACAAACAGCAAATGAAATAATCACTGAAACAGGTTTTGTGGAAAATTCTGCGGAACATTTCCGCGACGTTGGGAACCAAAATGAAGTTGTGATACAAGTCGTCACTAGAATTTTCTCATTTTGAGAGTAGTGAAGGTGCAGCCTGTTTTACTTGACATTCAACAGCCTAGATCGCATAAAATATTTCTTTATTTGAGACAACCGGTTTCGGCAGACATTGCTGTCATCTGTAGGTCTGTAACAAAGAGCACATACATGGAATATGTCCCATAACATGAGATAAGATGTAATGCTTGAGATAACAGTTTTAGTTTGGCATTATAAAAACCGGCAGTGGAACTGTACATTTAGATATGTTAAAAACTTTTTTGCTGTAAAACGTGTTTATTATACGATGAAACTTCACGCCAAGTAGTCAAGTGGATAAAAATCAGCACTTTATAAAAGGTTTGTCGTAACTAAAATATTTTAAAACATAAAAAAACCTTGTACAAAAGGCTCATATGCATATCGCTCACAGATGCTTGGTACATCACAGAAAAACAGTGGACAGTAGCAGATCTGTTTACATAAGTTGGACATATTGTAAACAGTGAAAGTCTACATTAAAAAGCGTATAAGGTACAACTGACATGTAGTGTCACAAAGATAATATCGGTATAGCCTGTTACGGCCACTAGATGGCTCTTACATCGAAACCATATAACAGATCGTACATAATTGTCTTTTCATATCTAAAATTAACTTCTTTAGCGAGTGATCTTTAAGAAAAAGGTTTTTATCCACTTGAGAATTTGGCGTGAGGCTTCAACATATAATGAACACGTTTTACAACAAAAAGATTTTTCAGGTATGTAAATATACAGTTTAACTTCCGTTTTTTATAATACTAAACTGAAACTATTGTCCCAAATACTACATTTTAACTCATGTTATGAAAATATTCCATGTATATCCACTTTGTTGCATACTTGAAGATGGCAGCAGACTCTGTCGAAACAGTTTGTCTGAAATAAATAAATAAATAAATATTTTGTACGATCTAGGCTGTTGAATATTTTTTAGTAAGTTGTCACTTGTTCAATATTGTTAAGTGGTCAGTGAAACGCTTCGTTTATCGGTCCGTGCATCACAATATGTGACCAGACACTCAATTATGGGGCGCGGGCTTCATTCTATTGTAAGTCTGTCTGCCTTCCATAACAATAAACATGCTGTTTTACCTTGGATCAAAAAAAGATGGAAAATGGCCACTCGTGTGTGCCGTGTCGACTTCCTTTGCATGCGTAATAACTTGCCATTTTTATAAGTATGTCTTCTGTTATTCATCGAAATAATGAAGTAAGCTGATATGCTATTATGTTACATGAAGAGATGTATATATTACATACTACGTCTTTTTATGTAATTTACGTAATTATAAAATACATTTTAATTACCGGTCGTGGACGCTGAATAGAATGCGAAAAGAACCGGAAGTCCAGAGTTCAAGAAAGGTTTGAAACAGATTCAGAATGGACGTGTGCAGCGAACGAGACGAACAACTCGATACTGAACTGCGAGCAGTCGGCAGTGGAACTGCGACGAGTGGCCACGCGAAGAAGGACGAGTCCAGCCGAGCGAGACCGAGACAGACGGGAACGGGACCAAAGCTGGAACGAGACCGGCCGGCGTGCCGTTACGGGAACGAGACTGACCGTTTCCCATTCCCGGGAACTGTAAGCAGAAAGCGACCGAAGTGAACTGCCAGTCACTCAGTCAGAGTCGTGGATCGGCGCAGCCTGCTCCATGGAAGTCCACCTGCCATTCTGCAGTCTGAAGACGGTCACTCTGATTAAAAGAAATCTGCGATCACGACTGTTTTTTAATTAACATAGTAATATAAGATCGCTAATAATGTTTCAAAAAAAATTATTTTTTGAAGTTATAATTACAAAAATTGGTATTTGGTTTCTCAGTCAGAAATAAAAAAATACATGTTGCAGCGTTTTTTGGTAACTCAAGCCCTAAGAGGGTGAAACAGGGGATGGAAATTTTTGTGTTAGGGGATGAAAGTTTCTATGGAAATGTGACCATAAAAACTTAAAAGGCAGTATTAACAAAGATATCCCAATCAGGCTATTATTTATCAGAACTGTATCCGGAAAAGAGCAATCTTCTGTGGCCTTAGTGTGAAGGACATAAAAATTCGGTTGAATAAAAAAAAAGTCTCTGCAGGGCATACAGTCTACACGAACAAAGCAGTGGGCGGTAAGCTACACTACTGGACATTACAACTGCTACACCACGAAGATGACGTGCTACAGACGCGAAATTTAACCAACAGGAAGAAGATGCTGTGATATGCAAATGATTAGCTTTCCAGAGCAGTCACACAAGGTTGGCGCCGGTGGCGACACCTACAACGTGCTGACATGAGGAAAGTTTCCAACCGATTTCTCATACACAAACAACAGTTGACCGGCGTTGCCTGGTGAAACGATGTTGTGATGCCTCGTGTAAGGAGGAGAAATGCGTAACATCACGTTTCCGACTTTGATAAAGATCGGATTGTAGGCTATCGCGATTGCGGTTTATCGTATCGCGGCATTGCTGCTCGCGTTGGTCGAGATCCAATGACTGTTAGCAGAATATGGAATGGGTGGGTTCAGGAGGGTAATACGGAACGCCCTGCTGGACCCCAACAGCCTCGTATCACTAGCAGTCGAGATTACAGGCATCTTATCCGCATAACTGTAATGGATCGTGCAGCCACGTCTCGATCTCTGAGTCAACAGATGGGGACGTTTGCAAGACAACAACCATCTGCACGAACAGTTCGACAACGTTTGCAGCAGCATGGACTATCAGCTCAGAGACTATGGCTGCTGTGACCCTTGACGCTACACCACAGACAGGATCGCCTGCGATGGTGTACTCAACGACGAACCTGGGTGCACGAATGGCAAAACGTCATTTTCTCAGATGAATCCAGGTTCTGTTTACAGCTTCATGATGGCCGCATCCATCTTTGGCGACATCGCAGTGAATGCATATTGGGAACGTGTATTCGTCATCGCCATACTGGCGTATCACCCGGCGTGATGGTATGGGGTGCCATTGGTTACACGTTTCGGTCACCTCTTGTCCGCATTGACGGCACTTTGAACAGTGGACGTTACATTTCAGATCTGTTACGACCCGTGGCTCTACCCTCCATTCGATCCCTGCGAAACCCCACATTTCAGCAGGATAATGCACGACCGCACGTCGCAGGTCCTCTATGGGCCTTTCTGGATACAGAAAATGTTCGACTGCTGCCCTGGCCAGCACATTCTCCAGATCTCTCACCAACTGAAAAGGTCTGGTCAATGGTGGCCGAGCAACTGGCTCGTCACAATACGGCAGTCACTAGTGTTAATGAACTGTGGTATCGTGTTGAAGCTGCATGGGCAGCTGTACCTGTACACGCCATCCAAGCTCCGTTTGACTCAATGCCCAGGCGTATCAAGGCCGTTATTACGAAATTGTTCTGGGTACTGATTTCTCAGGATCTATGCACCCAAATTGCGTGAAAATATAATCACATGTCAGTTCTAGTATAATATATTTGTCCAATGAATACCGGTTTATCAGCTACATTTCTTCTTGGTGTAGCAATTTAAATGGCCATTAGTGTAGTTAGGTACAAGAGAATACTGAAGGTTCCAAATTTTCTTTTTTAAATTACCAATGTATGTACGGCTACTCAGCAAACCGTATTACCTGCTACTTCATAGGGGGCTGATGTGTTTTGCAGATGGCCATTGGAGATGAAGCGTTTATAAAGCCAGACCACCGGTCTCCCTGGGACCTGCTTTGGACCCATACGCGACAGCGCTTGTGGTCGCTACCCACAGCATGACGACACACCAGTCTGCAGCCCTCGGTATCCAGTAAGCGCTCGCACAACCGCGCTTTTGTGTTTTTCTTCCTGTGGCCTTCCAGTGTGTGGCGCACATGGTGCCTCTCCTCACCCACCACCCCCACCACACACACACTTGCACACACGACGAGCACGATTGCACGTCAGTGAAGGGAGACGTGATCACGATACGAGGAAAATAAAAGGAGGAAAATACCGGGGGGTGGGTGCCGCTTTGGACGGGAAGGACGGGCTGGCAGGCCTCATTATTTTTCAACACGTCAGTGGTCCCAGTATCCTCCAACAAAACGGCCTCCAGCGTCTGCGAATGAGATCTGCAGAGAGGGGAGAGGAAGGGGGAGACCTGGTGGCGAACAGGTATGAGGAGGACGAGGTGGTGCGGGGGTGGAGAGGAGCGACGGGAGGCAACCTGATGCGCAGCACGGGGCTTCCCCACTGCTAGAGGGGGTTCCCCGGTGGTGAGTCGATCCCAGGGGGGGGGGGGGGGGGGGTTCCCAACTGAGAGCACACCTGAGCAGAGAGTGCCACGCGTTATGACGTGACTGTGGAACGAAAATGTCCTCTATAAAAGTCAACATGGATTCACCTTGCAAAAACGCTGTTCGCTCTCTGTGTCCAAATGGTTCAAATGGCTCTGAGCACTATGGGACTTAACATCTGAGGTCATGTCCCCTAGAACTTAGAACTACTTAAACCTAACTAACCTAAGGACATCACACACATCCATGCCCGAGGCAGGATTCGTACCTGCTACTGTAGTGGTCGCCCGGTTCCAGACTGAAGCCGGCTCTGCGTCCATGTGAGCAAGAGTACCTTATACGAGGTGGTCGGAAATTCCCTTTACAAACTTCTGGGACATGTAGGGTGTAGTGAGTACAGAACATTTTGAATAGGAACCCATGTCTGGAAACGTGTCCTTTCCGTTCTACGACAGTTTCACTTCAGATGTGTACCTCGTCAACGTCCCTTGCTTAGGGCAAGAGAAACGTCTCAGAGTTCCCTGTCCTGGTATGCAACAGGGTAGACACGATGACGTGTACCACGTCGAATGATCCGCAGATGTCACGTATTGTCCACTTTGCTGCGAGACCGAGTCAATACCTGTGCGTCACAGATAGAAGAAACGTGGCCGGTCGGTCTGGCCGAGCGGTTATAGGCGCTTCAGTCTGGAACCGCGCGATCGCTACGGTCGCAGGTTCGAATCCTGCTTTGTGCATCGGTGTGTGTGATGTCCTTAGGTTAGTTAGGTTTAAGTAGTTCTAAGTTCTAGGGGACTGATGACCTCAGATTTATATCCCATTGTGCTTAGAGACATTTGAACCATTTTTAGACCAAACATGGTGCGGTACACGTTTGGGGAATACACATACGTGCTCCTTGTTTATGGCGAAGCTGGAGGTAACGGAAGAGCTGCTAGTCGGTTGTATCACGAACGTTTTCCACACCGTCACACTCTATCACACAAACTGTTTGCCCGAGTTACACAACGGCTACCAGAAACAGGTACCTTCACCGTGAGGAGGCAGGACTGTGGTGCTCCACGGCGACGCCGCACTCCCGAATTTGAAGGAGGTGTACTGCGTCGCATTGAAGACAGAGCGTCAACGAGTTCGCGAACAATTGCGCGTGCAATGGCTGTTAGTCACAGTACCGTCTTGGACGTCCTCCACGCGCAACAATTACATCGGTACAACTTCCAGCAGACTTTCGACAACGCGTCACCTTCTGCATATGGTTCCTGCACCGTTGCATCGATGCGCCCCTGTTTCCACGTCGAGTTCTATTCGCAGATGAATGTAGGTTCACAAGGGATTGTGTTCTGAATGCTCTAAATAGTCATGTCTGGGCGGACGAAAACCCTCATGCCACGCTTGTTCAGGGATTTCAAGACAGGCTTGAAATTAACGTGTGGGCAGTTATTCTGAACGGTCATGTGATTCGATCATACCTCCTTCCATCCGAGCTCACGGATCCCGCATACTTAATCTTCCTACGACACGTGCTGGACCCGTTCTTGGAAGCTGTGCCATTGAATGTCCGTCAGGAATGTGGTTTCAGCACGATGGAGCACCACCTCACTTTTCACTGGCTGTCCGGAGACATCTCAACGGAGGGTATGGTGAAAGATGGATAGGCCGTGATGGTCCAACCGCGTGGCCGCCACGATCGCCGGATTTAACCCCTATGGACTACTTCTTGTGGGCACGTTGGAAGAGCCTATTTCATGAGACACCTATAGAGACGAAGATCTGCTGGCACGAGTTCCAGCCGCTGCACAAGTCACTGAAGAGACACCAGGTGGGATGGAGAGAGTGTACCAGAAGATGATGCTGTAGTATACAGAGAAGTTGCAGCATTAGAAAATTGTAGCGAAATGCAGGAAGATCTGCAGCGGATAGGCACTTGGTGCAGGGAGTGGCAACTGTCCCTTAACATAGACAAATGTAATGTATTGCGAATACATAGAAAGAAGGAGCCTTTATTGTATGATTATATGATAGCGGAACAAACACTGGTAGCAGTTACTTCTGTAAAATATCTGGGAGTATGCTTGCGGAACGATTTGAAGTGGAATGATCGTATAAAATTAATTGTTGGTAAGGCGGGTACCAGGTTGAGATTCATTGAGAGAGTGCTTAGAAAATGTAGTCCATCAACAAAGGAGGTGGCTTACAAAACACTCGTTCGACCTATACTTGAGTATTGCTCATCAGTGTGGGATCCGTACCAGATCGGGTTGACGGAGGAGATAGAGAAGATCCAAAGAAGAGCGGCGCGTTTCATCACAGGCTTATTTGGTAACCGTGATAGCGTTACGGTGATGTTTAGCAAACTCAAGTGGCAGACTCTGCAAGAGAGGCGCTCTGCATCGCGGTGTAGCTTGCTCGCCAGGTTTCGAGAGGGTGCGTTTCTGGATGAGATGTCTAATATATTGCTTCCCCCTACTTATACCTCCCGAGGAGATCACGAATGTAAAATTAGAGAGATTAGAGCGCGCACGGAGGCTTTCAGACAGTCGTTCTTCCCGCGAACCATACGCGACTGGAACAGGAAAGGGAGGTAATGACAGTGGCACGTAAAGTGCCCTCCGCCACACACCGTTGGGTGGCTTGGGAGTATAAATGTAGATGTAGATGTAGAAGATGCTTCGAAGATACAATGTGTGTAACAACGTTGGTGGTCGCCACATCGAGCCGCCGTTGTAATGCATCGGTACGTTGCGGCTGGTGCCGTAGATGCTGGGTTCTTGTTGTCGACTGATGTAAACCATAAGGTGTAAGTTGTAATGCAAATGCGTAAGTGATAACGGAACGAGTCAGTATTCTTTTCAAATGGATTGCAACAATTGTACTGGGTCACGCCAAAGTACATTCCCCACCCGGGTGTGGATGGGATAATCATCTATACTGAAACTGTCGTAGAACGGAAACGATACGTTTCCGGACATGGGTTCCTGTTCAAAATGTTATGTACTCACTACTCTCTACTTGTCCTAGACGTTTGTAACGGGAATTTCCGACCACCCGGTATAATAGTTCCCAAGTTGATTCGGTTTCTGGAAGGCATTCGATACAGTTCAGTGCTGTCACCTACTCAGTATTAGCATCGCACCACACTTGTGACCAGATGGAGTACTTTGTAGACTGTGGAGGTCAATAAGTCATTCTTAATTGGTCAGAACCGATAAATGAAAACGTAATATCGGGAGTACCTCGAGGAAGTATTGTATAGCCGTTACCATATTCAGTACATTTCAGCGATCTTGTGGATACCATCAGAAACTCTATGACACTATTCGTCGACGATGCTTGAAGTTTACAATACCAGAAGACATGCAGAGACTCTGTAATTGGCAGTTGACCCTGAAAGTAAATACACACTGAGGTGAGAAAAGTTATGGGAACCGATATTCATCTATACAGGTGTCGGTAGTATCGCGTATACAGGTTGGACTGACGGATGACATCGGAAAAGTACAAGGAAGGGCAGCTCGTTTTGTATTATCGCGAAATAGGGGAGATAGTGTCACAGACATGATACCTGATTTGGAGTGGCAATCATTAAAACAAAGGCGTTTTTCGTTGCGACGGGATCTTCTCAAGAAATTTCAGTTTTCTCCTCCGGTTGCGAAAACATTCTGTTGGGAACCACCTACATAAGGAGAAATGATCATCACAATAAAATAGGAGAAATCAGGGCTCGCACAGAAAAAAAATTAAGTGCTCGTTTTTCCCGGATGCCGTCCGAGAGTGGAGCGGTAGAGAGACAGCTTGAATGTGGTTCATTGAACCCTCTGCCAGGCACTTTATTGTGAATAGCAGAATAATCACGTAAATCTAGATATATAAAAGGGCAGTGCATTGGCGGAGCAATCATTTGTACTCAGGTGATTCACGTGAAAAGGTTTGCGACATGATTATGGCCGCACGACGGGAAGTAACAGATCTTGAACGCGGTATGGAGCTCGAGCTACACACATGGGACACTACATTTCACAAATCGTTACGAAATTCAGTATTCCACGATCCACGATGTCAAGAGCATGTGCAGAATAGCAAGTTTCAGGCAGCACCTCTCACCACGGACAACGCAGTGGCCAACGGCCTTCACCTAACGACCGAGAGCAGCGGCGTTTGCGTAGATTTGTCAGTGCTAACAGACAAGCAACAGTGCCTGAAATAACCGCAGAAATCAATGTGGGACGTACGACGAACGTATCCGTTAGGAAAGTGCTGCGAAATTTGGCGTTAATGGGCTATCACAGCCGACAAAATGGTTCAAATGGCTCTGAGCACTATGGGACTCAACTACTGAGATCATTAGTCCCCTAGAACTTAGAACTAGTTAAACCTAACTAACCTAAGGACCCCACACACATACATGCCCGAGGCAGGATTCGAACTGCGACCGTAGCGGTCTTGCGGTTCCAGACTGCAGCGCCTTTAACCGCACGGCCACTTCGGCCGGCTCACAGCCGACAGCTCGACTCGAATTGCGCAGAATGTTCTTCGAACCAATCACGAACAATAGTGGCCCGGTGACACGGCGCATTGTCACCCGTAAAATTTCCGTCGCTGTTTGGGAACATGAAGTTCACAAATGATTGCAAATGGTCTCCATGTTGCTGAACCTAAGTAGGAGTCAGTCAATTCCATGTAAACACAGCCCTCACCATTAGGGAGCCACCACCAGCTTGCACAGCGCGTTGTTGACAATTTGGGTCCATGGCTTCGTGGGGTTGCGGCGCATCCGAACCCTACCATCGAATCTTACCAACTGAAATCTGGACTCACATGACCAGACCACTGTTTTGCAATCGTCTAGGCTCCAGCCGATGTGGTCACGAGCCCAGGAGGGGCGCTGTAGCAAAGGCACTTGTGTCGTTCGTCTGCTGTCACGCCCCATCTTTCTGTGGTTATTTCGCCGAGCTTTGCTTGTCTGTCAGCACTGACAAACGCTGCTGCTCTCGGTCGTTATGTGAAGGCCTTTCGCCACTCGTAGTCCGTGGTGAGAGGTAATGCCTGAAATTTACTATTCTCGACTCACTCTTGACACTGTGGATCTCGGAATATTGAATTCCCTAACTACTTCCCATTCTGCACAACACACAGTCATATGTGCGGCTCCTTGGAGCTTTCAAATTTTTAAATGTTCCACTCCCGCCCCTACCACCCCCCCTCCTCCCTACTCTCTTAGCGTGGTCCGTCACCCAGTGTCTTCTTCCTCTTTCTGTGGATGGAGAAAGCATTGCGTGAGTGCCGGCCGCTGTGACCGAGCGGCTCTAGGCGGTTCGGTCCGTAACTGTGCTGCTGCTGCGGTCACAGGTTCGAACCCTGCCTCGGGGAAGGACGTGTGTGATGTGCTTAGGTTAGTTAGGTTTAAGTAGTGAAATCTTCCCGTCTCCTCTATATCTCTTCTGTTACGCAACCTTCCCTTCTACAATAACCTATGAAACCTTCTCTTAGGATATCTATCTCTTGCTTAATAATAACAAATGAAATCTTCCCTTTGAAATTAATTGTCTTTCTCAATAATAATCAGTGCAATCTTCGCATACAAATTTAAATGCTGCTTATTAAAAGTGATTTTCAGATTATTTCGACGAAACGTAGAATGTGTCGTCGTGGCCCTCAGTCGTTACCGGAAATAACCCAACACTGTTCCTTGCCTTTTTTTACTGTTACTCGATCGCCATCTGACTGCTACATCGAACTGCGACATGAATATACTTACTCTGTTTTACTATACTCTATTAGCTGCTGGTGGGCTGTCATAATAAGTGGCTGTATTTATTACCAAAACTGACGTTATTCTTTAATAGCAAAGATGACGTTATTCTTTAATTAATTTGACTGAAGTTACCTAATTCACAGTTAAACTTTTTCTTGATAACAATAAAATTTTGCAACGTTTTACGTTGATGGTTTTTGGGATGGATTATAATCAGTAATGCAATATCGCTGGCAAAAATTAATTATATTATGAATGAAATGAATTTACAAACGTTCAAATGGGACTTACTTTTCACAATAATCTTACAACTAGCATTGCGCAAACATACCTTCAGTAGTCTTGAGTTTCTCAAAAAATTCAATAATATTAGTTTGTCTTGTGATAATAGTTAGTTGATGTCTCTGTACATCCGTTTATAACCTCTTGTAAATCATAGCTGGTGGCTGGCAGGCACACTGCTCCTCTCAACCTCTCGCTTCAGACCTGCTACCGACTCGCTTCACTTCTCGCTTACTACTGACTTCCTACGAACGCTAAAGTGCTGTCTCTCCTGCCAATAATGCTTTCTGGTGCAGACAATCCCTGCTACCATTACAAAATGTATCAATGCGCGCTCTTTCCCGCTCTTTTCTTCAAATGTATCCATACGCGGTCTCTCCCGCCCTTTTTAAAATTATATCAATGTGCGGTCTCTCCCGCCAACAATACATTGGTGCAGAGATTCCCTGCTACCACAATTATTTACCAAATGACAAATATTAATTATTCCTACTTAATCCTCTTAATAAAATACCGGGTGATCAAAAAGTCAGCATAAATCCGAAAAGTGAATAAATCGCGGAATAATGTAGATAGAGAGGTACAAATTGACACACATGCTTGAATGACATGGGGTTTATTAGAAGGAAAAAAAAAGTTCAAAAAATGGCCGACAGATGGCGCTTCATCTGATCGGAATAGCAATAATTCAAATGGCTCTGAGCACTATGCGACTTAACGTCTGTGGTCATCAGTCGCCTAGAACTTAGAACTAATTAAACCTAACTAACCTAAGGACATCACACACATCCATGCCCGAGGCAGGATTCGAACCTGCGACCGTAGTGGTCGTGCGGTTCCAGACTGAAGCGCCTTTAACCGCACGGCCACACCGGCCGGCAGCAATAATTAGCATAACAAAGTAAGACAAAGCAAAGATGATGTTCTTTACAGGAAATGCTCAATATGTCCACCATCATTCCTCCATAATAGCTGTAGTCGAGGAATAATGTTGTGAACAGCACTGTAAAACATGTCCGGAGTTATGGTGAGACATTGGCGTCGGATGTTGTCTTTCAGCATCCCTAGAGATGTATGTCGATCACGATACACTTGCGACTTAAGGTAATCCCAAAGCCAATAATCAAACGGACTGAGGTCTGGGGACCTGGGAGGTCAAACATGACGAAAGTGGCGACTGAGCACACGATCATCACCAAACGACGCGCGCAAGAGATCTTTCACGCGTCTAGCAATATGGGGTGGAGCGCCATCCTGCATAAATATCATACGTTCCGGCAGGTGTTTATCAGCCAGGCTGAGGATGATGCGATTCTGTAACATATCGGCGTACCTCTCGCCCGTCACGGTAGCAGTTACAAAAGCAGAATCACGCATTTCCTCGAGGAAAAAAGGCCCGATAACAGCAGATGTGGTAAATCCAACCCATACCGTGACTTTCTCGTCGTGCAATGGAGTTTCCACGACAGTTCTAGGATTTTCGGTAGCCCAAATTCTGCAGTTGTGGGCGTTGACAGACCCTCGGAGCGTCAAATGAGTTTAGACGGTCCACAACATGTTAACCAATCGTCATCTTCCGCCATCTTTTGAAACGTCCACACCGCAAATGCCCTCCCCTTCACTAAATCGCCAGGTAACAGTTCATGATGCCGATGGATTCTGTGCGGATAGCATCGGAGGGTACGCCTCAGTGACAACCAAACAGTAGTGCATGGAATGCCGGTGCGACGTGCGACTGCACGAGCGCCGACTTCCCCGTGCATAGACGAACCCGCTGCAATCTCCATTTCTTCCTGAACTGTCTCAGCTGCATTACGCCTTGTGCTCGGTCGGCCACTACGGGGTCCATAGTCTAAACAACCCGTGGCTTCGAATTTCGAAATCATTCTCGCCACAGCTGCCTTTGTCAACGGACCTTTACCCGTTCGAATTCCCTTCCTATGCCGATAGGATCGTAACGCTGAACTAGCACATTCCCCATTCTGATAATACAGCTTGAGTAAAAGCGCCTTTTCAGGTAACGTCAACATGCTGCGACTGCTGGCGCATCTGATTCTCTCTCTCATTACAGCTCCTTTTATACACGATTGTCATGCGCAGTCACCGACGGTTTGCTCTCCAGCGCCACCTGTCGGACATTTTGTGAACTTTGTTTTTTTTTTTTGTGGTTCTAATAAAACCGCATGTCATTCCAAGCATGTGTGTCAATTTTTACCTCTCTATCTACATTATTCCGTGGCTTATTAAGTTTTCAAATTTATACTGACTTTTTGATCAGCCGGTATAAACATCTTTCATAAATTGTGGTAGACAATAGAAATATACACGTCTTACAGTAGTTCTAAGGCTAGGGGACTGATGACCTCAGATTTTAAGTCCCATAGTGCTCAGAGCCATTTGAACCACTGCTTGAGACGAGTTTCGAGAATGGCAACGAGGCACTTTTCGAATGGATGGGCCGCAATGCGGAGGTCCCAAACCAGATCAGTCGTGAAAAATGTGTATCATTGAAGGATGGATATGTGAAGAACTGACTCTTTCGCCAAGTTTCGTAGTAGCAGCTTTTTTTTCTCTCTCTCTCTCTTTCGAGGCCGTAATTACTACTGGATGCGCACCCGGCGTGTGCCAGCGCTGAGACCCGGCTCCACTGGAGCGCCGCCGGAATTCATTACGCGCCTCAGAGAGGCAAGGCCAGCCTCGCCCGGCACGGCGCGACCCCAGCCCAGCCGTGCAGCGCACTCGGCCGTGGAAAGGGTGGCGGAGGGCGGCGGAGGGCTGCGGAGGGTCCCCTCCGAGAGGGTCGGCCGCGCATAATCCGCGCCTCTTACCTCCCGCCTGAGCGCCGACATAAAAGCCGTCGCGGCCCGGCCGGCGCTCGGGCGCGCGTGCCAGCGCTTTACGACATGCGTGAGCACGCACGCACTAATCAATCTGCTCGCCACGCAACGCCGACCCCTCCCGCTGCCTCTAAACTGCCCGATGAGATAAGCGGCGGGCCGCCAGGCCAGACTGCTCTGTGTGTGTGTGACGTCGCTGTAAGCGTGCGCTCCCACCCCGAACATTAGTCAGCCCCAGGACACGTCGCGTTACTGCCGGGTAACTAGCTTCGATAACGGCCGCAGTTCCGCGATGAAGAGAGCCTTTAAATTTCTCCAGGTACACTCCGTGCTAGATATCTTGAATGCATGGGTGACGTCACGGAGTGAAGTAATCCGAGGTGCCGGGCTGGAGAAGAGTTTGTACCTCTTTAATTCAGACGAATTTTCCATGAGAACGAGATATGCACTCGACCCCCTCCTTATCTACCAGCTAATTGATTATGCGCACAACGGTAACGGAAGAAAATGATGGTGAATCCGGCTAGTTGGTAAAATAAGAAGTGCACACTCACAATAATTTAATAAAAATCGTAATCTACTCAGAAAAAAGAGAAATTTAACATAATAAACAACAGGAAATGGAATTCTGCATACATCTACGAAATGATATGGGGATTAAACATTACAATGAGATTTATTATACGTCAGAACATAAATGCATATGGTTATGGACACAAACAGTAGGTTAAAGGATAGGGTATACTGAAATATTATGAGAATATGAGTTGGCTTGAGAACATGGGGCTCCTACTCTCTGTGATGCAATACATTGACGATAATCACTGGAGGTCCTAATGAATCAAATATTAATCAAAAAATGGTTCAAATGGCTCTGAGCACTATGGGACTCAACTGCTGAGGTCATTAGTCCCCTAGAACTTAGAACTAGTTAAACCTAACTAACCTAAGGACATCACAAACATCCATGCCCGAGGCAGGATTCGAACCTGCGACCGTAGCGGTCTTGCGGTTCCAGACTGCAGCGCCTTTAACCGCACGGCCACTTCGGCCGGCTAAATATTAATCTTCCGACTATACAGGGTGTTACAAAAAGGTACGGGCAAACTTTCAGCAAACATTCGTCACACACAAATAAAGAAAAAATGTTATGTGGACATGTGTCCGGAAACGCTTAATTTCCATGTTAGAGCTCATTTTAGTTTCGTCAGTATGTACTATACTTCCTCGATTCACCGCGATGATTTCATACGGGATACTGTGTTGCTAGAACATGTGCCTTTACAAGTACGACACAACATGTGGTTCATGCACGATGGACATTTCAGTCGAGGTGTTCGTACGCTTCTCAACAACAGATTCGGTGACTGATGGATTGGTAGAGGCGGACCAATTCCATGGCCTCCACGCTCTCCTGACCTCAACCCTCTTGACTTTTATTTATGGGGGCATTTGAAAGCTCTTGTCTACGCAACCCCGGTACCAAATGTAGAGACTCTTCGTGCTCGTATTGTGGACGGCTGTGATACAATACGCCATTCTCCAGGGCTGCATCAGCGCATCAGGGATTCCATGCGACGGAGGGTGGATGCATGTATCCTCGCTAACAGATGACATTTTGCACATTTCCTGTAACAAAGTGTTTGAAGTCAAATGGTTCAAATGGCTCTGAGCACTATGGGACTCAACTGCTGTGGTCATAAGTCCCCTAGAACTTAGAACTACTTAAACCTAACTAACCTAAGGACAGCACACAACACCCAGCCATCACGAGGCAGAGAAAATCCCTGACCCCGCCGGGAATCGAACCCGGGAACCCGGGCGTGGGAAGCGAGAACGCTACCGCACGACCACGAGATGCGGGCTGTTTGAAGTCACGCTGGTACGTTCTGTTGCTGTGTGTTTCCATTCCATGATTAATGTGATTTGAAGAGAAGTAATAAAATGAGCTCTTACATGGAAATTAAGCATTTCCGGACACATGTCCACATAACATATTTCCTTTCTTTGTGTGTGAGGATTGTTTCCTGAAAGTTTGGCCGTACCTTTTTGTAACACCCTGTATAGCAGTGTCGCAATTAATAGTGAGGGCTCAAATGGGATCACATGGAGAAACAAGCAGGGGGGCTTATAGCAAAGCGAGCGCGCGTGCTGCTGAGGATTTCAGTATAAAATTGATAAGGTCCTACTGCCGGAGCCGCAAAATACTGTACCAGGACAGAAATCTGCAGCACGTCGTTAGTAGGCAGCGTCCTGATGATGTAGGCACCGACTTCTGCCGTGCAGCAACTCTGTGTCAACCCCTGGCCGCGAAGGCTGTCCGAGAATTCTAAGTTCTTCCGAAAAAGAGCGACCAAGTCACAAGACCGTCCGACTCCGACGAAGATCAGATCCCGAATCCGGTGCCCGCGCAACGCAAGCGTGAAGCCAACATTGCTCTGCTCCCTACTCTCCTCGAAAACTGCGAATCAGCATTCGGCGCTGATTCCAAAATTCCCCCACACTGTCTGAGAACATCATTCGCGCCAACAGCGACCGTTCCCTCCAATTTCCAGCAGGGCTTTATGACGTCAACTAGCCTAAGTTGACCAGTCATGCCTCTGCTATTCCGCTGAGGGCACTGAACTTGCCGTTTGACCGGCTATAGCCGGCCGGAGTGGCCGAGCGGTTAAAGGCGCTACAGTCTGGAACCGCACGACCACTACGGTCGCAGGTTCGAATCCTGCCTCGGGCATGGATGTGTGTGATGTCCTTAGGTTAGTTAGGTTTAAGTAGTTCTAAGTTCTAGGGGACTTATGACCACAGCAGTTGAGTCCCATAGTGCTCAGAGCCA
Source organism: Schistocerca nitens (assembly GCF_023898315.1). Classification (NCBI taxonomy): domain Eukaryota; kingdom Metazoa; phylum Arthropoda; class Insecta; order Orthoptera; family Acrididae; genus Schistocerca; species Schistocerca nitens. The sequence continues at coordinate 70,278,242 of NC_064623.1, read as the reverse complement.
TTTGAACCATTTTTTTGACCGGCTATGAAAACAACCTGCCTAGACCACCGGCCATCCGGCGCCAGACAGTCGCACCCAGCAGGGCACGGTCCACAAGTATTCTCAGAATCAAGGGGACAATGCAGTCAGTCGGTGCCAGGAATCTTCGTTCGGGACACGCCGGAACGGTAAACACATAAACTGCGGTGACACTCATATGTCTCGCAGGTCGTTTCGCCCTGCATACAATAGGCGAAATCCGACCGATGTCAGTCGTTCGCCCAGGCGCTTAAGCCAATTCTATGAACCCCTCAGAATTCAGGGAAGTGCAGGCCCCAACCGGAAATGACGTGTGCCGCGTCTTCCGATGCTTGCCTCACACAGGCCACCCAGGGAAGTAACCCAACATGTATAGGAATCAAGTGTAAAGTATTTTTTTTTGAGTTCTCAGTACAAATATTCCCATTACAACAACCTTATTCGGTCTGTTACTACCGTGTAATGACATAGAACATAGATAAAATTGATGAAAATGTGAGGAGACATGCAAAAGAGGGCACGGAACCTCTCACTGACGCAAAGCCGTGCACAAGCTTTTACGCCCTGAACAGGATACATTGAGTGCGGGTACTCGCCTTAAGACACTATCAGGCAGCTCAGTTTTCCACCATCTTCAAAATGAGAATAATCATAATCACTTTCGCTGTCACTATCCGCGCCACCTAAACGTTTTATTATTTTATCTATTACATCGTCGAAATATTTTTCTTGTTTCATGTACGTGGTCTGTTCAAAAAATTCCGGAACATTCCTAATTTCGCGCCAATGGGTTGTTGGAGCGAAACGCAGTTGGCTTCCCTGCACACGCCTGCATCTAATGTGTTACTGCACAATGGGCTCGCATTTGGGAGAACCACGGTTCAAACCCGCGTCCGACCATCCTGATTTAGGTTTTCCGTGATTTCCCTACATCGCTTCAGGCAAATGCCGGGATAATTCCTTTGAAAGTCGTCGGCAGACTTCCTTCCCCATAATGAGGTTTTCACTCTGCAGCGGAGTGTGCGCTGGTATGAAACTTCCTGGCAGATTAAAATTGTGTGCCGGACCGAGACTCGAACTCGGGACCTTTGCCTTTCGCAGGCAAGTGCTCTACCAACTTTTTTTTTTTAATCTCATTTTGTTCGTTTACGTTCGTTGCATCTATTCGGGGCCGACGTCGGAAGACACCCGTTTCAGTTCGTTGTAGATCGATTAACTTAGTTTTTTTTTTTTTTTTTTTTTAATTGCAGAGAGCAAGCAACCCTCCGACCGAACAGCTGAGCTACGGAAATTGAACTACCCAAGCACGACTCACGCCCAGTCCTCACAGCTTTACTTCCGCCTGTACCTCGTCTCCTGGCTTAGCCACAGCCTGGGGGATGTTTCTGCAAGGTTCGCAGGAGGGCTTCTGTAAAGTTTGAAAGGTAGGAAACGAGGTACTGGCAGAAGTAAAGCTGTGAGGACGGGGTGTGAATCGTGCTTCGGTAGCTCAGTTGGTAGAGGACTTGCCGGGGAAAGGCAAAGGTCCCGAGTTCGAGTCTCGGTCCGGCACACAGTTTTAATCTCCCAGGAACTTTCCTTCCCCATGCTTACCTATGGGACCGATAACCTCGCTGTACGGACAGGTCCCCCAAATCAACCAACCAACCAATGTGTAACTGCTAGAAGTTTCATTCTTGTATGTCTGTTAGCTATTTTTCAGTGCTCTATTGAGTAGGACGTTGTGCCGCACAGTTTGAGAATGTCGAGATGACAGCGGTGGAGGAGGAATGCGTCTGCATTAGCTTTTCTGTGATACTCAAGAAAACCCTTACAGAGGCAGCCGGCCAGAGTGGCCGAGCGGTTCTAGGCTCTAAGTTTGGAGCCACGCGACCGCTACGGCCGCAGGTTCGAATCCTGCCTCGGGCATGGATGTGCGTGATGTCCTTAGGTTAGTTAAGTTTAAGTAGTTCTAAGTTCTAGGGGACTGATGACCTCAGCAGACAAGTCCCATAGTGCTCAGAGCCATTTGAACTTACAGAGGCACACCAGATGATGCAGGAAGCCTACGTTGATGAGTGCTTAAACCGTACTCAGTGTTATGAATACTTCACACGGTTTTAAAGTGACCGGTCCGAAGGTGATCCCCGTCCAGGGCACCCTTCGACGTCTAACGACGATGATCATGTTAGGAACGTCTAAGAAATTATGCGTGCCAATCGATGACTGTCTGTCCGAGAGACTACAAAACAATCTAACATTTCAGTTGGATCAGGTCTTAAAATCTTGACACAGTGTATCGGAATGCATCGTGTTGTTGCCAAGTTCGTGCAATCGAGACCGGAAAGACCTTCGACTTGCAGCATGTGAGAACCTTTTGCATTGCGCAAACTAGAACGAAATGTTTCTTAAGAGGATCATAACTGGTGGTTAGACGTGTGCCTGCAGTTATAAGGCTGAGACGGAGGTTCAATCTTCACCATGGGCCGGGACGGTGTCTCCAAGGCCAAAAACAGCTCGTCAGTACAGGTCAAATGTCAAAGGCATGCTGATAATTTTATTTGACTTTGAAGGATTAGTTCATCATGAATTCGCGCCACAGGGACAGACTTTTAATCGATGGTACTATCGGGTCGTGTTGCGACGCCTGCGAGGAAATGTGAGAAGGAAACGACCTGAATTGTGTCGAGACAATTCATGGCTCTTGCATCACGATAACGCACCATCACGTTGATCCCTGTTGGCGCGTGACTACTGAAACTTTCCCGTCGAATAGATAAAAGAAATAATGATTGAACTTAATGCGTTTAGACGATAACCTCCCGACTATAATTGTTATTTCTTAGCTTATAAATATTTTTCATCAGTTTATTATTTTGATTCATTTATCTTTTGGCCTGGTTGATTTTCTATTGACATATTTCGTAACCCGACACAGGTTTTTTTTTTATTTATTTATTTTTTTTTTTTTAATTTTGATTCGTCATTACGTCAGTTGGACTTGCCACGAGAAGAAAAATTTAACTGTTGAAAATATATTGAAAGATAGTACCAAGTGAACTAGTAATAAAAAATTATAAGCATTCGTATGTACAGTAACATTTGAAAGTATCTTTTATTACTACACAAAGCTGAGTATTTATGAAAAGTAGCAATCAATTTCAAAAGCCGGCCGGTGTGTCCGAGCCGTTCTAGGCTCTAAGTTTGGAACCGCGCGACCGCTACGGTCACAGGTTCAAATCCTGCCTCGGGCATGGGTGTGTGTGATGTCCTTAGGTTAGTTAGGTTTAAGTAGTTCTAGGGGACTGATGACCTCAGATGTTAAGTCCCATAGTGCTCAGAGCTATTTGAACCATTTGATCAATGGCGCATGGCCTGACTGACCAACACTTCCGATCTCATGAGAAAGTCACAAATTGGATCGATTCGTGCGTCGCTTCAAAACATGAACAATTTTTTCGACGCGGGATTCGTGCACTGTCCGAAAGATGGGAGAAAGTAGCGGCCAGAGATGGAAAATACTTTGAATGATACATGTGTAACCAATTTGTTTCATTAAAGCCTCAAATGTTGGGAAAAAAGGCCGAAGCAAAGTTGTACAACTTGTACAATATTTCAAACAAATGCAAATTTTCGAGTAAAAATTATTCTTTTTTAAGAAAGGTTTATCTGCAAACGAAGAATTTTAGTACTTTTCTTATGGCTAATTGGTATTTCGGTTTTTTCTCGATTATTAGTAAAGATAAAAGTACCTGGTATAACCGAGACTAAACAAATACCGAAAAATGCCGGTTATTCCGAACTGAAGTACCTGTATCGGTTTTAACTGGACGGTTTTTCCCATCCCTAGCATCTACAGCGCTCCAAAGAAAACCTGTGTCCCCTGTTGAATTGTATTGTATGTTAATCGGGGGCCTAGAAACGACGGAGAGGCTCTATCCCGCCTCAGCCGCAGTGGTCCACAACCCCACGACGACTACCGCAGTCCACTTCACCCCTCCGCCACCCCACACCGAACCCAGGGTTCTGTGCGGTTCGGCCAACGGTGGACCCCCCACTCCATGGGACGTCTCACACCAGACGAGTGCAACACCTATGTTTGCGAGGTAGGGTAATGGTGGTGTACGCGTACGTGGAGAACTTGTTTGCGGAGCAATCATCGACATATTGTAGCTGAGGCGGAATAAGGGGAACCACCCCGCATTCGCCGAGGCAGATGGAAAACCGCCTAAAAACCATCCACTGACTGGCCGGCTCACCGGACCTCGACTCAAGTCCGCTGAGTGGATTCGTGCCGGGGACCAGGCGCTCCTTCCCAATCCGGAAAGCCGTGCGTTAGACCGCACGGCTAACCGGGCGGGCTGTTTTCCCTGTTAGAGAGACGAGTAATATTTTGTTTGGTGGAACTACTGAAGGATAACGAAACCAGAACCAAGCCGCACGGCATTATTTTAGTGACGTGCCGTCGGCACGCGTGTTGCCTGGGCTCGGCAGTTTTCTGAGAGAGGACACCCGAACGGCAGGCTGAGAGCTTCAGCAAGTGCCGCAGCACGTAAACACGACGCAAAACGGAACGGCGGAACGACCTGCCATACGAAGCAAGTGATGATCTCCGCTCGGTGGGGGCGCGGCACGTTTTTAACGACCGGGCGATGGAAGCACACTCTCCCACAGAGCGAAAACACACACACAATCTCTCTCTGTCACACACACACACACACAAACACAAAGGCGCCCCACGCGCGCGCGCGGTACTGGAATCCCAGTGACAGAACGCAGCTGGATTTTACAGTAGCCTTCATACCACTGTTTGGAAAGCGCCAGTAACTGAGGAATTTGGCTGGCACAGTCACAAATGTTCCTGCTTAAACTCAGCGTTTATGCAGCTCATGGTAAAGCCAGTCAGTACATACCATCATGTAATATCCAACCAAAACAAATTTTTACTTAATAATTCAAAGCAGCCGGCCGCTGTGACCGAACGGTTCTAGTCGCTTCAGTCAGGAACCGCGCTGCTGCTACAGTCGCAGGTTCGAATCCTGTCTCGGGGATGGATGTGTGTGGTGTCCTTAGGTTAGTTACGTTTAATTTTTTCTAAGTTCCAGGGGACGGATGACCTCAGAAGTTAAGTCCCATAGTGCTCAGAGCCATTTGCACCATTTGAATTCAAAGAATGTTAGTAGGGTAATAGTTTTCTCACAGGGGAGGAATCATTCGCGGTGTACCTCAAGTCTGAGTCTTAGATCCAGTATTGTTATTTGTATACGTGAACGACTTTCCGTTTAATATACGACCATCAGAATTAGTTCCGTACGCAGATGACGCTAATATTGTAAGCAATCCATATATTCGTACAGCAACAGAAGATATGGTATCTAATGTTCCTCATTGCTCACCGATTTGACATATGTCATGGTATACCTCCTATTATCGTGTCGGACCTCCTTTTGCAGCATCTCGACGTGGCATGGACTCAAGTCGTTGAAAGCTTCAGCTACGCTGCTTCTACAGCCGTTCATAGTTGCAAAAGTGTTGGCTTGGCGTCTCGATTATGCCCCATTAATGTTCCATGGAATTCATATCGGGCGATCGGGCGATTCGCCCTAACTGTCTATAATGTTCTCATGCTAATAAATTAGGGATAATGCTGATACATGGTGAAACAACGCTCTGGTGGGCGGTTTCGGTGGTTTAAATCACCTCGGGGTATGACCATGCGGTGCGTTTGACCTGCGGTCATCGCACGGTGGCGCTGGCAGCAGTACACATACGCAGAGGTGTGCAGCGCGTAAGTGTGCAGACGTTTTCAGACGTGCTAATGGTCACTGTATGTTTAAAATGGCTCAAAGAAGAGATATTGATGACGTTATGAGGTGTAGAATGCTAGGGCGACTGGAGGCTGGTCAAACACAGCCGGTCGTAGCACGGGCCCTCCGTGTGCCACAAAGTGCGATCTCAAGATTAAGGGAACGATTCCAGCAGACAGGAAACGTGTCCAGGCGCTACAGTACGGGACGTCTACAGTGTACAACACCACAAGAAGACCGATTCTCACCATCAGTGCCAGCAGACGGCCACGGAGTACTGCAGGTAGCTTTGCTCGGGGCCATACCATAGCCACTGGAACAGTTGTCTCCAGACACACAGTCTATGTACGACTGAACAGATATGGTTTATTCGCCCGTAGACTTGCAAGGTGCATTCCACTGCCCCTGGTCACAGGAGAGCCATTAAAGCCTAGTGTCAAGAACACAGTACATGGTCACTGGAACAGTGGTCCAACGTTATCTTCATGGACGAGTACAGGTATAGTCTGAACAGTGACTCTCGTCGAGTTTGCATCTGGCGTGAACCAGGAACCAGATACTAACCCCTTAATGACCTTGAAACGAACCTGTATGGAAGTCGTGGTTTGATGGTGTGGGGTGGGATTATCATTGGTGCACGTACACCCCTGCATGTCCTTGACAGAGGAACTGTACCAGGTCGGGTGTATCGGGACGTCATTTTGCACCAGTACGTCCGCCTTTTCAGGGGTGCAGTGTGTCCCACCTTCCTCCTGATGGATGATAACGCACGGCCCCACCGAGCTGCCATCGTGGAGGAATACCTTGAAACAGAAGATATCAGGCGAATGGAGCGGCCTGCCTGTTATCCAGACCTAAACCCCATCGAGCACATCTGGGATGGTCGACGTATGAATGCACGTATTTGCACCCCTAGGACACTTAACAAGCTCCGACAAGCACTGGTGCAAGAATAGGAGGCTATACCCCAGCAGCTGCTCGACCACCTGATCCAGAGTATGCCAACCCTTTGTGCGGCCTGTGTACGTGTGCATGGTGATCATATCCCATACTCATGTCGGGGTACCTGCTCAGTAAACAGTGGCGTTTTGTAGCACATGTGTTTCGGGACGGTTTTCTCAACTTATCACCAATACCGTGGACTTACAGATCTGTGATGTGTGTGTTCCGTATCTGCCTATGCTATTAGCGCCAGTTTTGTGTAGTGCCACGTCGTGTGGTACCACATTCTGCAATTATCCTTAATTTATGAGTATGAGTGTAATTGCGAACAATTTTGACCAGGTGACATGGCGCATTGGCATCCATAAAATTTCCAATGTCAGTTGGGAACATGAAGTCCATGAATGGCTGGAAATGGTCTCCAGGTAGCCGAACATAACAATTTCCAGTTGGTTCAGTTGGACGAAAGGTCACAGTCGCTTCCATGTAAACGCAGCCCGCACCATTATGGAGCCACCACCAGTTTGAACAGTGCCTTGTTGACACCTTGGGTCCGTGGCTTCGTGGGGTCTGCGCCACACCCGAGCCCTACCACCTGCTCTTACCGACTGATTCATCCGACCAGGCCACGGTTTTATAATCGTCAATGGTCCAACCGATATGGCCACGAGCTCGGAAGAGCCGCTGCAGGCGATGTCGTGCAGTTAACAAAGGCTCACTCGCCGGTCGTCTGCTGCCTTAACACATTTTCGACAAATATCGCCGCACTGCCCTAACGGATGCTTTCGTCGTGCTTCTCACATTGTTTTCTGCGGTGTTTCTTGTCTGTTACCAATGGTAACTCAGGATGCCGCTGTTCTGGTCGTTAAGTGAAGACCGTCGGCCACTGCGTTGCCCGTGGTGAGAGGTAAGGCCTGAAATTCGGTATTCTCAGTACAGTCTTGACACTGTGGATCTCGGAATACTGAATTCCTTAACGATTTCCAAAATGGAATGTCCTATGCGTGTAGCTCCAACTACCATTTCGCATTAAAAGTCTGTTCATCCTCCCCCCCCCCCCCCCCTGGTACCGTAATGACTCAAGAAAAACTTTCCCCCTGAATCAGCGGTGTACAAACGACAGGTCCGCTAGAACACCGCCCTTTCCTACCTTGTGTACGTCGTTCTACCGCCGACTGTATCTGTTCTTATACACTACTGGCCGTTACAATTGCTACACCAAGAAGAAATGCAGATGATAAACGGGTATTCATTGGACAAATATATTACACTACAACTGACATGTGATTACATTTTCACGCAATTTGGGTGCATAGATCCTGAGAAATCAGCACCCAGAACAACCACCTCTGGCCGTAATAACGGTCATGATACGCCTGGCCATTGAGTCAAACAGAGCTTGGATGGCGTGTACAGGTACAGCTGCCCATGCAGCTTCAACACGATACCACAGTTCATCGAGAGTAGTGACTGGCGTATTGCGATGAGTCAGTTGCTCGGCCACCATTGATCAGATGTTTTCAGTTGGTGAGAGATCTGGAGAACGTGCTGGCCAGGGCAGCAGTCGAACATTTTCTGTATCCAGAAAGGCCCGTACAGGACCCTGCTGAAATGTAGGGTTTCACAGGGATCGAATGAAGGGTAGAGCCACGGGTCGTAGCACATCTGAAATGTAACGTCCACTGTTCAAAGTGCCGTCAATGCGAACAAGAGGTGACCGATGGCACTCCATACCATCACGCCGGCTGCTCCGCCAATATGCCGATGGATGCGACCATCGTGATGCTGTAAATAGAACCTGCATTCCTCCGAAAATATGACGTTCTGCCATTCGTGCAGCCAGGTTCGTCGTTGAGTACACCATCGGAGGCGCTCGTGTCTGTGATGCAGCGTCAAAGGCAACCGCAGCCACTGTCTCCGAGCTGATAGTTCGTGCTGCTACAAACGTCTTCGAACTGTTCGTGCAGATGGTTGTTGTCTTGCATACGTCCCCATCTGTTGACTCAGGGATCGAGACGTTGCTGCACGATCTGTTTTAGCCACGCGGATAAGATGCCTGTCATCTCGACTGCTAGTGATACGAGAGCGTTGAAATTCGGCACAGCGTTCCGTATTACCCTCCTGAACCCACCGATTCCACATTCTGCTAAGTCATTGGATCTCGACCAACGCGAGCAGTAATATCGCGATACGATAAACCGCAATCGCGATAGGCTACAATCCGTCCTTTATCAAAGTCGGAAACGTGATGGTACGCATTTCTCCTCCTTACACGAGGCATCACAACAACGTTTCACCAGGCAACGCCGGTCAACTGCTGTTTGTGTATGAGAAATCGGTTGGAAACTTTCCTCATGTCAGCACGTTGTAGGTGTCACCACCGGCTTTAACCTTGTGTGAATGCTCTGAAAAGCTAATCATTTGCATATCACTACATCTTCTTCCTTTCGGTTAAATTTCACGTCTGTAGCACGTCATCTTGGTGGTGTAGCAATTTTAATGGCCAGTAGTGTAGTTATCCCACGACTTTTGTCAGCTCAGCGTACGCTTCACAAGAGGAATGTTGTAACACGAGCTAAACATGTGCGTCATGCGTGCTTTTTTCTAATTTTAGCTTTTATTTGTGCTACCACAGCCAGCCTCTGATACATATTGAATCAGTCACACACACATACAGTCGTGATTCGCATAAAATATTTACATTGGTTGTAAACAAATTACTTACATCAGGATGTTATCCCATCATTGCTATGTGATGTCATTCTAGTCGCCAGTTCGTTATGGGACACACAACATTCATGCCTTCAGAAGATTTTCCTACTGTGAGGTGTTTACATGGCTTATATGAGTGTGATCGTATTCAGTTATTTAACGCCGCTATCTTAAGTATATTCAGAACTCTATGCAGTGAACCCCCCCCCCCCCCCCAAAGCAAAATACGCGACGCCACGCAAGTCCTCTGGCCGTAAATACTTCATACTGCTAGTGCGAAGCAGAACCGTCTCTCTAGTCCTGGAAAACGATTGGTGAATGATACCCTGTTCTTCTCAAAACCTCGGTTTAATGACAAAGTCGATATTCTGAATGAAACCTGTACCTGATTTTAAATATCAGCAACCACTAGGCAATACAGATCTTACTTTCATGTACTTTCAACAAGTACCACACACAAAAATTTAGATTTAAATAACTCTCTCCTCCCGAACAGGCCATGAAGGCCCAATGGCACCGACCGGCCGCCGAGTCATCCTCAGCCCACAGGCGTCACTGGACGCAGATATGGAGGGGCACGTGGTCAGCACACCGCTCTCCCGGCCGTATGTCAGTTTCCGAGACCGGAGCCGCTACTTCTTAATGAAGTAGCTCCTCAGTTTGCCTCAAAAGGGCTGAGTACACCCCACTTGCCGACAGCGCTCGGCAGACCGGATGGTCACCCATCCAAGTGCTAGCCCAGCCCGACAGCGCTTAACTTCGGTGGTCTGACGGAGACCGGTGTTACCACTGCGGCAAGGCCGTTGGCACTGGTTAAATAAATTTGTCAAAAACAAGAAGAAGACCACCTCTCATATTAAAATTTTACTGATCGTTATTAAGGGAAAATACAAACAGGATGAATAGGAAGCAGATTTGTGCTGTGGGATGTAACAGCTGCAAGTTAAGAAATCATTGCACATATATTTCCGAGTTAAAAACGCATAAGGATATTAAATAAAACTCAATTGCTTGGCATGCTGGTGCTTAAACTTTGATACTTGGTACCCTCTCTATGGCAAGAACACAGTTACCACACGTTGAATCAAATCTACCAAAAGAGAGGTTGAATTTATTTGATGCACATACACGAACATTCGCAATGACCATGCTTCCATGTTCTAAGTTCAAGTACACCGGGCCACAGAGTAACTTGTTTTGAGGATCAACTTGTGAGGGGAAAGGCCAATTCCACCAGTTTGATACGAACTCTCTAATAGCACAGCACAGTTATATATTTAAAAAAGGACAACAAGGCCGTAGGGGAATTGATGATTCGGTTTGATCACGAGTACGCCAAATCACAGCCTCATAACGTATAAGGGAACGCACGTGCTGAAGCAGAATGCAGGTTATTAAACCCGCGAAAATAAAATACGAAACGAACGAGAAATCGAACAAAATTTCGGGCAAGCTCACATAAAAGCACACACGTTATTACGTTGTATACTAAAGTAACTGAGTTTTTACATCACTTTACGTCACCATTCACCACCGCCAAGTTGCAGTTGAACAAATTATCAAGTCAAGTAAACTGAATATTGATAAAGGTAACACCGCTCCGTTCCCTAAATGAAATTATTTGTATAGCATAATTACCGACGCCCTCGCCGAAGACGGACTACTAGAAACTCAACCGAAACTAAGTCTTACACATTTCAACTTATGCTGCAAGAGGTGAACACTCAGATCATCCTTGCTCAACGGCGACGCAAGGAAAAGTGAAGCTTCTACGCTACCGTAGCCGGTGTCCTTGCACAAACCGGAAACGCACGGAGATTCTACATGGTGGCTGGCTGTGTCAACCTTACAGTAGCTGTTGACTGTCTCTTTGACCCAACACAGATCTATGCAAACTCTACACAAACATTGGCTAAACAGCTTCTAACTTCCACAGAAACCTTCTTCCAGCCAAAGAATTCTAAATGCATCACACACGCAGGCCAGTCACATATTCTCTCTAGCAGGCAAAAGTAGGAACAGGAAAGCTATGGTATCGGTACAGGATAAACATGTTACATTCGCACATATAGGACATGAAACATACATTCTTTCTTTTGATTGTGCCGTATTTCCCGTGGATACGTAGGGTGGGCATGGTTAATCGGATGTGGCAATGTTAGTTGAAGGGGTGGCCGGATGCCCTTCCTGCCGCCACCCCCTACCCCCTGGGAAGGAATCAGTGTACCCCAACTGTCTGCGACTAGGGTAATCCTTGGAATAGTGCGAAAGTGGTCAGATGTCTGCGAGCCGTGTAACTGAGGCGGGACGTGGGGACCAGCCCGGTATTCACCTAGGGGGATGTGGAAAGCCGCCTAAAAACCACATCCAGGCTGGCCAGCACACCGGCCCTCATCGTTAATCCGCTGGGCGGATTCGATCCGGGGCCGGCGCGCCTACCTGAGCCCAGTAAGAACGCGTTAGCGCTCTTGGCTAACCTGGCGGGTCGACATACATTATAAATTGAGAAATCACTCTCTGTTAGTGTTGAAAACCCACTGAGACTACTAAATCTAGTACTCTCGCGTTCATCTTACTCTCCAGTTTCAAACACAGACAGACCATACACTAGAGGTGCGAAGAAATGTTGTAAAACGGGACTCATTGGAACGGTTCACAGGGAGACGTTCGAAAAATTATGCTATTAACCTGGATGGTAAATTGGCTGGAATATTATTTCTTGTACTGCGAGGGATTGGAGGTGCTCTGCCCCCTGCGATTCTTCCTCGTGAGTGTTGTATTGCAAGGGCGCCGGCCAGAGTGGCCGAGCGGTTCTAGGCGCTACAGTCTGGACCGCGCGACCGCTACGGTCGCAGGTTCGAATACTGCCTCGGGCATGGATATGTGTGCTGTCCTTAGGTTAGTTAGGTTTAAGTAGTTCTAAGTTCTAGGGGACTGATGATCTCAGAAGTTAAGTCCCATAGTGCTCAGAGCCATTTGAACAGTTTCACGATAAGCTCCACGACAGACCCGCATTGGGTTGAATGCCATCACAGTCCTACAGTTCTCGTCACCACTTTATACCAATGTCATTCTGTATGCATTTATTAAAGTGTGGATATCTAGCTGAATGTCCTGCTTGGTTTGTAACTCCCAAGGAGTTCGCCTTCGATCTTGATAGTGCGAACCTTCGTGATCGATGTGGCGCACCATTTTGATTCAGTGTTCAAGGTGCACGTTAATGGTTTGTTTTGAACATTTCTTGAGTATCGGTGATGTCCGTTTCTGAAGTGTACCTAATACATACATCCCACAGTAGCTTGATCTACACACCTTCCGGACACTCTAATTTTCTGTCACTCTTCTGATGCACATGGTGAGTCATTACCAGCTAATAATTTTCCTGCCATAGCTGAAACAACACTTTTAAATGAGTATTACTAAAGACTGCCGGCAGCGGTGGCCGAGTGGTTCTAGGCGCTTCAGTCTGGAACTGCGCGACACCTACGGTCGCAGGTTCGAATCCTGCCTCGGGCATGGATGTGTGTGATGTCCTTAGGTTAGTTAGGTTTAAGTAGTTCTAAGTTCTAGGGGACTGATGACCTCAGATGTTAAGTCCCATAGTGCTCAGAGCCATTTGAACCATTACTAAAGACTGAACTTCCGATCTCGCACTCAAAGGGTTCTTGTATGGCTCACAATGGGCTGCACTTTAAGGCAGTAGTGTTGACGTTTAGTGCCCGTGTCAGCGCTGCTGAGGAGTTCCCAGTTAAGACCTGCCAGAGGCTCGGCCTGTTTATACAGAGTGTACGGAGGAAGCTGGGTAGGGGGCTGGAGGCGGGGAGGGGGGGGGGTGAGACAACAGACACACACACGGCTGGGGCTCCAGCGGCGGCCCGGGTGCCAGTTTTGCCCCCGGCCGGCTATTTCCCTGGGCTGCCACTCGGCGGCGCGGCGATCGCGCAGCGGCGGCCGCCCATTGGTCGGCGCCGAGCGGTAGGGGGATCCCCCGGGCCTTATCTTATCTGGAGGTGCATCAGCAGGTCGCGCGCGAGAGACTTAATTGAATCACCCGCTCGCCAGGAGCGCATGAGCGCGCTCGCTCACACACACACACACACACACACACACACACACACAAACATAAACACATTCGGCAGCCTTTCCTCTTCAGAGTGCTAGCTGTCTGTATGTTGCTCCGTCATAATCCCCCGGTGCCGCCCCGGCGTCGTTGCGGCAATTTGCCGGCGCCTGCAGATCTGGCAGATAGGGGCTGCGCCGGGGTACACACCTGCAGCCCCGACGCCTCCCCCCCCCCCCTCCCCCTTAGCGCTTTATATTCTTCTGCCTCGCCTCGCTGCAACCACTCACACGAACGACCTCTCGCGCCATCGCACCGACTGTGCGCATTCTTCGCCCACTCTGACAGCTCCTCCGCGCTACGGATCCCCGCCTCTTGTATTCCTCACACTCGTTGCAGTCTAAAAGATTATCTGTAGGCGGTGGCGTCTCCTAAAGAAGGGACCGGGCACGTTCTCGATGCAAATTTGTAAAAACTGCGCATCTCTCTCTCACTCACTCCACTCGCGTCTCCTGGCGTCCCATTCTGCTAACAGTATTCATCTCATAAATTTCTCCCCTGAGGTTTCCTCTAGAGTTTTGCTTCCTTTGTGCTCTTATTCCACTTCGTCAGAAGCTACAGAGTATTGGTCCAAGTGGATTTGTTCACAAGGTCTTAGCACCAACTGAACGATGTTCAACTTAAATTGGGTCTATGAAAACTAAAGAATTTCAGAGTGTAAATTCTTCACGTAAGTGGGCGAGTAACTGTTAAGTGTGTAGAATGAGATTTCACCAACTGCGACCCAATCGCGTGTACGCACAGTGATCCAATACTGTAAAATGCTTTTTTATTCCAGTCTATGATCACAAATGATCTGAGGATGGTCATTACAGACTGAAACCATTCTTGTCTAAAGAATTCATTTGTGATCATAGACTGGAATAAAAAAGCATTTTAGAATGAGATTTTCACTCTGCAGCGCAGTGTGCGCTGATATGAAACTTCCTGGCAGATTAAAACTATGTGCCGGACCGAGACTCGAACTCGGGACCTTTGCCTTACGCGGGCAAGTGCTCTACCAACTCAGCTACCCAAGCACGACTCACGCCGCGTCCTCACAGCTTTACTTTCGCCAGTACCTCCTCTCCTACTTTCCAAATTTCACAGAAGCTCTCCTGCGAACCTTGCAGAACTAGCACTCCTGGAAGAAAGGATATTGCGGAGACATGGCTTAGCCACAGCCTGGGGGATGTTACCAGAATGGGATTTTCACTCTGCATCGGAGTGTGCGCTGATATGAAACTTCCTGGCAGATTAAACTGTGTGCCGGACCGAGACTCGAACTCGGGACCTGTAAGTAAAGCTGTGAGGACGGGGCGTGACTCGTGCTTGGGTAGCTCAATTGGTAGAGCACTTGCCCGCTAAAGACAAAGGTCCCGAGAGCGAGTCTCGGTCCGGCACACAGTTTTAATCTGCCAGGAAGTTTGTGTAACCCTGTGGGTCCCAACAGGTGGTCCGTAAACCCCCAGGGGTCCGCGAGCTATGCCAGAGGGGTCCGCAAGATGCTATTAGAAGAAAAAAATATATTACCTATATTTCGTATGATAACAATTTTATGTTTTGGCCGCTTCCTGCATGAGCAGAGCTTTAGCGAACGCTAACTTCTGCGTTTAGCGCCTTCCTAGAGCCAACTGACTCTAGCACACTCTAGCGCAAAACTAGAATTAGATAGAGGCAAATAGTTCTGATGTATGCCATTAGACTGCGCGCGCTGCCTCTTTGCAGCTGACAACTGACAGTCACTTTACACAGAAACTCGCATTTCAGACGACAATCGGCCATTGTTATTTTATAGTGAGTGCTTTCACAGACCGTGTTGTTTACATGTTCAATATTCTGTATTAAAACAATAGTGTTTGTTTTTCACGGAAGCTACAGTTCGTGTAGTTAAAAATGGACCGTTGGTTACAAAGTGGTTCGTTAAAACGAGACTCTTAATTCGGCTTTTTAGGTACTTGATACTGTGATCTGACAAGGTACCAATCGTGCTCGATAAGGAGGTCCTCGAGAAAATTTTGTTGGGAACCCCTGGTGTAACCCATAAAGAATGAAGTTACAAATTGTGAACGATGTCTTTCGCGAAGGAATTCTTGTATGAAACACTTTCCGACTTCTTGCAGCGTTAATTCAGTGTAAAACCTCGAGCTTTCGTCAATTACCTCCATCGTCTTTGTCAGGAGCAACTGACCGTCACCGCTACTGCTGCTGGTGTGGCGGCCTTATACAGCACATAGGCGGCTTCTGGTTGGTCGGTAGTTACGTCATGCCGTCGCAGATGGTGTTTGGGTGTGCGCTGGTGGTGCCACCATGCCCGCCGTAGCGTAAACATTGCGAGACGAATATCTCTGGCGCTTCTCTGCATCGAGGTCTCGCTTCCATGCCCCGCTAATTTTATACCCGCTGTCACGGTTGAAGGTATCCTAACACGTTCTTATTCCTATAGCCTCTTTATCTACAGAATCCCTGTATGTAGGGACCTACGACGTAACTTTTGATTCCTCAAACAGTATTTTGTGTTTGTCTGTGAATCTGTGTTCAGCAACTGCAGATTTCTCCAGTTCTCGATTTTGAATATGCTGTTTATGTTCTGCACAGCGGTCGGCAATGGTGCGGTCGAACTGACAAATGTAATTGCTACGCACTCATACGGGATGTTGTAAATCCCAGGGGTCCTGAGGCCGAGACCTTAATATGGCGTAGCATCTCCTTTATCTTCTAAGGACATCGGAAAAAAGAACTGATACGTCGCCTTCCCAGGACTCTACCTATTTCGCTGGATGTAGCGCCTCAGAGGGAAAGAAATGGAATCGGAGACTTATCAAGTGAAAGTTCAACATTTTCACGTTTCCTTTTCCTGGAGATCGCTGACTTCGTATCACGTGACCCACAGCCTTTCTTTCGGATGTCGAACGTTCACGTGATGAACCACTGATTGCGTATCTTCCTCTATGCGGCACTACATCGAGTAAAATAGGCAGAGTACTGGGAAGACGAGGTATCACATCTATTTTCCGACCCCCTAAGAAGGCGATGCTACGCCGTATTAAGGACAGTCTTGGCCTCAGGATCCCAAGGATTTACAATATCCGAGTGCGGAAGCAATTACGAGGGCTATTCCGAAAGTAAGGTCCGATAGGTCGCGAAATGGAAACCACGGTAAAAATCAAAAATGTTTTATTTGCAACAGTTAGATACACCTTTCAGCTACTTCTCTACGTAGTCGCCGTTCTGACTTAGACTTTTGTCATAGCGTTGTACCAACTTTTCAATAGCCTCATCATAGAAGGCAGCCGCCAGTGCTTTCCGCCAATTCTCCACGCTGGCCTACACCTCGTTGTCTGTGTCAAAATGTTGTCTTCAAAGACAGCGGTTCATGTGACCAGAGATGAAACTCAGGGGGAGACAATTGCGGACTGTATTGTGGGTAATCTCACATTTCCATTTGAAAACGATGCAGGAGCATCTTCATTGCCCCTGCAGAATGCGGCTGAGAATTGTCTTGAAGAAGAAACAGCACGACAGTTATGTAATGTTAGCTGCATAGCTTCAGGGGAAATTTCTCACCAGGCCCCCGTACTTGGCGGCAGACACTATTTTCTAGACATCTTTACGCACTCACTGCGAGCTCAGAAATGAGAAGAGCGACGTGATGCTAACTGGGGTTATACTAGAGACACTACCCAACACATCTGTGCAAAGCTTTATCGGATTTTCATAGTCGTTTCCATTTCGTGACCGATCGGACCTTACTTTCGGAATAACCCTCGTATATTCGTCAGTCCAGCAGCACCGTTTCCGACTGCTATGCTCAACATCAACGGCGTATTAAAAATCGAGAACTGGAGAAATCTGCAATTCCTGAACCCAGCCTAACAAACAAAGACAATATACTCTTTGAAGAAACAAGAAGTTTTGACCCCGGGTCCTACATACTGCAACTCCATAATTAAAAATGTTGCAGAAATAAGAATGCTGGAGAAAATCTTCAACAGTGACAGCGGACATGATCTTAGCGGTGCACGGAAGCGAGCTCTCGATGTAGAGAAGAGCCAGAGATATTCGGCAATGTTTACGCTACGGCAGGAGCCGTGACGTCACCAGCGCAGACGGAGAGAGCGTCGCGTAATTGCCGGGAGGCAACACTCAAAAGTTCGAGCTTTTGTACTGAATTCGCGTGGCAAGAAGACCGAGAAAGTTTTATACAAAGCTATAAATTCTAATAGAAGATATACGTCGACTCAGTCATCAATATATCGATTATCGATAGATAATTGTGTGTTACTCCCCCGTAACTGATAATACAAGAGCCTTACAATCGGCTGTATTGGTTGTTGCTGAATCTATAAAGTACTGAACGTGACACCAGGTGCCGCGTTCATAGTCAAAATATTAGCGAACGCATTCACTTCCTCGCAGTTTTTTTTGGCCTTAGATTAAAGAAAAAAACTTCATCAAAAGTAGCAACCAAGGATACAGAGCGATAACACATTTGACCTG
Source organism: Schistocerca nitens (assembly GCF_023898315.1). NCBI lineage: Eukaryota > Metazoa > Arthropoda > Insecta > Orthoptera > Acrididae > Schistocerca > Schistocerca nitens. The sequence continues at coordinate 70,260,185 of NC_064623.1, read as the reverse complement.
TATTTAGGTGACGTGATGTGCTTGTATCCAGATATAACTTTTGCATCGTTTCCCTAATTTGACGGACGATCACTTAGGAACAGTTTCTTTCAGAACGACACAGTCCTTTTCCTGCAGATACAAGAATATTCTGACAATATAAGGCCACATTGCTGACTGGACGCAAAACAGCAGTTTACTTTTCTTTACAAACAAAGCCGTTTAGCGTGCTTATTAACTCCCATTGTCAATTAAAAAAAGTGGCAGAGCGGTTCTAGGCGCTTCAGTCCGGAACCGCGCTGCTGCTACGGTCGCAGGTTCGAATCGTGCCTCGGACATGGATGCGTGTGACGTCCTTAGGTTAGGTTTAAGTAGTTCTAAGTCTAGGGGACTGATGACCTCAGATGTTAAGTCCCATAGTGCTTAGAGCCATTTGAACCATTAATTTTAGGTGCCCATCCATGGGTCGTCCATTTCCAGGAAAGCCTTAGACACTGTTTGTCTCTTTAAAGTTTCTAAAGTGCCTCATTGCGCTTGTTTCCGCCGGCGGTCCGATCGCCCACTGGCGTGTATAATTCCGTAGTCCCGTTGTCACAGTTTTGGGCTCTGTATATCAAATACATAGGCATCAGAAAGGGAATTGTGAAGTTGCGGTTAATAATCGAAGTAAGACTAAAGAAAAATCAAGACACGTTCATAGGATTTTTCGATCAAGAAAACGCTTTCGATAATGTAAAATGGTGCATGATGTTCGAGCGGTGCTAAAGAAGAATCTTGAGAGTTAGGCGGGCTGATAAGGTAAGGAATGAGGAGGTTCTGCGCAGAATCGGCGAGAAAAGGAATGCATGGAAAATACTGATAAGAAGAGGGGCAGGATGGTAGGATATCTGTTAAGACGTCAGCGAATAACTTCCACTGTACTAGACGGAGCTGCCGAGGGTAAAAACTATAGAAGAAGACTGAGATTGGGTACATCCAGCAAATAACTGAGGAATTCGTTGCGAATGCTACTCTGAGATGAAGAGGTTGGCACTGGAGGGGAATTCGTGCCGTCCCCCATCAAACCAGACAGAAGACTGAGGGGGAAAAAAATGGTCAATTTAGATAAATGGTGTTGTCTAGAACAATGGTTCCCAACCTTTCTTCTTTCTTACACCATTACCCATGAGTGCAATTACACACTAGTTAGCATCCTCGCTTCAACCCCCCCCCCCTCCACCTTCTCCCACATTACCACCAAATTTAACACCTAACTAAAGAGTAGAGTGAAAGACCTTTCTTGGAACACTTATTTTTAAAATGATGACATATGAACGATATTTAGTTTGTGTGTGTGTGTGTGTGTGTGTGTGTGTGTGTGTGTGTGTGTGTGTGTGGCTGGGTGTCGGTGTGTGTGTGGGTGTTACAGTCAATGAGGAAGGAATTCGTGGTGCATTGCAAGTGCTAACCACAACTCCTACTAAGATAAGAATGCCAACTATCCATAGTGATGGTATGCACTTGTTACAAAACATGTTTGCCTTGCATTGCTCCTCTCCATTATGGCACTTGCTTGATCTGCACACTGCAACCCCATTTAAAATCAAACAAGTTAAAATTTGTGCACTATAGTTACTGTTCGTAAGTAACTTGATAGCTTCTCTCCTTACTTCTGAACTGGAAGAAACTAGAAGGCTTCAGGCTGTTAACGGTTTGTTTCTGACCACAACCAATAATAGTAACAGTAACAGTAATAATAATAATAATAGTAGTAGTAATGTGTACAGCACTACAGTAGCTGTTATGTAGTCACGGCTCCGTCGTGCTGTCAATTAATACATGTATCTGTTTCGAAGCGAGTAATGAAGCAATTTATGGTCTACTACAACTTGGAGAGACATTTTCTTGAGATAGCCGGCCGTGGTGGCCGAGCGGTTCTAGGCGCTACAGTCTGGAACCGCGCAACCGCTACGGTCGCAGGTTCGAATCCTGCTTCGGGCATGGGTGTGTGTGATGTCCTTAGGTTAGTTAGGTTTAAGTAGTTCTACGTTCTAGGGGACTGATGACCTCAGAAGTTAAGTCCCATACTGCTCAGAGCCATTCGAACAATTTTTTTTTCTTGAGATATTTAGCATTTGTTACTTAATGTCTCATTTTTATCATCAGCTATATACGGGACAAAGCACAACAAATGTGTGTAGTGGGTGGACTGTGTGAGAAACCTGTAACCTCCACCGCATTAGTGCTGCTAATTGACAAAAAGTAATTATTGATAACTTATGCAATCAGTATCAGAGTATTACAAAACTGTAATGACTGAAGCGGAATCAGATCGTTTAGTTTTTACCCCTCAGAAAAGTTCAAGTTACCCCTCAGTGTGTAGCTAACCCCCAGGTTGCGTCCCACTGATGTAGACCCTTATGCACGTGCGTCTCCTCTTAGTACTGTTCAAGGTATTCCGCTTGTAGGGCGTCTTCCTTATCACCATTTAAGAACACACACACACATTACGTGTGGATATTACAGTGCCTCACCTTAGGTATATTTGAAGGCTTGTTAGGGTCATTTTGGATAACTCGTCTGTGTGTACTCTTATGCGCCACCTGTTAAATCCATTTGAGTTGAACCATCAATAGAGACACTTCTTGGGCCATTCACGATAACTCATCTGCTGGAAGAGTTACGCAACAAGTGCAGCTGCAAACGCGTGCCGTCACGTTGACTAGACCGGTGGGTCGTGAATTACTGGCGGGCCCTCTCGCCGTGCACCGCGCCAGGATTGGCCCGGGCTGTGATGCGGGTCTGGAGTGCAGGTCTGGGCCTGTGTGGGAGAAGTAGAAGTGAGCGGCCGTTAAGCAGCGCCGGCGCCCGAGATGCAGCCGGGCCTTATCTTATCAGGGGGGCCATCCCGGCCCACACAAACTTAATTGAATCACCTCTCAGACAGTTGGTAGGCCTGCCGATGGGCCATCCCCGGCGCTGGCCGTTGCCCCGCCGGCCGGGGAGTCAATCGCCCCTCCCCTGTCCTCTCTCTCTCTCTCTCTCTCTCTCTCTCACACACACACACACACACAGAATGGCAAAGTTTCGCGCGCCACCTCTTGCTTGGCAACTTGTGCCCCTCCCCCTCCCCTCCCCCTGCCCATCTCTTCTCCTTCCTTCTCGCCACATCTAGACGGCAGTCTTTCCTCCTCGACAGCGATGTCTGCCTCCCCCCCCCTCTCCCGCAAACCGCCCTTTTTCTGCATTTACTCTCTTTCCTCCCCTAGAGAAGACCTGGCTGTTTCAATTACGGTGCGACTCCTGAAGTGAACTGCCACGGGGGCAAAACGGCAGCATGTTAGTATCGCACTAATTTCTATTCTCAGTTTTCATACAGCGCACTACAATGTTTCTCTCTGAGTACGAACTGACATCTGCAGCTGTTCTGCAGTTGCTGACAAGGGACACCTTGTGTGTGAGGGTCACTTGAAAGTGCTGTGTTAACAATTATGGCGCGGAAAATATTAGCTACGACTCACCACGCGCATCAGCAGAGCGACAGGAAATGAGTGTGTGCTAGGTACAGAGATCAACTTCCTACTGGACGCACACTGTGTGATCAAAAGTATCCGGACACCCCCAAAAACATACACAGGCAGAGAATGACATATTATGTGCATTGTGCTGCCACCTACTGCCAGGTACTCCATATCAGCGACTTCAATAGTCATTACACATCATGAGAGAGCAGAATTGGGCTCTCCGCGGAACTTCGAATGTGGTCAGGTGATTTGGTGTCACTTGTGTCATACGTATGTACACACGGCTTCCACACTCCTAAACATCCCTAAGTCCACCGTTCCGATGTGACAGTGAAGTGGAAACGTGAAGGGACACGTACAGCACAAAAGCGTACAGGCCGACCTCGTCTGTTGACTGACAGAGGGTTGGGTTGTTTTCGGGAAGGAGACCAGACAGCTAGGTCATCGGTCTCATCGGATTAGGGAAGGATGGGGAAGGAAGTCGGCCGTGCCCTTTCAAAGGAACCATCCCGACATTTGCCTGGAGCGATTTAGGGAAATCATGGAAAACCTAAATCAGGATGGCCGGACGCGGGATTGAACCGTCGTCCTCCCGAATGCGAGTCCAGTGTCAAACCACCGCGCCACCTCGCTCGGTGACTGACAAGAGACCGACGACAGTTGAAGAGGGTCGTAACGTGTAATAGGCAGACATCTATCCAGACCGTCAAAGAGGAATTGCCAAGCTGCATCAGGATCCGCTTCAAGTACTATGACAGTTAGGCGGGAGGTGAGAAAAATTGGATTTCAGGCCGAGCGGCTGCTCATAAGCCTCACATCAAGCCGCTAAATGCCAAACGACGCCTCGCTTGGTGTAACGGCGTAAACAGTGGACGATTGGTGGAAATACCGTTGTGTGGAGTAATGAATCACGGTACACAATGTGGCGATCCGATGGCGTATGGGTATGGCAAATGCCCGGTGAACGTCATCTGCCAGCGTGTGTACTGCCAACCGTAGAATTCAAAAAATGTCTCTGAGCACTATGAGACTCAACTTCTGAGGTCATTAGTCCCCTAGTTAAACCTAACTAACCTAAGGACATCACACACATCCATGCCCGAGGCAGGATTCGAACCTCCGACCGTAGCGGTCCAGACTGCAGCGCCTAGAACCGCACGGCCGGTAGAATTGAGAGGCGATGGTGTTATCGTGTGTTCTCGTTTTACATGGAGGGGTCTCGCCCCCTTTGTTGTTTTGCGTGGCACTATCATAGCACAGGCCTACATTCATCGTTTAAGCACCTTCTTGCTTCCCACTGTTGAAGAGCAATTGGGGGATGACGACTGCATCTTTCAACACGATCGAGCACCTGTTCATAACGCACGACCTGTGGCGGGGAGATTACACGACAATAACATCGCTGTAATGGACTGGACTTCACACAGTCCTGACCAGAATCCTGCAGCAAACCTTTGGGATGTTTTGGAACGCCGACTTGGTGCCTGGCCTCACCAACCGGTATCGATACCTCTCCTCAGAGCAGCATTGCGTGAAGAATGTTCTGCGATTCCGCAAGAAACCTTCCAGCACGTCATTGGACGTCTACCTGCGAGAGTGGAAGCTGTCATCAAGACCAAGTGTGGGCCAACACCATACTGAATTCCACCCTTACCGACGGAGGGCGCCACGAACTTTTAAGTCTTTTCAGCCAGGTGTGGAGATACGTTTGATCACATAGTTTATGTATTACACTTCACAAAATGGACGACATTCGAGAAATGTTCGAAACGAGCCATTAAGTTGCACTGTGAACACCGAATGAAAAATGGCGCGCCACAGTCGCCACAAAGGCTCGCACCATCGATATCGAAGGCGAACTCTTCAGAGCTACAAACCGTGCGGAACGTTCATTTAGGTATCCATCCCTAAACAATGCATACACAATCATATTGGTGCAAGAGGATGATGAGAACTGAAGTAACGTAATGCCATGCAGCCGAACGCGAAACAGTCTGTCGTGGAGCTTATCGTGAAACTGGTCATCCTTAAGGTGTAGCTGCAGATAGTTCGATAATGTGTTTCATAAGCACGGAAAAAACGATCATCCAGAGGCTGAATTTCTCCAGTGCTTCCAGGTGATATTAACTACAATGTCACACACTTTTCTCGAGTATGCTCTAAAGGAGTATAATTTTTATGATACAACCAAGAATCAAGAAAAAGCAAGTTATTTTCACCAGCTGCAGGCCAAAAGCAGTGCTCATACCATAGTTGGAGTTCTCTTACGCCTATTTTCCCACTCTTTCTTGCTGTGACGTACGTATTCCCTCGTGTCTTTGCAAGATCACGCACACGAGGAAGAATCGTAGGGACCAGAGCACCTCCAACTTGTCGCAGCACAATAAATAACTTTCCAGCCAATTTACCACCTAGATTAACAGTCGGCATATTTGTGTACGAATGCGTTAAGGCACTGATGTTACTCGACCCTGATACAACTCTTTTCGTGCCTCTAATTTCCAGGGTTCCTTTCATATGCATTTCCTGTACAAATCTCGACTGATCGGAGTTGAAAACAAATTCCTTGTGGAACGGTTTAATAACTTTGTTTACCTCATCGACAAATTTTCTGGTCGATTCCGCAGTTTGTTGGGCGTTGTCCAATTGACGATTTGTATGACATTTCGTTATCTCACGTCTTCCAATTCTGCCGCACTGAAGTTATGCAAACATCCACTGCTTCCCTTGAAATCACTGTAACATATGTCGCTCGCAATTTGATGTGCATAGCGGAGTAGGTCATCATCATGCACGTCCTATAAATTGTATCGAGCATCCGTGAAACGCGCAAACACCAATTTTTGTAACAGGTACCCCATTGAATATCCGTAGTTTTTCTTATGCAGTACACGGTGATATTGCGGCGAACTTATTCGATATCTGTTCAAAACTGTTTTTTTTTTGTACGTAGTTACGTTTAGTACCGTTGAACAATGACTGTCCTTTACTACGCTTCACTGGAGATGGAATTTGTGGCACCGTGACGGATAAGGATTAAGAAGTCAATCTGGAGCAGCACCAAAAGCGAAACAAGGACAGTTGACTGAGTAAAATTAAATCAGCCGGTAGCAGAATAAAATTTTCACTCTGCAGCGGAATGTGCGCTGATATGAAACTGACAGATTAAAACTGTGTACCAGACCGAGACTCAACTCGGGATCTTTGCCTTTCGCGGGCAAGTGCTCTAAATCAGCTGATGCTAACAGAGTTAGATTATGAAATACAACAATGAAACTGGTAGATGTATTTTGCTACTGGGGTGGTAAAACAACTGACGATGGCAAATGTAAGGAGTATACGGAGGGTGAATCGCCTAAAACTCGCACTGAAAATATTGCGGAAAGCTAAGTGCTACTGATGTGCGGTTTGCTAGTCAAGGACTCGTATTGTTGGCCAATAAACAAATAGTAATAGTGCTTAGAAAGTTTATTTTTGTCCAAACATACACTATTTAAATGAAACAATGCCTGTTGACATTAACAGACTAAAAGTAGGGTAAATCAGAATGTCAGTGGTGGTCTTTGCAGCATTCTAGGACGAGTCGTTTATGAAATATCGTGTTTTGGAAAGTTCCCCCACTGACACTTGTACAATACCTGTCGAGGAAAGCACCGAAGCACAAGACATGTGCATGCACTAGGTATGTGGATCCTGACTAGTAACAAAACAATTAACCATCACAGGCAGTACACTCTTCCAGTGTGGTACGGAACGACTGCTGCGTTGCAGCGCAGGCGTTCGAGCGGATTGCATTATTTTTTTTTTTTCATCAGTCTACTGACTGGTTTGATGCGGCCCGCCATGAATTCCTTTCCTGTGCTAACCTCTTCATCTCAGAGTAGCACTTGCAACCTACGTCCTCAATTATTTGCGTGACGTATTCCAATCTCTGTCTTCCTCTACAGTTTTTGCCCTCTACAGCTCCCTCTAGTACCATGGAAGTCATTCCCTCATGTCTTAGCAGATGTCCTATCATCCTGTCCCTTCTCCTTATCAGTGTTTTCCACATATTCCTTTCCTCTCGCATTCTGCGTAGAACCTCCTCATTCCTTACCTTATCAGTCCACCTAATTTTCAACATTCGTCTATAGCATCACATCTCAAATGCTTCGATTCTCTTCTGTTCCGGTTTTCCCCACAGTCCATGTTTCACTACCATACAATGCTGTACTCCAGACGTACATCCTCAGAAATTTCTTCCTCAAATTAAGGCCGGTATTTGATATTAGTAGACTTCTCTTGGCCAGAAATGCTTTTTTTGCCAAAGCGAGTCTGCTTTTGATGTCCTCCTTGCTCCGTCCGTCATTGGTTATTTTACTGCCTAGGTAGCAGAATTCCTTAACTTCATTGACTTCGTGACCATCAATCCTGATGTTAAGTTTCTCGCTGTTCTCATTTCTACTACTTCTCATTACCTGCGTCTTTCTCCGATTTACTCTCAAACCATACTGTGTACTCATTAGACTGTTCATTCCGTTCAGCAGATCATTTAATTCTTCTTCACTTTCACTCAGGATAGCAATGTCATCAGCGAATCGTATCATTGATATCCTTTCACCTTGTATTTTAATTCCACTCCTGAAACTTTCTTTTATTTCCATCATTGCTTCCTCGATGTACAGATTGAAGAGTAGGGGCAAAAGGCTACACCCTTGTCTTACACCCTTCTTAATACGAGCACTTCGTTCTTGATCGTCCACTCTTATTATTCCCTCTTGGTTGTTGTACATATTGTATATGACCCGTCTCTCCCTATAGCTTACCCCTACTTTTTTCAGAATCTCGAACAGCTTGCACCATTTTATATTGTCGAACGCTTTTTGCAGGTCGACAAATCCTATGAAACTGTCTTGATTTTTCTTTAGCCTTGCTTCCATTATTAGCCGTAACGTCAGAATTGCCTCTCTCGTCCCTTTACTTTTCCTAAAGCCAAACTGATCGTCACCTAGCGCATTCTCAGTTTTCTTTTCCATTCTTCTGTATATTATTCTTGTAAGCATCTTCGATGCATGAGCTGTTAAGCTGATTGTGCGATAATTCTCGCACTTGTCAGCTCTTGCCGTCTTCGGAATTGTGTGGATGATGCTTTTCCGAATGTCAGATGGTATATCGCCAGACTCATATATTCTACACACCAACGTGAATAGTCGTTCTGTTGCCACTTCCCCCAATCTTCCAGAATTCCCCACAGAAACAAAGCCTACAGGCGTAAAATCCGGAGAACGGGTCAACGAAGGTACAGGCCGTTTGTATCCAATGCAACGAGTTGGAAAGAAAAAAAATTGTTCAAATGGCTCTGAGCACTATGGGACTCAACTGCTGAGGTCATTAGTCCCCTAGAACTTAGAACTAGTTAAACCTAACTAACCTAAGGACATCACAAACATCCATGCCCGAGGCAGGATTCGAACCTGCGACCGTAGCGGTCTTGCGGTTCCAGACTGCAGCGCCTTTAACCGCACGGCCACTTCGGCCGGCCGAGTTGGAAAGTATTAGCGAAGAGATGCTGTAGAACTTCGAGCACTATGGGTTGGACGGCCATCCTGTTGGCACCAGAAATTCCTCCTCGTCTGCAGAGGAACGTCATCTAGCACACGTTGAAGATGGTCTGTTAGGAGGCTGCGATACTTGTGCCCGTTCAGTATTCCGTCTACGAAACGCTGGCCTGTGAGCTGATGGTTCACTATGCCATTCCACACGTTTACACTCCATGGACGCTGACGTTCCACCTGACGAAGCCAAAGGGGATTGTCAACAGACCAATAGCACGTGTTTCGGCGGTTTACCTGGCCATGATTGGATAATGTTGCGTCATAATTAAACAAATGATACGTCTAGAGTTTGCGTTCTTACTACTCATCTACAGAATTTTAAACGAGTGTAATAATCGTTTCCATACAGCTGTTGATGGAGACAGCTGTGATAAGGATGGAACCTACGTCAATGGAGAATGCGTTGGACAGCTGCGTCAGTCATCGCACTTCCTTGTGTGGCGCTTCAGTCTGGAACCGCGCGACAGCTACGGTCGCAGGTTCGAATCCTGCCTGGGGTATGGATGTGTGAGATGTCCTTAGGTTAGTTAGGTTTAAGTAGTTCTAAGTTCTAGGGGACTGATGACCTCAGATGTTAAGTGCCATAGTGCTCAGAGCCATTTGAAGCTTGTGCGGCTGCGTGGGAGCTAACGTGTGGATCAACTGCAACAGCAGCAGGAACATTTATTTCAAAAATGGCTCATAGCACTATGGGACTTAACATCTGAGGTCATCAATACCCTAGGCCTAGAACTACTTAAACCTAACTAACCAAAGGGCATCACACACATCCGTGTCCGAGGCAGGATTCGAACCTACGACCGTAGCAGCAGCGCGGTTCCGGACTGAAGAGCCTAGAACCGCTCAGCCGCAGCGGACGGCCCTCTTCTGCCGTCACTTGGTTCCTTCTGTTACGTAACCTCTGAAGAGTCCCGACTTCAGGCACTTTTACAGTAAGTCAGTGATTACACTCGCAAATTGTTTACACTGGCATATGAACATATCGACACAAGCAGTTTATGTTCAAAACGTAAGTTCTGTGCGCTGTTAGCAGATCGAAACAAAGAAGAAAAGTTCTTCTTGAAAAAAAAAGGAATGACTTATTTGACAAATTAAAGTTCTTGACAAACAACATAAATAAATCTTTCTGTGAGACCATCCTCTGCAAAGTTATTTTACCAAAGCAAACGACTATCTTCTTCGACATCAACGTAGGCAGAAAATTGAAATCCCATTTCGCGAGTACGAGGAGCTCCAGCCTCAGAGTCGGACAGGTCGCGATGCGCGGTGTTCCAGAGTGACGAGGGAGACGGCAGTGTGGTGCTGGCGATCTCCTGCTTCTGATGGCGGAGAGGGAACAGCCTGCTGCTTGCCGGGCGAGGGCAGTTATATCCGCGTGGCGGATGACTGCCAGATAAGCCATAGCTCTAGCGATGTGAGCTCGAATTGGCTGAGGAAAATGGCGCGGTAGATGCAACAAAAGGTCCGTAGATGCGGCGGTCTCTACTGCTTCTGTGCGCGCCTTCTGAACTACACTCTTGGAAATGGAAAAAAGAACACATTGACACCGGTGTGTCAGACCCACCATACTTGCTCCGGACACTGCGAGAGGGCTGTACAAGCAATGATCACACGCACGGCACAGCGGACACACCAGGAACCGCGGTGTTGGCCGTCGAATGGCGCTAGCTGCGCAGCATTTGTGCACCGCCGCCGTCAGTGTCAGCCAGTTTGCCGTGGCATACGAAGCTCCATCGCAGTCTTTAACACTGGTAGCATGCCGCGACAGCGTGGACGTGAACCGTATGTGCAGTTGACGGACTTTGAGCGAGGGCGTATAGTGGGCATGCGGGAGGCCGGGTGGACGTACCGCCGAATTGCTCAACACGTGGGGCGTGAGGTCTCCACAGTACATCGATGTTGTCGCCAGTGGTCGGCGGAAGGTGCACGTGCCCGTCGACCTGGGACCGGACCGCAGCGACGCACGGATGCACGCCAAGACCGTAGGATCCTACGCAGTGCCGTAGGGGACCGCACCGCCTCTTCCCAGCAAATTAGGGACACTGTTGCTCCTGGGGTATCGGCGAGGACCATTCGCAACCGTCTCCATGAAGCTGGGCTACGGTCCCGCAAACCGTTAGGCCGTCTTCCGCTCACGCCCCAACATCGTGCAGCCCGCCTCCAGTGGTGTCGCGACAGGCGTGAATGGAGGGACGAATGGAGACGTGTCGTCTTCAGCGATGAGAGTCGCTTCTGCCTTGGTGCCAATGATGGTCGTATGCGTGTTTGGCGCCGTGCAGGTGAGCGCCACAATCAGGACTGCATACGACCGAGGCACACAGGGCCAACACCCGGCATCATGGTGTGGGGAGCGATCTCCTACACTGGCCGTACACCACTGGTGATCGTCGAGGGGACACTGAATAGTGCACGGTACATCCAAACCGTCATCGAACCCATCGTTCTACCATTCCTAGACCGGCAAGGGAACTTGCTGTTCCAACAGGACAATGCACGTCCGCATGTATCCCGTGCCACCCAACGTGCTCTAGAAGGTGTAACTCAACTACCCTGGCCAGCAAGATCTCCGGATCTGTCCCCCATTGAGCATGTTTGGGACTGGATGAAGCGTCGTCTCACGCGGTCTGCACGTCCAGCACGAACGCTGGTCCAACTGAGGCGCCAGGTGGAAATGGCATGGCAAGTCGTTCCATAGGACTACATCCAGCATCTCTACGATCGTCTCCATGGGAGAATAGCAGCCTGCATTGCTGCGAAAGGTGGATATACACTGTACTAGTGCCGACATTGTGCATGCTCTGTTGCCTGTGTCTATGTGCCTGTGGTTCTGTCAGTGTGATCATGTGATGTATCTGACCCCAGGAATGTGTCAATAAAGTTTCCCCTTCCTGGGACAATGAATTCACGGTGTTCTTATTTCAATTTCCAGGAGTGTAGCTTGCTGGCTTCAGGTCAGGCGGTTCGGCTGACTTCGGGCGGTGCGCCTGCGAAGCTGTGGAGCGATGACCCGCATAGCGCTGCCACATTGCGGGTTCGTAGTAGGCGACCCCGAAAACACGGCAGTCTAGGTGTTACACTACCAACTTTGTGTAACTAAATGGTTCAAATAGCACTAAGCACTAAGGGACTTTAACATCTGAGGTCATCAGTCCCCTAGACTTAGAACTACTTGAACCTAACTAACCTATGGACAATACACACATCCATGCCCGAGGCAGGATTCGAACCTGCGACCGTAGCAGCAGCGTGATACCGCGCTGAAGCGCCTAGAACCGCTCGGCCACAGCGGCCGGCGTAACTGGTTGGAGAGGTTGATAAATAATCGCCGAGATGGTTGGCGTCTATACACCGTACAAGAACGAACTGCATTCTTCTTTCACTCTCCATACAACATGAGCATGTCGGCTTTTTCCGCATTGATAAATTCCATCGTACATTCACGACCTACAGATTGGACCGTCACATAACAACTGACTAGGAGGTCGCAGTGCACTCAAGGAACACACAAGAACGCTGTAAGGAAACATAACAACATCGTACCTAGAAACTACGAAGATTCAATGGCACAAGCCAGTGTTGGTGTGGTAACTTTTCACAATGCGATATGTCGTAAACGACTCGCACTAGAATCCTGCAAGAAACTCCACTGGCGTTTTAATTTACCCTACTTTTAGTTTGTTAATATCAGTATCCATTTTTCCATTTCAAAAAGTGTATATTTGCGCAAAAAGTACACGTTCTAACTATTACTATGATACAATGTCTTTATTGGCAAAAAAGCACAAGCCCCTGACTACCAAGCCTGTTTGTGAAAACCGCACAGCAATAGTACTTTCCGTTTCCGTAACATTTTCGGTGCAGGTTTTAGGTGATTCACCCTGTATATAATGCACATTTTCAGTAGTAAGAAAAGCGTTTCTATCAGGATCTGGTTCATGGTATTGACAGCGCCATTAGACTGTTTGCCGATGATGCTGTAGTCTACAGGAAAGTAGTATCACACGAAAGTTGTGAACAGATCAATGAGGATCTGCCGAAAACAGATGCGTGGTGTAATGACTTGCAGTTATCTCTCAATATTAGTAAGTGTAACCTACTGCGTACAACAAGGCGAAAATCGCCATTGATTTACGAGTACAAAATAAATGCCCTGTCTTTGGAAGCTGCAACATCCTTCAAGTATCTGGGTGTGACTATTCGAAATGATCTCAAATGGAATGATCAGATTACACAAGCAACGGCAAGGCGAACTCTAGATTGCGGTTTATTGGTATAATCTTGAAGCGATGCAGTCCTTCAGCAAAGGAAATTGCTTACAATACGTTCGTGCGTCCAGTCTTAGAGTATTGTTCGTCTTGGGACCCTTACCAGTTGGGTCTGATTCAAGAGAATTAGAAGGTCCAAAGAAGAGCGGAAAGATTCGTGACTGGTACATTTAGCCATCGCGAGAGCGTTACAAATCTCATAGGAAGTTTGAAGTAGGACCCACTTGCAGATACACGGCGCGCTAAGCGTAATGGGCTGCTCACTAAATTCCGAAATCCGATCTTCGCCGAGGATGCAGAGCATATATTATTACCACCAACTTTCAAATCGCGCAATGATCACCATTCAAAGATAAAGGAAATTACAGCTCGTCAGCTCGTACTGAGGCGTTCAGGCAGTACTTTTTCCCTTGCGCGATCCGCGAGTAGAACAACCGTGGGGAAGGGGGGTGGGGGGGAATATGACTTCGGCGCGAATTGTGCCCTCCACCACACATCGCTTGGTGGCCAGCGGAGTATACATGTAGATATGTAGAATTAAAGTGTTTCTGACGTCGGTTAATGTGTTAGGAAGTACTTTGTGAAGGCATTGCTATGGAGTGCAGCACTGTACATGTGAAATGTGGACGATAGGCCGTACAGACAAGACATGTGGTGCCGCGGGAGAATGCTAAAGATTAGGAGGGTAAATCGGATAATTAATGAGGAGGTACTGAATCGAAAAAGAAATTTATGGTATAACTAGAGTAAAAGAAGGGATCGGCTGATAAGATATGTCGTGAAGCATCGAGGAATCATCAGTTTGGTAAAAGAGGGAAGTGTAAAGTGTAAAAATGGTAGAGGAAGACGAAGGGCGTAACTACAGTAAGCAAGTTGAAGTGGACCTAGGTGGCAGTAATTCATGCTGACTAGCGTGGAGGATTTTGACATAACTGGCACTGTTGCTGTAAGGTAGTTAGGTTCATATAGAAAAGCAACTCTTCTAGTCTGTTAATGCTGTAAATGGTACTATAGTCCGATTAAAATTACTTGACAGTTGATACGTCAGACGTTGTAGCTGGTTTCCTCCAATCAGAGCGCTCAACGTCGCGCCCGAACCGTTCGCCGTTGCCAAACTGCCACAACAATTGGTCGGTTCACTTCTAGTTCCTCATCCGGCATTCTTCCTTGATGTGCTTGGACACCGAATCGTGGGTCTGGCAATTTTATTTCGTAACACATAATTAACCACACCCACACACAACCATGGTAATGAAATACACACGTTTCATACGCAGCACTAACCAAACACTACTAGATCCAAGAACCTTCAACATCGCAGCGCGTCAGCAATCGTTGGTTAATACACTCCTGGAAATTGAAATAAGAACACCGTGAATTCATTGTCCCAGGAAGGGGAAACTTTATTGACACATTCCTGGGGTCAGATACATCACATGATCATACTGACAGAACCACAGGCACATAGACACAGGCAACAGAGCATGCACAATGTCGGCACTAGTACAGTGTATATCCACGTTTCGCAGCAATGCAGGCTGCTATTCTCCCATGGAGACGATCGTAGAGATGCTGGATGTAGTCCTGTGGAACGGCTTGCCATGCCATTTCCACCTGGCGCCTCAGTTGGACCAGCGTTCGTGCTGGACGTGCAGACCGCGTGAGACGACGCTTCATCCAGTCCCAAACATGCTCAATAGGGGACAGATCCGGAGATCTTGCTGGCCAGGGTAGTTGACTTACACCTTCTAGAGCACGTTGGGTGGCACGGGATACATGCGGACGTGCATTGTCCTGTTGGAACAGCAAGTTCCCTTGCCGGTCTAGGAATGGTAGAACGATGGGTTCGATGACGGTTTGGATGTACCGTGCACTATTCAGTGTCCCCTCGACGATCACCAGTGGTGTACGGCCAGTGTAGGAGATCGCTCCCCACACCATGATGCCGGGTGTTGGCCCTGTGTGCCTCGGTCGTATGCAGTCCTGATTGTGGCGCTCACCTGCACGGCGCCAAACACGCATACGACCATCATTGGCACCAAGGCAGAAGCGACTCTCATCGCTGAAGACGACACGTCTCCATTCGTCCCTCCATTCACGCCTGTCGCGACACAACTGGAGGCGGGCTGCACGATGTTGGGGCGTGAGCGGAAGACGGCCTAACGGTGTGCGGGACCGTAGCCCAGCTTCATGGAGACGGTTGCGAATGGTCCTCGCCGATACCCCAGGAGCAACAGTGTCCCTAATTTGCTGGGAAGTGGCGGTGCGGTCCCCTACGGCACTGCGTAGGATCCTACGGTCTTGGCGTGCATCCGTGCGTCGCTGCGGTCCGGTCCCAGGTCGACGGGCACGTGCACCTTCCGCCGACCACTGGCGACAACATCGATGTACTGTGGAGACCTCACGCCCCACGTGTTGAGCAATTCGGCGGTACGTCCACCCGGCCTCCCGCATGCCCACTATACGCCCTGGCTCAAAGTCCGTCAACTGCACATACGGTTCACGTCCACGCTGTCGCGGCATGCTACCAGTGTTAAAGACTGCGATGGAGCTCCGTATGCCACGGCAAACTGGCTGACACTGACGGCGGCGGTGCACAAATGCTGCGCAGCTAGCGCCATTCGACGGCCAACACCGCGGTTCCTGGTGTGTCCGCTGTGCCGTGCGTGTGATCATTGCTTGTACAGCCCTCTCGCAGTGTCCGGAGCAAGTATGGTGGGTCTGACACACCGGTGTCAATGTGTTCTTTTTTCCATTTCCAGGAGTGTATATTAAAAAACCAAAAACTCGCCTCGATTGCGTAAAAAGCACCTAGTGCATAGCTAGCGGGTTAGGCTTGTAAGTGAGCGACCGTTTGTAGCTGCAGTTTATGGCGGGTCATGGCCAATCGAACATAGGCCGGTGTGAGGTGGAGCGTACACCATTAAGCTAAGTAGTAGTTTTGACTTTGTACACATGTACTTTTTGTGTTTTCCTTTTTCGTTTATAAATGTATAGCCATGGTGTTCTTTTAATCATTGACAAAGGTCTTCTTAGGCACTTGTGGGTTTTATTGTTTTTCTGAAGAAGGTGTAGTTATCTACGCCGAAACCTGGGTTAACACTTAACACTAGGTGCATTTTTCGCAATCGAGGCGGGTTTTTAGTTTTTTAATAAACTACTAGATCCTTCCGCACAAGACGCGATTCAGCGTCACGTATACAGTTCTCATAATCACTGAGATCGGCTTACAGAAGATAAGCTTCGCACGACATGGCGTGAAGCTTTGAAGGCTGCAATTCATCGTTGCGGCTGGGTCGCCACAGTCATAAATATAGTTACTTAATCCGACTTTGTAGCTTAGCGCTGTGGTTAGCATGTACACTTAAAGGGTAGAAGGTCGTTGGTTCGAATGGTCAAATGTAGTAATTTGTTTTATTTGTAAATCTATTCCAAGTTTACGTAGTTCAAAAACCGATGGGACACCCGGCCTCCCTCCCTGAGATTACTTTGAGGACCGTGGCGCCAGGAAGGTTGTACGCCCACGAAATTAAATCGATACATATTATAAAAGTTTACATATGTATGTATGTTCCACATCTCCTTCTAAACCATTGCACCGATTTCATCCAAACTTGGTACACATGTTACTTGCTATCTGGAAATGAATACTGTGGGCGCAATAATCACGAAGGGGGAAGAAGGACATGGACATAAGGAGAGGGGGAGAGAGGAGACGGACACAGGTAAGCCAAAGGGGCACGTGGTCTGAGAGACTGGGACGGCGAAATGGATTCAGAAACAGAAGAGGAGGAGGCGGAGAGGAGGGAATGGACACAGAAAGGGAATTCATGGAGGTGTCTTCCGTTTTTGCAATTAAATGAAAGGCAGTTTTTTTGTGCCATAAGCGTTGCGCATCTTTTATTTATGAAGCATCTTCAGTGGCCTGTAATACGTGTTTGTTTTTGTATGTATGATAAATGTATTATGTAGTAGTTACAAATGTGTTACTGTGCCGCGCGGGGTAGCCGTGCAGTCTAAGGCGCCTTGCCACGGTTCGCGCGGCTCCCCCCGTCGGAGGTTCGAGTCCTCCCTCGAGCATGGGTGTGTGTGTTGTCCTTAAGTAGTGTGTAAGCCTAGGGACCGATGACCTCGGCAGTGTGGTCCCAGAGAACTTACCACAAATTTCCAATTTACTGTATTACGTTTTCTCATGGTTTTCCCTCGTTTTGGAGATTAGAAACAACTTTTACAGCACAAGTTTCGTGAGGTTAAATTATCGTTTCGTATTACTTACGATTTTCAGTGTTACAGAACAAGAAACACACTCTTGCCACATTTACAAACAACGACAGACAAACATAAATACCAAGGAGCAGGTACATACCAGTAAGAATGTGAATAAGTATATCTTGGAGAGACAAGCAGGAATTTCAAAACTAGATATAAGGAACTTGTAAGAAGCTGCAATTACGAAACTAGACGTTGTATCTTTGGTGAACACAAAATAAAACATGAAATTTGTGGTAATTTCCTATGGGACCAAACTGCTGAGGTCATCGGTCCCTAGGCTTACACACTACTTAAACTAACTTACGCTAAGGACAACACACTCACCCTTGCCCGAGGCAGGACTCGAACCTGCGACGGGGGGGGGGGGGGGGGGGGAGGGGGTCGGCGTGAACCGAACCGTGGCAAAGCGCCCTAGACCGAGCGGCTACGCAGCGCGACAACAAAACATGGACATAAACCATTCACCATGGAACAAGATATGGAAATTTCATGGAATATGGTATGGAAATTATTAGAGTGAACAATTACAACAACAAAACCCTGAGACTACAGGAAAACTTCCATATACAAAGAGCCTTTGCAATGAAAACGAAAGTAATTAGTGATAAAATTAATATAAACAGTAACTCACTGATCTTGTTAGCCACTAAATCAATAACACACACACACACAAAGCAAATTCAAAATATCAAACCACACATACAGCACAAACAAAAGGGTGATACACAGCGACAGTTGGCAACACTACACACTGTAGACACACACCCGTTGATCACACAGTCAAAGGTGTAAGCGATGTGGGTGGAAAAACGCCGGGGATCGGACAGCTGGAGTATGGGTACCGAATGGACACACCTCCAGGAGCACACACATGCAGTATCAACATTGAAAACCATAAGCAACACCAAACGATAATTTAACCTCACGGAACTTGTGCTACAAAAGTTGTTTGTAATCTCAAAAACAAGGGAAAAACATTGAGAAAACTTAACATTGTAACATTTGTAACTACTGCTTAATACATCTATTATACATATAAAAACAATCAGGTATTACAGGCCATAACAGGCCACTCAAGATAAATATAAGAAGGGAAACGCCTATGGTGAAAAACAATCTGCCTTGCATTTAGTTGCAAAGACGAAACGTACGTCCATGAATTTGATGCAACTAAGGACCGACGGAAAACGAGAAAAAACGAGGAAGATGACGGGTAAGTGAGGAGATGGACAGAGACATGGTGGAGGAAGCAATGGGCAGAGAGAGGGGGGAACGAGGTGATGGACAGAGAGACTGAAGGAGGAAATGAGCAGAGAAAAGGAAGAGCAGGAGACGGACAGAGAGAGGGAAGGGGAGAAGGTAGAAAGAGGAAGGAAAGAGGAGGAGGTGCAGAGAAAGGGGAGGAGGAGGAGATGGGATAATAGAAGAGTGGTATAGATACATACTTGAACGACAGCTGGTACTCAGCTAGTAATAAAATCAAGAAGAGAAATACTTAAACAAGGCGGTTCCCGATCTAGCCCTTTATTTGGCACACACAGAAATATTGCAAAAAAAAGTGTTACATTACTTAAATTAGATGTAAGTGGCCATGTGCACAGTGTTATATACATTGTTTTAAAACACAATACGTTACCAGAAAGTATCATTGTCCACAAAAGGGTCACGGATGCTACAGTAAAAGTACTACCGTGTTGTTCCTGTGGCTAAAGAAAATGCTTGGATTTTGAACTATGCATATGAAATGCCTTAAAACAATTCCTTTATGCTATAAAGCACAGGACAATTCATTTTCCGCGTTTTACAGTCGACTTTCCCTGAAGGCAAAGTCTACGTTATCGCTTTTGGCTCACTCTCTGGCCAGTGAAAAAAATTGCTATACCACACATCATTTACATACACAATAGCTTCTGTTTACTTCTTCTTCTGGTCTTATTGTCCATTCCATACTCAAAGCCAGGCTTCCTCTTCCCAGAAAAGATAAGTTCGTTTGCAATGTCCCAGGAAAGAATTCGGTAAAACATTTTTGATAAGAAGTCACCTTCAGGACTTCCTCCTTTAGTTTATAAGCAGTTAGCGTTGCACAGTTATAAACAGTGCCACAACTCGAATCAAAATACTACATTGGTAACTCATGTTCGGATAACCTTGCAAGATGTCTGCTGAAGATGCACATCATTCAGAAACTTTACTCTCGAGACGACAGAACATCGCTGTATGAGAGTATTAATGTTGCATGCAGACACCATGACTCTTCCAAGGACGAAACTTGAAACAAGTTGAAGAAAAGAGGTGCAGTTTAGATGTTGCTTGAGAGCAACATTGCTATATGCCACGGACATCTACATGGTTACTCTGCAATTCACACTTAAGTGCCTGGCAGAGGGTTCATCGAACCATTTTCATACTACTTCTCTACCATTCCACTCTCGAATGGCGCGTGGGAAAAAGGAACACCAAAGTCTTTCCGTTCTAGCTCTGATTTCTCTTATTTTATTATGATGATCATTTCTCCCTACGTAGGGGGGTGTCAACAAAATATTTTCGCATTCGGAAGAGAAAGTTGGTCATTGAAATTTAGTAAATAGATCTCGCCACGAATAAGACCGCATTTGTTTCAGTGACTGTCACCCCAACTCGCGTATCATATCAGTGACACTCTCACCCCTATTGCGCGATAACACGAAACGAGCCGCCCTTCTTTGCACTTTTTCGATGTCCTCCGTCAATCCTACCTGGTAAGGATCCCACACCGCGCAGCAATATTCCAGCAGAGGACGGACAAGTGTAATGTAGGCTGTCTCTTTAGTGGGTTTGTCGCATCTTCTAAGTGTTCTGCCAACAAAGCGCAGTCTTTGTTTTGCCTTCCCCACAACGTTATCTATGTGGTCTTTCCAATTTAAGTTGCTCGTAATTCTAATTCCTGGTTATTTAGTCGAATTGACAGCCCTTAGATTTGTGCGATTTATCGTATACCCAAAATTTATCGGATTTCTTTTAGTACCCTTGTGGATGACCTTGCAGTTTTCTTTGTTTAGTGCCAGTTGCCACTTTTCGCACCATACAGAAATTCTCTCCAGATCGTCTGATGATTTTACTAGACGGTAAATTACAGCGTCATCTGCAAACCATCTAAGGGGGCTGCTCAGATTATCTCGCAAACGAGAATAAGACGTCCGTTGGCAGTGTCGCCGTTGAGTGACTGCAGGAGGATACAAGATTACTTGGTCAGGTTTTGTGATTGGTGTAAAGAATGACAGCTACCTCTAAATATAGATAAATGTAAATTAATGCAGATGAATAGGAAAAAGAATCGCGTAATGTTTGAATACTCCATTAGTAGTGTAGCGCTTGACACAATCACGTCGATTAAATATTTGGGCGTAACATTGCAGAGCGATATGAAGTGGGACAAGCATGTAATGGCAGTTTTGGGGAAGGCGGATAGTCGTCATCGGTTCATTGGTAGAATTTTGGGAAGATGTGGTTCATCTGTAAAGGAGACCGCTTATAAAACACTAATACGACCTATTCTTCAGTACTGCTCTAGCGTTGGGGATCCCTATTAGGTCGGATTGAGGGAGGACATAGAAGCAATTCAGAGGTGGGCTGCTAGGTTTGTTGCTGGTAGGTATGATCATCACGCGAGTGTTACGGAAATGCTTCAGGAACTCGGGTGGGAGTCTCTGGAGGAAAGGAGGCGTTCTTTTTCGTGAATCGCTACTGAGGAAATTTAGAGAACCAGCATTTGAGGCTGACTGCAGTACAATTTTACTGCCGCCAACTTACATTTCGCGGAAAGACCACAAAGATAGGAGAGATTAGGGCTCGTACAGAGGCATATAGGCAGTCATTTTTCCCTCGTTCTGTTTGGGAGTGGAACAAGGAGAGAAGATGCTAGTTGTGGTACGATGTACCCTCCGCCACGCACCGTATGGTGGATTGCGGAGTATGTATGTAGATATGTAGATGTAGATGATTTGGCACCATTAGTATCACGCCTCTCATGTTTGCGCCAGCAGCCTCCGTTTCGACAGTGCCTGACTGGATGGCTGGGATCTTCGCCTCTAACCGCGCCCCCTCTGCCTCGCTCTCCACGCGTGCGCGTCTTACGCTGTCTGCGAATGTCTCGTGCTGTCTCCACTCTGACGGGACCTCACGTGTACTGAAGCCTTCCTGCCCCGTCCCGCCTTTCGGAGTGTAGGCTGACTCCGTGTGTGGGTGCGCAGCGCTACCGGCGTGGGCGTGGCCCCGTGCCGTGACGTATGAGGCGGGGGCGGATGGACGCGCTGTCGGCCGCCACCGACACGCCTCATACGTCACGCCGCGTCACACGCACCTGCTGTTCGCGGTCGCCACCGCATCCGGCACCGGTGCTCGCAGGTCGTTCGTCCACGCGTCGTCTTCACAACAGCGACGCTCAAGATCTGAAAAAAGGGCGACGCTGAAATCGCACTGGCGGGCGTCAGCAACTGTTCAGATGCTAGTATCGAAAATAATTTCTTTTCCGGCTTTTTCATGCACAATATTTCAGTATGGAATTACCGGTTCCGGTCGTCAGCGGCCATCTTCACATGAAGACACAAAGAAACTACGACATATATTGAAAAATCCGCCTCAGTTGCGAATATTTTCTGGTCTTTACCCAGGTCTCGGCTAGAAAAATCTAGCTTGCACAGGATAGAGTAGCATGGAGAGCTGCATCAAACCAGTCTCAGGACTAAAGACCACAACAACAATAACAATCTAGCCTTCTTCAGAAGCATAAAATTACCATAACATGCCAGAGCAAGGCACAGTCATCATTAAAAATTAAAACCTACAGTACAGTGGTACCATGTCGAATTAAAGCTACGTAACTGAAGTCCAGCCCCGGCATCACTTCACCACGCGGTCAGTTGCCGCTACCGCTACCATCCGACCGCGTGGTGAAGTGATGCCGGGGCTGGACTTCAGTTACGTAGCTTTAATTCGACATGGTACCACTGTACTGTAGGTTTTAATTTTTAATGATGACTGTGCCTTGCTCTGGCATGTTATGGTAATTTTATGCTTCTGAAGAAGGCTAGATTATTCTAGCCGAAACCTGGGTAAAGACCAGAAAATTTTCGCAACTGAGGCGGATTTTTCAATATATTATATGTCGCAGTTGCTGACGGGGCTGCAATACGCTAAAAATTCTTGAATTACGACATGTTGCTGCTAGTGGGCATTATTTACATGAATGTGCAAATGTGGGATTCGAACCCGCGTTCCCTGCTTGCTAGGTAGATGCTCTGACCACTAAGCCATCCGGACACTGTGGTTATTACAGCTCCATGGCCTACTCTAGTACGCCTCCAGTCAGACCCAAATTCACAACTTATCCACACACTACTAACGAAGTGCCCCTTGGACGCTATTCTCATTACTCTCGGTGTTTTCGCTGATTCCGGTAAGAGCTTGAACCAGGTGTGCATCTCCTCTGAAGAGAACATCGCCCTTAATTAATAATCTAGAGGAGGGAGTACTTGAATCAGCTGCCCTCAAGCCTGCTGTACTTCGAAGGTACGTGGACTGTACTGTCGTTGCCTCATCGAGAACATAAATTAATGATAGAGTTTCTACATCACCTCAGCTCCATTCAGAACAATATTTGATTCACTGTGGAAACAGAGATGATTGTCTTCCTTTCTTGGATGTCTTGGTTAGATGGAGGAAAGCCCAGTCATACAGACCTGTATCTACAAGCTACTAGTTGACACCATCCAGCACATACAATGGGAGTTCTCAAAACCTTGATCCACCGTGCCCATACCATCTCTGACGCCGACAGTCTTCAAGCGGAACTGGAACACCTGCAAAAAGTATTTCTGAAGAATGGCTTTTCAACTAGGCAAGTGAACAGCGTGATGCAGACCTACAAACAACGGAAGAAGGAAGAGGCCTTCAGGTCGACTGCTTATCTACCATTTATTGGGAATATTTCTTTACAGATTGGAAGAATATTGAGTAAGTATCAAGTGAGAGTCATCTTTCGCCCTCCTTCCAAAATTTCATCACTGGTGGGATCCGTTAAAGATGACCTGGGCCTGCGTAAATTAGGTGAATGCGGCAAATGGGGCAAACAACACGAACTGTGCAGGAACGCATTGTGGAACACCAACGGCTTACTCGCCTTCTCCAACCCACCAAGTCCGCAATCGCCGAACATTGTATTTCCACAGACCATTCCATGAATTACAGCGACACAAAAATTTTGGCCCATACATCAAACTTTTGGAGCTCGATTATCAATGAATCTGTGGAAATAAGATTGTCTGACAACGAGACTCTCATCAATCGAGATAGCGGTTATCCGCTAAACTCTGCTTGGAATCCTGTACTAGAGAAGCTTCGTAGTCGACGTAGTTATCTGTATAAAGATGAAAATCGACCTGATATCGATACGTCAAACTTTCACCGTGGAGAGCGCGAGGCGCAGCGCATGGAGTTGTTATGAACGCGCAAGCTGAGCAGCGCATGCGCAATGTCACCTCAGTACGGCTTTAAACAGCGGAGCTCAGCACGTACTCGCCGGTACTACTACAGTGGTACTCACCTGAAGATGGCCAGAAGACTCCGCGCCGAAATATCTTGGCAGGACGTTTCTGAATTCCGGCAGTTCTCCCGTGTTTTTATGGAACAATCAGTACGCCGTAAAGCTTTAAACATCACACGCAGTACGAATACTTTGTATAGGTGTTTCAGCATGGGTCGATACCCGGTACCTCGGAACAGCTTGTGCTGCTGATCTGTATATGTAATCATTTCACATACACCATGTGCACTGTGGCAAAAAATAAATCTTGCATGAATTGGAAACCTCTAAAAGGGTGGACTAATTTTTTTTTCTGGCAGTATATTTCAAGTCATTGTAAGCAACTACTACAAAGAACCTCAAATAGCACTATCACAGACCTCGAATGACACAAAAGGAAATGATCATAAAAAGAGGGGTAGGAACCTATTCATAATGTTATAATAATCACTTGGAAGGAATAGAGATGCCTAATTAATTTTTTGTTTGCTTGCAAGGATATGTTTTTGGAGTCCTACTACAGGGTGGAATCGACGCGCCAAAATACGGTAGGCAACCGCTAGAGGAAACAAAGGAACGTGGCGGAGCCCATTTGTAAAATCCACCCCTAACTTTATTATTGACGCTCGTAGTGGACGTGAGCTACAACAGCAATCCAGTGATTGTATCCGTGGGCCGAGCTGTGGGGTCGTCATTGCGTCAAACGAGTTGAGCACCGCATCACACGTTTAGCGCGAAGTCGTTAGCTGCACAGCAGGTACTCGTGGGCAGGAGTCAGGGATGGGAAAAACGACCAGTTAAAATCGTAGCCGGTATTTTAGTTCTGAATAACCGGTATTTTTCGAGAGTAGTTTGGTCTCCTTTATAACAGGTGTTTTTCATTCTTTTACTAATAAGCGAGTAAAAAAACTCATATATGAATTTGCGATAGTGGCAGTGCTAAAATTACTAGTTTTTACACAAACCTTTTTTTAAAAAGAGCAGTTACTTTGATTCGTAAAATTTGCATTTTTTCGGAAGTATTACGTTATTACAGGAAATGGGAAAAGTTATCATTGCTATTTTTTTATAACAATACTCAAAGAAACGAGCAACAAACGCATGGCACAAGAACTCCTACAACATTGCTGAGACAATAATGTCCCTGCGGCTTAAGGTAGCCGTGCGCGTGCAGTGTGCAAGGCTTTCCCCACCTGATCTGTACGGTAGTTTCTCGCTGTCGAATCTGGACATCCACATTGTACTGCAGAATGGCACCTACCCTACTCTGGAAAAGTTTTTACGAAGTAAAATACAATTCTTCATTTGCTGTAAAAGATTAAAGATTAATCTGCCATTTTTATGAAACAATCAAAGGAGAAGGAAATTATGGTGACAGTAATATATTAAAAAATTGCCAACAAGAATTTTTCATGACGAAATAAATATCGGGTGAACAGCCTGGTATGAGTGTACATAGGACAATATTTCGGCAATCGACCACGTTGCCATCATCAGATGTGCTGATGTACTGGCCGGCGGTGGGCCGGCGCCAAGTATAGAAAAAGGATACTTCCCAGAGTGTACCGACTTCGGGGGAGGAGGGAAGAATAACGAGAGCGGTGCCGGCAGACCCTCCTGAACGAGAAGACCAAGGACGCAGCGCCCAGACGGCGAGAGAACGGACGCCGTACGTGGACCGCGCGCCGGGCGCGGACCGCACCGACTCATAGGAAACGCCTGAAGAAGGAGCGGAAGGGTGATTGTCCTATATATACAAGGCACCGGCCCACCGTCGGTCAGTACATCAGCGCACCTGATGATGGCAACGTGGTCGATTGCCGAAATATTGTGTCCTATGCACACTCATACCAGGCTGTTCACCAGAGATTTATTTTGTCATAAAATACGCCTGGAGAAATTGAAGAATCACATCAGAATTTTTCATGCTGTACAACGAAAATACAGGGTGGCGCACGAAATATGTTACCAACTGTTTCTTTCACAATTTACGACGCACATTAGATATCCCGCTGGGATCTCTACAGCAGCTCCAGCAGCTTGGAAAAACAAATGAGTTACGAAATGACGTGTAATTCACGATACTGCCGCTAGGAGACTAGTAAGCAGCAATGGCTGACAATGGAAGACTGACGACACAGCAACGATAGGCAATTGTGTTACTTTTTCATGAAATGAAAAGCCTTGTTGTGACTGAGAGGCGTTTTCGACAACAGTTTAACACACGATGGGTCCCTTGCAAGAAGACCATCCACAGGTTGTACCATGAATGTGTACAGGAACGAACAGTATTAGAAGCGAAGCGACCTCGACCTAAGCCTGTTTGTTCACCGGAGAATATTGAAGCGGTACGAGTTGCTGTACAGAGAAGTCCCAGGAAATCGTGTAGAAACGCAGCAGTGCAACTGGGAATATCCAGACGCTCCGTTCATCGCATTCTTAAAAGTTACCTCCATATGTACCCATACAAGATGACCTGCACACAGAAGCTCACTAAAGAACACAAGCAGCAGAGACTACTGTTTGCTTAGTGGGCGGAGAATAGGGAAGAAACTCTCAACAACGTTTGGTTTTCAGACGAGACAATTTTCATTTAGACGGTGTGGTTAACAAACAAAATGTATGCTTTTGGGCCACTGAAAACCCACAAGTGCTTCATGAACGACAACATTATGCTCCGAGGATTATAGCGTGGGCAGCAATTTCCAATCACGGACTTATTGGACACTTTTTCTTTGAAGAAACTGTGAACAGCGAGCGTTATTTGAGCATGCTTCGCAATAGCTTCATTCCACAGCTTCTTGCTACTGCCTTGCCCTTCAACACGCCGTGGTTCATGCAAGATGGAGCAAGGCCACATACTGCAAACATTGTGTTGGAGTTTTTACACGAGCATTTCGACATGCGGATCATTTAACTCAGGTTTCCAAGTCGCTTCAATGACGGACAAAATTGGCCCCCCAATAGTCCAGACCTCAATCCATATGACTTTTTTCTTTGGGGGTACCTAAAGGAAAAAATTTTCCCGAAGCGTCCACGTGATTTAATGGAGCTCAGAAGACTTACTCTTCAAGCTTGCAGTGAAATTACGGAAGACATGTGCCGTAGGGCAATCACTAACTTCAGTGTTCGTTAGAAGGAAGTTAGGAAACGAAATGGTGGACATATTGAGCATGTGCTGAGTTAGAACAAATCTCCATGGACGGCTCTTCATTGTAGTAAATGTTCCTTTCAGATTGTATTGACAATAAAGTTTATATTCAAAAACAAAATGGTAACACATTTCGTGCACCACCCTGTAGTAACTAACTGATCCGCTGCCTATGTCTATATAATATGCCTTTATCTGCTCGTAGTACTTGACAACGGACAAATTAAAACGAAAAGTGGAGTTCATCAGCCTCAGTTTTCACCTTTTGCCACTGACTATTCGTAATATTCAGGTAGTGGCGTGATCCCCGATTACAACTTGATTCTTGAGCTGAGTTTCAAAAATTTAGAATCAAGTGGAAAATACTGGTGATTTTTTTGTAGTTTCCTGCCACCTATCTCTTCCCGAAAAAAAAAACAGCGAACCGTGGACGGACTAAGTTTCTTTTCATTTGCCTAGTTAATTTAAAATTTTGAGTATTTTTGTGTTGAAACTGAGAGAGCGGTGGTCCAGCGGTAACCACCATCCGTAGCAGGAGTAAAGAGGCACATTGGAGCGACCAAGGAAATTACGCCGGATGCCAGAGAGGGCACAGCAAAGGAGCGAGACCATTGTACGAGTGTTTCTCTGTATATTTTGTTACAGTCCGGGAACAGCGTTACCTTTGCAGTACGATTAAATGTCGTTTCACGCTGGAAATAGAAAAGGGTTTATAAGTTTGCGCTAGCAAAAGGAAAGTTGAGAAGTTGTTTTCATTTGGAGCGGCACGTATTCACGGAGCGTTTAGCGGAGACAGGGACGCGGTCTACGGCGACGAGAGCGGTATAACTGCGTTACCCGGCGCCGGCGTGCCCTGGGGCATCGGACGCGAGCCCGTCGCGAGATGAGCCGAGATGAAAAGAGACGGCACGGGGGTTATTACGTCCGCGCAGAAAGCTGGGGCGGACAGCGTGCAGCGCGCACCGGCATTGCCGCTACTCGCAATACCGGCGTGTCGTGCAGAGTAGTCTGACAGCGGTGACGAAGGGGCACTTAAGGCTGCGGGTGGTCGGAACACTGCTGGGCTTTGAAAACATCTACTTCTACATCCACATGGCTACTCTGCGAATCACACTTAGGTCCCTGGGAGAGCGTTCATCGAACTACCTGCACTGTTGTTCCAGTCTCAAACAGCATGCGGAGATAACGAATATCTACATTTATACTCCGCAAGCCACCCAACGGTGTGTGGCGGAGGGCACTTTACGTGCCACTGTCATTACCTCCCTTTCCTGTTCCAGTCGCGAATGGTTCGCGGGAAGAACGACTGCCAGAAAGACTCCGTGCGCGCTCGAATCTCTCTAATTTTACATTCGTGATCTCCTCTGGAGGTATAACTAGGGAGAAGCAATATATTCGATACCTCATCCAGAAACGCACCCTCTCGAAATGTGGACAGCAAGCTACACCGCGATGCAGAGCGCCTCTCTTGCAGAGTCTGCCTCTCGAATTTGCTAAACATCTCTGTAACGCTATCACGCTTACCAAATAACAGTGTGACGAATCGCGCCGCTCTTCTTTGGATCTTCTCTATCTCCTCTGTCAACCCGACCTGGCACGGATCCCACACTGATGAGCAATACTCAAGTATAGGTCGAACGAGTGTTTTGTAAGCCACCTCCTTTGTTGATGGACTTCATTTTCTAAGGACTCTCCTAATGAATCTCAACCTGGCACCCGCCTTACCAACAATTAATTTTATATGATTCCACTTCAAATCGTTCCGTACGCATACTCCCAGATATTTTACAGAAGTAACTGCTACCAGTATTTGTTCTGCTATCATATAATCATGCAATGAAGGATCCTTCATTCTATGCATTCGCAATACATTATATTTGTCTATGTTAAGGGTCAGTTGCCACTCCCTGCACCAAGTGCCTATCCGCTGCAGATCTTCCTGCAGTTTGCTGCAATTTTCTAATGTTTCAGCTTCTCTGTATACTACAGCATCATCCGCGAAAAGCCGCATGGAACTTCCGACACTATCTACTAGGTCATTTTTATATATTGTGAAAAGCAATGGTCCCATGACACTCCCCTGTGGAACGCCAGAGATTACTTTAACGTCTGTAGACGTCTCTCCATTGATAACAACAAGCTGTGTTCTGTTTGCTAAAAACTCTTCAATCCAGCCACACAGCTGGTCTGATATTCCGTAGGCTCTTTCTATGGTTATCAGGCGACAGTGTGGAACTGTATCGACGCCTTCGGGGAGTCAAGGAAAATGGTATCTACCTGGGAGTCTGTATCTAATATTTTCTGGGTCTCATGAACAAATAATATTTTTTCGTGCGAACTCTTTCGTTATTTCATTATGATGATCGTTTCTCCCTTTGTAGGTCGGCGTCAATAAAATATTTTCGCATTCCGACGAGAAAGTTGGTGACTGAAATTTCGTGAGAAGATCCTGCCGCAACGAGAAACGCCTTTGTTTTAATGATGTCCGCCCCAAATCCTGTATCATGTCAGTGACGCTCTCTTTCTCGATAATGCGGAACGTGCTGCTCTTATTTGTACTTTCTTGATTTACACTGTTAATCGTATCTGGTAAGGATCCCACACCGTGCAGCACAACTCCAAGAGAGGACGGACAAGCGTAGTGTAGGCGCTCTCTTCAGTAGATCTGTTGCGTCTTCTAAGTGTTCTGGCAGTAAACCGCTGTGTCTGGGTCGTCTTCCCCATAGCATTTTCTATGTATTCTTTCAAGTTTAAGTTGTTCGTAACTGTAATTTCTAGGTATTTAGCGCAATCTTGTAGCCATAATTTAACGGATTCCTTTCAGCACTCTTGTGGATGACCTCACACTTTTCATTACGTAGGCTCAATTGCCAATTTCGCACCATACAGATATCTGAATCATTTTGTAAATGCTTGTGACCTTAAATCGTTTATATAGATACGGAAGAACATAGGGCCTATGACACTATATTGGTGAACGCCAGAAATAACTTTTTCTCTACTCGATGACTTTTCGTCAGTTACTACGAACTGTGACCTCTCTGACAGGAAATCACGAATCTAGTCGCATAACTGAGACGACATTCCATAAGCACGCAACTTGATTACAAGCCGCTTGTGAGGTACACCGTCAAAAGCCTTCTGGAAATCTAGAAATAGGAATAAATTTGAAATCCTTTGTCGGTAGTACTTAACACTTCCTGTGTGTAAAGAGGTAATTGTGTTTCACAAGAACGATGGTTTCTAAATCCGTGTTGACTAGGTATCAATAGATCGTTCTCTTGGACGTAGTTTATAATGTTCGAACGCAATATGTGTTCCAAAATCCTGCTTCATATCGACGTTAATGATATGGCCCTGAAATTCAGTCGATTACTCCTATTGCCTTTCTTGAATACAGGTGTGACCTGTGCAACTTTTCTGTCTTTAGGTACGGATGTTTTGTCCAGCGAGCTGTTGTATGTTGTTGCATTAGCGTACTCCCAGCGATAGCGATACCAAATAACCACATAAAGAGTATAGTAGAGAGAACATATGATTAAATTCTATCCTTAATGGAAACGTCGTCGGTGTTATTAAAATCGATGTTAAAATATAGGATCAACCACCTTTCACAAATCACGACTGTAACTCACACTCGACTGGGTCACGTATGTTATGCTTCACATTTTTTTTTAGAAAGGTCTGCCACCTCCATACTGCGAAGTTGAACCACTCATTACAGATGATGCAGTAAGAAATAACGTCCAGTTTATACAGGGTGGTCCATTGATAGTGGCCGGGCCAAATATCTCACGAAATAAGCATCAACCAAAAAAAAAAACTACACAGAACGAAACTCGTCTAGCTTGAAGGGGGAAACCAGATGACGCTATGCTTGGCCCGTTAGACGGCGCTGCCATAGGTCAAACGGATATCAACTGGGTTTTTTTTAAATAGGAACCCACATTTTTTATTACATATTTGTGTAGTACGTAAAGAAATATGAATGTTTTAGTTGGGCCACTTTTTTCTCTTTGTGATAGATGGCGCTGTAATAGTAAAGACATATAAGTACGTGGTATCACGTAACATTCCGCCAGTGCGGACTGTATTTTCTTTGTGATACATTACCCGTGTTAAAATGGACCGTTTACAGATTGCGGGAAAGGTCGATATGGTGTTGATGTATGGCTATCGCGATCAAAATGCCCAACGGCCGTGTGCTATGTATGCTGCTCGGAATCCTGGACGACATCATCCAAGTGTCCGGACCGTTCGCCGGATAGTTACGCTATTTAAGGAAACAGGAAGCGTTCAGCCACATGTGAAACGTCAACCACGACCTGCAACAAATGATGATGCCCAAGTAGGTGTTTTAGCTGCTGTCGCGGCTAATCCGCACATCAGTACCAGAGAAATTGCGCGAGAATCGGGAATCTCAGAAACGTGTTGAGAATGCTACATCAACATCGATTGCACCCGTGGCATATTTCTATGGACCAGGAATTGGATGGCGACGACTTTGAACGTCGTGTACTGTTCTGCCACTGGGCACAAGAGAAATTACGGGACGATGACAGATTTTTTGCACGCGTTCTATTTAGCGACAAAGCGTCATTCACCAACAGTATTGGGCAACGGACAATCCACGATGGTTGTGAAAAGTGGAACATCAGCGACCTTGGCGGGTTAATGTATGGTGCGGCATTATGGGAGTAAGGATAATTGGCCCCCATTTTATCGATGACAATTTAAATGGTGCAATGCATGCTGATTTGCTATGTAATGTTCTACCGATGTTACTACAAGATGTTTCACTGCATGACAGAACGGCGATGTACTTCCAACAGGACGGATGTCCGGCAGATAGCTCGCGTGCGGTTGAAGCGGTATTGAATAGCATATTTCATGACAGGTGGATTGGTCGTCGAAGTACGTTCACCGCATCTGACGTCCCCGGATTTCTTTGTGTGGGGAAAGTTGAAGGATATTTGCTATCGTGATGCACCGACAATGCTTGACAACATGCGTCAGCGCATTGTCAATGCATGTGCGAACATTACGGAAGGCGAACTACTCGCTGTTGAGAGGAATGTCGTTTGACGTATTGCGAAAATGCATTGAGGTTGACGGACATCATTTTGAGCATTTATTGCATTAATGTGGTATTTACAGGTAATCACGCTGTAACAGGATGCGTTCTCAGAAATGGTAAATTCACAATGGTACATGTATCATGTTGGAACAACCGAAATAAAATGTTCAAACGTACCTACGTTCTGAATTTTAATTTAAAAAACCTACCTGTTACCAACTGTTCGTCTAAAATTGTGAGCCATATGTTTGTGACTATTACAGCGCCATCTGTCACAAAGCGATAAAAGTGGTCCAACTAAAACATTCATATTTCTTTACGTACTACACGAATATGTAATAAAAAATGGGGGTTCCTATTTAAAAAAACGCATTTGATATCCGTTTGACCTATGGCAGCGCCATCTAGCGGGCCAACCATAGCGCCATCTGGTTTCCCCCTTCAAGCTAGACATGTTTCGTTCTTTGTAGTTTTTTCGTTTGACAAAGATGAGGCTCTCTGAACCAAAGCGTAAACGATTGTGTCAGAAACGCGATTATGCGGCACATGCATAGCATCACACGGCAAAGAGGCTCCGAGTGTGAGTGGGCAGTCCGGCTGCCGTAGGGCGTGCTACACCGTGGCGGAAGGCGGCGATCGTGGCAGGGAGCCGCAGGGGGAGCGGCTCAGCCGCCGTGCACTGTTGGGTCCGCCAGATGCCACACTGCCGCAATCGGTGGTTGGCGGATACTTGCGTTCCTGTTTCCCACTTTGAGACGCCTGTGCTGTGTTATCCATACATGATACAACACGTTATGAGATAAATTACGGAAATTGGGAATTGTCATTGTCTTAACATTGTTTACGACATCACAATGTTATCTGGCTATGTTACAGTATCCACTCAGTTATTCAATACTGTTTACTCATCGGGGCTTTATATACGAAGCAGCAGAGGGAGTAAAATTTGTGGTCATTTCGGCTTCAGCGGTCTGTCTACTGAAGTATCATGCATGACGAGGCCGTAGCGTCCGCTGGGAAGCTGACGCGAGCCCGTCGCGAGATGAGGTGAGACTAGATGGAAGCAGATGAGACTGTGTGTTGTTAATTCAACGCAGCAACCTAGCGCGGGCAGTGGACAACGAGCGCCGGTATCGCCGCTACTCGCAAGACCGATGTCTGTTTCAGGGCAGTCTGCCCACAGTGAGCAGGGGCGCTGAAATCTGCGACTTGACAGGGAGCCCACCGTTGGACATTCAAATTAAGATCTCAAGAAACGCATAAAATAATCGACTTTTACTTCTTGTGCGTGTCCGTTGCCGATGGGACAATACATAAAATGTCCCCAATAGAGCATGTGTGGGACCATCTCAAATGTCAGCTCCATCCGAATACCGGGATCTGCGATATTGATGACCGGTTACATCTACACCTACATGGATACTCTGCAAATCGCATTTAAGTGCCGGGCAGAGGGTTCATCGAACCACCTTCACAATTCTCTATTATTCAAATATCGTATAACGCGCGGAGAGAATGAACACCTATATCTTTTCGTTACAACAGTTATGGGACAGCTCGCCTCAGGACAGGATGGACTGGCCCTTTGACACCCTTCCCAAAACAGTCAGTGCATGCATTCACACCACCGGGAGTCCAACATCGTGCTGGTATGTGGGCTCGTACTGTCAAGTTTTGTGTGAACTGACATGTATTTGTCAGTCACTGCAATGTCACGTACCCTCTCAATAGGTGAATTTATATTTTCCTTTCTACACCCGTTTTATCTGCTATATTTGTTAGGCAGTGTGTTTAATGAAATGAAGTGAAGAAAGACGCTGTCGTGGTAACAGAGTTGTCAGAACGTGACGCTTCTGCAGCAGCCGACTCACGACACGGCGATCGCTTCGAGAGTTCATCTACATCGATACTCCGCAATCCACCATACGGCGTGCGGCAGAAGGTACTTTGTACCACTACTAGTGATTTCCTTTTCTGTTCCACTCGCAAACAGAGCGAGTGAAAAATGACTATCAATATGTCTCCGTATGAGCCTTAATTTCTCGTATACTTCGTGGTCCTTACGCGCAATGTATAAAATGTATAAAATGCATGTTATCTAAATTTTCTGAATAGCGTTCCTCGAAAAGAATGTTGTCTTCCCTCCACGGAATGTCATCTGAGTTCCTGAAGTATCTTCGTAAAACTTGCATGTTGCTCAAACCTACCGGTAACAAATCTAGCAGTCCGCCTCTGAATTGCTTCTATGTCTTCCTTAAATCCGACCTGGTACGGATCTCAAACGCTCCAGCAGTACTCAAGAACAGGTGGCACCAGCGTCATATATGCGTTCTGTTTTACAAGTAAGCCACTCTTTCCTAAAATTCTCCTAATAAAGTCGACCATTCGCCTCGCCCATCACAGTTCTCACACACTCGTTCCATTTCATATCACTTTGTAACGTTACGTCCAGATATTTGAACGACTTGCCTGTGCCAAGCAGGACACTAGTCCTCCTACACTCACTTAACCTCGATACCTTACCGTATACCGCAGCATAATCAGCAAACAGCCACAGATTTCTGGCCAAGCTGTCCACCAAATCATTTATGTATATATAGAAAACAACAGCGGTCCTATCACACTCTGAAGGCGATACCCTTGTCTCTGATGAACACTCGCCGTCGAGGACAACATGCTGCGTTCTATTACTGAAGAAGTCTTGGAGTCGTATTCCATACGCTCGTACCTTCGTTAACAGTCTGCAGTGGTGCACCGTGTAAAATGTTTTCCAGATATGGAATCTGCCTATTGTACTTCACCCATTGTTCGCAGTATATCGTGTGAGAAAAGGACAATCTGAGTTTCGCACGAGCGATGCTTTCTAAAACCATGCTTATTCGTAGACGTAAGCTTCTCAGTCTCCGGAAAATTTATTATGTTCGAACTGATATCTTCAAGGATTCTGCAGCAAACCGAAGTTAGGGATATGGGTCTGTAATTTTTCCGGTCCCTCCTTTTACCATACTTACATACAGGAATCACCTGCGCCTTTTTCCAGTCGCTTGAGACTTGGCGCTGGGCAAGAGATTCGCGATAAGTACAAGCCAGGTAGTGGGCCAGTACTGTAGAGTACTCTTCGTAAAACCGAATTGGGATTCCATCCGGACCTGGTAACTTATTTTATTTAAAATCTTTCAGTTGTTACTATACGTCAGGTATGCTTATATTATGTCGTCCGTGGTAAGACAGAAATTTAGGAAACAGGTTTTAAATTTTAAAACATTTCCAGGGGCAGATGTGGACTCTGACCACAATCTATTGGTTATGAACTGTAGATTAAAACTGAAGAAACTGGATAAACTGACTAAACCATAGGTTGTACAGGGAGAGCATAAGGGAACAATTGACAGGAATCGGTGAAAGAAATACAGTAGAAGAAGAATGGGTAGCTTTGAGAGATGAAATCGTGAAGGCAGCAGAGGATCAAGTAGGTAAAAAGACGAAGGCTAGTAGAAATCCTTGGGTAGCAGAAGAAATATTGAATTTAACTGATCAAATGAGAAAATATAAAAATGCAGTAAATGAAGCAGGCAAAAAGGAATACAAAAGTCTCAAAAATGAGATCGACAGGAAGTGCAAAATAGCTAAGCAGGGATGGCCACAGGACAAATGTAACGATGTAGAGGCTGATCTCACTAGGGGTAGATAGTTACTGCCTACAGGAAAATTAAAGAGACCTTTGGAGAAAAGAGAATCACTTGCATGAATATCAAGAGCTCAGATGGAAACCCAGTTCTAAGCAAAGAAGGGAAAGCAGAAAGGTGGAAGGACTATATAGAGGGTTTATAGAAGGGCGATGTACTTGAGGACAATATTACGGAAATGTAAGATGATGTAGATGAAGATGAAATGGGAGATACGATACTGCGTGAAGAGTTTGACAGAGCACTGAAAGACCTGAGTCGAAACAAGGCCCCGGGAGTAGACAACATTCCATTAGAACTACTGACAGCCTTGGGAGAGCCAGTCCTGACAAAACTCTACCATCTGGTGAGCAAGATGTATGAGAAAGGCAAAATACCCTCAGACTTGAAGAGGAATATAACAGTTGCAATGCCAAAGAAAGAAGGTGTTGACACATGTGAAAATCAAAATACTAACGCGAATTCTTTGCAGACGAATGGAAAAACTGGTAGAAGCCGACCTCGTGGTAGATCAGTTTGGATTCCGTAGAAATATTCGAACACGTGAGGCAATACTGACCCTACGACTTATCTTAGAAAATAGATTAAGGAAAGGCAAACCTACGTTTCTAGCATTTGTAGAGAACGCTTTTGACAATGTTAACTGGAATACTCTCTTTCAAATTCTGAAGGTTGCAGGGGTAAAATACAGGGAGCGAAAGGCTATTTACAATTTGTACAGAAACGAGATGGCAGTTATAAGAGTCGAGGGACATGAAAGGGAAGCAGCGGTTGGGAAGGTAGTGAGACACGGTTGTAGCTTC
Organism: Schistocerca nitens; assembly: GCF_023898315.1. Taxonomy (NCBI): domain Eukaryota; kingdom Metazoa; phylum Arthropoda; class Insecta; order Orthoptera; family Acrididae; genus Schistocerca; species Schistocerca nitens. Next base: position 70,223,296 of record NC_064623.1, on the reverse strand, counting down.
TCCCCGATGTTATTCAATCTGTATATTGAGCAAGCAGTAAAGGAAACAAAAGACAAATTCGGAGTAGGTATTAAAATCCATGGATAAGAAATAAAAACGTTGAGGTTCGCCGATGACATTGTAATTCTGTCAGAGACAGCAAAGGACTTGGAAGAGCAGTTGAACGGAATGGACAATGTCGGGAAAGGAGGATATAAGATGAACATCAACAAAAGCAAAACGAGGATAATGGAATGTAGTCGAATTAAGTCGTGTGATGCTGAGGGAATTAGATTAGGAAATGAAACACTTAAAGTAGTAAAGGAGTTTTGCTATTTGAGGAGCAAAATAACTGATGATGGTCGAAGTGGAGAGGATATAAAATGTAGACTGGCAATGGCAAGAAAAGCGTTTCTGAAGAAGAGAAATTTGTTAACATCGAGTATAGATTTAAGTGCCAGGAAGTCGTTTCTGAAAGTATTTGTATGGAGTGTAGCCATGTATGGAAGTGAAACATGGACGATAAATAGTTTGGACAAGAAGAGAGTAGAATATTTCGAAATGTGGTGCTACAGAAGAATGCTGAAGATTAGATGGGTAGATCACATAAGTATTGAGGAGGTATTGAATAGAATTGGGGAGAAGGGGAGTTTGTGGCACAACTTGACTAGAAGAAGGGATCGGTTGGTAGGACATATTCTGAGGCATCAAGGGATCACCAGTTTAGTATTGGAGGGTAGAGGGTAAAAATCGTAGAGGGAGACCAAGAGATGAATACACTAAGCAGATTCAGAAGGATGTAGGCTGCAGTAGGTACTGGGAGATGAAGAAGCTTGCAAAGGATAGAGTAGCATGGAGAGCTGCATCAAACCAGTCCCAGAACTGAAGACCACAAAACAACAACAACAACATGTCTTCCAAACGGATGTATGCCCGATGTTCAAATGACTATGTTGTACGATTGTCCTGCGTGAACGATTTCTTGAAAGCGAAATATTTGTTTGGTGATAGGGAGGCGCGCATGCTCCTCGGCAGTGTGCGCGGACTACACACAATCAGTTTGCCTGGCAGCTAGAGCCGCGGCTCCTGACGGACGCTCCATTACGGTAATACCATCGTGTGCCGCCCGTTTACGTGACCGGGTCTCAACAATTCCCAGATCGCATTTAGTCTAATGGAGGGACGGCCAGGGACGGCCTGAAGTCTGGAGACACGATCGACCCCACGGATGAGCTCCGCAGTTCGTCGACACCGGTGTGGTCATCCACTGGAACCGCGCGCCGCTGGAGGTCTTTACGTGGGTCAACCGAGGCTCTCTTTCCAGTGCAGCAGGGATGCGCTTCGCGCCGTACCTAATGTCCTGCGTTGGAGAGTTCAGTACAGTATCCAGCCACCATGCAATCCAATATGTAGAGTAAGTCCGGGAGAATTGTACCACTTTTTTTCTTCAGCGTAAAATTTGTGTAAATTATTACAATGAAATGAACACCCTTAGCTGCTTACAGGCGTTGACATACGTCAACGGGGACAGATGAAAATGTGGGTTCCGACCGGGACTCGAACCCGGGATCTCCTGCTTACATGGCAGACGCTCTATCCATCTGAGCGACCGAGGACACAGAGGATAGCGCGACAGCAAGGATTTATCTCTGGCACGCCTCCCGCGAAACCCACGTTCTCAACGTATTGTCCCGCTCTACATTCGTAGTGCCCCCGCGCGTTGCCGACTCCCGTAAGAGTTCGGGCACTGTTTGTGCATTCGCACAGAAGACGAAGAAAATGGTCAAGTGGCCGGTGAGCCTAAACTATATATTTACTAAGATGGTGCGAGAATTATCGCACAATCAGCTTAACAGCTCATGCATCGAAGCTGCTTACAAGAATAATATACAGAAGAATGGAAAAGAAAATTGAGAATGGGCTACGTGACGATCAGTTTGGCTTTAGGAAAAGTAAAGGGACGAGAGAGGCAATTCTGATGTTACGGCTAATAATGGAAGCAAGGCTAAAGAAAAATCAAGACACTTTCATAGGATTTGTCGACCTGCAAAAAGCGTTCGACAATATAAAATGGTGCAAGCTGTTCGAGATTCTGAAAAAAGTAGGGGTAAGCTATAGAGAGAGACGGGTCATATACAATATGTGCAACAACCAAGAGGGAATAATAAGAGTGGACGATCAAGAACGAAGTGCTCGTATTAAGAAGGGTGTAAGACAAGGCTGTAGCCTTTCGCCCCTACTCTTCAATCTGTACATCGAGGAAGCAATGATGGAAATAAAAGAAAGGTTCATGAGTGGAATTAAAATACAAGGTGAAAGGATATCAATGATACGATTCGCTGATGACATTGCTATCCTGAGTGAAAGTGAACAAGAATTAAATGATCTGCTGAACGGAATGAACAGTCTAATGAGTATACAGTATGGTTTGAGAGTAAATCGGAGAAAGACGAAGGTAATGAGAAGTAGTAGAAATGAGAACAGCGAGAAACTTAACATCAGGATTGATGGTCACGAAGTCAATGAAGTTAAGGAATTCTGCTACCTAGGCAGTAAAATAACCAATGACGGACGGAGCAAGGAGGACATCAAAAGCAGACTCGCTATGGCGAAAAAGGCATTTCTGGCCAAGAGAAGTCTACTAATATCAAATACCGGCCTTAATTCGAGGAAGAAATTTCTGAGGATGTACGTCTGGAGTACAGCATTGTATGGTGAAACATGGACTGTGGGAAAACCGGAACAGAAGAGAATCGAAGCATTTGAGATGTGGTGCTATAGACGAATGTCGAAAATTAGGAGGACTGATAAGGTAAGGAATGAGGAGGTTCTACGCAGAATCGGAGAGGAAAGGAATATGTGGAAAACACTGATAAGGAGAAGGGACAGGATGATAGGACATCTGCTAAGACATGAGGGAATGACTCCCATGGTACTAGAGGGAGCTGTAGAGGGCAAAAACTGTAGAGGAAGACAGAGATTGGAATACGTCAAGCAAATAATTGAGGACGTAGGTTGCAAGTGCTACTCTGAGATGAAGAGGTTAGCACAGGAATTCGTCGCGGGCCGCATCAAACCAGTCAGTAGACTGATGACCAAAAAAAAAAAGATGGTATCTGTTCTTTCGGACATGTCCGAATTATTGTTGACACTGTTCAGATTATAATGTCTGACGTTTTTATAATAATTACGATTTTTTTCGGTTCCAGGGCATAAAATAATTACAAAAACTAACAAGAATTGAATCACATAACAAATTTGCAAAATTAAATATGTACAGTAGTATTTATGACACAGATTCAATAATGTATACAAACAAGCAGCAAGATGATTATATTTTTTGACGGGTCCAGTATTCGGCGGTTATCACAGCAGTTTCGCTGGCTGCAGCAAGACCACAGATGGTGCATGCAGCCGATAGGTTCCTGCAGACTATCAGACGCTGTTCGTCCTGTACGTCGCCACACTGACAAGTTTCCTCCTCGTTACTGAAGCCCCACTTGCTGAGGTTGGCTTTGCACCTCGACACCCCAACTCGCAGTCTGTTCAAAGTCTTCCAGGTCACGTATGACAAGTGTGAACCTACGGCTGTTTACTCCTTGATCGTTATGTGATTTTCAGCTAGGGAGTCGCGCCAAAACTCCTCTCTGCGAGTTCTGGGAGATGAACGAATTGCCATAGTTTTCTGTAGGAAGCTTTTTCTTGACCTCAGTCTTGGCTGTTGAGGGTCATGTCCGAACAAAGGACGTCTAAGGTCGATTTCTTGTTTTTTCTTCTCCACTTTTGTTGCAGCTTGCCTTCGATTGCGTGGCGGTGCTATACCCATAATTTTGTACAGCTTATTGACAGGAGTAGGTCGTAAGCAGCCTGTAACAATGCGTCCTGTCTCGTTTAGGGCTGTATCTACGTGTTTAGCATGTGCAGAGTTTTGCCAGAGGGGTGCTGCGTATTCTGCGGCGGAGAAACATAGTTCCAAGGCAGATGTTCTAAGCACTTTTGGCTGGGCACCCCAGGTTGTCCCGGTAAGTTTGCGGATGATGTTGTTCCGCGCTTTTACTTTGAGGCTCGTTTCTTCACAGTGGGCTTTGAATGTGAGGGAACGGTCCATCTTCACCCCAAGGTATTTAGGAGTCACAGTGGTGTAGTTGTTCTCCTTTCCTTTTGGCTTCCCCATTTCTAAGATGGAATGCACAGACTTGGGTCTTTCCAGGTTTCGGTTTCAGTTGGCCAAAGTTTCAAAAGCTGTTGTCAGTTTCACCTCTACTTCCTCAAAGGTCTCACCTTGGCCAGCGAGTGCTGTATGATCAGCGTATGTGAGTGCCTTAGTTGAAGAATTAATTGGCTGGTCATTTGTGTAGATATTATGTAACAGCGGAGACAGCACACTTCGCTGGGGGAGACCATTTTTCTGCATTCTCCATCGACTCTTCTTGTCTTGGAGAGAGACGAAGTATCTCCTGTTTTGCGGCATACACTGAAGGATCCGAGTTAGTCGGTAATCATTTGTAGCTTACTTTTCTAAGCACCTTTTTGTGGTTAACAGCTTCATAAGCCGCCGTGACGTTGATGAAAGCCACACCTGTTATTTCGCATCTCTCATACCCATCCTCAATATGCTGAGTCAAGTTAAGGATCTGTCCACAGAAAGACCTTCCCGTTCGGAAGCCGGACTGGTCTTTTATGAGTATTTTATCAATATCTAATCGCCGTATTTTTTTTTAATCTTTGACGTAGGAATTGCATTACTTCTACCAATCGTAATTATTCTTTTTGGACCACCAGGACCAAAAACAATAATTACGATTGGTAGAAGTAATACAGTTCCTACGTCAAAGACTTAAAAAAAATACGGCGATTGGGAAAAATCGAAGTATATATCGTGCCAATCTTTTTCGATCGAATCCACATTTAATTTTGTCGGCCATTAATTAATTTTGTTGTTAGACTTCTGGCAGCATGTTCCTACAGAGTGTCATATTATTCTTTGTATCATTCTTCTGAGCCTTCTTTAGAAGAAGACTAGCACCAACAATTGTGCTAGGAATAATACAATACAATAAATTACTGAGACACTGCCACTTAAAACAGAAGAGATATCTTGAAATGAAAATATACATAAGTATTGGGAGAGATGGAGCGTATAAGATGGCTATACATGAAGAAAAAATTAAAATCACAAATTTTTATTTGGAGTAGTTGTAATAAATACGGAATTATACTATCAAATGTTTTAGTCCAAAGCAGTTTTACCATTTTATTATAAATCTTGACTGAATCACATTTCTAATCAGGTGTTGGTTTCTTCAAGCATTAGACTGTTTTTCTTTCACCATGGCAATTACAATTTTTGCAAATGTTGAACAACATTCACACCGAGCAATGTCGCGCCACATCCAACTTATTCATCTTCATAGCGCACTGGCAGCAATGTCTAAACGTTAAACAGAAAGTCATTGCTCACAATGGGATACTTAAAAAGCTCATTGGCAGCAGCTGGGGAGCCAATCCGCACCTCATAAGGATTTCTGCACTTGCGCTTTGTGTATCAGCCGCTGAGTGTGCTGCTCCTGTGTGGAACGCTTCAGCTCATGCCAAGCAAGTCGATATTGCTGTCATCGATACTGCGAGGATCATCTCAGGATGCTTGAAGCCAACCTGTGTGGACGATGTGGCCTATTCTACACCTTATTTTAGATCTATGTGACAATGCTGTGCTGACTATATTTATGTGTTTTGACGATGCCATTATGGCCTTATCACTCTAGGATATGGTGTCGAAAAGATCTGAGGATGATCATCACTGACTGAAAACGGTCATCGTCAAAAGAATTGATTTTGTGATCAAAGACTGGAATAAAAAACATTTGAAATTGTCTCCGATTGTTGGAATAGCCCCACCCAACATCCGGAGGGCCACTGCTGCCGACAGTGGGAGAACGAAGCAGGAGAATGACCGCCGACATCCTCTGTACGGTCATCAGGCAGCAAGATGCCGCCTTAAATCCCGCAAGAGTTTCCTTGCTAGGACTGCGCCACTGGAGGGAGCACCAGAGGCATTCGTCTTGCAGCATTGAAGAGCTCACTGTCCGTAGATGACTCACCAAAAGAAGATCTAGCTCCTGGCGCAAACCTACAACACCCTGTATATAGGTCCCTCAACCGCTTAAGAGTGGGCGCCCCCCAGTGCAAGACCAACCTGAAGAAAAAGGGAATGTTTCCAGCGAGAGCTGACACGTTTTGCGACTGCGGGGCTGAATAAGATCCAAGCCAGCTATTTGTATGCCCCCTCCTGGACAACCAGTGCACAATACGATTATGAAGGAAATGACCTAGCTATCACAGCTGCTATCTTTTGGAAATGCTGACCGGACACGGCAATGAATGAATCAAAGATCGTCTTCTTGGGCAGTGTGTGCTGTGCGCTGTGCTTCGAAACACTCGTGCCTGCACCAGCACTCTATAGTCTGTCGTCACATCTGCCTATCCTGCATTTTACAGGGTTTTCGGAAACTCCCGTTACAAACATGTAAGACTTGTAGAGAGGGGGGGGGGGTGAATATATAATACAAGTGTTGGAACTTAGTGGCAACTATTTATTCACAACCGATACAAAAGAGTTACATGTTTGCACCTGTTACTGTCCTTCAAAGTAGTCACCAGCGTCGTGTAGAACCCGTTGCCGGCGATGTGGAAGGCGTAGTGTACCGTTAGCAGAGCCTGTTCTGCTGATGGTGCGAATGGAGCGGTCTACTGCCTGTCGAACCTCTGGAACAGTTCTGAAACGAATGCCACGAAGTGGTTCATTCATCTTCGGAATCAAATCAAAGTCACAAGGATTTAAGCCCGGGGAGTATGGTGGATGGTACAGTACTTCCCAGTCCCATCGACCGAACAGAGCAGCCGCGGCTTGCGCTGTATGCGCCCACCCATTGTCGTGCGAAATGATGGATGCGTTGCGCAGAAAGTGTCGCCGCTTCTTTCGCAAAACTGACCGCAGGTGATGCTCCAAAAACGAACAGTAATACTGTGCATTGACGGTCTGCCGTGAAGGAACGTAATGCGTTAGGATAACACCATCACAGTCGTACAGGAGAATCACCATAACTTTCACCATATTGGGGCTCTGACACACTCTCGACTTTCGCGGCGACCCATAATGACGCCATTCGTTGGATTGGCGTTTCAGTTTTGGCTCGTACGATGTGGCCCATGTCTCATCCAGTGTTACGATACGTCGTAAGAAAGCCTCTCCTTCGCGCTCATGGCGCTCCAAGTGCGTCTGAGCAGCGTCGTAATGCATCCATTTCTGCATTTCCGTCAAGTCATGCGGAACCCATCGTGATGCAATTTTTGGCATGCCCAGGCGTTCCTTCAGGACTCGAAGCACTGTCAAATGCGCTAATCAGGTTTCGTGGGCGAGTTCACGAATCGTATGGCGTCGATCACTGTACGCTAAGGCGGCAACAGCATGCACTTCTTCTTCAGAGACGCTAGGACGACCTGCCCGATGCATGTCTGCCACAGTTTGCCGACCTTCGTTGAAGGCTTTTACCCAACGTGCCACTCTTCTGTATGGCAATGCCGATTCCCCGCACGCCTCTTGAAGACCTTGACACTCTAGTGCTGTACGACCTCTGGCACAGTCAATCTTGATCCAACTCCGTTGTTCCTGTTTGGAAAACATAGTGACACCGTTACGTTAGACCGCTCGCTCACAAGTGATTGTGTTTCCCTCGATTGTACGCACGCCGGTGACGTGGGACGGGCGAGTCCATTTACTTGGAGGTTAGGTAGATTTGTCAACAACGTCAGCGACAATAGTAGATTCCATAGTATAGTGTCTCCACAGCAGTGTTGCCGCTATTTAAGTTCCAACCTACGTATTTTCAACAGGAACCCACGTCCGGAAACTTAATCCAACGGCGCTACAGAGAGTCGAAGTTACAGGTGCTGCTGCCTGTAAATGTATGTATATACAGGGCGATTTCGTGTCGATGGCACAGGATAAATGTATCAATTTGAGGTGAGGGTCCTTGTATCGAAAAAGGAACAAGTTATAAGCGAAAACAATTCTGATACTTCTGTCAGTGGAATACATGTACTGGTAATGCTGTTACTAAGATTGTAGGGTAGGCAACTTTTAGAGGTGGTAGTATAGACCTAAAAAATGAAAAAAAATCCGGTAAACATGGGCTGTAAAATGCATACCTGAGGAGCTATGAGCACTTGTTGATCTTCGCTAGTATGAAACACATCATAGTTCTTAAGGTATGCGCTTTACAGCCCATGTTTACTGGATATTTTTTCCTTTTTTAGGTCCATACTACCACCTCTGAAAGTTGCCTACCCTTCAGTTTTAACAACAATAGTAGCGGTACGTGTATTCCACTGTCAGGGATATCAGAACGGTTTTAACTTATACTTTGCGGTACAGGGTTCCCGTACCTCAAATTGATACATTTATCCTGCATCATCATCCTTGACAGTTTGCAACATCATCACGCAATTACCCTGGCGCCGGCGCCTATAGCTTTGACGGCCTCTGGCGTCGCTGGATGACGTTTCCGTTCATCGGTTCCTATTTAAAATATGATGCACTCATTCCCGTCTAGAAGCAGTAGAAATCAGGAACGAGTGTTTTCGTCCAGCCTCTATAGCAGGCAATTTTCTCATTCTATTAAGAGGCGTCAACATCCAACGCCTTGTCACCTACTCGTGTTTCCAAAGACCTCCAGCCACTTTTCCAAAATGTAACGACAGTAGCACGCGAATAGCCGACGAACTTCGGCGTTACCGAGATGCCGTCCACCCTTTGCCACAGTTGTTATGTCAGTCGACGTCCCTCTCATTTAAGTATATGGCTGAAAGAGTCAGTCTTCAGGAATTGTGAAACGAACCTTGTTGTCGACGACCGTGTGCCACAAAGGGTGCAGATTCACCACGAGATGCGGAAACTACTGTCTATTGAGGCCTAAGCTCGGTAGTGTGCGAGTGAGACAGACAAGAACCTCCATCATAGGGAAACCCAGAAGAAGGCGTTTCTGGCCAGGGAAGTGTATCAGTGTTAATTATGGCGGATCGGCCGTAAAGGGTAACGTTTATGGAAACTATTTAATTCTGTAGTAATTCAGGGAGTTAAGCAACAGTTACTTTAATCAACCATCCTTCATAAATTTTCATGGTGATCCCAATAAAACTTGAATATTGATCATATCTATAATAGTTTACGATTTACTGTTAAAGTGAGATTAACAAGTTTTGTAACTAAGACCTGAATGCTAAAATCTGAACGCTTTGGCCGATCATAACGATCGCATCATTAAAATGACAAACATTGTAAATATCAACTCTGTAACTTTATTTGTTTAAAAGATATAATCTTAAATTATCAGTATTTTCAGTTAAGCATGAGATCATCATTTCCTCCACACAAAGCACATTGAACGATGACAGCATGACGCCTTATTGAATCATTAGGTAATAGAATATTTGTTGTAAAGTTTAGTGCATAATAATTACTTTTGTTCTTTATTTACTTATCAGAAAGCAAATTGGTACAAGGCTACCGGCCGTGACATTCAAAGTTAAGAAGGAAGTTGTATTGGCTGTATGTAAAAGAATTTAACGTCTATTAGGTAATGGGTATTATTTTTACTTTATTTAGAACGTGAAAGTGGTCAAGCTTTGATTATTTAAATACGTTAATACGTAAAATAATTTAGAATAAGCTGTAGCCAATCAGATGGACGGCCTCAGGAAAGGGAAAGCCCCAGTAGGTTGAGTGAAGTTATTCGGCGCGCGTGAAAACGCCACCGGGGACGGACAAAGGCAGTGCTGTTGCAGACGCGAAAGCGGACAGTTCGGCTGGAGACACCAAAGGGTACAGTTCGGATTGAGACGCGAAAGCGGACATTCGGTCTTTAGGCAAGCAGGAGTGGTATCGCGTGACTTAGTCTCTGAGCGGTGAGCAGCCGCGTGCCTGGTGTGAACTCTTACTTTCCGCGTAGATAACTTGTATTTCGCGACGAGATTGTGAATGACCGAACTGTGTCAAATGGATATGCGCTCGAGTGTACCAGTACATCTAAGTACGACCACTTTTGCTATTAGTTTGCTTTCTGAATAAACAATATTCAAACCAAATCTCAACTATGTGACCTACATCATTTACGGATCGTTAATTTAGTTCCCAACATTATTATTACTGTTATTATATGTTACGTTAACTTTATATTTCGCAAACTTGCCATCAGCCAGACAATTTAACCAAAGGGTCACAAGTGTCTAATTTAGGGTGTGTAATGCGACACGTGTGGTTGAACACCTAGACAAGTTTGAGCCAAGACATTTCGATGAAGAGGAACTGCATGTGAGCCTGAACATCTTTGGGATGTTAGCTCGCACTTCTGCGTTGTGAGCGCAGCCCCATTTGGTCCCAGCCTCATTTGGTCTCAGCCCAATTTGGTCTCTGCCCAATTTGGTCTCAGCCCAATTTGGTCCCAGCCCAATTTGGTGCCCGCATCTCGTGGTCGTGCGGTAGCGTTCTCGCTTCCCGCGCCCGGGTTCCCGGGTTCGATTCCCAGCGGGGTCAGGGATTTTCTCTGCCTCGTGATGGCTGGGTGTTGTGTGCTGTCCTTAGGTTAGTTAGGTTTAAGTAGTTCTAAGTTCTAGGGGACTGATGAGCATAGATGTTAAGTCCCATAGTGCTCAGAGCCATTTGAACCATTTTTTGAACCAATTTGGTCCCAGCCCCATTTGGTCCCAGCCCCATTTGGTCCCAGCCCCATTTGGTCCCACAGTCAAGTTTGTGGTATCATGTATTAGTACCACCTCTTGGCATGTCAAGATATGTAACAGAATGTCAAGTTTTCGTCAGATGGCAATAGTGGTCGCTCGGGATCCGGCGGCCCCAATGGTGCACGCCTGTTGAGCGACACCTCCGGCAGCTCTGCACTACAGCCACGTGACGCACTTGCGCCCAGAGCTTCTTCACTATGACACCATCGATTGTGCCTACTTTAGCGAATCTCATCCTTGTTGACATTGTAACAGCTGGACTCTACCTCTCGCTGTGTCATTTGTAATGACTCTTCATATGCTTGCAGAAACACAAGTTAAGTAAATCTTCAGTTTACTGTCTTAAGTTGTTCGGTAATCATTTCTCCTCCTGTGCGGGTTTCCTAAGACAATAGTACCGTACGATTCTGTAGCGTACCTCTCCTTACCGTTGTGTACGAAATCGTACGCAACAAAATGGACCTCACTCCGTGTGACAACCAGCTTTCTGTGCACGGCTTGAAAACCTCTGGCAACATGCTGCCGTACTTTCATTCAATTTCACCGAGTCGTTAGTACACTATGTGATCAAAAGTATCCGGACAACCCCAAAAACATACGTTTTTCATATTAGGTGCATTGTGCTGCCACATACTGCCAGGTACTCCATTATCAGCGACCTCAGTAGTCACTAGACATCGTGAGAGAGCAGAATGGGGCGCTCCGAGGAACTCACGGACTTCGAACGTGGTTAGATGGTTGGGTGTCACTTGTGTCATACGTCTGTACTCGAAATTTCCACACTCCCAAACATGCCTAGTGTTTCCGATGTGATAGTCAAGAGGAAACGTAAAGGGGCACGTACAGCGCAAAAGCGTACAGGCCGACCTTGTCTGTTGACTGACAGAGATCGCCGACGGTTGAAGAGGGTCGTAATGTGTGATAGGCAGACTTCCGTCCAGACTGTCAGACAGGAATTGAAAACTGCATCATGATCCACTGCTAGTAATTCGACAGTTAGTTGGGAGCTGAGGAGACTTGGATTTCATGGTCGAGCGTGTGCTCATATACCACACATCACGCTGGTAAATGCCAAACGACTCCTTGCTTGGTGCAAGGAACGTAAACACTGGACGATTGAACAGTGGAAAAATGTGGTGTGGAGTGGCGGATCACGGTGCACAATATGGCAAACCGATGGCACGGTGTGGGTATGGCGAATGCCCTGTGAGCGTCATCTGGCACTGTGTGTAGCGCCAACAGTAAAATTCGGGGGCGGTGGTGTTATGGTGTGGTCGTGTTTTCATGGAGGGGGCATGAACCCCTTGTTGTTTTGCCTCTCACTATCATAGCACAGGCCTACACTGATGTTTTAAGCACCATCTTGCTTCCCACTGTTGAGGAGCCATTCGGGGATGGCGATTGCATCTTCCAACACAATCGAGCACCTGTTCATAATGCACGGGCTGTGGCGGAGTGGTTACACGATAATAACATCCGTGTGTTGGACTGTTCTGCACAGAGTCCTGGTGTGAATCTGAGAGGTGGCATGAGCCCCCTCTCATATTTCTATCTTACTCTGAGTAATTCGGTTTTCCTCTCTAATTGCATGCAGTGAAAAGTCGCTATTCGTCCACACGCGGACTTCCCACGCAGTGTCTCTCATCACCCGGGGGGTCTGGTGACAGTCAGTTTCTGCTGAACTTGAAAGGATTAAGGCGACAGGTGTGAGGGAGTCGAGTGGATGCTTTCCAGAGACCGACATTGTCTTAAGAGTGGGAGCGACATGCCCACAGGGGTCTGACGGAGCGGCTGTGCTAGAGATTCCGTTACTTCGCAGAAACATAGTGAAAACACTTTCTGGCGGGCTACCAGAGAGGCGTGGGAATGACTTGTGTTCCCAGGCAGTCTTGGCGGGCAAATTCCTGCGTTTTCTCCAAAATCGTAACTGTGATTGGCTTGCTCAGGGAATAGCTCCGAGTCGTAGCAAAATCGGTGCAGAAATTGGCGCCAAGGATTTCCATTGGTGGAATGGTAGTGCTTCAGCAATAGAGTTGAATTTTCCGCCGGTTTTCGGGTTGCTGATTGGAACATTTAACCACGGCGACTGTCGTGGGGGCGGGAATGTTCTGTGTTCGGTTTGTTCGGGTGCTCTTGAGAGGGTCGGCTCTCGCCTTTCGGTCGGAGTAGGTTACAAGACTGAGCTCTCGCTGATCTGGCCAGCCTGCCTTCCGTTGGCTGTCTAATATACTTTCATTTAATTGTAACTGTTTGACGAAGTTGCTGAAGTTTCGACTTCAACGTAACTCTCTGAGTACAGTTGGCAATTGAGCGTTCTGCGTACAATCGGCTTATGTTGTTCGTCTTGAGCAGTTTTGGCTAAAGTTGACTGTATCGGAGTTACTGCGTGACTTCGCTTGTTAAAATCAGTCACTGTGCCGTCAGTCATTGTGTGGCGAGCCTTCTTCGTCTCCCTCAGAGGCGCATTTGTATTGATAGGAAGTCTTTCGTCTGGAACAACCAGACCAGGATAATTTGTTTCGGGCTATACTCGCGACATTATCATCACCACAACGGGACGTCGAAGCAACTAGCTATCGCTTCCGGTACGCCAGATCGTGTCCTTGCAGTTAAGAAGACAGCTTGGTAACGTATGTCCGCAGCACCGGCAGATTAGAGAATTTGCTCTGTGATAATCAGAGCTCAGCAGAACGCGCCTGTTCCCGTCTTTTCTTACGTGGTTCTGTCTTGGATGTTCATTGCCTGAGTTCTGACTACTGTAGCAGCAATTAATGTTGGGTTGGCTGGGTGTTTCTCTTAAGATTTGAGTTGCAAGGAATTGGCTCCACATACCACTTGGTCATAAACGTCACAAGCTAGTTTATGGACAACTTCACCTTCACAGCATTTATTTGAATATCCAATTTGATGTATTGTAAATGTTTCATGTGTTTTGTTTATTATTTTGAGTTTAGTCATAATAAATGAAATTGTTATTTTGGACAGAACTTTCATTCTGTGGATCGGATAAGCAACCCTTTCATTTCTCACTACGTTAATGAAACTTTCCTTTATCAAACTCTTTTCTACTCCACTTGCAGGGTCGATTACAGTCAGTTCGCGTTTCTTCTTAATCCATGTGCAACAGCAAAAGTCGGAGTTAGAAAAGGGGGGGGGGAGCTTAGAGCATCATTTCCATATGAAGATTCTAGAAGAATTTAGTGTTAAATACACTGCTAGCCCCGGCAACTCGCAAATCCTGTAGAACACCTTTGGGATGTTATGGAACGCCGACTTTGTGCCAGGCCTCACAAGACCGACATCAATATCTCTCCTCAGAGCAGAGCTCCGTGAAGAATGGGCTGCCATTCCCCAAGAACCTTCCAGCACCTGATTGAACGTATGCCTGCGAGAGTGGAAGCTGTGATCAAGGCTAAGGGTGGACCAACACCACATTCAATTTCAGCATTACCGATGGACGGCGCCACGAACTTGTAAGTCATTTTCTGTCAGGTGTCCGGATACTTTTCATCACATAGTGTGTGTTATGGTACTTTATCTGACTCGTCATTAAAGTTTGCGAAGGAATATAGCGCCTGGGACGCAGTCGCTGTAGTCGCGGGCCAGAGCGTATCACGTAACGTGCAGAAGGCGGGGCAGACTGAGCGCTGGGATCCGTATGACGTGTGTGTGTTTGGGGGGGGGGGGGGGGGAGGGGCTTAATTAGCCTGCTGTGTCGCTGTGATGTGCGCCGTGTGGTCAGAGGCAGTTCCGGCGGATGGCTCCCCGGGGTGGCGCATGCAGTGGCCACTAGCCGCTAGCTAGCCGGAACCCCGCCGATTGCACGCGCCCCTTCGCCTGACGGCCCAAAAGTGGCCCTAATGACGCAAGTACGCGTTTACAGCACACACTGCGACCATGCCCCGTAACACCCTAATTTACCTTGCCTTTCAAAATAATATCTGTATGGTTTAAATGGCTCTGAGCACTATGGGACTTAACATCTGAGGTCATCAGTCCCCTAGAACTTACAATTACTTAAGAGGCTCCGGAACGCCCTATACTTGCAATGTTAAAATAACGCTTATAAATTAAATCTTTCCTCACAAAGTATTTGAGGTAGGAAGTTGAACTTTTTACAGATTATTTATTGGAATATGGGCTACAACTTAACACAGGGATTTTACAAAATTTTAGTTCAGTTATTAAAGATGATTTTTTTTCAATTGTAATGAAAATTCACAACATTTTTTTGCAATTTTTTATTTATATATTAAAAAATATACAGTTTTTTGGAAAAAGGCTGTGTTAAATTATGCAGAAGGTACTGTGTAACATTTACTGAAAGTTTGAAACAAATATGTTTGGAAGATCCTTAGAAAACATGTAATTAGTATGAGAAAATAAAAGTTTTGGGAATCGAGCGACAAAGATTGGATTAAGTTTTTAGTGCATTCCAGGTCCATAGGATGGATTATCTTCATCCTCTGCAAACTCCTCCTCCAGCTTCCTCTTGTTCCTCCTCCTGTTTACTCTTGCTTGGCCGGCCGAAGTGGCCGTGCGGTTAAAGGCGCTGCAGTCTGGAACCGCAAGACCGCTACGGTCGCAGGTTCGAATCCTGCCTCGGGCATGGATGTTTGTGATGTCCTTAGGTTAGTTAGGTTTAACTAGTTCTAAGTTCTAGGGGACTAATGACCTCAGCAGTTGAGTCCCATAGTGCTCAGAGCCATTTGAGCCACTCTTGCTTGTATTTCTAGACTCTTTACAGCCCTGTCTGCAGCCCGAAGGCGTTCCTTGTCTAAAGCAAGCATCGCTCGTTGTTGTGTTCGTAGATTTTGCTACCATTTTCTTCAGTTGCAGTTACTGCAACACTGTTCAAAAAGGTGGTCACGTATGAACACTTATCACATTTCAGTTGTATTTCACCAGCAAGTCCTACGTGCTTTATTATGGAGAGTTCCAGGCCAACTTCACTACAATTAATACATCTTACACAGTTTGAAAAAATTCCTTTGAGAACCGACATATCAAATATTTCATTCACATCCGATTCGCCCATAAAACATTCATAGTTTTCACTCATTGAACCAAGCTTCTTCTGTGAAGTATTTTCTTTCCCACTTTGACTGCTATGGGCAGGTGTACTTGAGAGGTTAGGTTCACTCACTTGGTTATGGTCTTTATTGTTTACAGTAATAACACATACCTTTGACTTTCCAACATTTCTCCTTTTCTTAAAAGCCTTCAGAGGATTTCTAATAACTTTACTTTTACTCATTATTATACTTCAACAAAACAGAGACTCAAGAAACAGAATTAATTACGAATATTTTCGAGATAACGACAGAGTAAATAAACATGAAACAATCGACAATCACACCAGCGATATATCTTGAAGCATCACAGGTTAGCCACAACACATACTTTATCTCACATCACTAAAATGTACCTGATGAACACGGACGTTAATAATAACACCATTTGACAGCAGTTTAACAGCGCCACAGTGGGTCACGCCCATGTAGATTTTAAAAAAATTTTTTTAAATAGTTGTAGGCTTCGGAATTGAATAAATTATATATCTATTAAAAGGTAATAGTCTGCAGATTCAGAAAACGCAAAAAAGTAAAAATTGAACTTTTCATGATTTTGAGCCTTTCCGGAGCCCGTTAAACCTGACTAACCTAAGGCCATCACACACATCCATGCCCGAGGCAGGATTCGAACCTGCGACCGGAGCGATCGCGCGGTTCCAGACTGTAGCGCCTAGAACCACTCGGCCACTCTGGCCGGCGCACCCACGTGAAAAAGGCAAACCTGTCTTACCGTATAGTATACTGAAGCGCCAAACAAACTGGTATAGGCATGCGTATTCAAATATAGAGATATGTAAACAGGCAGAATACGGCGGTGCAAGCAAACAACTGGCGCAGTTATTACATCGGTTACTGCTGATAAAATGGAAGGTTATCAAGATTTATGTGAGTTTGAACGTGCTGTTATAGTCTGCGCTCGAGCGAGGTAGTGATGAAGTGGGAATTTTCCCGTACGGCCATTTCACGGGTGTACCGTGAATATCAGGAACCTGGTAAAGCATCAAATCTCCGACATCGGTCCGGCAGGAAAAAGATGCTGCAAGAACGGGACCAACGGCGACTGAAGAGGATCATTCAATGTGACAGAAGTGCAACCCTTCCGCAAATTGTTGCAGATTTCAATGCTGTGCCATCAACAAGTGTCGGCGTTCGAACTGTCCAACGAAAAATCATCGATATGGGCTTTCGGAAATGAAAGCCCACCCGCGTATCCGTGTACCCTCGCCTGGGCTCGATAACACCGACACTGGACTGTTGGTGACTGCAAACATGTTGCCTGGTCGGGCGAGTCTCGTTTCAAATTTTATCGAGGTGTCTCGTTTCAAAGTGCATCGAGCGGATGGACGTGTACGGGTATGGAGAGAACGTCATGAATCTATGGGCCCCTGCATGTCAACAGGAGACTGTTCAAGCAGGTGTAGGCTCTGTAATGCTGTCGGGCGTGTGCAGTTGGAGTGATATGGGACTCTGATACGTCCAGGTTCGACTCTGACAGGTGACAAGTAGGTAAGCATCCTGTGTGATCACTTGTATCCATTCATGTCCATTGTCCATTTCGACGGACTTGGGCAATTCCAGCAGGACAATTCCACCCACACCCCACACGTACAGAATTGCTATAGAGTAACTCTAGAAAAACTCTTCTTAGTTTAAACACATCCGCTGGTCACCAAACTCCCCAGACATGAACATTACTGATCATATCTGGGATTCCTTGTAACGTGTTGTTCACAAGATATCTCCACGCCGTCGTACCGTTGCGGCTTTATGGACAGCCCTGCAGGATTCGTGGTATCACTTCCCTCCACCACTACTTCCAACATTTTAGTAGAGTCCATGCCACGTCGTGTGGCGGCACTTATGAATCCTCGCGGGGGCTCTACACGATGTTAGGCAGGTGCACCAGTTTCTTTGGCTCTTCAGTGCATAACCCTAGGTGTCGCTGTATATGGGGATATTGCCCGTAACCGTGGGGGGAGGGGGGGAACAGTGTGGTTGTGCCTGGTACAGAATTTGCAGAGGTGCAGTGAGCATTGGGGGAAGGGTCTTCCCTCCTAGAATGACCTTGGAGATAAGGAAGTGCTGATGCCGACATAAGCGAAATCTGACGTGCGAAACTTCATGAGATTTCCCAGAATGACCTCTCGGTTGGGGTTAAGGTTACCTCGTTCTCTACTTGACCGAATACCATTGGTTTTTTGCTACTAACACTGCAAAAAAAAAAAAAAAAGGTTCAAATGGCTCTAAGCACTATGGGACTTAACACCTGAGGTCATCAGTCCCCTACTACTTAAACCTAACTAACCTAAGGACATCACAGACATCAGTGCCCGAGGCAGGGTTCGAACCTGCGACCGTAGCAGCTGCGCGGTTCCGGACTGAAGCGGCTGGAACCGCTCTTCCACAACGGCCGGCAACTCTGCAAAAGAATTTCCATACAGTATCTGTATATTTATACCAGTGAATGTACTTGGAAAATAGTCATTGTTCGGTACATACTTCATCAGAGATGACGTCGCAAACATTGAGATGCGTGAAAAACGCTGTTGCTTAGAATGGAATGCAAACTCCTCAGTTTACAATCACTGAGACCACTACGCGACTTCCAACAAACTTTAAGCATTATTTCAAACGTATCCTAAAATTTTTCTCGCTTACATGCTCAGTGTCGAGTACTTAACAAAAAAAAAAATGGTTCAAATGGCTCTGAGCACTATGGGACTTGACATCTGAAGTCATCAGTCCCCTAGAACTTAGAACTACTTAAACCTAACTAACCTAAGGACATCACAGACATCCATGCCCGAGGCAGGATTCGAAACTGCGACCGTAGCAGCTGCGCGGTTCCGGACTGTAGCGCCTAGAACCGCTCGGCCACTCCGGCCGGCTTGAATACTTAACACATTGACTTATTTGTAATCAGACGTTTAAAACTGTTTTATAAATGGGAGTTCGATCCTTAAAGGAATCGATGGTTTACAGATGATTCCTAGACAGCCAAAGATCCTCCGTGAGGTAGTCCATATGTGCGAAACAAGTGTCGCATTACAGGAGAACTGTCCAAAGTTCGATGTCCATTGCCGCAGTGTTTCCAAAGTGACAATTAAAACGTTTTTACCGACCCCCCCCCCCCCCCCCCGTAGGCATACTGGAATATGTGAAGACTGTGACCGCGTATAGCAACTACTGGACGTCGAAACCAGTGTCGCAATTACAGTAAAAGCTTTTAGAAAAGTTTTATGATATCATTCTGGTAGGGAACGATAAGCAAAAAGAGCACACACAACTTCATCAAGAAGTTAATAACGGCGATTTTCTGTTGTTTGGCGTGTGAGATAGTATCTACAAAGAGGTCAGATTTTGATGTTGACAGTGGGAGAGGCTATTGATTGTCCCATCAGGCGCCCGGGACGGTGCGGTAATCGTTTGAGTGGATAGGAGCAGCTTTGGTAAACTTCACGGTCAGTTTGCAGCCGGACGAGTGAACACTGGCGGGTGCGGTTAGCTTTTGCGCGCTGTCGGCTGGACTGGACTCCACAATTCGTCACCTCGGGCGGTCCCCGCTCGCGCTGGGTTATTGATCGGCCCCGTCCCATCCTCTCCTGTGCTGTTACGTTATGTTATGGTGCGTGTGGGCGCCCCTTAACGGCACATTAGCGGCTAGGCAATCCCCGTAATGCCCCGCGCGACCCTGCGCCAATCAGAGCTGCCGGCAGTTTGCGCTCACACAGCCATTGCGGGCCCGGGAGGTAGTTCTAGTACGGTGTAGCTTACTCTATAGCATAGACTAGATCGTGGCCTGGGACGCACCTGACTAACAAGGGAAACATACACCCACAGCTCACGGACACTGATCATCTTTCGCGCCGAGATACACTGAAGAGCCAAAGAAACTGGTACACCTGCAAAATCGTGTAGGACCGCCACGATGACGCCGAAGTGCCGGAACACGACGTGGCATGGACTCGACTAACGTAGCGTTGGAGGCAATTGACACCATGAATCCTGCAGCTCTGTCCATAAACTCGTAAGAATACGACGGGGTAGAGTTGCGAGGCATCCCAGATACACTCAATAATATTCATTACAGCGGCGTTTGGTGGCCAGCAGAACTGTTTAAAGTCAGACAGTGCTCCTGGAGCCAATCTGTAGCAGTTCTGGACTTTTGGGGCGTCGCATTGTCCTGCTGGAATTGCCCAAATCCATCGGAATGCACAATGGACATGAATGGATGCAGGTGGTCAGGCAGGATGCTTACGTAGGTGTCACCTGTAAGAGTTGTATATACAGGGTCGTTCATTGATCGTGACCGCGCCAAATATCTCACGAAATAAGCGTCAAACGAAAAAACTAGAAAGAACGAAACTTCCCTATCTTGAAGGGGGAAACCAGATGGCGCTATGGTTGGCCCGCTAGATGGCGCTGCCATAAGTCAAACTGATATCAACTGCGTTTTTTTTTTTAAATAGGAACCCCCATTTTTTATTACACATTCGTGTAGTACGTAAAGAAATGTGAACGTTTTAGTTGGACCACTGTTTTCGTTTTGTTATACATGGCACTGTAATAGTCACAAACGTATGACTCACAATTTTAGACGAACAGTTGGTAACAGGTAGGTATTTTAAATTAAAATACAGAACGTAGGTACGTTTGAACATTTTATTTCGGTTGTTCCAATGTACCTTTGTGAACTTATCATTTCTGAGAACGCATGCTGTTACGGCGTGATTACCTGTAAATACCACATTAATGCAATAAATGCTCAAAATGATGTCCGTCAACTTCAATGCATTTCGCAACAGCGAGTAGTTCGCCTTCCGTAATGTTCGCACATGCACTGACAATGCGCTGACGCATGTTGTCAGACGTTGTCGGTGGATCACGATAGCAAATACCCTTCGACTTTACCCACAGAAAGAAATCCAGGGACGTCACATCCGGTCAACGTGCGGGCCATGGAATGGTGCTTCGACGACCAATCCACCTGTCATGAAATATCCTATTCAACACCGCTTCAACCGCACGCGAGCTATGTGCCGGACATCCATCATGTTGGAAGTACATCGTCATTCTGTCATGCAGTGAAACATCTTGTAGTAACATCGGTAGGACATTACGTAGGAAATCAGCATGCATTGCGCCGTTTAGATTGCCATCGATGAAATGGGGGCCAATTATCCTTCCTCCCATAATGCCGCACCATACATTAACCCGCCAAGGTCGCTGATGTTCCACTTGTCACAGCCATCGTGGATTTTCCGTTGCCCAATAGTGCATATTACACCGGTTTTCGTTACCGCTGTTGCTGAATGACGCTGCGTAGCTAAATAGAACGCGTGCAAAATTTCAGTCATCGTCCCATAATTTCTATTGTGCCCAGTGGCAGAACTGTACACGACGTTCAAAGTCGTCGCCATGCAATTCCTGGTGCACAGAAATATGTTACGGGTGCAATCAATGTTGATGTCGCATTCTCAACACAGACGTTTTTTAGATTCCCGATTCTCGCGCAATTTGCCTGCTAGTGCGGAGTAGCCGCGACAGCAGCTAAAACAACTACTTGGGCATCATCATTTGTTGCAGGTCGTGGTTGACGTTTCACATGTGGCTTAACACTTTCCGTTTCCTCAAATAACGTAACTATCCGGCGAACGGTCCAGACACATGGATGATGTCGTCCAGGATATCGAGCAGCATACATAGCACACGCCCGTTGGGCATTTTGATCACAATAGCCATACATCAACACGATATCGACCATCTCCACAATTGGTAAACGGTCCATTTTGACACGGGTAATGTATCACGAAGCAAATACCGTCCGCACTGGCGGAATGTTACGTGATACCACGTACTTATACGATTGTGGCTATTACAGTGCCATCCATCATAAAGCGAAAAAAGTGCTCCCACTAAAACATTCATATTTCCTTACGTACTACAGGAATATGTAATAAAAATGGGCGTTCCTATTTAAAAAAGCGCACTTGATATCCGTTTCACCTATGGTAGCGCCATGTAGCGCGCCAACCATAGCCCCATCTGGTTCCCCCCTTAAAGCTAGACGAGTTTCGTTCTTTGTAGTTTTTTCGACCGACACTTATTTTGTGAGATATTTGGCCCGGTCACTATCAATGGACCACCCTGTAAAGACGTATCAGGAGTCTCGTATCATTACAACTGCAGACGTTCCACACCATTACAGAGCCTCCACCAGCTTGAACAGTCCCCAGCTGTCATGCAGGTTCAATGGATTGGTGAGGTCGTCTCCATACCCGTACACGTCCATCCGCCGGATACAATCTGGAAGGAGACTCTTCCGACCAGGCAACATGTTTCCAGTCATCAACAATCCAATGTCTGCGTTGATGGGCCCTGCCGAGGCGTAAAGCTTTGTGTGGTGAAGTCATCAAGGGTACACGAGTGGGCCTTCGGCTACGAGCGTTCATATCGATGGTGTATCGTTGAATGGGTCACACGCTGACACTTGTTGATGGCCCAGCATTTAAATCTGCAGCAGTTTGCGGAAATGTTGCACTTCTGTCACGTTGAACGATTCTTGTCAATCATCATTGGTCCCGTTCTTGCAGGATCTTTCTCCGGCCGCAGCGGTGTAGGAGATTTGATGTTTTGCCGGATCCCTGATATTCACGATACACTCGTGAAATAGTCTTAAGAGAAAGTCACCAATTCATTGCCACCTCGGAGATGCTGTGTGCCATCGCTCGGGCGCCGATTATAATATCACGTTCAAACTCGTGATAACCTGCTATTGTAGCAGCAGTAACCGATCTAACAACTGCGCCAGACACTTGTTGCCTTATTTAGGTGTTGCCGACTGCAGCGCCGTATTCTGCCTGTTTACGAATCTCTGTATTTGAATACGCATGCGTATACCAGTTTCTTTGGCGCTTCAGTGCATAACGTATTAGTACAGCTAATTTTCAACGTTCTTCTGTAGCACCACGTCTGGTTCTTTTCCTTTACGGCTTTTCCCAGAATCCGTCACCCACTTTCATACGAGACTGTAGTCCAGGTGAGCACCCTCAAGGATTTCTCCTTGCGTTGTGGCCGATGTTTGACACTTACAGGTCTACTTTGTCCTGGAATGCCCTCTCCGTATTTGATAGTCGCGCTTCGTCCCTCATGCGTTATTTTGCTTCGAAGGAAGCATAACTCCTTCACTCCGCCTGCTTAGCTGGGTGGTAACGTGCTCGCCTCCCATGCAAGTGGGCCTGGGTTCGATTCCCGTCCGGGTTGGAGATTTTCTCCGCTCGTGGACTGAGTGTTGTGTTGTCGTCATCATCATTTCATCCTCACCACCAATAAGGCGTCGAATGAAATAAGACTTGCACTTGGCAGCCGAACTTCCCCAGATGGGGCCTGCCGGCCAACGATTCCATACGCTCATTTAATTTTTCCCTTCACTTTGTTTACTTCGTGCTCTCCCCAGTTTTGTTGTTTTGTCCCTGATCTCATCTCTGCTACCCGTCATTACTTTCACCTTTCTTCCCGTTTGTTCTCAGTCCATATTACGTACTTACTAGACTGTTCACTCCACTCAGGAAGTTTTTTAACTCTTCCTCGTTTTCACTGAGCAATCTTATCACTGATATCCCTTCACCCTGAATCTGAATCCCAGTCCTGAATCGTTCTTTTAGTCATTGCTTCTTGAATGTACAGAGTAAGGGAAGAAGAGGGCGTTTGTGATCTGCAGCCTTTCTAATCTGCGCTGCTGTCCCTTGGTCTCCCATTACTGTTTTAACCCTCCTTGTTCTTGTACAATGTGCATATTTTCCAAAACCTTGCGTGCCATGTATCTGTAAATTTCAGACATCTCGGACCAGTGCACGTTCTCGGACACTTTTTGTAGGTCAAATAATCCAATAAAATTGTATAGGTTTCCTTTAAACTTTGATTTCATTAACAAACAGCAAAAGCAGAGCCGCCTGCACTTGCATTATTATGCCTCAAAGTCAAACTGGTGATCAATTGTCAGAAGCTCAGTTTCCTTTTCCGCCAGCTACCAGTAGTGGTGTGTCGATGCACAGTGACGGAAACACCAAAAATAATTAATGTAGAATTATACAATTTCGTGATTACATTTGTCTGGGTAACATATGTGAGTGACAAGGCAAGATCGCAGGTTAATGTAAGTGCGAGATAAGTCACTGCAAATGTGAAATGCTGATACATTATAACCAGGGTAACCGCGAGAATGTTGAATGCAAGCGTGCAAACCTGCATTCATTGTGTTGTACGGGTGCCGGGTGTCAGTGTGTGGGGTGGTGTCCTACGCCTGTTGCAGCTGGCCTGTCAATATTGGAACGGTTAATGCTGTTTGTGGATGGTGCTGGAGTTGTCGTTGGATTATGTCCCATTTGTGCTCGGTTGGAGACAGCTCTGTGGTCTCGACCTTCTGTAGAGGATGTTGGGTTACAACAGCGGTATGTGGTCGAGCGTTATCCTATCGGAAAACACCCCCTGGAACGCTGTTTATGTACGGCAGCACAACACATCGAATCACCAGAATGACGTACAAATTGCAGTCAGAGTGCATGGGATAACCACGAGAGTGGTCCTGGTCCACAGAGCATAGCTTCAGGTGTAGGTCTGTGTTCAGCATACAGACATGTTTCCACAATGAGATTTTCACTCTGCAGCAGAGTGTGCGCTGATATGAAACTTCCTGGCAGATTAAAACTGTGTGCCGGACCGAGACTCGAACTCGGGAACTCTGCCTTTCGCGGGCAAGTGCTCTACCAACTGAGCTACCCAAGCACGACTCACGCCCCGTCCTCACAGCTTTACTTCTGCCAGTACCTCGTCTCCTACCTTCCAAACTTTACAGAAGCTCTCCTGCGAACCTTGCAGAACTAGCACTCCTGAAAGAAAGGATATTGCGGAGACATGGCTTAGCCACAGCTTGGGGGATGTTTCCAGAAAGAGATTTTCACTCTGCAGCGGAGTGTGCGCTGATATTAAACTTACTGGAAGATTAAAATATCTCATTCTGGAAACATCCCTCAGGCTGTGGCTAAGCCAAGTCTCGGCAATATCCTTTCTTTCAGGAGTGCTAGTTCTGCAAGATTCACAGGAGAGCTTCTGTAAAGTTGGGAAGGTAGAAGATGAGGTACTGGCAGAAGTAAAGCTGTGAGGACGGGGCGTGAGTCGTGCTTGGGTAGCTCAGTTGGTAGAGCACTTGCCCGTGAAAGGCAAAGATCCCGAGTTCGAGTCTCGGTCCGGCACACAGTTTTAATCTGCCAGGAAGTTTCACACAGACATGTTGGTTGCAAACCGTGAATTGACCTCCTCCTAACAACACATGGCCATCACTGCCACCTATACAGAACCGCTTTCATCAGACAGCAGAACAGACCTGCACCCTGTCCTGCCACTGAAGCCGCAAGTGGCGTTGGTTTGGGGTCAGTGGAACACACGCTACAGGTCGTCTGACTTGCAGCTGTCCATGAAGTAGTTAATTTGCAACAGTCCGTTGTGTCAGTGCGGTGCCAACTGCTGCTCAAATTGCTGCGGCAGTTGCAGTACGATGCACCCCAGCCATACGCCGAACACGGTGGTCTTCGCCCCGGCCGTGCGGAGCCCCGTCTTCTTGCGACAGTACTCTCTCGTGACCACCGCTCCCAGCAATCATGTACAGTGGCTACATTCATGACAAGTCTTTGCGCAGTATCGCAGAAAGAACATCCAGGTCTCTGTAGCCCTTTCACACTCAGTGAGATGTTGATAATGGCGTCTTTGTAGCCCTAAAGGCATTCTTGACTAATAAGGGGAGGCCGCCAATTGTGAAATTCAGATTCGATTCATACTGCGCATAATAAAAGCTCATGGCCAGATGTGCAATGTGGCAAAGCACCAAGATGCACTTCTCAGCCGTTGTCGAGAAAATCGACAGTTAAAATAACCCGTTCGGTGAAATACTCTCTACGATTAACAATTTTCTACAGCGTCGTGGCGCAGAGGTAAGCGCTCGGGTTCGTAATCCGAAGGTCGCCGGATCGAATCTCGCGCCATGCAACATTTTTTTATTATTAGTTTTTTGTAATATATTAATGAATTGCTTATGCATGTTGGTGAAGACGGATCGCTCTCCAATTGTACCGCCTCCATTTTTCCGTTTGTTTAACTGGGTGTACCAAAGCTCTCACGTCCGCACTGATTTTCGACGATGTTATAACTTGCGCTAGGGACCGCATTTACCTTCTTTCGAAGTTAGCAGGCAACTACGCTGTTATGCGGCGGCTCGTTTCGGCCCATTCAACATCTGTCCTTCAAGTGTAACGAGCGAGTAACGGAGTTTATATTTCATACCTGCCACAGCACATTTGTGTTCGTGGGGTTTCTATTCTAGTTCGAACGTTTGACTAACGCTATACGTATTCGTTTCGGAATATCGTTTCTACGTCTTCCGTTAACTATACGTGGTTAACATTATGAAGACAATTAATAACATTTGTGAAATACAACTTTGTTTGCGGAAAACATAATGATGTTCGAAGTTGCCAGTTTTTCTACGACAAACGACTTTCAACAACTTATTATATGCATAATTGTTGCAACTGATAGCCGGGAATTATATATATATATATATATATATATATATATATATATATATATATATATATGTGTGTGTGTGTGTGTGTGTGTGTGTGTGTGTGTGTGTGTGTGAATATACACACATTTGAATTACAAAAAACAAATACAAAAAAAAAGTAGCATGGCGCGAGATTCAATCCGGTGACCTTCGGATTTCGAATCCGAGAGCTTACCGCTGCGCCACGACGCTGTAGAAAAATATTAGTCGTAGAGAGCATTTCACCGCAACGGTTTATTTTAACTGTCGATTTTCTCGACAACGGCTGAGAAGTGCATCTTGGTGCTTTGCCACATTACTCCTCTGGCCATGAGCTTTTATTATGCGCAGTATGAATGGAATCTGAATTTCACAATTGGCGGCCTCCGCTTGTAAGACCAACTCACCACTTCCTGTCTCACGTCTACTGTGAAAGCTAACTAACGCTGAGGACCGTTACTGCGAGTATTTAAAGCATACGTTATAAAGCGAGCCGCAGTTTCCTTGTAACTGAACGCAAGTTCTGATACGTAAAAGCCACGTATAACACTATATAGTACGCTAGCGTTACCCTCTGGGAGGAATTTAGAAATGTTTTTGCCTAACGGGTAAATGGTATCAAATGGTTCAAATTGCTCTGAGCACTATGGGACTCAACATCTGAGGTCATCAGTCCCCTAGAACTTACAACTACTTAAACCTAACTAACCTAAGGATATCACACACATCCATGCCCGAGGCAGGATTCGAACCTGCGACCGTAGCAGTCGCGCGGTTCCGGACCGATGCGCCTAGAACCGCTCGGCCACAGCTGCTGGCTAGAGGGTATCGAACAGCAATTTCGTACCTATGGCAATTTATAGAAAACTGAAAGGCTTTATTTTGGAGGTAATGAAAGTAGTGAAGTTTACGTGAAAACAAACGGTCACCAGCCTAATGAGGTATAATAATTTGAAACATTAAGTTTAAAGAAAAATGAAACTTTGTTGCTAAAGTGACTTTCATTAATACTGCTTTTAAATAGCGCAATGAATACACACGACTACCGCACGAACTGAATAGTGGGTAGCAGTAGTTACTATTTACACAAATCAGCAATCATAGGAATTTTAAAAGTTGTTTCACTCATAGCAATAATAGTTACTATTTCAATCATCAACCAATTCATCACTAAGATGTTACTGAAGACATCACGAGACTAAAATTGGGCATGACAGGAGCCCTGGTTTAACATACAAACACCACAAATGAAGTTAAATGTACGCAGCTGGTGGTCGGGCGGTAGCGTTCTCGCTTCCCACGCCCGGGTTCTCGGGTTCGATTCCCGGCGGGGTCAGGGATTTTCTCTGCCTCATGATGACTGGGTGTTGTGTGCTGTCCTTGGGTTAGTTAGGTTTAAGTAGTTCTAAGTTCTAGGGGACTGATGACCATAGATGTTAAGTCTCATAGTGCTCAGAGCCATTTGAACCATTTTTGAAGTTAAATAGCACTATATGAACACTTTATATGCTCTCACTATTATGGAAATGTGTCAGATTTCTTTATCAAGCGCAATATTCCGTTTATCTTTCTTATAAAAAAATATAAAAAAAAAGAATATAATGGGGACCCATAAATTGAAACTGTGTTTACAGGCAAGTTCTGTGGCTATTTCAGAAACAAACTGCAATTTGCCAATATTGATTTCTAATCCCGCTTGAAACAATTTATATGTTCATACTTTGAAGCAAGTAATTCAAATATTAAGTTCAATTAATTTCAGAAAATTGTTTATAGTAATAATCAAAGCAAAATTACTTTCATATAAGTTCAGTTTGTGTGCCCATCTCACTACCTGTGAAGCACATAATTTAACTAGCGATTAATTTAACTGGCAGAAGCTGTGAGAATGAGGCCTTCTTGGGTAGCTCAGATGGTACAGCACTTGCTCCGAGTTCGACTCTCGGTCTGCCACAAAAATTCAAACGGCTCTGAGCACTTAGAACTACTTAAACCTAACTAACCTAAGGACATCACACACATCCATGCCCGAGGCAGGATTCGAACCTGCGACCGTAGCGGTCACGCGGTTCCAGACTGAAGTGCCTAGAACCGCTCGGCCACACCAGCCGGCTGTCTGGCACACAGATTTAATCTGCCAGGCAGTTTCATATCAGCACACACTCCGCTGCAGAGTTAAAATCTCAT
Organism: Schistocerca nitens; assembly: GCF_023898315.1. Classification (NCBI taxonomy): domain Eukaryota; kingdom Metazoa; phylum Arthropoda; class Insecta; order Orthoptera; family Acrididae; genus Schistocerca; species Schistocerca nitens. The sequence goes on along the minus strand of NC_064623.1, from coordinate 70,194,661 downwards.
TCTGGAAACATTTATACAGCTTGGCACTGAACTTTGGCACACTTAAGGCAGACACAAATCAATAGTTATTGAGAAACAGGATACTCGGTCTTCTGCACGTTCAGGAGGGGGCTCTACATTGGTTTCATGATCAGGACAATTTTAAGGTTCACACACATGTTTATATCACTTCAATTATTATTGAAAACCACTCATGCAAACATACTGGTCCATAGTATGATACATATCTGAGTTCATGAAGCAGGCGGAGCAGTGTCGCAATAGTGGTGGCAAGCACATGGCGGGTATATCGTCCCACACTCTTGCTGTTGAATGCTCTTTATAAATATAACAAGAGCACCACACGACAGCCAAAACCACATCTGAGGCAATTTCAATATGAATTGGCTTTCAAATGCCTCACTTGGGCCCTCGATGTTTACCGAACAACGTGTAGCCACTGACTGCGTAGCGTGCTCCTCCAGTAGCCGCCCAGACCGACCGCCAAAACCACCTTTTACCGCGCACCAGGCCACTTCCGTAGCGGAGGGATTCCCTTCACCTTTTATACTATATAATACAAGTTCCCTAAGCATGAACCAGTTTTTTGCATACACATTTCTCTTACTGAACATACATATTTTATAAAGTTTCATTATTTTTGGCCGGCCGAAGTGGCCGTGCGGTTAAAGGCGCTGCAGTCTGGAACCGCAAGACCGCTACGGTCGCAGGTTCGAATCCTGCCTCGGGCATGGTTGTTTGTGATGTCCTTAGGTTAGTTAGGTTTAACTAGTTCTAAGTTCTAGGGGACTAATGACCTCAGCAGTTGAGTCCCATAGTGCTCAGAGCCATTTGAACCAACCATTATTTTTAAACATTATTTTAGATTTCATAATACATATATTACAAACTTTAACTTTCTTTCACAACTCAATGAGCTTAATTAGTAAAGAACAAACACTTCATAGTCACATACACATAATTACACAGTATAAATTACTTACAAACGATATCGGTGTTATAATCTGACTTGCATCTTTATAGTGGCGCTACTAGCGCCACTACATCTACATCTACATACATACCCCGCAATCCACCATACGGTGCATGGCGGACGGTACCTCGTACCACGACTAGAATCTTCTCTCCCTGTTCCACTCCCAAACAGAACGAGGGAAAAATGACTGCCTATATGCCTCTGTACGAGTCCTAATCTCTCTTATCTTTGTCGTCATTCCGCGAAATGTATGTTGGCGGCAGTAAAATTGTACTGCAGTCAGCCTCAAATGCTGGTTCTGTAAATGTCCTCAGTAGCGATTCACGAAAAGAACGCCTCCTTTCCTCTAGAGACTCCCACCCGAGTTCCTGAAGCATTTCCGTAGCACTCGCGTGATGATCAAACCTACCAGTAACAAATCTAGCAGCCCGCCTCTGAATTGCTTCTATGTCCTCCCTCAATCCGACCCGATAGGGATCCCAAAAGCTCGAGCAGTACTCAAGAATAGGTCGTATTAGTATTTTATAAGCGGTCTCCTTTACAGATGAACCACATCTTCCCAAAATTCTACCAATGAACCGAAGACGACTATCCGCCTTCCCCACAACTGCCATTACATGCTTGTCCCACTTCATATCGCTCTGTAATGTTACGCCCAAATATTTAATCGACGTGACTGAGTCAAGCGCTATACTACTAATGGAGTATGCAAACCGGGAATTCAGCCAGTTAACACTTTCAGCGACCGCCGCTATTTCGGCGGGAGAACACCCCGCCATTTTCAAGGCAAACTCCAACGGACAGGCGGCGTACATGCAAATTTAAAACCTCGGTTCTCCTACTGAAGCAGGGAAGATAACACACACACTGAATGCTAATGCCACCAAAGATGACCAAACTCAGAGCTATCGATAGTGAGACTATGAATTAGCAGGTGAGGTAGCACTGACTGTCCCTCTGTTTTTTGACAAGGGAGAGAGCCGGATTCCAAACAGAGTTTAAACAAAAACCTCCATCCCTGTTAACGAGGTTGCTCGCTAATTTAATCTCAACTGCCTCCCTAATCACACTGTCCCAATAGCTGGACGTGCATGCCAATATCTCGGTGTTATTATATAACATGGGGTGACCAGTATGCAAGCAATGTTCGGCAATAGCAGATCTATTTGACTGCTGTAATCGTGTGTGTTGTTTATGCTCAGTACATCGGTCCTCCACGGTGCTGATAGTCTGACCAATGTATGCCATGCCGCAGCTACAAGGAATACGATATACACCCGCCTCACGCAGTCCACGATCATCCTTAACGGAACTCAAAAGTGGTCTAATTTTAGATGGAGGTCGGAAAACACATTTCACATCGTATTTCCGTAAAATACGACCGATCTTATTGGACGGGTTTCCTACGTAAGGCAAAAAGGCAGTAGACTTAGGTGTTGACTCAGAATTATCATCAATCACCCGATGTACAGTTGGTCGATAGCGCAACGCACGTTCAATCTGTCTATCACTATAACCATTTTGACGAAATGTAACTTCAAGATGGGACAGCTCAGCTGGCAAAGTCTCAGCGTCAGAAACGACATGTGCCCTGTGACCCAAGGTACGAAGTACCCCTTCACGCTGAGCTGGATGGTGACAACTATTAGCCTGTAAGTACAAGTCGGTGTGAGTACGTTTCCTGTAGACTGCATGTCCAAATGATCCATCATCCTTCCTCCTAACCAACACGTCAAGAAAGGGAAGGCAACCATCCTCTTCCACCTCCACCGTAAAACGAATGTTCGGGTGGATCGAGTTCAGATGTTGTAGAAAGACATTCCAATTCTCCCTACCATGAGGCCAAACAACGAAGGTATCGTCAACGTATCTAAATAAACAGGCGGGTTTCAAGGGCGCCGACTCCAATGCGCGTTCCTCTAAGTCTTCCATAAACAAATTTGCGATCACAGGTGACAACGGACTACCCATCGCAACTCCATCTGTCTGCTCGTAATACTGTCCAAGTCATCTTGTATCCTCCTACAGTCATTCAACGACGACACCTTCCCGTACACCACAGCATCATCAGCAAAGAGCCGCACATTGCTATCCACCCTATCCAAAAGATCATTTATGTAGATAGAAAACAACAGCGGACCTACCACATTTCCCTGGGGCACTCCAGATGATACCCTCACAACGTACTGGGTTACGCGAATGGCGAGAAATTTGAAGAGACCTCATGTTTCAGATATACACTCCTGGAAATGGAAAAAAGAACACATTGACACCGGTGTGTCAGACCCACCATACTTGCTCCGGACACTACGAGAGGGCTGTACAAGCAATGATCACACGCACGGCACAGCGGACACACCAGGAACCGCGGTGTTGGCCGTCGAATGGCGCTAGCTGCGCAGCATTTGTGCACCGCCGCCGTCAGTGTCAGCCAGGTTGCCGTGGCATACGGAGCTCCATCGCAGTCTTTAACACTGGTAGCATGCCGCGACAGCGTGGACGTGGACCGTATGTGCAGTTGACGGACTTTGAGCGAGGGCGTATAGTGGGCATGCGGGAGGCCGGGTGGACGTACCGCCGAATTGCTCAACACGTGGGGCGTGAGGTCTCCACAGTACATCGATGTTGTCGCCAGTGGTCGGCGGAAGGTGCACGTGCCCGTCGACCTGGGACCGGACCGCAGCGACGCACGGATGCACGCCAAGACCGTAGGATCCTACGCAGTGCCGTAGGGGACCGCACCGCCACTTCCCAGCAAATTAGGGACACTGTTGCTCCTGGGGTATCGGCGAGGACCATTCGCAACCGTCTCCATGAAGCTGGGCTACGGTCCCGCACACCGTTAGGCCGTCTTCCGCTCACGCCCCAACATCGTTCAGCCCGCCTCCAGTGGTGTCGCGACAGGCGTGAATGGAGGGACGAATGGAGACGTGTCGTCTTCAGCGATGAGAGTCGCTTCTGCCTTGGTGCCAATGATGGTCGTATGCGTGTTTGGCGCCGTGCAGGTGAGCGCCACAATCAGGACTGCATACGATCGAGGCACACAGGGCCAACACCCGGCATCATGGTGTGGGGAGCGATCTCCTACACTGGCCGTACACCACTGGTGATCGTCGAGGGGACACTGCATAGTGCACGGTACATCCAAACCGTCATCGAACCCATCGTTCTACCATTCCTAGACCGGCAAGGGAACTTGCTGTTCCAACAGGACAATGCACGTCCGCATGTATCCCGTGCCACCCAACGTGCTCTAGAAGGTGTAAGTCAACTACCCTGGCCAGCAAGATCTCCGGATCTGTCCCCCATTGAGCATGTTTGGGACCGGATGAAGCGTCGTCTCACGCGGTTTGCACGTCCAGCACGAACGCTGGTCCAACTGAGGCGCCAGGTGGAAATGGCATGGCAAGCCGTTCCACAGGACTACATCCAGCATCTCTACGATCGTCTCCATGGGAGAATAGCAGCCTGCATTGCTGCGAAAGGTGGATATACACTGTACTAGTGCCGACATTGTGCATGCTCTGTTGCCTGTGTCTATGTGCCTGTGGTTCTGTCAGTGTGATCATGTGATGTATCTGACCCCAGGAATGCGTCAATAAAGTTTCCCCTTCCTGGGACAATGAATTCACGGTGTTCTTATTTCAATTTCCAGGAGTGTAGAAGCAGGCCTACCAACTTCCGTTTATGTCGCACAGGTCGTTCGTGATGTTGCGATTTCTTTTTCGCGTCAGTGTGTGTGAGCGGCGCCGCAGTGCAGACAGCTGGGAGGCGAGTCTGGAACCAGAGCCCTCCGCTGGCTGCTGTGCCGGGCTGGCCCGCAGCTCCATCCCCCCCCTTCTCCCCCCTCCCCTCTGCCACACCCCCTACACTCCCTGCGGACCACTTGCGCTAACTCGCCACATCCGTCTCTTCGCTCGCTCCCCCCTCCCCTTGCCGAACTCTTAAGCTGGCACTCCCTCTTCCCCACCGCCTTCTTTACTCGCGGCACCTGCGTTCCGCTGGAATGCCTGCCATTCTTTCACCTGCCTAGCCGCGCCAAATGGACGTCCCGTCCCGTCCGTTCTGCGCATCGAGACAGCAGAGCAACGCACCTCCCGACGCCTCATCGCTAGCAGCTGCAGCACAGGCGTCTGGGACTAGGCAGGTATTACATTGTCAAATTTCTTTGTCAAAGATTTGATCAAAGATGTGATCAAATATTCGTCAAATATATATTTGACAAAGACGTGGTGCTAAAAAGGGATATTACACTGTCATCATATTTTTCGTCAAAGTTCAAGATGGCTGACAACAACAACTTTTTATTAACCACAGCAGGTGCATGTACCACAATTGCACTGTGTGCACATGCGAAAGAGAAGCGGGGGGAAAAAGGAAACGTACCTGGGTGAAGTCGTGGGTTTTACAACGACACGATAAAATCATTCAACAAAACTTGTTACCTGAGCTTGTAGTGGAGGACGTCAAGTCGTACATCAATTACTTAAGAATGGATAACCATACATTTCTGTATGTGCTCAGTGAAGTGTATGCTCACATCACGAAGCACAATACCCACTTAAGAACTGCTATATCTACAGAAGACAGGCTTACTGTAACACTCCGATTCCTTGCTACAGGAGAGGGTTAGGTTAGGTTAGGTCAGGTCTCCAATCTTGTTAATCTGTTTTTGTATTCAGGTGCCTCACGTTGTAAACCGCCTCATCAGCTTCATACATCTCTATTAATTTTGTAGTTGTCGGTACACACCAATTGTATTTACTGGCGATGTTTATAAAAACATTACAGATGACAGAACGATGCAGCGATGCTAGCGCTCCACGTGGTGACATGTTACATTGCAGTGAGCAGAAGACAAGAGACTTCTTTGATCAAATCTACAGTGAGGCCCTAGATTTGATCAATTATTTGACGACATTTGACAAAGTCCCCTATTGCACCATCAAATTTCTTTGATAAAGTTCTTTGACAAAGATATTGGACAAAGAAATTTGATAGTGTAATACCGGCCTAACAGAAATGGGGACGCTTGACTAGCGTGCAATCCGATAGAAGTCTCTACAGATCATGCTACCATGGTTCTTTGCCAGTCCAAGCTGGCCATTTCTGCTGTTCAGCTTGGGAAGGCGAGAAGGCAATTAAAATAATGGCAAACTGAAGATTTGTCACAAACACATAACTCTTTTTTACGATTTTTTATAATTAAATGACAGTTAATGACTTATCGCTGGTAAAAAGCCTTTAGTTCGTCGCTGTATACTTATCACCTCGCTTGCTGTAGTGGCCTTAACCTATAAAATGACGTCAAAGTATATATGGAACGTAACTATCACTACAGTGCTCAAGAATTTTGTATTTAGTTCGTCGCTGTATGCTTGTCATTTCGCTTGCTGTAGTTCCCTTTAACCTACAAAATACCGCTGAAGTATATATGGTGCGTAACTATCACCCCAGTGATCAAAAATTTTGTATTTGTGGGGATTCACAGCCTCGAGATGTTTACTAAACGCGCAGACATGGTCCATATTAAGCTGTAATGTCATGTTTATTTAATCGTGCGATTAGCTAATTTCGACTACGTGTCATTGCCAAGCATCTGCTTTTCCGTGTTGGTTTTACAGGTGCTTGACAATGACACGTAGTCGGAATTAGCCAATTGCACGATTAAATAAAAATCACGTTACACCCTACTACGGATAATATTTACGTTTATTAACCACAGTGATCGTTTCAAAGTATGAAAAATACAAAATTCTTCACTACACAAAGCAAGCCGATTACAGGAATCACAGCAGTCGATTAGAATATTGTAAAGAAACAGATGTGGCGCTGAGCTGTGTTCTATGTGGCTGCACACTGGATGATGTAAAGAAGGAATTAAATGGACTATGAGCAGTCTACAGAGATGTGGAACATTAAGTATTGCTCAATAAACTGTACGCAACACAGGTGAAAGACATAATCTAATCTAACCTTCATAAATTGCCACTTAAGTGATTTATATCTTGTTTCACATGTCTCTGGAAGAATATGTAAGATAGTACAGTGTAGGATTCCATTTGTGTATTGCAACCCCGAACAGTTTTCGCCTATTAGTAAAAATCGTAACCTAACCATGAGAAGGTGTTCGGCAGATTCAAATGGTTCACATGGCTCTGAGCATTATGGGACTTAACATCTGAGGTCATCAGTTCCCTAGAACTTAGAACTACTTAAACCTAACTAAACTAAGGACATCACACACATCCATGCCCGAGGCAAGAGTCGAACCTGTGACCGTAGCGGTCGCGCGGCTCCAGACTGAAGCGCCTAGAACCGCTCGGACACACTGGCCGGCTGTTCGCCAGAAACACGGGACAAGTTACGTATTTTCTCATGCTTAGCACCATGCATTTCGAGCATTTATTCCTGTAATGAAGTAAAAATATTTGCATAGCTATTTTCTGTGATAAATCTGTCCCGTTTTCCGATTGCAATGAAGCATAAAAAGACTACTGCAGGACATGAGAGACAGAACAACACACATACAACCATCACGTAAAATACCTACGTAAATAGTTATTCGTCGTAATGAGAATAATTTCTCGAAACACGTCATGCTAAGTACGAAAAAATACTCCAGTCATGAATGACAGTTGCAGGCCTTCCAAAAACTTCGATTATGATGAGTGAAATTAAGAAATGAGATTTCTTAAATGAGTATCTTGTTTGCGATTATGGGGGCTACTATAATGAGGGCGAATTAAAATGTCCATTCGCCCTTTCTCAAACGATTTCGTAGTTCTTTATGTCCTCGCACTGTAGCTCGTGGAATTAATTCTGGTGAACAATTTTGAGCTCTTCTCGTCACCCACGGCTTCACGCGCAATTGCTTCCGTTTCCCTTTCTTCTTAAGCAAGTTCTCGCCACCAACATTAAATTAACAGCCGTTGTACAGACGATTTAACTGTTCGGCAACCGTTCCCGAGCAACTATGACGAACAATTTTACGATAATGGAGTAGTTTTGTAAAGAAGTTTGACATGATCTTTGACAAAGATCTTGTAAAAAGGAGTGACGTTCTTGTGATAAATCTCCAGTGCGTCGTTATTTAGAACTGGCTTCCCCCGCCTTCCCGAGCTATACAAGCACCCTGGACACGCAAAGGATCAAGCTGCAGCCGTCCTCAACTGGAATGCGATCTATGTAGACAAAGTGCTCACCTTCTTCCTGAATATTTTTTTCTCTTTTTTGTTTAGAAATGTCCGTTAGATGTCGCTATCCAGATCTCATAACTGTAGCACGACATCCCATATGCATCGATTCTCTTCTGTTCTCGTTCTCCCACAGCCCAACAGCCGACAACGAACTCCAAACGACACAATGTGAACAGCCGTGACTTGCTGGTAGATTAAGTCAAAACTCAATTTTCATGTCCAGGATCGGTGAGCCACGTACCTCGTAGCAATGGGAACAGCACCACACACTCCGACACTGTGTAGAGGCCGCCAGCGGGCCCGGCCAAAACTACGCGCCACAGAGACTTCCTCGCTGCTCCACACCAACCGACCAACTGCCCGCACACAGCCCAGCCGGAAACTATAAGCGCCAGGCCAAAACAGTCCAAGGTGCGATACACACTGCTGCTGCCACCCGCAGAAAGAGAGGATAACAGCATAACCGCGGGAGACTAATCACAGAATATCAACCAAGGTTCAATCCAACGCATAGCACGAGCCAGCCACGGCTCGCCGGCAAATTAACAGGACATTATCAGCTAAAACGAAGAAGCGGAAAGTGGATAAAGACGAGAACGCGCCAGCAAAGAACTGTAGCTTTTCTTCGTTGGAAATATTTCCTTTATAATAGCAAGAATCCTTATCAATTTTCAGGTGAAAGTGATTTTCCGCCCACCACCTAAGATTTCGGACCTGCTGGGATCAGTGAAGGATAACTTGTCATTGAGGAAGGCGGAAATTTACAAAATACCTTGCCAGTGTGGTATGACCTATATAGGACAAACAACACGCACAGTGGAAGAACGTTGCACAGAACATAAACGTTGCACTCGCCTTCTGCAACCCAGAAACTCCGCAACTGCAGAGCGTTGTATCGCCAGCGGACATTCAAAGTAGAATGGCGAAACATTAATTTTGGCCTTAGCAACATCTTTTTGGGACTCCATTATAAAAGAAACCCTTGAAACACCAATTGCGGGAAATGTAATGAACGGCGACAGCGGCTACCAGCTGGAGAATGCGTGGAATCCCGTAATCTCCTAGATTTGCCCCACACGAAGGCGCCAAAATACTCCGATGTTAGCACACTGGACTCGCATTCGGGAGGACGACGGTTCAATCCCGCGTCCGGCCATCCTGATTTAGGTTTTCCGTGATTTTCCTAAATCGCTTCAGGCAAATGCCGGGATGGTTCCTTTGAAAGAGCACGGCCGACTTCCTTCCCTAATGCGGTGAGACCGATGACCTCGCTGTTTGGTCTCTTCCCCCAAAACACCCCAACCAACTCCGATGACTGCAGCGACCGGCAACGCCGAAGATAGCTGATCCTTGCAGCTCCCCTAGGGTGGGCGCTACCGTCGGGCGGTGTTGTCCTTCTGTCATCCTGACTCTGACGTATGCGCGGCAGTACTATCAGCGCGCTGTATAAGGCGGAGCGGGAAACGTTGATTCACACAGTTTCCAACTACTGGCCGAGTTTACGACCCTAGAGTTCTGGATGGTTCGTGATGGTTTGTGCAACCATATCGTGGTAATCCATGAGCCACACAGTTACTCTGCAAGGACGCGTTTCTGCCAAGGACTGTTTGATAACTTTGACTGATCCGTCTCGCTGTACAATGTTTCTTGCCCAATGGTAGTGGTAAGTTCCAAGGATGTCTGTTCACACAGCTCGCATCGTCCAGGATTGGTTTTGTGATCACGAGGATGAATCATGTTTGGATAACAAGAAAAAAACTGTTTTGCAAGAAAGGCGGGACCTATGTGCAATAATTTTAACTGCAAACACGGAAGAAATCCACGAGCTGCAAAATCCAAAAGACGAATAAGTACTAAGTGTTGGTATTAAAGATGTTAATACACTACTGGCCATTAAAATTGCTACACCACGAAGATGACGTGATACAGACGCGAAATTTAACCTACAGGAAGAAGATGCTGTGATATGCAAATGATTAACTTTTCAGAGTATTCACACAAGGTTGGCGCCGGTGGCGACACCTACAACGTGCTGACATGAGGAAAGTTTCCAATCGATTTCTCACACACAAACAGCAGTTGACCGGCGTTACCTGGTGAAACGTTGTTGTGATGCCTCGGTAAGGAGGAGAAATGCGTACCATCACGTTTCCGACTTTGATAAAGGTCGGATTGTAGCCTATCGCGATTGCGGTTTATCGTGTCGCGACATTGCTGCTCGCGTTGGTCGACATCCAATGACTGTTGGCAGAATATGGAATCGGTGGGTTCAGGAGGGTAATACGGAACGCCGTGCTGGATCCCAACGGCCTCGTATCACTAGCAGTCGAGATGACAGGCATCTTGTAAACATGGCTGTAACGGATCACGCAGCGACGTCTCGATCCCTCTGTCAACAGACGGCGATGTTTCCAAGACAACACCCATCTCCACGAACAGTTCGACGACGTTTGCAGCAGCATGGACTATCAGCTCGGAGACCGTGCCTGCGGTTACCCTTGACGCTGCATCACAGACTGGAGCGCCTGCGATGGTGTACTCAACGACGAACCTGGGTGCACGAATGGCAAAACGTCATTTTTTCGGATGAATCCAGGTTCTGTTTACAGCATCATGATGGTCGCATCCGTATTTGGCGTCATCGCGGTGAACTCACATTGGAAGCGTGTATTCGTCATCGCCATACTGGCGCCCCACCCGGCGTGATGGTATGGTGTGCCAGTGGTTACACGTCTCGGTCACCTCTCGTTCGTATTGACGGCACTTTGAACAGTGGACGTGGCATTTCAGATGTGTTACGACCCGTGGCTCTACCCTTCATTCGACGGCTGCGAAACGATACATTTCAGCAGGATAATGCACGACCGCATGTTGCAGGTCCTGTACGGGCCTTTCTGGATACAGAAAATGTTCAACTGCTACCCTGGCCAGCACATTCTCCAGATCTCTCACCAATTGAAAACGTCTGGTCAATGGTGGCCGAGCAACTGGCTCGTCACAATACGCCAGTCAGTAGTCTTGAACTGTGGTATCGTGATGAAGCTGCATGGGCAGCTGTACCTGTACACGCCATACAAGCTCTGTTTGACTCAATGCCCAGGCGTATGAACGCCGTTATTACGGCCAGAGGTGGTTGTTCTGGGTACTGATTTCTCAGGATCTATGCACCCAAATTGCGTGAAAATGTAATCATATGTCAGTTCCACTGTAACATATTTGTCCAGTGAATACCAGTTTGTCATCTACATTTCGTCTTGGAGTAGCAATTTTTATGGTCAGTAGTCTCTTATTGAGCTTTTGCGGACTGCTTTGGAAAGAAAGGCTCGTGATTCCTATCCACCTCCATCATCATTACCAGAACTTGCCACTACTTTGCAGGAAGAGTGGTTTACAACCAGCTTGAAAACCATACAGGTCCTGTATTTATCCATTCCGACATGACTGGAAGCTGTTTCGAATGTCAAACGGATCAGGCATGGTAATGTATCGTGTTTGTGGTGTCTCAATATTTTTGTCCAGCCTCTGTATGTATACCCTTTACAGTATCCAGTTGACGGTACCACAATCGTTATACAAACTACATTATAGTACACAACATTTCTATAGTACCCTGTCCCCACTTCATCTTCTGAGGTGTATATTGCAACAGATTACATAATGTACTATATTATGATTGTAGCTGATGCCTAACAATGTTTTCCGTTTTCTTTACAGGTAAGTCGAGGGACTTCCCAGTCAGCCTGCATGATACGTAAGTAATATAAGAGGCATTTGATATGTTTACATGGTCATACAGTTAAGGATAAAATTGATTAATCATTAGAGAACGATTGTGTAATAACACGTGATTCGACTGTGCGTTATAAAAACTAATAAAAATTGAAATAACAACTTAAAAGAGTATCGAAAACCTACTTTATACCTGGGAAACAAGCAACAGCGTATTTAAGTAAACTGCCTGACATTTACAGGTGATTTTGTTCCAGCCTGTTTTCTGAAAATCTGGTTGTTGCAGACATACGAGTTAATCTCTTGAAACAGTTATCTCGCTGAGCGAATTTACGAACCCTTTCAGAGAAAACCAAATGTACTGTAACGTAAAAATGCACAATATGTTTTTACACATGGACATGGTCAGACACGAAAGATCAAAAAACTGATGTATATAAAGAGATAATTAGAAAAGATGGATTTGATTTATCTACCTGAAATGAGAGGATACTCAAAATGAAAAGAGCTTATGGAATAACAAAACGTAGCTGAAGTAAAAAGTGCACCTGAAGAAATGCAGTACATTATGATAGTGGAACTGCCGCTACGCAAGTGCGTGCGTAGCTTTCAATTATACTGGTAAATTAATCAGACTAGATATATTAGAGTGAAGAGTAGGGAGGAAATATTTCAAATGTTCGTCGTCTTCGTTGCCTGCGTGGTACCGTGGAAATACTCGCAGACGCGGAAAAACTATTGTATTTAAAAATATCTATTTTCTAAGTAGGACTAAGAAATAATGTCTTCATCAGTGTTAACACTTAACATCTACCACGTATACATGTGAAATGACTCGTTCCACATCATTCCGATAAAAGAATTGCTCATTTGATCTATGGAACATGTAAGTATGTGACTTACTAAGTAACTCTCCGCCATGTGGGGCACGAGGCAAACCATCCGACGCACTGTACCGCAGATGCAGTCGGAAACAGAGTCCAAGTAATAGTCTGAAACTGCTGCATACGTTAAATCTGTGTAAATAAGGGTTGTCATCTCCCTTTTGATACGCGAGACACGGTTAAATTGTCACTGCTCCTATACCACTGTCGAAGCACTCTCTGATCAGACCACTAGATTGAGAAATGTACACCACAAACTGTTGTAACTGCACCGTTCATGGCATCTCCTAAATGAACGAAACAGGACAACAGCCTGAATCAGGATTTATTGTCCTCCATAGGACTTCGCCAAGTTCACCTCGTTGCTATCAGACAGTACCTCCAGCTATATGACATCTCCACGTTATGACGGGCCTCCTATCTCCGAGTAGCAAGTGCTCGCTGATTAAGTCGCTCCATTTCTCACAGTAACCGGAAAGTTACTCATCACTGAAGGATCGCTGACTCGAGAGGTGATACACGCCACACTTTTACTGAAACCCCAACTTTGACCCCCTCCCTCCCCCCTAGTGCCCACGACTCCCATCCTACCTTCGCTGTGGTTGTCACCTGACTGCAGATTTTGCGAGCTCAAAAAGGGCTCTATGGAGTTATTGTTTTAACCTCCAGATCTTTCAGCAACTCAGCCTCCAGAGTACAAGGTAGGTGTGATATTATCAGAACAACCCCATGGGTGTCGTGAAGTTGGCAACGGAACTGCAAGTTTTCCTCAGATGCCAATAAACGTGGTGGTGGATTGGGCGGACCCAATGGTGCGTGTCCACTGAGCCACGCCTCCAGTGGCTCTGTACCACGAGCGCCCTCTGCCGCCACGATATAGAACAGCCGGCGGCAACCACTCATCATTTGTTTTTACTTTAGGGAGCCTCTTTCTAGTTGAAATTGAGAGCTGGACTCTGCTTCTTACTGCATTATTTGTAATGAGTCTTCATATGCTTCGAGAAATAAAAGTTAAGTAAGTCTTGTTTGTGTTATTTTAAATGCAAGCCGATCATTTCTCCTCATGTCCAGCTTTTCTATGATGACAGTCACCACACCACTTTGTAGTCCACTTCTCATTACCATTGTTATCAAGAACTATACAACATTAGGCACTTTGGTTGGCCATTGCCTGACATCACTGACAATGGCCGCCATCAGGCGCTGCTTCCTGGCGTCTCCCTCAAAAGTTTCCTTGCCAGACGCTGTGCTGTGGGCTGCACCGGCCACGCTGTCCAAGTCACTCGCCACTGAAAAGAGCAAAGTGGGCCCAGACTGCCAACGAGTCAGCCGCATTAACGGCAGAGCGGGCCATTGTCTCCCAGTTGGAGAACAGTCCTCGTCCGCGGAATGTGGAAAACTGACGTGCTGAAACATGTTCGGGTAAAAAAAAAAACCTGTGTTTTGCAAGAAAGGTGGTACCTATGTGCAATAATTTTAACTGCAAACACGGAAGAAATCAACGAGCTGCAAAATCCAAAAGACGAATAAGTACTAAATGTTGCTATTAAAGAAATATTAAAGTTTTTGAATGGATTGAGTCCCTTGAACATTCGTAGTTTTTCTTATGCAGTACACGGTCATATTGCTGCGGACTTATTGGAAATCTGTTTATAATTGTTTTTTGCGGACAACGATTGTCTTTCGCTACCCTTTGACTGGAGAGGAAATTTGGGGCTTCCTGCCCGACAAGGATGATGAACTACATGGCTCGACATCTGCTCCAGTATCACTTTCACTTGTTAAGTATGTGTCGTCATCTGTCCGCTCAGTCGAGTGTACTTACTTATGTTTTCGTGTGAGAAGTACTTCCATTCACCGCATAATGGTGAGGTGTTGTGATGCACACGTAACTATAACAAGTATTTTTCACAACGTAGTAAAACACTTTTCGCTTCACCAGAACACATTGTGATTGTGGTAGGTGTAAGTAAAAACGAATATAGGCGCGAAAACATCGCGAAAAACTGAATTAAATTCTAGAAGATAGGTCAACTCCCAGCAAAATAAAAAAAAAAATTCTCATCAACATCATTTGGTTGCAGATGACAATCTACGTGTAATAATTAACACACAAGTGATCCAGAAAATTCATGCACACCAAATGTAAAGGTATTTACAAAAAGAAACGATCTGTTGGCTTCAAATGGCTCTGAGCACTATGGAACTTAACATCTGAGGTCATCAGTCTCCTAGAACTTAGAACTACTTAAACCTAACTAAGCTAAGGACATCACACACATCCATGCCCTAGGCAGGATTCGAAACTGCGACCGTAGCGGTCGCGCGGTTCTAGACTGAAGCGCCTAGAACCGCTCGGCCACATCGGCCGGCAAAACGATCTGTTGTTGGAACTAAAAATACACATAATTTTATAATCATTTAACAAAAATGTTCACATTGGAGAATAAATAAAAACGAAAACCGACTGATGATGGCACAGTGGTGCCGAAACGTGTTTGGGTACTGAGAAAAACGGTGGTTTGCATAACTGGCGGACCTCACATCCAACAATATAATGCAATGTTTGCTTTATTTGTCATTCCAGTGCTCTGCTTTGTATCAATACCACCAGCACTTTAGCGCTGTTGTGAGTTACTCATCGGCTGAGCAGTTCAGCTACGCTCCGTAGCCTCATGCTGTGCTCACCATTGGACACCTCCAATCCCGCCCTCCGCTACCATTAGCAGCCAATACTGTAGTTGCATTGTGGACTATATGTGTGGCGTCGAATGATGTAAACATCATTCACCTTTTGCGACCTCGCTCTCAAGGAGTTCCTTGTGAGTCGAAGCTGCGACTGTGTAGAGAAGTACCTGGAAGCTGTCGCTCAGTGTGCCAAATAAAACATTTTTTATTTTCACTCTGGTTTTTCGCTATCGATAGGACCTAAAAAGTAGCCCTCGTATTTGTTGTTGTTGTTATGGTCTTCAGTCCTGAGACTGATTTGATGCAGCTCTCCATGCTACTCTATCCTGTGCAAGCTTCTTCATCTCCCAGTACGTACTGCAGCCTACATCCTCCTGAATCTGCTTAGTGTATTCATCTCTTGGTCTCGCTCTACGATTTTTGTCCTCCACTCTGCCCTCCAATACTAAATTGGTGATCCCTTGATGCCTCAGAACATGTCCTACCAACCGATCCCTTCTTCTAGTCACGTTGTGCCACAAACTCCAATTCTATTCAATACCTCTTCATTAGTTATGTGATCTACCCATCTAATCTTCAGCATTCTTCTGTAGCACCACATTTCAAATGCTCCTATTCTCTTCTTGTCGAAACTATTTATCGTGCATGCTTCAGTTCCATACATAGCTACACGCAATACAAATATAATTGCGTAGGCTGGAGCAGCAGTAGTTTTTACACTATGACGCGGTACCAAACCCATAAAACTTTTATGTCGTCCATACAAATACTTTCAGAAATGACTTCCTAACACTTAAATCTATACTCGATATTAACAAATTTCTCTTCTTCAGAAACGCTTTTCTTGCCATTGCCAGTCTACATTTTATATCCACTCTACTTCGACCATCATCAGTTATTTTGCTCCCCAAATAGAAAAACTCCTTTACTACGTTAAGTGTCTCATTTGCCAATCTAATTCCCTCAGTATCCCCGAGTTGACTACAATCCAGTATCCTCGTTTTGCTTTTGTTGATGTTCATCTTATATCCTCCTTTCAAGACAATGTCCATTCTGTTCAGCTGCTCTTCCAAGTCCTTTGGTGTCTCTGACAGGATTACAATGTCATCGGTGAACCTTAAAATTTTTATTTCTTCTCTATGGATTTTAATACCTACTCCGAATTTTTCTTTTGTTTCCTTTACTCTTTGCTCAATATACACATTGAATAACATCGGGGAGAGGCTACAACCCTGTGTCACTCCCTTCCCAACCATTACTTCCCTTTCATGGCCCTCGACTCTTATAACTGCCATCTGGTTGCTGTACAAATTGTAAATTGCGTTTCGCTCCCTATATTTTACCCCTGCCACCTTCAGAATTTGAAAGAGAGTATTCCAGTCAACATTGTCAAAAGCTTTCTCTATGTCTACAAATGCTAGAAACCTAGGTTTGCCTTTCCTTAATCTGTTTTCTAAAATAAGTCGTAGGGTAAGTATTGCCTCACGTTGTAAGCTTATCTGTCCGTCGCTGACATAGAAGACTGAAAACCTTCTTTCCTTCCCGTCTGGGCAAGCTGTGCAGTGACTAGAGTACATGTAAAGCTTACTGGGACAAGGTAAATGCTAGCTGCAATGAAGTCGATAATTCGATTGTAATATTGCCATTTTAATTTGATATTCCCCACAACTGACAAAATTTACAAAAAAAAAAAAATGTGAATTTTCTTTGTCCACCCACACACTCCTGGGAATGGCACATTAACAATTTGCTATTACGCGCCCCTATTACCGGCAGCTGCGTTGATAAATATTCGGCACCTCGCAAGGATAACTTCTAGATCGACAATATTAGGTAAGTTTTTGGAAGTGGTTAGGCTTTGGTGAAAATCTCGCTTCTGAGCACACAAAGAGCTCTAACCGCAGAGATCTGCACGGAACACGCGTTGGTGCAGTGTTGCGACACAGACCGTGTATCTCCCTTCGAAGACGATGGCAAGACGCCGTCTCCAAGTCCGTACCGCTCGATGGCTGAAGGCGAAGTCCCCACAATTCTCTCGTCTTCCACGCGTACGAAAACGCGGCTGAAGAATACTCAGTTTCGGCCAATGTCGAACGCTCTATCATCGCCGAAATCGCTCCACTGAGATCTACCCAATGATCGAGTAGGTCATAACGCCCCTAGGCAAACGAAGTTCCCGTCTTCGCCATGTGTTGCCCAGCACAGGTGGCTCCGGATGCCGGGCTACACCCAAAAGCTCCGTATTGTCCCGCGTTTCCGGTGACCGCTACCTGCCGTCCACGGCGGCCCGGCGAGCTACGGCCAGCTGCAGACTTAACATTCCACAATCCTCAACTTCCGACGCTTTTCACCAACGCTTTAAGTTAGTGGCTCAATCAAGCGGACATGCAGGGAATACTGCTGGACAGTACCTCATACTTAACATAATTAAATAGAGTCATAATCTGATGCCCTTGCCAGTCCCTTTATTATTAATACTAATGTTGGTAGGCTAACGTGTATGTGCCCATGTCCTAGCACCTTACAACGTTTTCCAACATTTCTACGGAATCCAAACTGATCTTCCCCGAGGTCGGCTTCTACCAGTTTTTCCATTCGTATGTAAAGAATTCGCGTTAGTATCTTGCAGCCGTGACATATATTTTTTTTTTGTGAGGTTTAAGGGCGCTCAACTACTGACGTCATTAGCGCCCAGTCACAGTTGTTAGAGCACATGGAATCTAGTAAAACTCAAGGGGAGGGGGGACACCAGTAAGTCCTGACAAAGATGCAGATAAAATACGTAAAAAAGTTAGATGTCTTTGGACAAGCCAGTCAAAGTTATAAAACGCAGAACACGAGCAGCTGCTCGAGCGTCATCAGCTAAAATATCCGGTAAAGTAGATGGCAGGGACAGGACAACACGAGATTGACTAAAGCGGAAACACGACAATAAAACATGGCGCACTGTTAATGCTTGACCACAAGGGCACTGCGGGGCTGGGTCACCAGAGAGCAGGTAGCGGTGGCTAAACCGGCAATGCCCAATCCGCAACCTGGTGAGAAGGACCTCTTCTCGCCGAGATGGTCGGGAGGAGGATGTCCAAGCAGTTGGGAGCGGTTTTACTGCCCGGAGCTTGTTTCCTTGGAGGGATGACCAAGCATGCCACCACAACTACACAAGCCTCTTACAAACAACCCCACGAACGTCAGATGACGGGACACAATGGGAGGCTGGCCGAGGCAGGAGGACTGCAGCCTTGGCTGCAGCATCTGCAGCCTCATTCCCAGGCACTCCTACATGTCCGGGAACCCACAGAAAGCTTACAGGAGAACCATTATCAGCGAAAGAATGGAGGGACTGCTGGATCCGTTGCACCAAGGGATGGACCGGATAGGGAGCTCCAAGGCTCTGAAGAGCACTGAGTGAGTCAGAGCAGAGTACATACGATGAATGGCGGTGGCGGCGGGCATACTGAACGGCCTGATCGAGAGCAAAAAGCTCGGCCGTAAAGCTGGAACACTGGTCGAGGAGCCGGTATTTAAAGGTGGCGGCCCCGACGACAAAGGCACAGCCGACACCATCGTCAGTTTTGGAGCCATCGGTGTAAATAAAGGTGTGACCGGCAAGTCGAGCACGAAGTTCGACAAACCGTGAGCAATACATTGCAGCCAGAGTACCCTCCTTCGGGAGTGAGCTGAGGTCGAGATAAATATGAACCGGAGCCTGGAGCCAAGGTGGTGTCGGGCTCTCACCCTCTCTGAAGGTGGTAGGGAGGGCAAAATCCAATTGTCGAAGCAGGGGACGGAAGCGGACTCCAGGGGGCAGCAGGGCAGACACATACAACCCGTACTGACGGTCGAGAGAATCGGCGAAGAAGGACTGATAAGAGGGGTGGTCGGGCATTGACAACAGCCGGCAGGCATACCGACACAGCAGTACGTCGCGCCGGTAGGTCAATGGTAATTCGGCAGCTTCAGCATAAAGACTCTCGACGGGACTAGTGTAGAAGGCTCCAGTCGCAAGACGTAACCCCCGATGGTGGATGGAGTTGAGACGGCGTAAGAGGGATGGCCGAGCAGACGAGTAGACCAGGCTCCCATAATCCAGCTTTGATCGGACTATGGACCGATACAAGCGAAGCAGGACAGTGCGATCCGCTCCCCAAGATGAACCACTAAGAACTCTGAGGAGATTAAGGGAACGTGTACAACGGGCAGCCAAATAAGAGACGTGCGGAGACCAACAAAGTTTCCTGTCCAGTGTGAGCCCTAGAAACTTAGTTGTTTCCACGAATGGGAGAACTGGACCGAGATGTAGGGATGGTGGAAGGAACGCTTTATATCGCCAAAAGTTGATGCAAACCGTCTTCTCTTCAGAGAACCGGAAGCCATTTGCCACGCTCCATGAGTATAGGCTGTCTAGACAAAGCTGAAGGCAGCGCTCCAGGAGGCATGTTCTCTGGGCACTGCAGTAGATCGCGAAGTCATCGACAAAGAGAGAGCCTGAGACATTAGGTGGAATGCAATCCATAATTGGATTGATCGCGATGGCAAAAAGGGCTACGCTCAAGACGGAGCCCTGAGGCACTCCATTCTCCTGGAGGAAGACGTCGGACAATACGGAACCCACACGTACCCTAAACTTTCGATCCGTTAAAAAGGAATCAATAAAAAGGGGCAGGCGACCGCGTAGGCCCCACCTGTGCATAGTGCGGAGGATGCCTCCTCTCCAACAGGTATCATAAGCCTTCTCCAAATCGAAGAACACGGCTACCGTTTGGCGCCTTCGCAAAAAGTTGTTCATGATGAATGTCGACAAGGTCACAAGGTGGTCAACAGCGGAGCGGCGGCGACGAAAGCCGCATTGAACATTGGTAAGTAGCCTTAGAGATTCAAGAATCCAGACTAACCAAGCATTTACCATGCGCTCCATCACCTTACAGACACAGCTTGTAAGAGAAATGGGGCGGTAACTAGAAGGAAGGTGTCTATCCTTCCCGGGTTTGGGTATAGGAACAACGACGGCGTCACGCCAACGCATGGGGACCTGACCTTCGGTCCAGACGCGATTGTAGGTACGAAGAAGGAAGCTTTTGCCCGCCGGAGAAAGGTGTGCCAGCATCTGAACGTGAATGGCATCTGGCCCCGGAGCAGAGGACCGGGACAATGCAAGCGCACGTTCGAGTTCCCGCATAGTAAAGGGGGCATTATAAGTTTCCAGATTCAGCGAGTGGAAGGAAGGTCGCCGAGCCTCTTCTACCTCTTTCCTGGGAAGGAAGGCAGGGTGGTAATGGGCGGAGATTGAAACCTCCGCGAAAAAGCGGCCGAAGGCGTTGGAGACAGCCACAGGATCAACAAGGACCTCATTACCTGAGGTCAGGCCAGATACCGAGGAGTGGGCCTTAATGCCCGACAACCGGCGCAGGCCACCCCAAACGACAGAAGAGGGAGTAAAACTGTTAAAGGAGCTGGTGAAAGAGGCCCAACAAGCTTTTTTGCTGTCTTTGATGACTCTACGGCATTGCGCTCGGAGTCGTTTGTATCCAATACAATTCGCCAACGTAGGATGGCGGCGAAAGGTGCGTAAAGCACGTCGTCGAGCACGGATAGCGTCTCTACAAGCCTCATTCCACCAGGGGACGGAAACGCGACGTGAAGAGGTAGTATGAGGAATGGAACGTTCGGCAGCATTGACGATAACAGCCGTGAGGTATTCGACCTGACTGTCACAACTGAGAAATTCGTGGTCCAGAAATGTCGCCAGAGAGGAGTAAAGTCCCCAGTCAGCTTTCGGTATGTTCCAGCTCGAAGGACGTGGGGATGGGGTGTGGTGCAGGAGATGAACGACACAGGGGAAGTGGTCGCTCGAATAGGTGTCAGAAAGGACATACTACTCGAACCGACGGGCAAGAGTGGTAGAACAGATCGAGAGGTCCAAGTGGGAGTAGGTATGAGTAAAGTCGGGGCGCCAGTATTGAGGCAGACAAGATTGAGATGGTTGAAGACATCCGCCAAGAGTGAGCCTCTTTGACAGGATGCAGGAGAGCCCCAAAGGAGATGATGGGCATTGAAGTCGCCAAACAATAAAAACGGCGGAGGAAGCTGAACAATCAGGTGCATCATGTCAGCCCGACTAACTGCGGATGACGATGGAGTGTAGATGGTACAAACTGAAAAAGTAAAAGGAGAAAGAGTAATACGGACAGCTATTGCTTGGAGTGGGGTGGTCAATGGGATGGGATGGTAACAGACATCGTCCCGAACGAGCAACATGACCCCACCATGAGCTGGAATACCGTCCACAGGGGTGAGGTCATACCGCTCTGAGGTATAGTGGGTAAAGGCAATACGGTCAGTTGGGCGAAACTTGGTTTCCTGGAGACCAAGGACAAGCGGACAGTGCAGGCGGAGGAGCAGTTGTAATTCCTCCCGATTAGATTGAATACCTCTTATGTTCCAATGTAACAAGGAGGGAGAATGAGATGGGGGAAGAGCTGGTCACCTCGACGGCCGCGGAGGGCCAGGTTTCGAGGGAACAACGCTACAACCGGCGGGAGGCGGATCCTGTTCCATCGAGTCGTCGCCAGCTGCGGCCGCTGTCCCGGTTGGTGTAGGAGGGGCAGCATCATTTGCCGACGAGAGGCCAGCTGAGCGCCTGGCAGCAGAGCGTCCCGGCGAAACTGAGGATGGCCGGGAGCAGCGACTCACGGAAGGAGCGTCAGACGAAACGCGCCGGGGTGGAGAGGGGGATAGAGACTTCTTCTTGGAGGCCTTCTTGGAAGTCCGAGGAGGCACAGGGATTGTGGGCTGGACCCGAAGAAGGTCCTCACGCGCGGGGTCCATTTTGGAACGCCGGACCTCGGAAGCTGGGGTCCAGAACGTTTCCCCGATGGACGCCTGAGAAGAGGATCGCTTCTCAGGCGGGGGGGGGAGGAGGAGGAAGGGTGGCCCCTGGGGCAGAGGGGGCAGGGGCCACGGGGGAGGAGGATTTGGAAGGGAGGGATTTGGGAGGCGGATGCATAGACCCCAGTTGGGGGAAGGAGGTGGAGGGGGGACAGGATAGGGGTGAGGAAAGTGGTCAACGTCACGGGATGGAGGCGGTCATACTTCTTCCTGGCCTCAGAATAAGAGAGACGAACCAAAGTTTTGAGTTCTTGAATCTTCTTCTCCTGATACGCGAGTGGATGCCAGGACAATTAACGCACCGAGGTGGTGGGGTGCATGTATGTTCCTCACGAAGAGGACGTCCACAATCGCCACAAAGGGACTCAGCCTCACACCGTGACGACATGTGCCCAAAGCGCAAACACCGAAAACAGCGCATAGGAGGCGGGACGTAAGGTCGCACGTCGCACCGGTAGCACATCACCTTTACCTTCTCCGGGAGAACGTCCCCCTCGAAGGCGAGGATAAAGGCCCCGGTGTCGATGCGACGGTCTTTGGGGCCGCGCTGGACTCGCCGGACGAAATGCACGCCTCGGCGCTCCAGGTTGGCCCTGAGCTCCTCATCAGATTGCAGCAGGAGGTCCCGATGAAAAATAACCCCCTGAGTCCTATTCAGTGCCAGATGCGGGACAATGGACACTGGGATGTCCCCTAGTCGGTCGCACGCCTGCAGCGCCGCCGACTGTGTGGCGGAGGTGGTCTTTATAAGAACGGACCCCGAACGCATTTTACTAAGAGCCTCGATTTCCCCGAAGATGTCCTCGATGTGCTGAACAAAGAACATGGGCTTGGAGGTGGCGAACGTCCCCCCATCGGTTCGAGAACAGACCAAATAGCGGGGGAAGTACTTCGCCCCAAGCCGGCGGGCCTGTCCTTCCTCCCAGGGAGTGGCCAAGGGGGAAAGGGCAGGAGAACCGGAACCAGAGACAATACCTTTCTTTTTAAAAGACTCGGCCGCAGAGCGACCTGATACATGTTGACGTTTCATCTGCGAAACGTCCGCCCCATACCACCCACTCCGACCAGGGGTTCTCCCCACGGGCGCCACCCAGCCTCAGCAAGGGCCACCTGGCAGGATGACCATTGCCGGGAGTCCTGATGCCCCAAGGAGACGGGCATCTACTCCTTGGCCGACGTGGGGAGGGTGCAGCTCAGGTATCGGCAGTCAGGGGGCTACAACCTACAGGGTACATGACGACCCCACCACAACAGGCTGGCTACCGTGCTGGATTTCGGGTGCCATGGAAAGTCCATCATGATCGTAGGTGCAGATGGGGACGCACTATGGGCGTAACTTGTACAACCGATCAGGCGTTTAGGCCCAATTTGAGGAATAGTGGGTATGGTTACTGTTGTGTCTAGACCATACAGCCTAGACACAATGCTGTAGCCGATAGGGCACGCAAGGCTAACGCAGACGGGCGTGAAGTCTGGAACATGAGAACTTATAAATGAATAAGAAGAAAAGTACGTAGATGCTTGTTACTTAACTTTTAATTAGTCCTTGGAATACATCTCTCTTGAATATTAGTAAGCTATAGGCACTGATACAAATGGCGCCTTGCTAGGTGGTCGCCAGTTAACTTAGCAGAGGGCTATTCTACTGTCTATCTCTCGGCAAATGAGAGCAAGGCTTAGCACGTCCAATCGCTAGCTATGTTGTCCGTACAACTGGGGACGAGGTCTCCTCAGTCTCTCGAGACCTGCCTTGTGGTGGCGCTAGGTTTGCGATCCCACAGTGGCGACACGCGGGTCCGACATGTACTACAGGACCGCGGCCGATTTAAGTTACCACCTAGTAAGTGTGGTGTCTAGCGGTGACACCACAGTTACAACGCCGTTACAATGCTGAGTGCCAAGGTCTTAGTGCACTGAGGACCGGTGGTACACCACGTAAGGCGTCCTTCCCCAAAAGGCTCGTACTTCTGTAGAATTTTGAAAAATGGAGGTCAAACCCCAAGGGGGACCATCACATGGAAGGCCGAAACGGTTGAAACTCCTTTTAGTCGCCTCTTACGACAGGCAGGAATACCTCGGGGCTATTCATACCCCGGACCCGCAGGGGGACAGCCGTGACTTATTGAACTGATAGTTCGGTAATTTTCACATCTGTCAACATCAGCTTTGGGATTGTATTTAAATTGTATTTATACAGGGTGTTGCAAAAAGGTACGGCCAAACTTTCAGGAAACATTCCTCACACACAAAGAAAGAAAATATGTTATGTGGACATGTGTCCGGAAACGCTTACTTTCCATGTTACTTCTCTTCAAATCACATTAATCATTGAATGGAAACTCACAGCAACAGAACGTACCAGCGTGACTTCAAACACTTTGTTACAGGAAATGTTCAAAATGTCCTCCGTTAGCGAGGATACATGCATCCACCCTCCGTCGCATGGAATCCCTGATGCGCTGATGCAGCCCTGGAGAAGGGCGTATTGTATCACAGCCGTCCACAATACGAGCACGAAGAGTCTCTACATTTGGTACCGGGGTTGCGTAGACAAGAGCTTTCAAAAGCCCCCATAAATGAAAGTCAAGAGGGTTGAGGTCAGCAGAGCGTGGAGGCCATGGAATTGGTCCGCCTCTACCAATCCATCGGTCACCGAATCTGTTGTTGAGAAGCATACGAACACTTCGACTGAAATGTGCAGGAGCTCCATCGTGCAGGAACCACATGTTGTGTCGTACTTGTAAAGGCACATGTTCTAGCAACAGAGGTAGAGTATCCCGTATGAAATCATGATAACGTGCTCAATTGAGCGTAGGTGGAAGAACATGGGGCCCAATCGAGACATCACCAACAATGCCTGCCCAAACTTTCACAGAAAATCTGTGTTGATGACGTGATTGCACAATTGCGTGCGGATTCTCGTCAGCCCACACATGTTGATTGTGAAAATTTACAATTTGATCACGTTGGAATGAAGCCTCATCCGTAAAGAGAACATTTGCACTGAAATGAGGATTGACACATGGTTGGATGTACCTTTCGAAGAAGTGTACCCGTGGAGGCCAATCAGCTGCTGATAGTGCCTGCACACGCTGTACATGGTACGGAAACAACTGGTTCTCCCGTAGCACTCTCCATACAGTGACGTGGTCAACGTTACCTTGTACAGCAGCAACTTCTCTGACGCTGACAGTAGGGCTATCGTCAACTGCACGAAGAATTGCCTCGTCCATTGCAGGTGTCCTCGTCGTTCTAGGTCTTCTCCAGTCGCGAGTCATAGGCTGGAATGTTCCGTGCTCCCTAAGACGCCGATTAATTGCTTCGAACGTCTTCCTGTCGGGACACCTTCGTTCTGGAAATCTGTCTCGATACAAACGCTGTTGCCCCGTGCTAATCCATACATCAAATGGGCATCTGACAACTCCGCATTCGTAAACATTGCACTGACTGCAAAACCACGTTCGTGATGAACACTAATCTGTTGATGCTATTTACTGATGTGCTCGATGGTAGTACTGTAGAGAAATGAGTCGCATGTCAACACAAGCACCGAAGTCAACATTACCTTCCTTCAATTGGGCCAACTGGCGGTGAATCGAGGAAGTACAGTACATACTGACGAAACTAAAATGAGCTCTAACATGGAAATTAAGCGTTTCCGGACACATGTCGACATAACATCTTTTCTTTATTTTTGTGTGGGGAATGTTTCCTGAAAGTTTGGCCGTATCTTTCTGTAACACCCTGTATAAAATTATTTTCTGCGCCATCTGTCTCCGGCTGCTGCAGTGGCAGCAGGGGGCGTTGTCCCCACACTGACAGCCAAAGTGTTCGCCGCTTAGTGTGCCCGCGAGGGACTTTGACAGAGCGCGCATGCGCGACGCCCGCAGACCGCAACCGATGGCCGCTGTCCGCCTGTTTGCGCTGACGTCATCACCGCGTTTTTGCAGCGCGCCGCATTACTCTCGCCATTATTGTAGCCGCCGCCGCTGTTATTTCCCACTGCGGGCCGCTCAGAAGCGTGTAATTATTATTCATTGTGCCCAGTAATTAACAATTATTGTTTCCAATTGAGACGGCACAATGCGGCGTTAATTTCTTTTGTCATTGGCTGATTTACGGCGCTGTGGCGGAGAGTTTAACGCGCTCCTGGCAGAGTTGCAAATAACGGCGATTACAGAACCCACTCACCGCCCACATACGTACATATGCGGACATATATGATGTACATACGTACAGCGTAGCGAGTGGTGCTGCGTTCTGCCGCTGTTGTCGGTTCAACACCCGCTGTGCCGCTGCGACGTAGTCTATACTCTAACTTATAATGTGATAGTTTATGTGAGACTCGTTACGCAGTGAAATTCTCCAATGTGGGACCATTCCACATCTCGGAAAATCCTGGGACAGTGTGGTGTGCGCCGGCCGCGGTGGTCTCGTGGTTCTAGGCGCGCAGTCCGGAACCGTGCGACTGCTACGGTCGCAGGTTCGAATCCTGCCTCGGGCATGGATGTGTGTGATGTCCTAAGGTTAGTTAGGTTTAAGTAGTTCTAAGTTCTAGGGGACTAATGACCACAGCAGTTGAGTCCCATAGTGCTCAGAGCCATTTTTGAGTGTGGTGTGCTCCTCAGACTCTTGTGGGCCTCTATCTGAAATGTGTAATGCATCCCTATATCAAGGCATTTTTTCCAGAGGGACTGAAATATGCCGTTGTTAAACCCGTCTTTAAGGTAGGTGATAAGAGAAACGTCAACTGCTGATATCATTTTCCAAAATTCTTGAGAAGGTGATGTACTCTAGAACAGTGTCTCCCTTAGCGACTATAACATCCTCAGCAAATCACAGTTTGGGTTTCAGAAGGGTTCCTCTACTGAGAATGCCACTCACCACATTTTACAAGCATTAAATAATAACACAGCGCCGGTTGTTATTTTGTGCGACCTGTCTAAGTCATTTCACTGTGAGAATCACAGTATTTTCCTAGATAAATTGAAATTTTCTGGAACTGGCGGTGTAGACAACGAATGGGTTATGTCATATCTAACGAAAAGAATGCAGTAAGTTATACTTAGTAATTCAACCGATATAGCCTGGAAATAATTCTGACTGGCGAGAAATCGGTATTGGACACAAAATTGTTCCTCATATCTGGATGTAATCTTCCGTCTAATACACAACAAGCCGAATTAATTCTTTTTGCAGCTGACGCTAGTATTGTAATCAATCCAAGCATACTTAGTGAAATAGAAGGAAAAGTAAACAAGGTTTTTAAAAGTATCATTGGCCAGTTCTCTGCCAATGGTCCCACCCTCAATGTGCATAATTACAGTAGCAGAAGGAAAAGTGACGCTCATTACTCCAGGTTGAAGTTGTCTATAGCATATAAAGGGCTCCAGAATGCTGCGATAATAATTTTTGATCACTTATCCAGTGATATAAAATGTCTGACAGACAACAAAGTAAAATTTGAAAACAAGCTAAGAAAGTTTCTGCTTGACAACTACTTCTGGTCCGTAGAAGAATTTCCATTAGTGTAATGTGTAAAAGGTGGTGGGTAATATTTACTAACTGACAAAACCTTTTTTCTTCTTTGTGAAAGAAAAAAAAACTTAGAAATGTTGAGAATGTATCCATATCCACAAATTAATTTGCGATGTGAGTGTAAAATGCCTCGTTTCACATCATTACGATGTATCCTGAAGAATGATCCAGGAACATGAAACTAATTCACTAACTAACTAGCCGACGCTTTGTTGATAGGGACACGGAAATTTCGCGTAGGGATTAACGGGTAGAATAACGTGAAACCGGGACTTGTACGAATCGCCGCGATATTTGTCGTTTACCCCTGTCCTCACTTCATGAAATTGTTATAAATCTAGGGGGTAGCAATGTACTAACTTTATAGCAGTGGCATGTAGAAATTGTGCCTTGACATTTTTCTCAAGACGTATAGCCGTAAAACGACCGTTTATTTCCGTTATCAAGAAGTGAGCGCTCTTTATGTGACGTCAGACTACAGACCACACTTCCAACGAACTCTGTTCCTGTAACATTTTTATCGGTCGGTGCCACGTTTGCTGGAACTATTGGACAAGAAATCGCACCAAAAATGACGATATATTGAGGAATGTTTAATGGGATTCATGATTTAAACTCATATTACTCTACGCAAGTATAAATACTCAAGTCACCAAAGCACAAATTTAGATTTACAGACACGTAAATCAAAATGGCGACCGCTCGGTAGTTTTTCTGTCGTCTAAATATGGACTCGAAACAACTCTTCCGCTGGTGGATCGCGGGAAATTCTGAAATTGTGACAAGCTTTTGTTTTGAAAAACTGCCAACGGCGTATGGTTGCAAAGGTCTTTTTTTCTTTCACAGTTTAGATGTAATAGTTTTAACGTAAATGGTTCTCATTTTTTCATTTCTGTAAATAAAGGTGATGCATGATGTCTATAAATATAATTTAACTTTTAAAAATATTTTCTTTATTATAATTCAAGTCCTGGATCTTAATTTTTGTTTGCAACCAGGTTATTAATTTCGATCTGCTATGACAGCCTTCAGATCTGAGTGAAAACTATTTGCATGATGGTGCAGTCAAAATCATTAGCCATTTCGGCTTTGTCAAACAAATAAAATTACGGCACTGGAAAACGAAATGTCGTGTGGTTAGGGCCTCCCATCGGGTAGACCGTTCGCCTGGCGCAAGTCTTTTGAGTTGACGCCAGTTTGGCGACTTGCGTGTCGATGGAGATGAGATGATGATGATGATGATGATGATGATGATGATGATGATGAGGACAACACCTTGCCCCTGAGCGGAGAAAATCTCTGACCCAGACGGGAATCAAACCTGGCCCCTAGTATGACAGGCCGTCGAGCTGACCACTCACCTGCCGGGGCAGAGAAGGGCAACATTGAAGAGCACATACTGCACGTGAAAATAGACTCAGTTATCTCAGTGTCTTTTCTGAGTCCCTCTTCATATGCAGTATGTACCAACAGTACCGACTGGCCGCCATGTCGTCCTCAGCCCTTAGGCATTGACGGATCCGACCACATGGGGGCATGGAGCATTGACTCCCCTGGCGTTGTCACTACTCAGTCAAGTAGCGGCTCAGTTTGCTTCACAGGGGCTGAGTGCAGCCCGCTTGGCAACAGTGGTTGGCAGACCCGGACGGTGACCTGTCCAAGCACTAGCCAAGCCCGACAGCACTTAACTTTGGTGAACTGATGAGAACAGTTGTTACAACTGTGGCAAGACCATTGGCTGTCTTACCACAACGAACTGTCTGACTATGTAAAACTGCCTCTTGTTCATCGTTTTAAATTCTACACTGAGCTGACAAAAGTCATGAGATACCTCCTTTTGCCCAGCTTAGTCCAATAATTCGACATGCACAAACAACTCGTTGGAAGTCCCCTACAGAAATATTGAGCCATGTTGCCTCTACAGCCGTCCATAATTGCGAAAGTGCTGCCGCTGCAGGATTTTGTACACCTCGAGATTATGTCCTGTAAATGCTCGATGTGGTTCATGTCAGGTGACCTGGGCGGCTCGAATTGTCCGAAAGGATGTTCGAACCATTCACGAAGAATTGTAGCCCAGTGATATGGCTCATTGCCATCGATATAAATTCCATCGTTGTTTGAGAACATGAAGTCCACGGCCGACCGCGGTGGCCGAGCGGTTCTAGGCGCTTCAGTCAGGAACCGCGCGACTGCTACGGTCGCAGGTTCGAATCCCGCCTCGGGCATGGGTGTGTGATGTCCTTAGGTTCGTTAGGTTTAAGTAGTTCTAAGTTCTAGGGGACTGCTGACCTCAGATGTTAAGTCCCATAGTGCTCAGAGACATTTCACCATTATTTTTTTTTTTTGGGGGGGGGGGGGGCATTCCGCGTTTCAAAGTCTGTTAGTTCCCTCGTGCGGCCGTAATGACTTTGGAAACCTTTTCACACGAATCATCAAAATGACAGCTCTGCCAGTACACTGTCCTTTTACACCCTGTATACGCGACACTACCGCCGCCTGTACTTGGGCTTATCGCTATCCCATGACTTTTTTACCTCGCAGTACTTCCTCAAGTGACACGACCACGTTCTAGCCATTCACTGGTCAAGTTACCTACTCCAAAGGCCACAAGTAAAACTTAAGTACTTTCCATGTAGCAGAGATATAGAACTGTGTCAACGTGAGATCGGGGAATAAAGGGAAGGAGCTCTTCTCCCGTAATCGATGCAGAAAATGCGTCATCCAAATAAAGAGTGTCTGAACCACCAGACACACCTTCCATCTCCTTTCCCAAGGTGACTTCCATTGACTCCCCCTCCCAGATGATGCCTTCTCTCCCTCCATTTATCCCTCCTATCAACTCTGAACGTCACCTCCCTCTCCCTTCTTTTCCTGGGCTCCCTCTCCCCCCTTTCCATCCTGTTTTTTTTACCTGCCTACCCTCTCTCTGCCTCCCTTCTCTCCCCCGACTCCTTTTGCGTTTCCCTCCTCTGCCTTTCCCGATTCCCTCTCGCGTTTGCCCTGTCTGCCTTCCCTCCCCTTATGAGTCCTCTCCCTCTGTTTGTTTCCCCCTATTTCGTTTCTCCTCTCCTTCCCCCTTCCCCCCCCCCCCCTCATCTGTCCAGGTGCTCCCCCCCCCCCCCACCAAATCTGCCCTGTGGTGTATTATCTTCGAGCCAACTTTTTAGTGCAGTGTTTCCAGTGATTGTTAAGTATTGTGCGTCATTTCCGAAGTGTTGCTAACGGACATCATACTGTCGCTGGGTGTGATTTTTATATCTGTTGCGAACAGAAACCAGACTGTCGCCGTGTTTTTTAATTGTCTATCAACTAATTTACTTGTCTGCTTCCTGTGTATTTTATTAGCATCGCCCACCCTTTGTTTCATGTTTTAACTTTCCACAATTTTCCGCCGTTTTACAATTTACGTCACCGTTTTATCGCCTGCTTTTGTTGTTTCTTATCTTCTTATGTTTTAAAAATTCTGTAGGCTGAAGAGCAGCGTACTAAGCTGCTGCCAGCCCGCCCCCTTCGGGGGGGAATCGAAATTCAATAAAAGGAAAAAAAATCAACAGACACGTTAGACCTGTGAAATTATCGGTAGCGATACTCTTGCCATAAGTGTCGATCCAAAACCGGCCACTGTGTGTGACGTGAGTGGTACGGGGCCGCCGCAGCGGCAGGTGTGGCGTCGCCGTCCGTGCTCCGCCTCCGCGGCGGGCTGTTTGCCGCCCGGCGTCGCGACGCTGCGCTACGGAATAATTGATGCGTCGCCTTCCCGGGGAAGAGGCGGCGCCGGAGCCCAGATTTTGAGGCGACAAGTGCCAGGGCGTCCGCACTAGCGTTGTTCATAAAGTATCGATGTAATATCATCTTACCCAAGATACATCTACATATATCGACGATATATTTCACTTCATTACATCGCTCTGTAGTTCGCCGCTCGTGGTCTCGCGGTAGCGTTCTCGCTTCCCGAGGACAAGGTCCCGGGTTCGATTCCCGACGGGCAGGGATTTTCACCTGCCTCGAGATGAGTGGGTGTTTTTGTGTCGTCTTCATCATCATCATCATTCATCCCCATTACGGTCGGAGGAAACCACCTCCACTAGCACCTTGCCTAGTACGGCGGTGCGGCTCGCCTGCACCGTTCCCCTAAGCTCTGTCGAGAAGAATGGGACTTCATTTCCATTCGATATATCAGTATCTAAATAGCAGTATCGAGAGCCGATGTTTTTTTTTTTTTTTCACAATCGTATTGAGCAACTAGGATCACGTTAACAACTCCATTTCCTCTTCTTCCTTTATTGTTGTTTCCTTTTTCTCCAGTATTCCCTCATTTTCTCCCCATGAAGTCTCTTCCCTTCTTCTGTCCCTGTTGTTCCCGATTTTTTATTTCTTCCGCTTTGAAAGCCTTCCAAATATGTATTTTATTTTTAAATCGGCTTTTTTTCGATATTTCTGATTCTTTGACGTTTCTTTCTAGATCTTTCCTTACTTCTGTAATCCATGCTATTGTCAATCTCTTCTTCCTGAAATATAGCAGTATTTGTTTTGTTAGTCTATTTTCATCCATTCGGTAGAGGGGTCCGGAAAAGGTTAATCTTCGTTTGGCTATTACTTCAGAATTTTTTCTCTATATTCTGGAACCGCGCGACTGCCACGGTCGCAGGTTCGAATCCTCCCTCGGGCATGGATGTGTGTGATATCCTTGCGTTAGTTAGGTTTAAGTAGTTCTAGGGGACTGATGACCTCAGATGTTAAGTCCCATAGCGCTCAGAGCCATTTGAACCATTTGAATCATCATTACTTTTGTTTTCCAATCATGTGCAGTTTTTATTCCACCCATTATTTTTCTAATAATCCTTCTTTCAGTACGTCTAGTTTGTCCACCTTATAGTTCATCGTTAGGCATTCAGATCCATATAAACATTCTGGTCGTACCACTGTGTTTTAGTTTTGTTTATCTAAATATACATTTCTTGTTGTAAATATTTTTGGTCAAACCACATTCTCTTTCCATTTTGTTAATTCTTAAATCTATTACAGATTTCTCTAGTCCATTCTGTTTTACTGTGTCTCCAAGATATTTAAATTTATTTACGCGAGCTATTTTACCTATTTGTGTTCCTATGAATTTTGGCGTATTTTTTATATTTGTCATAAATTTTGGTTTGTTCAGCAGAAATTTTGAGACTAGTTCTGTTTGCTGTTTTTTCCAGAAGGTTTATTTGAATAACTGCTTCTGTTAGGTTTTCTGAAAGTATTGCAACATCATCCGCAAGAAGCAAGCAGTTTACCTTAATTCCATTTGTTTTCCTTCCCCGAGTTATTGGTTCAATTTTGTGATTTTTTAGCTCCGAATTTAGCTCCGATATATTTATTTTTTATTGTTTTTTTCGCTGTTTTCGGTAAATATTTGAAATCGTTCTCTAGAAGTTGTAGCAGAACATAATTGTATGGTCACTGTGTGTAGGAGTGCATCTACTTTTTGAGCTTTCATCACGTCCAGTCTTTCGTTCGACTCTGTGAAGCAAGTATAGGCGGCAAAAAGAAGAAGTCCGATTGCCCCGGGGGAGGGGGGGGGGGGGGGGAGAAATGGAATGACAGGATTGGAATGACAAGATTTCCATTGTCAAGAAATGGCACATCAGTTGCATAAGAAACAATTTTTAATGGAACTGGTGTGCTATTTCTACACGTCAGCATTCCTCAAAAACAGTTGCCGAAAATGGTGAACAAAAATCAAAATCACAAAACATTTTTACTACCGGCGGAGACGTGAGAGGGGAAATGCTGACGCAATTGCTACCAACAGAAACTGCAACTGCATTTTGACGCTAAAACTGCTAGAAAAATGAAAAAAACAACTTAATCGACATCAAGTGTTCCGGACAACCCGGAATGTGACGAACCCAAACGACGGACGAATCGGACACCTCTTATAGCGCCACTTACATGCGGATACCGTTGTTAGCAAAGTAGTTATCGCCTCTAAAGGGCATAGGCAGACTGCTAGATTGGTCATGCACAGAATATCTAATAATAAACCAGTACATCAATATACAGGTTTAAAACTAAGAGTACATTTATACGGGCAAGCGATATGTTCGTTACGTCAGTTGGTAGAGCACTTGCCGCGAAAGGCAAAGGTCCCGAGTTCGAGTCTCAGTCCGGCACACAGTTTTACTCTGCCAGGAAGTTTCATATCAGCGCACACTCCGCTGCAGAGTGAAAATCTCTTTCTGGAAGCATCCCCCAGGCCGTGGCTAAGCCATGTCTCCGCAATATCCTTTCTTGCAGGAGTGCTAGTTCTGCAAGGTTCGCAAGAGGGCTCCTGTAAAGTTTGGAAGGTAGGAGACGAGGTACTGGCAGAAGTAAAGCTGTGAGGACGGGGCGTGAGTCGTGCTTGGGTAGCTCAGTTGGTAGAGCACTTGCCCGCGAAAGGCAAAGGTCCCAAGTTCGAGTCTCGGTGCGGCACACAGTTTTAATCTGCCAGGCAGTTTCGTTACGTCGGTATTTTTTCCGTCGATATACAGATCCTTTTTTCGGTAATCGAAGGGCGATAGTGATATTGTTTTTTCAATAACGATATATGGGACACCTGGTATTTTAAAAAGTGTCAACTGTCTCATACGAGGGGCATTCGAAAAGTCCGTGCAAAGTCCGAGAGATGGCACCACCGGCGCGTATCGAGGTCACAATATGCCAGTCACGACTCTTGATGAACTGTGGTATCGTGTTGAAGCTGCATCGGCAGCTGTACCTGTACACGCCATCCAAGCTCTGTTTGACTCAATGCCCAGGAGAATCAATGCCGTTATTATTGCCAGAGGTAGTTGTTCTGGGCACTGATTTCTCAGGATCTATGCACCCAAATTGAGTGAAAATGTAATCACATGCCAGTTCTAGTATAATATATTTGTCCAATGAATACCCGTTTATCATCTGCATTTCTTCTAGGTGAAGCAATTTTAATGGCCAGTAGTGTACATAAATGATTTGTTGGACAGCGTGGCCAGAATTCTGTGGCTGTTTGCTGATTATGCTGCGGTATATGGTAAGGTATGGAAGTGAGTTTAGGAGGTCAGAAGATGGTTTAGACAAAATTTCTAGTTGGTGCAGTGAATGACACATAGCACTAAATGTGGAAAAATGTAAGTTAATGCGGATGAGTAGGGAGAACAAACCCGTAATGTACTATTCTCCTGATTGATACAGGCAAGGCGTTCAAATATCTGGACGTAACGTTGCAAAGCGATATGAAATGTAACTAGCGTGTGAGAACTGTGACAGGGGAGGCGAATGGTCGACTTCGGTATATTAGGAGAATTTTAGGAAAGAGTGGTTCACTTGTAAAGGAGAACGCATATAGGATGATGGTGCCACCTGTTCTTGATGGAGTGTTTGAGATCCGTAACATGTAGGATTTAAGGAAGACATCGAAGCAATTCAGAGGCGGGCTGCTAGATTT
This sequence comes from Schistocerca nitens, assembly GCF_023898315.1. Lineage (NCBI taxonomy): Eukaryota > Metazoa > Arthropoda > Insecta > Orthoptera > Acrididae > Schistocerca > Schistocerca nitens. The sequence goes on along the minus strand of NC_064623.1, from coordinate 70,159,312 downwards.
GTTACCGGTAGGTTTGAACAACTCGTAAGTGTTACGGAGATACTTGCGGAACTCAAATGACGTTCCTTGGAGGAAACATGACATTTTTTTCGAGGAACACTGCTGAAAAAATTTAGATAACAGGCATTATAAGTTGACTTTCAAACGATTCTACCCCGCCAACATACAATGCGCGTAAGGACCAGGAATATACGAGAAATTAAAATGGTTCAAATGGCTCTGAGCTCTATGGGACGTAACATCTGTGGTCATCAGTCCCCTAGAACTTAGAACTACTTAAACCTAACTAAACCTAAGGACATCAGACACATCCATGCCCGAGGCAGGATTCCAACCTGCGACCGTAGCGGTCACGTGGTTCCAGACTGAAGCGCCTAGAACCGCACGGCCACACCGGCCGGCTGCGAGAAATTAGGGCTCACGGAGACATATAGATAGTCATTTTTCCCTCGCTTTGCTTGCGAGTGGAACAGGAAAGGAAATCACTAGTAGTGGTACTGAGTACCTTCCGCCACACGCCGGACGGTGGTTTACGGAGTGTCTATGTAGACGTAGATGAAGTCTCGAAGCGATCGCCGTGTCTTGAGTCGTATATATATATATATATATATATATATATATATATATATATATATATATATATATTAGAGCATATATATATATACGACTGACGACACGGCGATATATATATATATATATATATATATATACGACTGACGACACGGCGATATATATATATATATATATATATATATATATATATACGACTCACGACACGGCGATATATATATATATATATATATATATATATATATATATATATATATATATATATATATACGACACGACACGGCGATCGCTTCGAGACTTCATCTACGTCTACATAGATACTCCGTAATCCACCGTCCGGCGTGTGGCGGAAGGTACTCACTACTAGTGATTTCCTTTCCTGTTCCACCCGCAAGCAAAGCGAGGGAAAAATGACTATCTATATGTCTCTGTGAGCCCTAATTTCTCGCAGCCGGCCGGTGTGGCCGTGCGGTTCTAGGCGCTTCAGTGTGGAACCACGTGACCGCTACGGTCGCAGGTTGGAATCCTGCCTCGGGGCTGGATGAGTGTGATATCCTTAGGTTACTGAGATTTAAGTAGTTAGTAGATGAAACGGGCATCGACAGGAAAATAATAATTCACCAACTGAGAGGGTACGTGACATTGCAGTGACTGCCAAATACATATCAGTTCACACAAAACTTGACAGCACGAGCCCACATATCAGCATGAGGTTGCAGTCTCACTGGTGTGAATGCATGTACTGAGTGCGTTGGGAAGGGTGTCAAAGGGCTCGTGTATCCTGTCCTGAGGCGAGCTACCCCATAACTGTTGTAACTGGTCATGAATATCGCCAATACCGGTATTCGGATGGAGTTGACATTTGAGATGGTCCCACACATGCTCTATTGGGGACAGTTTACGTATTGTCCCTTCGGTAACGGACACGCACAAGAAGTAAAAGTCGATAATTTCGTGCCTTTCTTGAGATCTTAATCTGAATGTCCAACGGTGGGCTCCCCGTCAACTCGCAGATTACAGCGCCCCTGCTCACTGTGTGCAGACTGCCCTGCAACACACACCGGTCTTGCGTGTAGCGGCGCAGCCGGCGCTCGTTGTCCACTGGCCGACCTAGGTTGCTTCGTTGAATGAACAACCCACCGTCTCATCTGCTTCCATCTAGTCTCACCTCATCTCGCGACGGGCTCGCGTCTGCTTCCCAGCGAACGCTATCGCCTCGTCATGCATGATACTTCAGTAGACAGACCGCTGAAGCCGAAATGACCACAAATTTTATTCCCTCTGCTGCTTCGTATATAAAGCCCCGATGAGTAAACAGTATTGAATAACTGAGTCGATACTGTAACATAGTTAGCCAGATAACATTGTGATCTAGTACACAATGTTAAGACAATGACAATTCCCAATTTCAGTAATTTATCTCATAACGTGTTGCATCATGTGTGGATAACACAGCACAGGCGTCTCAAGGTTGGAAATAGGAACGCAAGTATCCGCCAACCACCGATTGCGGCAGTGTGGCATCTGGCGGACCCAACAGTGCACGGCCGCTGAGCCGCTACTCCTGCGGCTCAGTGCCATGATCTACATCTACATCTACATCCATAATCCGCAAGCCACCTGACGGTGTGTGGCGGAGGGTACCTTGAGTACCTGTATCGGTTCTCCCTTCTATTCTAGTCTCGTATTGTTCGTGGAAATAAAGATTGTCGGTAAGCCTCTGTGTGGGCTCTAATCTCTCTGATTTTATCCTCGTGGTCTTTTCGCGAGATATACGTAGGAGGGAGCAATATACTGCTTGACCCCTCGGTGAAGGTATGTTCTCGAAACTCCAACAAAAGCCCGTACCGAGCTACTGAGCGTCTCTCCTGCAGAGTCTTCCACTGGAGTTTATCTATCATCTCCGTAACGCTTTCGCGATTACTAAATGTTCCTGTAACGAAGCGCGCTGCTCTCCGTTGGATCTTCTCTATCTCTTCTATCAACCCTATCTGGTATGGACCCCACACTGGTGAGCAGTATTCAAGCAGTGGGAGAACAAGTGTACTGTACTATAGTTCCTTTGTTTTCGGACTGCATTTCCTTAGCATTCTTCTAATGAATCTCAGTCTGGCATCTACTTTACCGATGATTAATCTGATGTGGTCATTCCATTTTAAACCACTCCTAATGCGTACTCCCAGATAATTTATGACCTGCTATATTGTAGCTAAATGATAAGGGATGTTTCTTTCTATGTATTCGCAGCACATAACACTTGTCTACATTGAGATTCAATTACCATTCCCTGCATCATGCGACAATTCGCTGCAGATCCTCCTGCATTTCAGTACAGTTGTCCATTGTTACAACCTCTCGATATACTACAGCATCATCCGCAAAAAGCCTCGGTGAACTTCCGATGTTATTCACAAGGTCGTTTATGTATATTGTGAATATTGTGTCCCCTGCGGCACACCTGAAATCACTCTTACTTCGGAAGACTTCTCTCCATTGAGAATGACATGCTGCGTTCTGTTGTCTAGGAAGACTTCAATCCAATCACACAATTTGTCTGATAATCCATATGCTCTTACTTTGTTCATTAAACGACTGTGGGGAACTGTATCGAACGCCTTGCGGAAGTCAAGAAACACTGCATCTACCTGGGAATCCGTGTCTATGGCCCTCTGAGTCTCGTGGACGAATAGCGCGAGCTGGGTTTCACACGACCGTCTTTTTCGAAACCCGTGCTGATTCCTACAGAGTAGATTTCTAGTCTCCAGAAAAGTCATTATACTCGAACATAATACGTGTTCCAAAATTCTGCAACTGATCGACGTTAGAGATATAGGTCTATAGTTCTGCATATCTGTTCGACGTCCCTTCTTGAAAACGGGAATGACCTGTGCCCTTTTCCAATTCTTTTGAAATGCTGCGCTCTTCTAGAGACCTACGGTACACCGCTGCAAGAAGGGGGCAACTTCCTTCGCGTACTGTGTGTAAAATCGAACTGGTATCCCATCAGGTCCAGCGGCCTTTCCTCTTTTGAGCGATTTTGTTCCTTTGTCGTCCGATATCTACCATTTTGTGATCTGTGCGACAATTTAGATAAGGAACTACAGTGCAGTCTTCCCCTGTGAAACAGCTTTGGAAAGAGACATTTAGTATTTCGGCCTTTAGAGTGTCATCCTCTGTTTCAGTACCATTTTGGTCACAGAGTGACTGGACACTTTGTTTTGATCCACCTACCACTTTGACATGAGATCAAAATTTCTTAGGATTTTCTGCCAAGTCAGTACATAGAACTTTACTTTGGAATTCACTGCTCTCGCACAGCCCTCCTCAGGCGTTTCTCCGTCAGCCGCCACGCTGTAGGATGCCCTGCGGCTGCCAGACTGCCCACTCACACGCGGAGCCTCTTTGCCATGTGATGCTAGGCATGTGCCGCATAATCGCGTTTCTGACACCATCGTTTATGCTTTAGTTCAGAGAGCCTCATCTTTGTTCTTATTATACAGGGTGGTCCATTTATCGTGACCGGGCCAAATATCTCGCGAAATAAACGTGAAACGAAAAAAATACAAGACGAAACTTGTCTAGCTTGAAGGGGGAAACCAGATGGTACTTATAATCCGTCTTGATTGCAAATTTTTTATTCATATGAACGGTTTCGGTTCATTCAGAACCATCTTCAGATCTGTAACAATAATGATACTAATTTACTATTTCACGGAAGCAAATCTTTTTCATCCTATCTAATCAACATCAAATGTACCAGAACGTACATGATATTTCAGTTACAGGAGTAACCCGTCCAAATCCAGCAACTTTCACATGCTGCGTCACATAAAATTGGTTGGCAGAGTGCACGTCATTTATATTAACTATAACACCATTACCGACAGGTCGTGTCTGGTACATTTGTTACATTCCATTTGCACATACTATATTCAGTACTTAATACTTAATTAAAATACGTAGATGTCAAGGTTAAAATCTGTATTTATCAAAATTAAAAAACAGTAAAATTATCATTTTATACGATCTAAAAAACATTGGGCGATTTCTATATCTATGGCGCTGGTGTAGACTTGTTTGCCTCCACGGTCCGCTTCTGTGGTTCCCGCCATTTCCGTGTTGTGCCGCGATCCGCTCATCCGTCTGACGTCCATCGCCGTGGGCAAGAGGGCCGCGCAGGAGGGCCCCGTCAACGACGCCAGGCGCTGCACACATCTTCCAGCTTCCCCATCATTCACCATCTCTCATCCCTCGGCCTGGACCTCCAAACGCAACAGTTGACATCTTAGTAAGATGCTAAAATAGGCGTTATGATTGAATTCGCTTTGCTCGTTGAGGATTAAATCCGGATTTTTTTTTTTTTTTTTTGTGGGTGTATATTTCAATTTCTTCCAAAATGTTAAGAAACCGTCCCTTATGAGCTCTATGAAGGATGTCTAAATTGTGTTCAAGAAGCCGGAAGATGCGTGCAGCGCCTGGCGTCGTTGACGGGGCCCTCCTGCGCGGCCCTCTTGCCCACGGCGATGGACGTCAGACGGCTGAGCGCATCGCGGTACAACACGGAAATGGCGGGAACTACGGAAGCAGACCGTAGAGGAAAACACGTCTACAGCAGCACCATAAATATATAAATCGCCCTATGTTTTTTAGATCGTATAAAAATGATAATTTTACTGTTTTTTAATTTTGATAAGTACAGATTTTAACTTTGACATCTACGTATTTTAATTAAGTATTTTTTAATTAAAAAAATCTACTGAATATAGTATGTGCAAATGGAATGTAACAAATGTACCAGACACCACCTGTCGGTAATAGCGTTATAATTATTATAAATGACGTGCACTCTGCCAACCAATTTTATGTGACGCAGCATGTGAAAGTTACTGGATTTGGACGGGTTACTCCTGTAACTGAAATATCATGTACGTTCTGGTACATTTGATGTTGATTAGATAGGATGAAAAAGATTTGCTTCCGTGAAATAGTAAATTAGTATCATTATTGTTACAGATCTGAAGATGGTTCTGAATGAACCGAAACCGTTCATATGAATAAAAAATTTGCAATCAAGACGGATTGGTTGGCTCAGAGCACTATACGACTTAACTTCTGAGGTCATCAGTCGCCTAGAACTTAGAACTAATTAAACCTAACTAACCTAAGAACATAACACACATCCATACCCGAGGCAGGATTCGAACCTGCGACCATAGCGGTCGCTCGGTTCCAGACTGTAGCGCCTAGAACCGCACGTTCACTCCGGCCGGCAATCGAGACGGATTATAAGTAACATTATAAGATCACTGATTGCTGTTATCCCGTCAGACAATATGTCTGTTTTTGCGAAACCAGATGGCTCTAAGTTCAAATGTTCAAATGTGTGTGAAATCTTATGGGAGTTAACTGCTAAGGTCATCAGTCCCTAAGCTTACACACTACTTAACCTAAATTATCCCAAGGACAAACACACACACCCATGCCCGAGGGAGGACTCGAACCTCCGCCGGGACCAGCCGCACAGTCCATGACTGCAGCGCCCCAAGAGCGCGCGGCTAATCCAGCGCGGCTATTGAACATACTGTATATGGGATGCCTTGCAACGTGTTGTTCAGAAGAGATCTCCACCCCCTCGTACTGTTACGGATTGATGGACAGTCCTGCAGGATTCATGGTGTCAGTTGCCTCCAGCACTACTCCAGTTTTTACTCGAGTCCAAGCGACGTTGTGTTGCGGCGCTTTTGGGTGCTCGCGGGGACCCTACACTATATCGGACCTTGTAAACGTAGACGACCTTATTGCTTTTTGCGGTTGCACTGGAATGCTAACCATCTGCGTGTCGGCCTCACGTTTCTTGCAGTCCGCGTCGGTGATGAATCAGTTTGAGATATCGTGGCAAAGGGCTGATCTTGAAAAGTTCGGGTCGCGTGGGAGCCGTCTTTTTTAAGCCGTCCTCCGTGGCGCGGGGTCAGCGCGGCTGCCGCCTTTGAAGTCAGCTCCGCCGGTCGCTGGATGAGAGGACGGGCCGCGCCGCTCCGCCCCCGCATTAATCGCGGACAATCCCACATCAAAGCGAGCCGCCGCCTGCTGCGTGTCTCTTTCTGTGTGCCTGTCCTGCCAGCGCAGTCATTCCCGCGGCTCTCCGCTGAGAGCGACGTATTGACGCTGACGCACAACGCTCGCCGATGGCCCTTTCGGGGAGATACACTACTGGCCATTAAAATTGCTACATCAAGAAGAAATGCAGAAGATAAACGGGTATTCGTTGGACAAATATATTATACTAGGACATGTGATTACAGTTTGACGCAATTTGGGTGCATAGATCCTGAGAAATCAGTACCCAGAACAACCACCTCTGGCCGTAATAACGGCCTTGATCAACACCGACTCAAAGGAAGGCCTCGGCGCTTGTTCGTGACGTCACGTCAGCTAGGCACGGCGAACGCCAGGTCTGTTGCAGGCATACTCATAATGGTGGTGCTCCCTCTCTGACACAGGAAAATGTGAAACTATTGGCGGTAGTTGACCAACACACATTGTTCTCAGAGATTTCTGTTTTAAGGATTGACATACAAAAACAACTTCATGGGCCAGCAGCAACAGAATTCGTGCTTCTTTACCTTATTTGTAAATCTGAGGAAGTTACGTTTGTACTGGGTTGCTTCTACAAGAAACTGTGAACATATTGGTGCTCTTCTTTAGTTATCCTGGTTGACTATGGGGTGAGGAGCACTGAATGTTAATGAAAGATCTTGCGATTGTACACGTTGGTGGAAGGGGTGGGGGACAGAAGAAGAGGCAAAAGAGAGATACTTGTTTTATCAAATGAATTTTTTTTATCTTATATTCTCCTTTCAGTTGCAAGAGGGGAATATTTATCTTTTCTAATGTGCATGTTTAAAAACGTTTAAGCTCAGCAGTATTTTCGATGTATGAAGCTATTTTGTTTCCTGTTTAGAATTCCTTTCGTTGAAAACGACTGTAATCTAATGACTGGCAACAGTTGGACATTTACACATGTAAATTAGTTCACAATTCCAGTGACGACTTCAAACGAAAATAAATAAATGAATAAAAGAAACGAGTTCATTGTAAGGGGGTTGGGGTAAGTTTCGATAACAAAATGGATCAAGTAAATATAATTACTTGAATGTAAAATTTCCGAAGCTTGCAATGGGGCAAAGCATCTTCTCATATTGATCTACGTTTGTTTCGACAGGATTCAGTAATACAGAACTATGATCTTCATTTGTAGCTTTACGATAGTAAGAAAATCTTTCATCTAAATAAAACTGGTGAATCCAAAACAATACCAAACATTTTGTCCAAAAATAAGAGATTTACAGTGATACGTACGCCCAGGCGTTTCTGCCTGCAACAGACCTGGCGTTCGCCGTGCCTAGCTGACGTGACGTCACGAACAAGCGCCGAGGCCTTCCTTTGAGTTGGTGTTGCCTTGATACGCCTGGGCTTTCACACAGAGCTTGGATGGCGTGTACAGGCACAGCTGCCCATGCAGCTTCAACATGTACCACAGTTCATCAAGAGTACTGACTGGTGTATTGTGACGAGCCAGTTGCTCGGCCACCATTGACCAGACGTTTTCAGTTGGTGAGAGATCTGGAGAATGTGCTGACCAGGGCAGCAGTCGAACATTTTTTGTATCCAGAAAGGCCCGTGCAGGACCTGCAACATGCGGTCGTGCATTATCCTGCTGAAATGTAGCGTTTCGCAGGGATCGAATGAAGGGTAGAGCGCCGGCCGCGGTGGTCTAGCGGTTCTAGGCGCTCAGTCCGGAAC